>NC_054535.1:54220664-54833164 GCF_017654505.1 Polyodon spathula | reverse complement strand
TAACTGCTTATCTTAGTGACGTTTGAAGCAATCCACCAGCACATCACACATACACAAAAACTTTACCGTTTCATCATAGCATTGATACTGTAGTGGTTAAATTACAAAATGGTAGACTTTCTTTTGTTAGTGCGATAGATGTAATTGGATACAGGCCTAGCACGTTGATCATGTTACTATGTATAAGATGAAATCAGGATACATCTTACACAAGACTCATTTACAGTACAAGGCTTTATTTCAGGGGTTTTAAAAAAAGACTGCTTTCCTAAATAAAAAGTCTGATATTCATAAAAGGGGCTGGACTAGATTGAGGTTGGTCTAAATTACTAATCAGTGTCTTTCAGTGAACAAAAGGCTATTGTGGCAAACAAGTGTTATCAGTGGAAAGGAGGGCTCATCATCATTCACCTTGAAAGATGCTGTGTCATCACTGTTCTTCAGAGAAGAACATGATACTCACAAAGGGTAATGCTTTTTAAAAAACTGATGTATCAAATACATTATCTCACCTTGTTATTTTTAGAATCACTGTATACAGATAAACATACTTTACAAGTCTTTAAAGTAAACAACAATTGAAAACACATAATTACGGTTTCCTGTCTGTTATCATATATTTTACATCATGGATGTTAATGGAAGAATATTTTGTAAATACTATAACATTGAACATAATAGTGGGACCTTGATTCTTTTTTTTTTGTGAATTCCATACAATATAAAAGTTTCTCAATAAATCATACAATAAGGATGTTTAAAGTATCTTACAAGTGGCCTACCAAAGCATAGACAAAAGCATTTGTCTTTTTTAAATGTATTTCTGTAAGGTTAAATTTAATACAGCAGCAATTTAAGTTACCCGATCTGTTTAAGTTACCCGATCTGAACTTAGCACACAGATAGTCGATGCTGTTCTAAGCCTCATACGCCATGTTTCCTTTCAGTGTGAAAGGAAATTCACTGAATACAAAAAATACACACGGAATAAAGGAAACATAATCTTAGATTCACTTTGCATCTCAGTATAGCTGTCAGAATCATGACCAACATCTGGTATACCAGAGTATTATCATTAACCCTTTTCCTCACAACACTGAAGTGCATGTAATACATACCACATTTGTTCAGAATATATGTATTGTTTCTCACTAGTGATATATTCCATGGACCCACTGGGGGCAGTGTTGTTTAGAGTTCAGGTTAATGTTTACACTATGGCAGTGGTCTAGTTTCATTAATTAATATATATATATATTATATATATATATATATATATATATATATATATATATATATATATATATATATATATATATAATATTTAAGAGTTTTAGTAGGAGTTATTCTTTGCGCACTCTGATAAGGCCTAGCCTTAGACAGTAATTGTGTGTGCTGTGCTTATTCTTTAAATATTTTATATAAAATATGGAATGCAAATATTTGTAAATAGCATGTTTGCACAGATAACCATGAGTAAACTAAAATAAAAGAGGATAGATGGTGTCTCGCTTTGTTTCAGTTTGGCAAATTTGTCAACACTACTCTGTTTTAAAGATTGACATCTCCAGTACAATTATTCAGAGAAAGTGGATTCGTAACTAAATCTACTACGGTGTTTCCCTTGTCTGGTGAAATTAAAAAAATATATAGCGAGAAAATGAAATTCTAAATATTGAAATGTATTCTTTTTCTCAAGAAGTCAGCGAAATTCAGTGCCAGCATATTAACACTTCCTCTGCTCACGAATGATTGGACAGCTGTCAGATCTTTCACTTTCCAATTGGCTTCTCACTCGCCTTTAATTTTTATGCAGCATACGGTGAACGGCCACTGCTTGCTTATTATGCGTAAAACTTGGCACATATTTGTTTCTCCTATTGGTTACAGTTGCTGTCAATACCTGCAACTGAAACAGACACAGTTTATGTCCCACCCAGCTAACTTATGATTGGGCTACCGCAGTGAAAATGTAGATATTCAATTGGTTGATTGTATTGCAGAGGCCCTTCAGGAAAAAAAAAAAAAAATGTTGGGTACATACAAGCACAGCATAAGGGAGTAGCACTGACAACATTGCTGTGACGCTTTTTTTGGAAAATGTGTTAAAAGCTTTATATATTTTCCCATGCTACGACCCGCTAGAAAAGTGTTCACGACCCATAATTTAAGAACAGCTGCCACGGGCACGATGGCCTGGCTTCGCGGGCACGAATTTGACTGCGGGCACCACGTTGAGGACCTCTGCATTATGGTAACATTCCAGGAAGCACAGGTGATAACTGAAACTGACAAAGTGAACCCACACAACAAGAATACATTAATTAAGATAACTAAGACAGCATAAACCAGTTTTACGGAAATATGGAAAATAAACCTCAAAAAGGTAAGTTTTCCTTTAAAATATTAAAACAGTCTTCTAAATTACTAGGAAGCTGCATTTTGAAAATCAATTTGGCAGACTAACAGTTGATATTCGTGTTGGAAGCTCTAGCACGGTACCTGTTTCATTTTGTCTGTTTGTCTATTTGTTTTGGCCAGCAGGCCGTTTGTTTTGTATTTTGTTAAACCTTTTTATTTTACAATAAACCGGTGCATCAGTGCAATTTCATCTCTCACCAGTCCTGTCTGTGTCCTGTGTTCTTCTGAGTCTGACGTCACCGCTCAAGCCATCCCGTGACAGTTCACCATCAGCCTCATCTGCCCTGGCACACTCCCCACTGAGAGTGGTGGGGGCGACCTGGAGGCCTGGCATGCCACCACGGCCCGAATAAAGATAAAGTCGGGAAAGTCGCCTCCATCCACATTGGGGAGTAGTGTATCCTGGGACTGGACCTGCTCACCACGACTGGGGCTCAACTGGACCTCACCACCTCGATCCTATGGGTTGGTCGCCACTGCCTTCCCGTGGGTCGGATTCACCACCTGAGGTACGCCAAACCCAAGCACAGCATTGTTGGCACCAGGAGCAATCTGGAACTTCAGTGCGGGTATTGGCAAGTTGAACAGGACCCTGTGGCAGTTCACCGTCATGTCATTCGGATTGTGCAATGCCCCGGCCACTTTTGAGCGCCTGATGGAGAGGGTCCCAGACCGTCTGTGTGGTCTTCCTTGACGACCTCATGCTGCACACTCCCATCTTCCAACAAGTCATAAGTAACCTTCTAACTGTCTTGTCCAGTGTATGGTAAGCCCATCTCAAACTTCATCCGGGCAAGTGTCACCTGCTGCAGCGAGAGACCACCTTCCTGGGTCGTTGAAGACAATAGAATCAAGGTGAACGTGAAGACGGTATGGGAGTGACCGGTGCCCACCTCGGTAGCACAGATGCGCAGCTTCCTCAGACTGGTGTCTTACTACTGGCGGTTCGTGCAGGACTTTGCACGAGTGGCCAGTCCCCTGCGTCGTCTCACAGAAAAGGACGCCAGTTCCAATGGGACCCCGACCGCCAGGAGGCTTTCAACCAGCTCTGGTAGGCGCTGACCCAGTCTCCAGTCCTCGCTTTTCCTGACTCAAAGAAAGAGTTAATCTCGGACACTGACACCGGCAACGTGGGCATCGGGGAAGTGCTCGCACAGAAAATGCAGGAAGGTGAACATGTGCTGGCCTACTTCACAGCAAGATGCTGGGGAAGGAGGAACACAACTACTGCATAACTCGACGAGAGCTGCTGGCTGTGGTGAAAGGAATCAAGCACTTCCACCCCTTTTCAGCCCCACTTCCGTGACTCCTGTCTTCTAAAGAGCGAAAGGAACAAGTAGCCCACTGGATAAAGACCCTGCAAGGGTTCGACTTTGGCAACCACCACCGAGCTGGCCACCACCACGCCAACGCCACAGAGTGACTACGAGAGTCCGAGGTGAGGGTCGCCAGCAATCTCAGCAGCAGCAACCAGGCGCAAAGCCATGGCATGGTAGAGTTTTAACAGGACGCTCGCCACCCAGCACGACTGGGACATGATCCTCATGGCGTACCAGACAGCACTGGGCTCAGAGTACTTGACTGTGCTCTAGGAGCACCTGGAAAGTGCCCATGTGTTTGCCTGTGACCATCAGCATGTTGTCGGACTCTGCCAGAAGCGTGCGTATGACCACTGGAGGTTCCAACCTCTATTTTAGCCTTTTATTTTAATAAAGGAATAATGCAGACATATATCTATATATCTATATATCTATATCTATATCTATCTATCTATCTATCTATCTATCTATCTCTCTATATATATATATATATATATATATATATATATATATATATATATATATATTGGAGAATTTCATTTTTTTATTGTGGAAAACTAGGATCCCTGGTTATAATCATGTATCATGATTTAATTAAAAGCACTGTTTTTTTTTTAAAATGGTCTTTAACAATGGAATAGGAATTCATTTCATAATGTTAGTTCAGCATGTTTTTTTAATGGTAGTATTTTTCTTTTGTTGTACACTACCAATTACTAAAGAAAATCGGATATGAAATATATTGGATCATTAGTTTATTGCCTTTTTTATTTTAAATGACCACATTCACAACTTGTTTAACACATCTGGAATGATACACAGTTGTGTGATTTGGGGAAGCCAGAAAATGACATGTTACAATAATGTCCACTCTTTAAATTACAAGTCACCATTATAGGAGAAAGGTGGACAGCTAACGTTGATGGACAGACACAAGTTCAGACTTCAATACAGCTGGCCCACTAGGGCCTGGTGGTTAGCCTAACAGCTGTGAAAAAGGAATTCAGGCTGTCCTCAAACCCTGCTTTGAATGCAGTGCCAGCACATAGTCTCACCTATATACCCGGTACATTAATATCGTAAAGGAAATCATGCTTTAATCTTTCATGTCACCAGACATTTGTTTTTTTTTATCATAGCAGTTATTTATTTATTTATTTATTTTTTACATGCAATGCAAAAAACAATGTCAGAGACATGGACAGTTTAAAGGATATTACTCTTAGTACCATTTTCACTGCTGCAGTATGCTTTCTTTGCGGAATACATGCTGTTTATATGTAAAGTAAGTAACAAACTTTTCTTGAGCTAAACCACTCAAATTTCACTCAACATGGAACAATCACATTGTTATTTATTTATTTTTATTTTATATATTAAAAAAATCACTTGTAATGTTATTGCAATTGCTGTGTCTTTGCTTTGCCTTACATTAATTGCTTGCTGTGTTCACAAAATGCTCAAGTTCAAAAAGATGTACACATTATGAAATACACCTACAGTAAACTGTATGTTATTGCATGCTCATGTTTTATGGCTATTGCTAGGCAAAGGTTTATTCTTTTCAACTAATCTTCAGTGTTGTTATGTGTGTAAATGCTACTGGAAAAGTCAATTATTTTTCCTTGATCTCATTAGGACAAGTTTGGGCATGTTCTAGATGCCCATGTCAGCACTCCAAACAGCAAAAGATTATATCTGACAACCTCATGTTTGCTCACCTTGCAGTCATACTATCTCAAACCTAATTGGTGTTACCAGTGATAGTAATACAATATATTAGTCACTCCCAAATCATATATAGAGGGTTGGACATCAGAACAGTTACCAAAAAGTGCAAACAAATCTCTCTAGGACATTCTGAAAAAAGACTACAGCACCATGACAGGGCAAAGTATTGAGCATCCTATTAAATACTATATATACAGGCACCTCCAAAATTATTTGCACCCTTGATAAAGATGAGCAAAAAAGGCTGTATAAAATAAACAACACGGGTAATGAACTATATTTTATGCTCATAAATATGGGAAAACTATATTATTTTATACTAATACAATTGCTCAGAGAAAATGTTTATTTTTAACAAGTAATAATTTTTTTCTCAAAACGATAGGTGTCAAAATTATTGGCACCCAAAAGATTCTTAGAAATAAAATCAAACAAAATAAAATCTGCATTAACATTCTACTTTTTTAAGTACATCTCAGTCTTAAGGAACTGTATTGTGGCTTTCCATGGCTTCCTGTTTCACTAGGGTATAAAAATGAGGTAACACGAATGTAAAATCCATTTGTCACTGTGAACGTGTGGGTTGCTGAGTGTAGTGAGAGGGTTATGCAGGTGCTCCAAACAAGGACAGACACAAAGTTCACGGTTCACGGTTTAATCCTCCAACCACTTTCACCGTTCAAAAGTAATAAAGCTGGCTTTACCCATCAACGGGTATCGCCAGTGCCAAAACGAGGGGTTACAGTCCTGAAATAATAATACAAAAACACAGACACAACACAGACAGACACGTCTCCGGACAGTGCTCTTAGTGTAGGTGCGGTGCTGGAACAGTCATGTTGGTTAAATGCAGGTGCAGTGAAGTCCAAGTGAATCGCTGGCCCCAAGGCTGCAGCTCCCAGCTCAGTGCTCGATCAGTCTGGTGACAGAAAACACACACGGTTGCAAAACAAACACCCACTTAACTCCGTCTCTCAAAACACAGTTTCCTCCCATCAACCACAACAAAGGAACCGACCACGACGTCACATCCTCCTAAAGTACCCATAGCCCTGCCCCCCTCCGACAGCTAGTTCAATCATGTCTCCTCCAATTCATGAATGAAACTTCGCTCACCGTACTAGGGCCTACGTTGTCCCTTTCCTGAATAGCCGGCTTCCGACTCCCCCTGGAATGAACTGCCAAAACATTCAGTACAGGGCACATAATTCCTGCTGTGCAGTGCTCTCACAGGTCGAGAGGGAGATTGTTGATCCAGATTCACTTGCTCTTTGACACAGTCAACCATCACCACGGGGAAAGGCAAAGAACTCACAAAAGAAAAGGGACAAATGGTTGTTGTTCTTCATAAATCAGGCAATGGGTACAAAAAAATAGCTAAAAACCTAAATATACCACTTACCACTATTAGGGCAATCATTAAGAAGTTCAAAGCCAGTGGAACAGTGGTAAATCTGCCTGGTAGAAGACACAAGTGCATCTTGCCCCCACTCACAGTGAGGAAGATGGTTCAGGATACAAAGAAGAATTCAAGGGCCACAGTTGGAGAATTACATAACTTGGTTGCATCTTGGGTCACCAAGTCTCCAAATCTACAATTAGACGCCACCTCCATGCCAATAGCCTATTTGGAAGGGTTGCCAGAAAAAAGCCTTTATTGAGAGCAACCAACAAATGTAAGCGCCTGGAGTTTGCTAAACAGCATTGGCATTGGAACCGGGTGCTATGGTCAAATGAAATGAAAATAGAGCTCTTTGGCCAAGCACACCAGCGGTGGGTTTGGTGTCGAAAGAAGGATGCATATGCAGAAAAGAACCTCATACCTACTGTAAAATATGGTGGTGGATCTTTGATGTTATGGGGCTATTTTGCTTCCACTGGTCCTAGGGCACTTGACATCATGAATTCAAAATACATTTTAGCCCAAAACCTGTTTGCCTCTGCCAGGAGGCTGAAACTTGACTGCAAGTGGATCTTCCAGCAAGACAATGAACCCAAGCACACATCAAAATCCACAAAGAAATTTTGCAATGGCCATCTCAGTCTCTGGACTTGAATCCCAATGAAAACCTGTGGTTTGAATTGAAGACGGCAGTCCATAAGTGCAGACTGAAGGATAGCAAGGAAAGATTCTGTATGGAGGAATGGTCTAAGATCCCTTCTAATGTGTTCTTATAAAAAATTATAGAAAAAGGCTCAGTGCCGTTATCCTTGCAAGGGGAGGGTGCACAAAGTACTGAAAACAAGGGTGCCAATAATTGTGACACTTACTTTTTTTGGAAATAAATTTATAACGTGAGAAATGTGTAATTTTGGTTGATTCCCTTGAATCATTAATAAAGTACAATATATTTCACATGTTGGAAAATTACAATATAGCGTATTACCTGTGTTGTTTATTTTATACAGACTTTTTTTGCTCATCTTTATCAAGGGTGCCAATAATTTTGGAGGTGCCTGTATATTTTTTATAAATTATTATGGATAAAATGAAAACTATCTGAATCAGTGCTGTGATATCATTCCCATGCAAGCTAAGTATACGTTATGTCACACAGACCATTTAATAAGACATTTCAAGTGGTATATCACACTGATACCAGTGACCACTAGAAATGAATGGTCCAATAGCCATCCAGATCTGTTCAAATACCTTGCAGTGAGTCAGTAGCATCCCAGCCTGCTGGTGGATCTGCACCCCATTGACAGTGTTTATTTATTTTTTGTCCAACTCATTAATCATAAGTAATATTAAAAGTGCAAAGCTAAGGTTAGGTAGCCTTCAACAAACTCTAGGGACAAAATGTGTGATTATCTAAACTTATTATAGGATCTTTTAGTACTATGGCTCTTGACAAGTCAAATGCTTCGGTCACTCGGAGTAAGCACCAACTGAAGGTGATCGATTGCCTTCCGCCTGAATCAGTAGTATGATCTCAAGAGCAGTATAGCTGTTACAAAGACAGACTGATCCACATACCATGGACCTGTTATTGACACTCAATTTCCTCTCTTATTTTTAGCCTTGGTTCCAAAATTCTTGAGGAAACAAAATTCCAAATATTTAAATATGTGTCTTGAATTTCACCCACAAAACATTGTTCTAAGAAAAACGGTTGTAGACTTTCCATAAACTGTATGCCAGACCTGGCAGTCATTTACATTGCTCTTATTTTAGATCACACATACTTATTGTATAGCACTGACAGTGGCATTATACAGTATTATACAGTAGCTCCATTTATTGTATACGCAAAGGGGAGAGTCCACAAAGCCTTTTAAAGAACATTTAGCCCATCTATTCTCCTCCGGTTCATATTAGCCGATTGATCTCAAACCTTTGTCATGGTTGGGTCTTAAATGATCCATTGTGATTCAGCATTAACAACATGACTAGGTAGCCTAGCCTACACCTACACCACTCCTTGTGTGAAGAAATGTCTGCTTCCCTCTGTCCTGTATCCACTTAAATTCCAACTGTGTCCTATGGTTTCTGTACTGCACGTAACGTATTGATTAGGGTTAACAATGTTAACTTTTAAGATTAAGACTCCAGTCATGCCCCCTCCTAATTGTTCTTTGTTCTAGGCTAAATATATTCAGTTCTTTCAATCTATCTTCACAGCTCATTCCTTTAATCCCTGGGATTAGTCTGGTTGCACTTCATTAAACTCTCTCCAGGGTCACAGTGTATCTTTGGTGGTGTGGTGACCAGAACTGGACACAGTACTCTAAGTGCAGTCTCACCAGTGCATTATACAACCTCGTCATAACCTCTTTGGACTTGTACTCTATGCTTCTCGCTATATGCCCCAGTAGAAAAATGGTGTTATGATTCATAAATAGTTTCTGTAAACAAATTACATACATTGGTATTTATTCTCTAAACAATAACATAGTATACTTACAGGCTGACAGTTTCTTTTTCATAATGACTGTATTAAGCATGTGTGTTACAAGCTACAAGGCAAATCATTCTTTATAAAGCAGTAGTTGTCTCACCTTGTATACTGTATACTGTTGCATTAATTGCTAAAACATCCTGTTCCAGTCTTAGAGTTAACAGAAGTGACTGTCCCAGATAAAGACAGTCATTAGACTGGCTTAAAATGAGTCAATATAGAATATAAAAAAGTGAAGTCAGGGATTGATTTATACGACAACTTGTTGTGACAGTAAAATTCAATTTGCACGTTAAATATCTAACTCGTAAAAAATATATATCGAAGCTATAGCATTTTTGAGATTAGGGCACTAAATATTAGTCCTGAATGTTTTGTAATGTTTTTGAAAATAAATCTTAAAAACAGTAGTAACCTCTATGAATAGCCTGTTTTTTGTCTGAAAAGGGTATCATTTTTCTATCTCTTTATAATTTTCATATTTGTTTCCATTAAATCTGGCAGCTGCTTCCACTCTTCCTTCCCAGATGAAAGAGTTATACTTGAAGTTTTTTTCTGTTTATTGTTATTGTTTTTACAGTACTGTTCATGTGCCAAATCAAGAATGGGATGTGGGAAGAAACCGGATACACTAGCAACAGTATACCTGTACCATCTGTGGGGAGAGCAATTCGAGCACAGAGGAGATCATAAATAAAGCAATTTTCTGTCTTCCTAAAATGGGGTGGGATGGGGCGGTTGCCTTTGGGAATATTTGTTAGCCTCAAGTATATTATTGTATTATAAAATATTGTTTTACTTTTCTCACACAATGTCTGTAATGACTTTTTACCTCATATTAATCCAGTTCCGTTTTGACTTAACATGACACTGCTGTAGTGGTTTCCTACTGCTGCACTTTCTAAAGCTAGCCTCTATTTTATATAAGATATACAAATATACATTTTTAAACGACTTCGTCATGTATCAGACTTTTTAGTTAGAAAATAAATTAATGACAAAATTCAACAACTTACAGATATCTTTGTACATAAACACATTTATGTTCACTGTTTGGTTAATCTATCCTATAGACAGTTAAATTAGTGTTGTGCTCTAGGTCCAAACAACACGTAATATTTATATGTGCTACAGTGCCTATCCCTAGTATTAACATGGCTGAAATGGATATTTAGGAAGCATTTAAACAATGTTTACAAAACATTGAAACTACCAATGTTATGAGCACAAAACAATGGTTTAGTTATTTGGTTATAGCTTTAGTTAAAAAAGAAGACCTTTACGCTGTAATCTGTCAAGAGTCGAATTATTATTTATTTTTTTCTAACCCAGTATTACTCTTTTTGAAGTGTATGTGTATTACTTCTTTTGAATGCAATAGGAGTGGCAGGCTGACCTTTCTAATGGCAGGAATAATAAATGGTGATAGATACTGTCGGTCAAAGACAGTACTGTATTATTCATTACCACTGTTGGTTACAGTTTAATGCAATAGTTCAGCAACTAAACACAGAACACACTTTTTTTAGCACCATACTTGATTGCTGTAAAATAAATACAACATGTGTTTATAGTCTGTTTCTTTCTTACCAGGATAGATTAATCGAGGTGGTGACAGGTGATTTTAAGTAAAATGGCTCATGTACAACTCATTCATATCAAAACAGGCAATACAATACATTTAGTATTTTAAGACATTGACATATTGGCATGGCACAGTTTATCTATATTTGTTTGTAATGCATTCTTGGATTGTCTTTGGTAAAATCTCTAAAATCCAATAATTCAGGTGGTCACATGGTTTCCAATTGGAGACAATGTAAATTACTGTAAAAGCCACAGTGGTGTGTAGACTTACCAAGGAGACAGCCTGCATAAGTGGAGTACATGACCCAGAATTGCCTTCAATGCAAATGCATCAGGAGCACAAAAACAACCACAATGGTACAAGCTATTTTCTTTTTCTTTCATAAAAAATTAATACCAAAAGGATTGTGCTTTAATAACATCATAACCTAAAGGTATTTTTCAAACTTACTGAAGGATAATCAAATGTATATTTTAATTAGACAGATTTTCAAATATATTTTTCAATAATGTATATATGTGTTTCCCTAAGTAACTATTGTAATCGGGTACAGGGTCACTCAAGCATATTGTTTTCAGTTTTTGATAGTTTCTTGGTTCCACGCTATAACCTATAATTTAGGTATACCAATCTAAATCTATAACCAGTAGTAGAGGCAAGATGCTCTGATGAAAACAGAACAGGTGGTAACCTTGGCCTATACCGTTGTTTCTTTACCTGATGACTGATTGAGTGCTGCTGGAAAGTGTGGCAACACGGGACTTGTCAGTGAGCAATACCGACGTCACAGGGTTTAAATGCAGGTGCTGGATTTCGGAGAGTGGCGTTTTTGCACGATACTGTTGTTTGGAAACATGCAGGGACTGATGTTTACTGTATACGATGTAAGTATACGTTAACAGTTAGTGTCTGTTTTCTATACATATACAAATAGTTACATTGTTTATATATATATATATATATAGATATATATATATATATTTTTACTTGAATAAAGTAAGACTCGTTTCAATTGTAAGTTGTTTTTGAAGCCCACATTGATTTTCTTGAATTGATTATACGCCTTCGTGTTGAAATGTGTTTTGTATTTTTGTTATTATGCTGGTAAACTGCTGGGAAAGTGAGTCAAAGTATTATGTTTATTTTTGGAACGTCCTGAGAAACTAAGAACACAGCTGTTCGTAATTTTAATTAAACACTTGTATTCAGTTTAAATGTTTACTAATTTAGGTTAAGGGACCTATTGATTTTATAGAAAATACACACACACACACACACACATATAATTACACAGGTAACACTAATTAGTAGGAACATGGTGTGTCTTAATGTTAATACAATCTTTCGTGAAGGGCTACACTTTTACAGCATATTGTTTAACGACTAACAACTACAGCAATTTCAGATTGCTTTTATGTAATTGTAATTGTTTATCTGTCCTGGATGGGGTGCAGAACGTTTCAACATTCACATTTAGGGTCCGGTATATCTTTTGTTTAATGGTGTTTATATTAACTATACAGCAATCTAATGCTTGCACAGAACCTAATAATAAAAATAAGTAAATAAAAAATCCTCCCATATTTGGCTAGAGTATAACTTTACAGAGGAATTAATTAACTGAACAATGGGGCTCCTAGTTTGATTTCAACGCATATTGAATCTCCTGGTTAGCTTAAGAAACGTATCAGTCTTGCAGTATGTCACACCTTCAGAATGTCACACAAAAACGCTACCCACAAAATAATTTGTATCAAATGTGTTTATGGCCTACGAAGTTATAGCAGCTGTAATATCTGATGGATTTGTGTTCATGCTTCCCCTCTCACCACCAGACAGTGGACCAGACATTTTTATTTTGAGGGTGGAACTAATGCAACTGCTTGTGAGAACAGGGTTGCAGTTTTAAGTGCCAAGGAGTACACACCTACAAAGCCCAAGCATAGAGATTAAACTGCTACCTCAAGCCCTAAGAGGGTGGTCCCAATAGTAAAGACTTGAGGCATGATTATGGGGCAATATGCCAACAAAATATTCCACTTAACAGTTCATTGTCAAAGCACATCTAAGAAATAATTTCATTTGGCCCAGACAGGCTACTGAGATGTTTCATCTTGTTTACAGTGAGCTGAGCTTGTGGTGGAGAGCTCCATAAGCAGCAGCTGTTGGTATTTCTACAAAGAGAGGTACAACATTTGTTTTTAAGCTTTAGTACAGTGTGGGAGTGGGAAAACTATTTTTCTTAAAACAGTGACTTTTATTGACACCGCCTCCAGCTAGTGAGTGTTCCACATCTTATTCAGATTATGGTCTTTATTTAATTTAGGTATACCAATATAAAGAGAACCGATATAGCTGTATAAAAACTATATAGTCTTTAAACACATTTAAGTGTTATTAAACTGTCTGCTGATGTGTATGTATCTGTCTCTTAAAAGGCTGGTTAATTGTCTGAAATCTGGGGAATTGGTGACAATTGTTATGTAGGTCAATAAAGCTCTGGTTTAATTAACAGCTATAATTTGTGTCTGTTAAATTTTTATTCTGTAGGACACCTTTAGTTCCAGGTTTTGATTTATTTATTTACAATAATACTGAACTCTTTAATCACTAACTAAATTTTAGTTAAATAGCTACAGTGTTTAGGCTGTAGTTAAAACAAGGGGTGAGGGGGTAGATATACAGACTGTATTAAAACATACATACGTTTGAGTGGGGTTATCTTTCCCTAGGTCTGTATGCAGTGCTGAACTTCATACAGTCAAGCTGTTGCAGTTAAAAAGCACATTAGTTTCAGGATTTAATTTTTTTACTTGGTCATACATACCTCTGTGTTCTCCTTAGTTTGCTTTGGGATCATTTTAACAGTGAATAATTAAGTTTTGCTGATTACAAAGAAGAGTATTCATATTTAAATTCAGCAAATGCATAAAGAACGGAATTATGAACCGTTAATTTGCGTTGCTGTGACGTTGTTGCCACACTAATTGTCATTTTTTCACTAGCATAAGAAACCTAATACTTTATTCTTATCTAATTTTAATTTGCAATAATAGTTTGATTGTAAGGGTGCTAGTTCAAGTGTATCTTCCACCCTTGAATTGTATTAAGTTTTTGTTGTATATGTACACATTCTGTCATTGTGTTGTGTTTTTTGTATTTGATACACTGTTCTTGCTTACTGCTAATGAAAACCCTTTCTGTTTAATAGTCCTGTTACTTGGTTGAGTAGTTCCTAGGTGTTCAATAATGTTTACTGTAGCTTGGAGCAAGTCTAAACTGTGGTAAATCAAATGTCAAGTTACCTGCGGGATTGACAACAATACATGGCCATGTGCTGAGTGAGGTAGGTTTGTTGGTCATTTGTTGAGATTAATGATTATTTGAGTCATTTTATATCTGAGTGTTAAGTTGCAATTATTTAACCAGTGACTTGCAACTACTTATCAGTTCACTTTCTTTTATTAGCTACAGGATCACCAATACATATGCATGCAGTAAATTAGAGCTGTGTCCGAAGGTTCGTTCGCTAGCCAGGGATTTGAAGATTGTTTTAAACCTTCAAAGGCTTGTCAGACTGGTCCACGCATTGTGTGTGTTTTTTGTTTGATTTTTCTTCCTTAACAGACACGGTTTAACAATGTGTGAATACTATAAATCACACATGACGTGTCACTCGCATGCAAAATTTTGATCTTTTGATTTATATAATGCATATAACTTAAACAAAAGTTGTTAATGAAATCCTCTACCACATCATTGTACATTACGTACAACTGGAGCAGGGTATAGCAAAGCGGTGGGCTTGTACCTCTAGTGTTTCAGTAAAATATCTACTGTACATTTTAATTTCGAAAATGAGCAGTCAGCCCCTCCCCACTCCAGCTCGTGTTACTCGGAGCCAAACCTTTAATTTCTTCATTCGCCACCTCAACAGCAAAGCATTGTATAGTGTAAGCTGTACTTTGTGGCAAGCTGTTTTAACATTTTAATCCTCATTTGCTGATCCCAGCAATTCAGTAATGTATTGGTAATATCAGCGATTCTATTTTTGATATCAGCAATTCTCAATGTTATTTTGTGATATCGTTAATAGAATTGTGGATATCAAATAGAATTGTTATCAAAAATAGTACCTTTTTATGTTGATATCAACAATTCTATTTCCAATATCAAAAATCCATGGTAATAAATATCCGGTCTGAATTTATGTAAAAAAATGCATGCTAATGAACATCCGGATTCAATGTTGGAAAACGCGTACTAATTAGATGACGACTTCCAGTCGACACGATTTGTAAGCACGTTATCCTGGGTATGCCAAGAATGCCATGGCCAATAGTGTTGATAATGTTTCTACTGTATTTAGCCGCATTTTTTCATCTATAGAACGGACATATCTAACAATAATGAAACAGAGTTAGTGACTTTAAAACGCAGGTCTTTCAAAGACGAAGAAAAAGGAGGTTTAACAATTTGTTGTATGGTCATAACAGATAACCTGAAGTTACTACTTCTGTCTTAATTATTTGAAACTACATAAGCCTTGTGAGTTCCAATCCTGCCTGTTCATTCCTGTTTATCAAAAGTCTGAGATCATGAAGACTTTGCTGCAGCTTGGCTCTCGTTTCACTACTGAGGAAATGTTCAATTCTTCTTAAATTTAATAGTGCGTTCCCGCTGGCCTGCAGTTTGTAATTCCAAAGCTCTTCTGATGGAAATGCATTTTCTGTGAATTGCTTGTAAAACATTTCCCATGTCAAGAGAATTCTCAGACATTTTGCCAAACAAAACGGACATACTGGGTGTAATTCATCACCTAGTTAGTGTGCATTTCTGATATCAAGAATTCAGACCTCATGCTTATTAGTATACATTTTTTATATAAAAAATGGCATTTTTCAATAATGCCATTCTTTATATGAGCAATTGAGGATTAAATGTTAAAACGACTTGCCGTAGTACTTAAATGTCTTGAAACCCCTCTTTTTTGTTTTTTTTTTTTTTTTTTTTTTTGTTAAATGCCCAGACAACAACAAAATAAATAAATAAATAAATAAATAAAAAACTAAAAAAAAAACTTGAATGCAAACTGTGCAAGCGACTCATATCATGGCTTAACCAATTAAAGTTCATAATATTAATGTGTTTAGTACTAAAATGTGACAGAACCTGCTTGGAATGGTGTCTGTTAAATAAACCTTTGTCCTCTGCAGTTGGTGCTGGTGCAAGCTTACCGCATAGATCACAAGCAGGCTCAAATATATGTAAATAAACAATGTATATTTAAATTATACAAATGATTACTGTTCTATATAACATATTTTTAAACTACATGTTAATGTTTTATTACATTTATATGGATTACCTGTAAAAATCATATTTCAATCAAATATATAAACAAGTAGCTACGGTGATGTCACCAATACATTATGCAAATGAGTACCATAAAATATTCTAACCTTCCTTCGGTAAGGTGTTCCGAACCTTCAAAGGTCAAACTGTACCCTTCGTTGCATCCCTACAGTAAATGGAGTGTTGCATGAAATGTACATAAATTGAGGAATTTAACACATGGCTGTCTAGTTTTAACTGCTTCTGCTTGGTTATTAAGATTATTTTATTTTTTCTATGGTGAGATCCAAGTTGTTTTTTGGTTTTACTGTTTGGAACAATTGAAAACTGACAGGTTTAACCAGTAGAGGGATCATCTTATCATTCATGGTGCGTTTACACTTACAACTCTGACCTGAGCTGGTACAGGGTCGATCAGATTAAAAGCTTCTTTTCATTTTGAGCCACAGCATTTACACTTGAGCAAAGATGGCCTTGGCCCCGTATGCCTTATCATAGCAGAAATATAAGTTTTGTATTTTTGAAATTTTCTGCGTCTCGGCATTCTGTCAAATATTTTTAGGTTCTGTTGTCAGAGTAACAATCCAGACTTCTTATTTGAGCGACTTTTCCCCACTAGTCTACTATACTTGGCAAACGTGAGCTGCCTCTGGGCCCGATGCGTTCACAGTGGACCAAAAAACAGATCAAAACAGTCGTAGAGCGCCCCTCTGGAGCAGGCCACTTTTAGGATGGCTGGACCTGGGGTGTACTGTACTTAGGACGGCAGCATTTACCCTACCAGAAAGTGGCATTTGTAAATGGGGTGTCGGATACTGCAGATAGCTAACAAGTTCCTAATAGATGTTTTGTTTTTCATTATAATAAATACCTGTTTTGCATATAAGTGACTTGGATAAAGCCATCTGCCTGCCTCAAATTGTAGGACAGACTGTTTTTGTTTGTTTTTAGCATATCCTCTTGTAGTAGTATTATTGAGGAATATGGTAAATATGTTTTCCACTTAAGTGCTTTTTTTTAATGAATTTACATTTTGGTTAAAATCTGCTGTAGTGTGTTAGCAATGATGCCACGTGTTGCAAGTAAATCATTGTGTAGTATTGTTAAAAAAAAAAAAAAACGTATAGATAAAACGGTTCAAGAAGTTACTTGTCTGGATTTGTTCTCTTTAAGAGAGCCATTCTATTGCTGTTCTCATCAATTTCCATAAATAGATGTACTGTACCAAACAGTAATGTTCCTTGGCTATGCAGGCCCTGTGCAATGCACATTTTGTTCTCTGTACAGCTATTGGAATACCTCAAAGTTACAGCAGTACCATGGATACAAGGCACATTTTGGTATTCATCTATGCGAGTTTGGTCCGAGGCTGCTGGTAGCTGTTTCTACAGCCAAACACCACGCGTCGCTACCAAGTTCTGACCACTTTTGTTAGTGTGTTTTATGAGAGTTCTTTCATAATGAACGCATTTTAAATTTTCTCTTGGGAACTCAACCAGGACATGAAAGGCCATTAGGGATGGTTTCCAAAGTTACCTAAAGCAGTACTGTGTGTGTGTCTATAGAGAAAGAACGCAGAGAGGGGCAGATAGTCTTGAGAAAAAAATAAGTGTGTTTTGATCTGCAGTAGACTAGGTTTTGTGCGCGATTGCTTTAGACCAGTGGTTTCAACCATTTAATTTAAATTTACCCCTTCTGTCTGGGGTTTCAGCTAAAGTGACCCTTCACAATTTTCGCTCTACTGAATGGTACCAATAAAAGGCAGAATAAACTGATTTAACAATACATTTTTTCCTGTTTTATTTAATCGCTAATTTCAACAGTTTGTAACGAGAAACCGTTGGCTTAGGACAAATACCCAAAAGTAATTCTGAAGTTTTTCATTACAAGTCTTTTAGATACACAGAATCAAAAGGCAGTGTTTGGAAGTCTCTTTAGAAACACACTTATTCACTTATTCAGTTGTTATAAATAGTCTGTACTGTAAATGTGTATCCCATTACCATTTACTTCCCATCTTGGCATTAATGTGTGCCGTTTTTAAAATCTTTACGATGTCAAAAACATTAACCTCAAGATAAAACGGCAACTAACAGTGAAACATTTTATTTAAGCCAACAGAAATGATACAATGGGACGGTATAACTTTCTGTGGCTTTGCACTTTGACTCTTGTGTTTTTTCTTCCTTTTTTTTTTTTTTTTTTTTTTTTTCTTTTGTAATAAATGTGTGATTTTTATACAGCCATGTAATTTGACTAACAAATGACCATTGCCTTAAAAGCTAATTTACTCCCAGCCAGGGGGTATGTAAATAGTATGCACCCAACCAGCTGCTTTTAAAAATCCTTCTACGTAAAACCGGTATCAAATGCATTTAATTATTTTGAAACTTAGAATTTTAAATATCGTACACTACATTTTAACTGAACTTTGACTGTGTGGGATACTGTAGATGCCAGGGGATTTGCTACAGTGTATATACTGTAGTAACACAGTGGAGTGGAGTACTGGATGAAGTCCAGTTTAGAGGTATCTGATTGGAAGTAGCAGTGCAGAATAACTAGTGTAACTGGCATTGATTGTATGCATGATTGATTTTAAGGAAGTGGCTGTGTTGTATGGATATAATAGGAGATTTTCCAGGCATGTACAACAATAGATCAGATAGCTCGCCAGACTGAAACGCATCTGGTCCCTTTTAAAAGCATGTTTTTTCCTTTTTGTCTTTTCAGTATAATTACCATACCCACCAAGCTTTTGCTACTTGCATTCCTCTTTTGGGATAGTGTGTGAAGCCCATACTAGTTGGTGTATTTCTTTTCAATTTAGAAGTGCAGACCTCTAGTAATTTGATGCATTATTTATTTGACAACTCCCCCCCCCCCCTGCTATAATATATATAATGAGGTGTAAGATTGTTAGACAGCTCTGTTTTAAAGACTTCTTGGATATGTGTCCTTTACATATTTTTTAAAAGGAGAAGTTACTGTCTAGATTTAAAATCTTGAATGCAAACTGCTACAACAACAAAAAACTTAAGATGTATTTAAGTGATATTTTTGTTGGTGGTGTTAATGTGTTTCTAACCAAGATTTAAATGGAGCACATGCACTCTTCTTAATGTTACTATCTATTAAATGATTCCTTTTATGGTGATGCCCTGTTGCTCCTCATTCTATTTTAGGTTTACTTGGCAAGACTGTGTCCAGTGCTATCTGATCTGTTTGTCGGGTGTAATATGTAAATTTGTTTCTGTTGACTGATAGATGGACGATGTGGAAAGGAATTCAATGCACTCTTTATGAACATACTATTTAATGTTTAGTCAGGATTTTGTTTGCATATTTAACATTACTTTTGCCAATAGCAAAGAAAACGTCTTGAGGAAAATGTGATTTTGTGGCATTTCAAGTTAACCCGTTTGAAACGGAGATCCTTACTCTAATGTTGACAGCTGGGAGCCTCAACCAGTATCCTGTTCTGTGTTGAACTCCACACTGAAGGTCGCCCCTTGTGCTGCTATTGGCATGCTGTCAAAATGTGTGATTTACTTATGCTCTGTCTAGCGCAGCCATAAATGGGAGTTGTAACCATATAATGTATAGTATTCAGAATAGCTTGTTAATGTACCAGATTGCTGCGTTTTATAAAGGGGGGGGGGGGATAATTCCATGTGCTTCTTGTCCCACAAAGTAATTCTGTTTGTTGGTATGTAATTTAGCAAAGTGGTGGTTCAGGCAGGGAACTCCCCTTTTTTTAAGCGAGATTAAAATCGTAAACATCAAGAATATTCTACACAGTCATTACTAGAACGTTCTTCAGTCAAATGGCAAGTAACTCCTCCTTCGTTATTCAATCCACCTGTTTGGCTTCATTTAAGTAGAGGGCAGCTATCCTTGCCTCCTGCCCATGGCTTCCCTATAGTCCGCCTCTTCACTATCCACACAAATTATGGGCAGGGGCACCTCCAAGGGCGAGACCAAAGATGTAATGAATGTATAACGTAGTATTTGTTGTCTAAGTGGTAATAAATGTTGTTCTCTCTCACATTAGTTTTCCTAATGCATGGCATAAAGAGTAACTGTAGCCTCGTTGTAGGATAATATAATTCAATTGTTGGGTCTAGAATTTGAGAACTAAAAATGTATTTGAAACAATATCTTATGTAGTTATTACAATATACAATATACAGCATCTTGTTGGACTAGTTTATCTTATAAACTAGTCCAACAAGAGGGGGGGGGGGGAGTACAATGAAAAAAGGGAAATGAAGAGTAAATGTGTGCGTTCTCCATGCAACGGGGAGTTGTATTTTGCAAACCGATTGGCCAAGACCTAAATCTTGGAATTTCTCATTTCTCCACCCCTCTACTGGCACAGTCGCTGCCTTTTAAATCAGATCGGATCATCTCGACACAAACCAATTATAACTGTATTTTGGGGTTGGAGAATTTAAATTGTTTGACACAGTATATTAATGAAATCTTGGAAACTCACACATTAACTCTCTTATATACATGCATTGAACATACATGAACAGTTATTTAATTTACCTACTGCATCTGTGACTGATTGCTACTTGAAAGCTTATAATTACTATTGTTTGATAGAAATATTTAACTCAATTGTTACACTAACAATTTCTATCCACCTGTTGAACACAAGTAACATACCAACGTCGGCACCCAGAAAGGACAGTACTAAACATTTAATACGTAAACATTGCTGATATAATTACCATCACATTTTAGGTATACTGTCTCCCGTTGTCACCTAAAATGTTAGTTTTGTTGTCGAATATTGTTTGAATGTGGATGTTACCTACTTTCAGATATGTTTGCAGACTACTTTAGCCCCCGTTTGTCATTGGTGGAAATTATGTATTGTCTGCTAACAGTAGTGAAACACTTATAACTCTCGGCATAAAAAGTTAAAAGGTCTTAAGCTGCTTTTTTGGGTAGTTTTTAGAGAATTTACAAGAAGACCTCACTTAGAAATGTCAGTGTTCAGTAAAGAAGAGATAATCTGTCTTATTGTGAATCCACAAAAAAAAATCAAATGTTTGTAGTACATGGAGTTTCCGGTGGACGGTTTCTACATGGACAGAGATTGACAGGGTGAGGGGAGGCAACCCAGTGTAAAAGCTGAGAAGGGCGTGAACACTGTACCTTTTTTGCTTTGAAAACCCCAGGATTTTGTAGGAAATGTTCACTCGCACAAGCACTAACATACCATTAGACTTCATGATTTGCTGTGTAATAGTGTGTAAAAATATTTTACCAGTCAAAAGTACAGTGTCATGCTGCAAGGGGAAATAACAGACACTCTGATAATCCACAACTGATTTTTGGTTTGGCTGAGGTTTTGTTTTGAACAGCTCTAATTTCTGTGTAAGGGTGAGCTCATGTAAGGTTAGGGTTAGGGTCAGCTAATATCTGTGTTTCAGGATTGTTAATTTGGTAGAGACGGTGTTGCCCATTTACAGGATTAATGGTGGGCGTGTTGAAACAAGAGCTTTGTGTTCCTGATCCAACATTCTGAATATGATTTGTATGGCGTTTATGGGTGCAACATAAACTGTTGAGAGAAACCTGTACACTTCTGTGAAGTGTGTAATGTCCTGTAAAGATCTTCTAAAAGCCTTGGTTGAGGACTTGTGGTAGTAAAATATGATTGGTGTTTGTTTTTTGTTTACTGCGTGCTCCAAACTGGAGTGTTTTAGGGTGTAACAAATGTATGATTTGAAGAATCCATTGGAACTGCCAACATTTAATTTAAGGATTAGGGTCCCACTGATGTTTTATTGAAGTGGTTAGATCTATATTTAATTATTTTTTCTCCTTGGAGACAGTGAGTCATAGATGAATTATGGTAAGCAGTCATTAGGACCTAATACGGCTTAAGCAAATACCAAAGTATCACGAAGCACTTTGGCACTGGGTCTGCCAATCCTCTTTTTACCTTTCCGGATATTTTGCTGAAAAGGTGCACACCATTCTGTAAATTGTGCTATGGAAACTCACAAATTGCTGTCTTGGAATAAACAACAAAAATAGTTTTATTAGCATCAGAAATATTAACCAACATTAAAGATCTACTACTATTGATTTATGGTTGTTAAGTTGAACAGTGTATTTTTTGCATGTATTTTATTTATTTATTTTTAACATTCATTATTTATTGAAGCTGATATTGAGGTGGGGCAACCTGACTTAACATGGTAAAAAATAACAATGTTTGACTCTGCATATGAATCTGTTTAGGACATTGGTATTTCATGTGGTTGGATTAGAACGTTATCAGTTTGAGCTTTACATTGCAGTGGAAAACCTACAACCTGCTAGCTATGTCAAATGTAAGATTAGCTTAATCCTTCTTGATTTTATAAGGTTTCTTCTCTCCTGATTAATTTCCAGTCATTACCAAGGTCTTGCTGATCTTGTTCTTGTAAAAGGCACTCCTGTTGCTAAGCAACCCTGAATGCTGATTTGGTCTGACAGCCTCAGGCCACTCCTACTTGACTCTGACATGAAAAGTATCCAGTTGTTTCAAGTAAACTTAGCACTGGGGAACTATATAGAAAACACACCGGAGCTGGACTTTGAACTATTGCACATGAATACAGTTAACTGTGCTCCTGCCTATGTGGGTTGATAGCACAGAGGTGTGCAAAGTGAAGCCAGTTAAACTACTGGAAAGAAGTTCCAGCCTGCCTGAGTCACAAAGCTTAGCCTTATTACTTCTACACCATTGAGTTTGCCTGAGAAAACAGAGCAGTCTCAGGAGAGGAGGCTGAGTTCAGGCTGCTGTTGTAGTTTTTAGTGCACTTGTGGTTTTTTCCATTTAGTGCAGCACTAAGCATTAATGGGATCTGAATGGAGAGTAAAACTCGTAGAAGAATGATCAGTTCAAACAGCTGTATATGAATCGGCAGTCCTGAGTGACAAACCTTCCTGAAGAATGCATGTTGTGAGGTAAGTTCTGGGTGTGCTGGTTACATTAAATGTAACCTTAAGGCATAGATAAGAACATTGTGCAAAGCGGGAAGTTGTAAAGTGACATTTTGAATTGATCGGACAGGCTTCATTTGTATTGAGACAATCTCATTGGTGTGATCAGTAAGTTTTAAAACATCCCATTTTATCGGGTGGAATTTCAGCTTTTTCATTAAATGTTTTGTGTATTGTTTTTACATTTCATGTGTGTCCTGCATGGCATTGCATAATATGTACCCAATAGAACTCTGTGTGCTGTGTATATGGCAGGATGCACACCTATCCGCCATGCTGCTTTTATATATAGAGATTCTGACTAGATGTGTGATTTTTAGGGAACTTGCTTTTTACTAGTGTTTATTATTATTTTATATAATTTACTGGTTTATCCCCAAAACACTAAATTCAGTGATGGTTCAAATGCTTTATTTTTTAGATATTATATGCATTGCAGTATATTGGAAAGGATGAACAGTGAAGCTTTATTTTATGATTAAAAAAAAAACAAGTCTGGATGTATCTAATTTCAAACTCTCTTCCCTGTATTTTACTGTATATGACTAAGCATAAATGCTTGCAGTTGCTAAGGTAACCTTTCATTCACATTCGGGTAGCAGAGATTGATTTTTTGCCATTCAGCTTTTTTAAACAAATATTTATCACCTTTGCTCAAACGTGTTGTCTTCTATTAAAAGACGTGAATACAGTACTTGCTTTTTTTCTGGGTAATCCTTGATTTTATGCTTGCTGTATTATAAATGCTGTCACTGCCATCATTAGAAAAATGTAACCATTACTTTACCATTTCATTTACTACAGCTGACAGTGTTGATTGAAATTAGTGTCTGTGCACAGATGGTGGTATCTTTTCATTGCTTTGTAAGATATGCTTTAAGAAGAAAACCAGTCTCTGATTTAATCTTGGGTGAAAGCTACACTAGTCCACAATGACCCTTGCAGGTGAACTGCTCCTGCAATTTAACAAAAAGGGGGGGGGGGGGTTAAGGATACTAAAGCTCAGAATACATGGTGCAGTTTTCAGGGCCAGCCTAATAATCTGCAGTATATTCTCATTGTTTTCAAACCAAATGATGTAGTAAAACTGAAATGCTTTCGATACACTGTTGGCGAGTGTGCCTCTGAAACTAATGAGGGGATGTTGAATAGATTTTGGCATGGAATGCCTGCCTGGCGATATTTGCAAGCACTTGCAGAATGGCATAGCCCAGGAAGATATGGTTCGTTACCTATACTGTAATACAAAGCAACTTTGATAGGCAATTTATCTCCCACTAGGCTATATGGGTAGGTAGTTTTTTTTTTTATTTTCTTAATTTTTGTTGGCTGATGTACTGGAATTCTGTTTCTGTTAGGAATTTGACTGGGTTTGCTGGAAGCATATTGAGATTATACCGATGAGTGACGCTTTTTTTTTTTTTTTTTTTTTTTTTTTTTGAGCGCTTAGGAACTCCCAACCAGTTATGATGAATGCATGGTATGGGCATTCCTGTTCAAAATTTCAGAATTAAGATAATGTTTACTGTGAGTTCTAGCCACTTTAAAACCACTCTCCAAAATTAAACTGTTGTTCATGGTTACAAAGAGTCTGGTATTTCATTTGGTCCTTTGCAGAGGCATATCTTATTTTAAACTACTGTAAGCACTGCAACAGCCTTATTAGGAGAACACTGGCATCAGTGCATTGACCTTCAGCAGAGTGTTAGAGTGGGAGTCTTCCTCTTAAATTCGATCCAGCGCAATACATTACAACATTTAGTCACTGTTCTGCAAAGGTAGTACAATAACATAAAATCATTATTTTCTTGTACGTGGCACTTCAATGGAAACTCAGTACCAGGTTAATATGAAGGTGCTGTCTCCTTGGTAGTATAGTGAATACTGGTGTTAGGCCTATAATCTCAAAGACATTCATGCACAGCAGAGCTTTTCCCAAAAAGAGGTGCCAACCCATAAGACACTTTTCATATATTGTCTCTGCTGAGTTAAATAGTTGACAGCAATGACCTGTAAACCATGTGTATTTTGCTCAACTACACTCGTAGAGACGAGGTTGGTCGCACGCTCAAATCTTTTCTTTTAGACTTGATCGCCAAATTATATCCATCAAATTCATTTTTTGTTTTAATCCAGTACCTCTGCATACTGGCATCTGAGTGTGCAATCAGGCACCGGGTCATGTGACTTTTTTAAAAGTTTTTAAAACTATAAAGTGTAGTATAAAAAACATGAAATTGTGCATATTTCTCATGGGTGCCATTCCGAATTTGCAGTTTGTTGAACAGCACATAAATGTCCACAAAATGAGCTGTTGCACTCCATCAAAAAAAAAAGCTAAATGTGTACCAAGATGAACGCAAACAAAGCCAAGTGAGAAATTCAAAATTGCAAGGCAGTCTGTTTCTGACATCTGAAAACAAGCAATGCCTACTTAAAAGCAACAGAGAGAAATCCTAAATCCCGCGTAGGCATTGTTGCTTAAAGCTTGCTGAGGCATTGTTTATTATGCTGTCTATATAGTGATATGTTTTAAAGCCTTCACACAGTTTGTCATTTTTTAGGTATAATATTATATTACATTTTCTAAATCCAGCCCACTTGTTTTAATCTGGCAAAGTTTCAGTTCTGAACGATGCTGGATTGTACAGGGTTTACTGTTGTAGTTTATTGTACTGTTCGCTGCTCCTAAAGTTCTATAGCAGTAGCAAATGAGCATTATTTGCAAACCTGCCAAGAATACAATCTGTGCTTCTCTTACTTTTAAATCCGTTTACAAGATCTATTTTAGTTGATGCAGCTATTAAAATACCAATATTTGTCAGTTTGTATATTACTAGCAGCACCAATACCTACAGCTGTGGCCAAAAGATTTGTATCAACTAGAACTTTAAGCTTGAGACATTAAATAAATACATTAACATCATTTTAGATTTTTTCTTTAACATCATGTAATCAAACTACAAAATGATATTGCAAACATATACCAGAAGCCCAGATAGTAGTACGGTATTTTGTTGGATTAAAATGTCACATTTCATTGTTCATTTCATAAACTCCAAAGCGATATAAAATTAAATATGTTAACGTTTCATTCAACATGTTTTATTTATTAAAGTTTAAATCAAACCTGTGTAAAGTAACTGAACAATAACTTTAGTACAGTAGTCATGACAAAGTAGACGGCACAGATACATATTTTTAATCTATTGATTTTACCCCAGACCGAAGTTCAAAACAAGACCTTTTGATTCTTCTGTCAGCAAGCCACTGTTACAAGAGATCTGACAGACTGTGACTGGCACGTGCTTCTGTATTTAGAACGTAACAGTTTGTGTTGATAACAATGTTATAGCAGGTTTCTGAAACCTGTCTAATGTGTATACGTCCTTCCATGTACAAAGTTATGTACAATCTTTTGGTTTTAAACTAAATTACACTTAGTTACAGATTCCCTATATGTGCTGCTATCTACTCAAGGATAAAGTCCAAGGCATTTGGGGTATTATGAACTTTAATGAATAAACAGTAAGAATTTAGATCCATGATAGTGGTGCATAGTTCTCTCCAGTGATTTTTATAGTAGCCATTATTTGATAAGAACACAAGGTTTTTATAAAAAAAAAAATCTAAAATATATTGATTAGTACAATACAGGTATTGTCTTTTGAAGTGATTAATTCCCATAGAAGGCCATTCAATTCTGTTTAAATTTTATTAAAAAACAAAACAAAAAAAAAAAACCCGGAGGGTTAAGTGTTTTCCTAGTCATAAACTTTGTAAATTCACTTTTTTTTTTCTTTACTGTATTTGACAGGAATGCAACACTTCTAAATCTGCCTGAGTTAGTAAATTCCCTCAGGGAGAAGGCTATGCTACTCCTAACAAGATCAGACAGGGCTATGATTTCTGAATGCTGGCATTTGCCAGATTGATTGAGTAACAGAATATACCTCATATCTTTAGATCGAAGTTACTCGGTGAAATACGTCTGTTAAAGTTCTGAAAACAAAAAAAAAGGGCTATGATTTCTGAATGCTGGCATTTGCCTTAATAGAATTGTAGTTTTTTGTTAAACTAAAATTGATCAGCATTTGGTTTGTTTGATCAGATTGATTGTCTCTGAGTATAGAATATAGCTTCAATTGAGCCACTTTATGCAGACTTAAAGTTCTGAAAAAAAACAAATATTGTTTCTTTGAACGTTTATTCTGTCTCGATAGATAAGGGTTTTCAGTGTTGTAATTGATTATATCACATTTGTGATACTTTGCATCAATCTAAAAATTACTTTTATACTTTGTATTCATTCTTTAACCAGAAATAAGCCCATTTAAGACACATGCCTCATTTACTAATGTGTCCTTTACTCATAACTTGATATTTTTATTACCGGTACCGACGGGATAAAAACCGATAGACTAGTGGATAACTCGACACTGTCATTTCACGTGACTGATCTACTTGGCACTCTTGTTTTCACATCTGACCTCTTGCTGGAAATAGATTGATTGTTCATTTGCTTGCTTGCAATTACCAAGTGTAGCTGGTTAGAGTATCAGTTCACAATGACTGAGAAGCGAAAAATGAGTTTGCCTTCAATTGCTTTTAAAGCTCAGGTTGTTGTGGATAACAAGTTTGTCAGCACAGACAAGTTCTGTTTTGCATGCGAAGCAATTGACAATGTTTGATTTCTTTGTGAAACTAAGTTGTTTTTGTTCATTGTTAATTCTGTATAATGTACATTTGTTCACTTTTACTATTTAGCTGTCAAATTAGATAAGCAAAATAAAGTATAGTCAACAATTTGTGGTTATATTGTTTTTCATATACGCTAGTACACACTAAGTTGTACAGAGTTTGTAAGTACTGTAATTGATTCATTCACTGCAGTTCTTTCAACCATTTTCATAAGAACATTTAACTAAAAATAAACTTGTAAAATACTGTGTGAGTTCTGTTATTTGTATGCATGCTAATGCCATGGCTGATGTGCACCCGTGGTTAACTCAACACCTTGGATAAGTCGGTGCTAAATGGCATCCCAAAGGGGTGTCGCATTAACCAAGGTTGACTCTCTCTGTGTGTGTGTGCGTGTGTGTGTGTGTGTGTGTGTGGGGGGGGGGGGGTAATTTTATATATATAAATGCCTATAGAAAAGTCTACACCCCCTTTAAAAATGTTCACCTTTTGTTGCCCTAACCCTAACCCTGGAATTAAAATGTATGTATATGTGTGTGTGTGTATATGTATGTATGTGTGTGTGTATATAAATTTTTTTTATTCATTTATCTACACATCCTACCCCACAAATTCCAAATATCCTAGAAATTTGTAGAAAACGAGTTAAATAAAAACTTTAATAGCTTAGTTGGGTAAGTGTCCACCCCCCTTTAATAGCAATCCTAAATTAGCTCAGGTGTAACCAATTGCCTTCAAAATCACATACTCCACCTGTGTTAAATTGTAGTGATTCACATGATTCCAGGATAAATTGTAGTTTCTGTAGGTTCCCTAGGCTGAGTAATGCATTTCAAAGCAAAGACTCAACCATGAGCACCAAGGCGCTTTCAGCAGAACTCCGGGACAAATCGGGGGATGGGTATAATAAAATAAAAAAATATCAAAGGCCTTGAATAACCTTTGGAGCACGGTCAAGACCATTAAGAAGTGGAAGGTGTATGGCACCACCAAGATCCTGTCTAGATCAGACTGTGTCACTGGATGACCGAGCAAGAAGGAGACTGATCAGAGAAGCTACCAAGAGGCCAATGGCAACTTTGCAAGAGCTACAGGCTTTTGTGGCCAAGACTGGTCAAAATGTGCATGTGACAACTCCACAAATCTGGACTGTATGGTAGGGTGGCAAGAAGGAAGCCATTACTCAAAGCCCACCTGTTTGAAAGTATGCCAAAAAGCACTCGGGAGATTCTGTAGCCATGTGGCAGAAAGTTTAGTGGTCTGACGAAACTACAATGGAACTTTTTGGCCTAAATGCAAAGAATTATGTTTGGCGCAAACCCAACACAGCGCATAACCCAAAGAACACCATCCCTACTGTAAAGCATGGTGGTGGCAGCATCATGTTATGGGATGTTTCTCATTGGCAGGGACTGGGGCACTTGTCAGGATAGATGGGAAAATTAATGGAGCAAAAGTACAGAGAAGTCCTTGAGGAAAAACTGCTGCCCTCTGCAAGAAACCTGAAACTGGGACAGTTCACCTTTCAGCATGGCAACGACTCAAAGCACACAGCCAAAGCTACACACGAGTGGCTAAACAACAAAAAGGTAAATGTCCTTGAGTGGCCCAGTCAGAGCCCCGACCTAAATCCAGTCAAATTTGTGGTATGACTTGTATTGCTGTCCATCAACGCCCCCAAAGGAACTTGACAGAGCTTGAACAGTTTTGTAAAGAATGCTAAAATATTGCCAACATTTAGGTGTGCAAAGTTGGTAGAGACCTATCCCCAAAAAACTCCCAGCTAAAGGTGCTTCCACCAAGTATTAACTTGGGGGGGTGGAGACTTTTTTTTTTTTTTTTTTCATAAAATTAAGTGGAGTATGGTGTGTAGATAAGTGGGAGGAAAACATCCTCATTTAAATGCATGAAACTCTGAGGCACTGACACAACAAAATGTGAAAAAAGTTCAAGACGGGGTGTAGACTTTCTATAGGTACTGTGTGTGTATGTATGTGTATGTATGTATGTATGTGTATACAATTAACTGCACAAGGTGGCAAAACATTAATTACTTGACTTATTTTAGCATTTAGAATAGGACTTGTGGCAAAAGCACACATATATATATATATTGAACTGTTTGTAACTGTTTGAAGTGTGTCTCGGGGGTTGTTTACTTTAGTGCAGTAGTAAGATTTGTTTGATTTGGATAATTAAGCAGTATAAACTAAAGTGTTAGTGCTCAATTCACATTTGTTTGTTTATTTCTTTGTTTGAGGGCAACTTAAAAACCCAGCCTTGTCCCAGTGTTCCTGAATTATGGGCCACGTGGCAACCCTAATATCCAACAAGGGCTCTGTGCGAGACAAATTTGACACCTGAATGAGTTTCCCTACTGACAATTGTGGGAACGAAAGACTCCTCATACCAGTAAGAGAATACATAAATGTTACAAACGAGAGGAGGCCATTTAGCATATCTTGCTCGTTTGGTTGTTTTAGTAGCTTCTTGATCCCAGAATCTCAAGCAGCTTCTTGAAGGATCCCAGGGTGCCGGCGGTGGGGGGCAGGGAGTGCCTCCTATTCTGTTTTGAAAGCCCCTTTTATCTAATCTCCATTTGCTTCCCCTGGTCCTTGTTTCTTTTTTCATGTCAAAAGTTCCATGTGTCAACATTGTCAATACCTCTTAGAATTTTGAATACTTGATTCAGATCGCAGCATAGTCTTTTTGTTAGACGGAGTCTGTTCTTTTAGCCTGTCTGCATATGACTTGCCTTTTTAAAACAGGAATAATTCTGGTTGCTCTGCTTTGCACTCTCTCTAGAGCAACAACATCCTTTTTGTAGTGACGTGACCAGAACTGAACATTCATTTTCTAGATGAGGTCTTACATTGTAAAGTTAACATTACTTCCCTTTATTTTTAAATTCAACACTTTGCAATATATCTGATAATTTTATTGGCTTGCTTTTTTTTTTTTTTTTTTTTTTTTTTTTAAATATAGCTTCTATATGAAGACCTTTTGAGCTGACATAAACTCTTAGATCTTTTTCATAGATTCCTTCAATTTCAGCATCTCCCATATGGCATTTATAATAGACAATTTTATTACCTGTCTGCAGTACCTTACTTGTCTATTGAATGTCATTTGCCATGTGTCTGCCCAGATCTGAATGCTGTCTAGCAGAGTTGGGATCAATTCCATTTCTAAGCCCAATTACCTTTTAATCAATTCAAATTCCAATCATTTTGCAACAAAGGCTTTATTGAGCAAACAAATACCGTATACAACTTAATGAACTTGTCAGGTAACCCGATAAAGCCTATGGCATACGTTTCCAGTAAAGACTGCTGCAAAACTGAATAGTAATTGTATAAAAGGGAACTGGGATTGGATTTGACCCCCTAACTCTGCTGTCTAGATAATTTTGAATTACCTTTGCTGCTGCAACGGTGTTTGCCACTCCTATTACTGTACCAGAATCTAAGTCATTAATGTAGATTAGGAAGAGCAGAGGACCTAATACTTATCCTTGTGGTACTCCACTGGTTACCTTGCTCCATTTTGAGGTTTCTCCTCTAATCAGTACTTTTTCTGTTTTCTGCATGTTAACCACTCCCTAATCCATGTGCATGCATTTCCTTGAATCCTACTACGTTCTGTTTGAAAATGAATTTATTAAGCAGGACTTTGAAAAGCTTTCTGGAAATCTACATAAACCATGTCATATGCTTTGCAATTATCCATTGTCAATATTGCATCCTCAAAAATCAAGAATTAGACGTGATCTCCCTTTCCTTAAATCATGCTGACTGTCTCCCAGGATACTGTTACTATATAGGTAATTTTCCATTTTGAATCTTATTACAGTTTACATATAATAGAAGTAAGGCTAATCTGTAGTTATCAGGTTCCATTTTGTTTCCCTCTGTGGATTGGAATTATGTTTGCAATTCTGGAGTGAGTCTGTACAAACGTGTCTGTTGCAAGACCTTAGTTGGCGTTTTGTAAATAACTTCTTTCATTTCTTTGAGTACTATTGGGAGGATTTCATTCGGCCCTGGGGATTTGTTTATTTTAAGAGCTCTTTGTCCTGCCTCTTATGCTAAAGTTATTTAAAACTGGATAGGAACACGTCAACACTTGGGGCATGTTCTCCTTATCCTCCTTTGTAAAAACCTGTGAAAAGCAATCATTTGGTGTATTTTTTTTCTCTTGGGCATTTTATTTCCTCCTTTTAAATGTTCTTTTGTTTTTATAATATTGGGGCAAACTTTGGAATTGGTTTTAGCCCCCTTAGCAATGTTCATTTCTATCTCCTTAGGTTTTCTAACTTACTTTTTCACTTGCAGTTTCAAGTACTCGTTCTGTGTACCTTTTTTTAAACGCTCTGTAAATTTTTGAAAAATAGCCATTTCTCTGGATGTTCTGCTTCTGTTAGTCTCGGTTTCATTCCTTCATAGTTTGCCTTTTTTAAATTGTTAACCTTGGCTTTAGAATGTGTTGTATTTTCATGCAGGCTGCTGTGTTACTAACGTATCTAACTTATTACAGTGCAATGACACTTGATGTGACTTCAGGGGAGGTTGTACAACCAGTAGCTTTTTTTTTTTTTTTTTTTTTTAAGTTATTCACATTGATAGTTGAGTACTGTGTACGATGCAAATAATTAATTAAAACATTTACAAAAAAAAGTCTTTCATTTTACCTTTTTTAAAAAAAATATCTAAATAGATGTGGGGACCCCTTATTTTTATTTCTGCGCTAAATATATTGGTGTGTTTTATTATGCAAAGTTTAAGGAAATAGACAGATTTAATGCTGTTGCATATGTGTGATAGCTAAGTATTTTTACTTTCACAGCTAATAGTTCTACTTGAAGAAACACCATAAGCCTTTTTCCTTCAGCAAGAGGGGCAAATGTTAGGGCTTGAATTACCCTGGTGCTGTGGGTGGGGGTGATCCCTTTTAAGTTTCTCCAAACAGTTTATTTCCTTTTTTTTTTTTAACTCTTAACTAGACAGATAGGCCCGATCACTTTAAAATGGAGAGGAAACTGTTAACGTGTTACTTGTATGATGACATTTCCTGCCTTGTCTGTGCAGTTTCAGTAGTAGTCCATGATAATGAGAAAGCATCTCCTGGCAATCTGAAAACCTTTTCTGTGCATTTTACTTAGGCTTATGCTTCTGTTAAGGAAGAATTAAATGGTATTCCTTTCGTAAGTAAAGGAAGTGACATTTCATTTGATCAGAAAAGGAGTAAGATTTAATATTGACCCTTGATCCATGTCTCAGCCTATACCGTTTACAAAAAAATTAACTCCAGCAAAGAAATGAGCCTTTGTAAAATGTGTTAATTTTTTTTTTTTTGTGATGCCTGTTGATGCCAGCATGATAAAGGGGGGATTTGGAAACACTACTATTCAGAGACATTTAAAGGGTTTGCCTAGGTGGATTATTTACCATACTTGACAACTTCAGAAGGAAATTCCTGTTTTGGCAACTTCCAAACAGAACTCAGAAAAGCTGATTATAGTGGGCTTTGTTTATTGCACACAGTCAGCAGTAATCTGCAGTAAAAATAGAATCTCGTTGATTTAGAGTTGCTACTGTGTAATGTAATAACTATTTGTTGTGTAGCAATAAAATTAGAAAGACTACACATTTTAAGTGCACTTTGCGTGGAGTGCAGAATACGCCCTATAGCCTGGAGATCATAGGTTCGAATTCAGGCTATGTCATTGCTGACCGTGACCGGGGGGGGTGCACAATTGACAGAGCGCCCCCCGGGTAGGGGAGGGCTTAGGTCGGATTCACTATGGGTTCACACCCATGCTGCAGTAGAAGGCGTGGGTGTTTTTTAAAAGGATGGCTTATAGCTGGACTGGGTTAGAGGGCCATGGAATCTAACTATCAGATTCCTGAACATATTGTGTGAAGGGTGTTACTGCTGTTACATGTTAAAAGTATTGTTCAGTGGGGCTAAATGCACCATTAGGACCTGGGGTCTTGAATACCTGTTTATCCTGGTTCATGTCTTCTAAAATATTCATGCAGTAATTCCCAAGGTTTAAATGAATAACAATAGTGCCCTCCAATGGGTACTGTGTAAAGAGCGACCATTATTAGATGGGTTAGGCTTACTTCTAGAAAAAAGACGAGTCGGGTGAGTGATAATATGATCGGTGGAAGTGGGAATATGCAAGTAATTTATTTAAATGAGTGAGTAGTAGGCCTTAATTCAACCTTTTTAATATGAAAGCAGGTACCAGTGTTCCTTGGTTTTAGGGTAATGTCATTGTTACCTTGGGCAGTGATTGTAGTGATTACTGACTTTATTTTCAAAATGTGAGGTAATGTACATCGCAAGCCAAAGCAAACTGATGAATCCATAGCTCATTCCGTTTGTCGTCAGTTATGTAAGACGACAATTTATTTGAGTGTAGACTTTGAGTGCCCCCTTTTTGATGGCAGGAGAGATTTTGAGATTTAATAAAACAAATGTAATAGTATATCACTAGCAAGAAATCACATGATTACAGAAGTTAAATTATTGTTTTGAGTTATATAGTCCGGGCCAGTGTCGGCACCTGAGCAAGTGTCTGGGGCCTATACACATACAGAAATAAAATTGCAAATATGAGTAAATGGTACTATTTCTGTGACGGCTGTCCTACTCAAACAGGCTTTAAGGCTAGACGAGTTTTAGTTTTCAAAAACTGAAATCTATGTATGCAGTGAGACTTTTCAGATCTCCACTTTTTTTTTGCTTGTCCTGTTCCCTTATTCCCTTATCTTCCATAATTCTTAAAGCTGAAAAACTATTGGCTAATCTCAACATACAATTATACAAATATGCCAATTAAAGACATTCTATAATTGGCACGTTTGTGTCCTACTTTCCAACAATCGAGACTTTCATAAGAGCATTTTGTCAAGCCTCATTATCATAACACCTATTGTAAGTTATACGATTTGAAACCATCAAAAATGGAACCTACCAAATCTCCAAATAAAAAAAACACAAAGCTGGATGTCAAACGGTAGGAAAAGGCTACAAAAAAGTATCTAAGAACTGCAATAAGTACACTGTCAAATAAGAAATGTATGTTCTGTTAATTATGTACCAAGTAGGCTTACAGTAAAGAATGTGCTAAAATTATTTGTTGGGGAGGGGGGTCCACACAAATCTGGCACTGGCCCTGTGTAGTACCAGTTTTATTAAATTTTAAATTTGCTTTTAAATAGCCTTGAGTGTTGTAGATATTGTCTGGGAGAAACTTGATGCCTTATAACAGAAAACAAGCTTGAAGGTTATTAACTCTAATTTGGTATTGCCTGAATAGGGCTTCAGTTCTGTACTCTAGTTATTTTAAGCAGATTTATTGTAACAAAGTATATGGGTTTACATAGAGTGCAAACCTTTATTTCAATATGTACAGTATAAGTGTTTTGTCCACTTGTCTTTAAAAAATATGCAATAGTGTTTATAAACTATTTCAATCTCTCATTTTCAGGGTCGGATACAGACAGGATTTTAAGTACTAACCTGGACAGGAGCACAGAAATGTTTTCTGCTACTTCCTGCTGTGTTCATAGTCCCTTCTGTAGTGAATGTTAAAGGAACAACAGGTAATGGTGAACCACAAATAGATTCTGAAGTACAAGAAGTCAAGAATCAACAGCAACAAAATGAGTGTCCAGAATATTACGGTGCAAAACCAATTGAGGAAAGGCACACTCAATCAAGAGAGAGATTTTGATAAGCTGCAGTATCCACTGTTGACTGGTGATCAAAATGGAAATGAAGTTTCCTCCGATACTGGGTCCCTCTCGGATTCCTTTCGAAGTGTCAGCTGTTTAAGTTATGGGACTTCTGCTGATAGTCCTGTTGAAATGAGTGAGTGTAACTCAAGCATGGACCATGCTGGCGAAGCCTTTAATCACAATTCTGTGTTTCTGAATGAGAGCATCGGTGAACCTATGCTTGAAGGGGACTTGGGTATTAGTGGCAGAACAGAATTGGTCAGTTTTCCTTGGGTAAAAGAGCACTTTAAGGGAATAATGCAGCCTAATCTTGAGGCAGACCCAAACCTGGAAAAATGGAATCCAAACCTTACCCTCGTGGTGCCTTGTATGCAGGAATGTACAAAAAATAAGAATAACTGCAGTGTAGATATAAGTACAAAGAAAATTGATCTTGAATCTGTGACCCCAGGCAATGAGATGGCCATTGATGCAGATGAAATGCTTCCTGACCCTCCAGTCACAAAAAAATCTCCGGTTTCATCAAACAGTCCAGAAAATGGGTCTGCAGATAACATGCATGCTTCCTTGGATTCTCTGAGTTCCAATGAGATGGTGATGAGGAGCAATAGTTTTATGTTGACTAGCTCAGAGAAGCCTCTTAGTGCCTCTGTACTTGAGGCTGCAAACAGCACCAGTAGCATCTCTTCTGATCAGGGAAAGTTTTCAAGCACAATGCCAGATGTTTGTGGTGGGACATTTGAAAACAACCAGCCAGAAATATCTAGCTGTAATTTTGATGCCAAACAATGTACAGTAGAGGTAGCAAAAGAGCTCCATGAAGATGTTTTACAAGTGGAGTGCAGTGCCTCTCAAGGACAGCCTAATTATCTCCACCCTGCTCTGCTTGGAAGCTTCTCGGGTGCAGCAGCAGTTGAATATTTGTCCGTTCCAGATCATTTTGTAAAAGATCTCATCAATTTAGAAATATCTGACCAAGAGGGAGCCATACTAATCCATACACATGAAGTTGGAGAGAATGCTGTTGACCCATCCACTCAAGACATTCCTATGCTTAAAGCTGATGTTGTAATGCCTCAGCTGACACTAATGCTTTCACCAAACGAAGGAGTGTCAGCTGGAGCTTCTGATGAAACCTTTTTGATCCGTAGTCCAGAGGAAAAGAGCAATTACCACACACATACTTCCACTCCTTTGCCAGAATCGAAGAACGTAACATTTATTATTCCATCTTTTGAGATTCCAGAACAGGCAACTAAGAATGCAAAGGAAGATTTATGTTCCTGCAATGACAAGAGCCCTGTTCAAACCCTTAAAGGCAACCAGTTGTCCTATGCATTAAAAATACAAGAAAGTACAAGGCCAACTACATCTACTACAAGCAAAACTGCCAAAGTAGAAATATTGAAATACCCTAAACCTGATTTCAAGAATATAAAGCCCAAAGTTGTTTCAAGACCTTTGGTGAAAACTGACAATCCCTCGCATATTAAAAATACACAGAGATCACCTTCCACACCCAGTAAGGGTTGTCCCCTTCCAAGGGCTTCACAATCGCAAAAAGAGGAAGGGTCTGAAAAAGGACATGACATAGCACAGGAAAAAGCATCAAGAAATCAGAAGCAGGTGATGGCATGCGCCCAGCGTTTTCCAAGCAAGATAACCCCCTTTTCAGCAGTTTCAAAAACAGTAGTCAACAGGGTTCAAAAACCTGCATCCAATTTAAGGCAGAGGAATGGAGTATTGGACAAAGGCAGCTCTTCAAATTCAACAAGCTCTTTATTCTCTGAGACTGCAGTAACTGATTCCCACAATAGGTTCAGCCGGACCATTCTGAACAACAAAGCTGAGAAAACAAAGTCTTCTGTGATTTCTGTTTCTTTGTCTCGCAAAGAAACTATGGAATGTAATGACTTATCAAGGGCTAACAAAGAAACTGGTGATCTGACGAGTGGCATTGTATATGAATTGAATTCTGGAGCTGTTGCAACCACCTCTTCTGTAAGTATGGGGGGTGGGGGATGAGAATTCAAGCTACTTTAGTTGTATCTGTCCAGAACTGACTGTCCTTGAACAGCAGTTTGGAACACATTCTGGTCAATAGAAATGTCTGGACAGTTGATTTAGTATAGTCACTACAGTCCTTAATTCTGCTATAATGGGTTTGTCGATCAGCTGAGCCAGTGATTTTATCTTACATTCATCATTACCATGTACCATTGTCATTTAGTTGCCAGTTGATGACCACAACATTGATCTCCTACTCCTGTTGCACTATTCAAATGTGGAAATGTTCTTGTGAGAAACTGGTGCTGGTCATCAAAACAGTACCGTAGTTGGTAGCAAACGCAACTCTGGATCGGTGAACCACAGATTAACTTACGGTGCAGCCTGAGCTTACTTGATCTACCAAGAGCTCCACTCTGTGAATTGGTTCTTTTTAGTACAATTTTTTTAGGTTCTACTATTTTTTAAATTATTTTTATTATATAAAAGATTATCCAGTTTTATATACAAGTATGCCTTCTAAACTATAGTTACACACAGTCCTTTGCAGCTGTACCACAACTTGCTGGACTATTGTGTAACACATTTTATACTGTCTAGTTAGGCATTGATGACTAGGAAGAAGAGAAACACCATCACACATATATGTGGTGTGAAGGTCATATTTGAAATGTAATCAATGGCTTAACTGTATGATGGGCTTTGTTTATTTAGGTTTCCCAAAGAGACTTGCCGAATTAAGTTCCATTGTCTCAAATTGAAACACGATCTTTTTGTTTTCTTACAACTACATTAATTTAATGTTTTCTAACTTCACCGGAGGAAGTTTTTATTTTTATTGAAGATGGTATAGTATATGTAAGTGTGTCCATAAATGTACAATGTAGTGTAAGTGTCATATAGTAAAATATATAGAATACAGGTAAGTTTTTAGTATTGCATTAATGGAAGTTGTTCCTGTAAGTTTCTCCTTAATGAAAGAAACGGGCAGATTGAATTGTGTATAAACTGATATCTAGTACATTTTTAGATTTCACTTTGTACAGTGGTAAAGTTATTTTCCAGGGAACATTAAACTCCTGCTCTTCAGCTTGTGAGTAAATCACACTCATCTGCTCCCTACAGGATTACATCATTTGTGGATATCGCAGCACCGATAAAACTGTTACGGTAATAACTAATGTAATGCTCAAGAATCTGTAGTCACTACTGTAAATACTCTGTAAATAAGTGTAATCTGACATTTTAAAATGGGGGGGGAGGTATAAATAGATTGAGCTGGGGGGTGTAACAAGTCATTCTTCAGAATGACACTGTTGTATACAAATGTCTCAAATATATAAAGAAAGCTGTTTTATACAAAGATGCAAGTCAATTCAGTTGGTTTTAGTGATGTAAATCCTGAATTATTTGCACACAGATTTGGTTACATAAATACCAGTGCTTTTTAAAAAGTGCTTACAGGATCTATTCAAGGACTTATACTGTTGATTATCTATGATCAGTTTAACACTTCCACTTAGTCCTTTTTCAGCTGTAAGTAATAAATGTTTTCTAACATCGCAGGAGGAGTTTTATTTTTTTGCCAAGCAACTTTTGTGATAGACATGCTTCCTGGTAGCTTAACAGGCTGTACCTTATTACAATGACTCCTATTTGCCCAGTGTACTTCATTTTGATGTCATAAACGTGGAATAACGTTTTGTGGTTATTTACACCTGCTACAGTACTGAAGGAATGTCAGTTCTGGTATAGAACCAATGGTTTTGGTCTTTGGTATTTATTGATTTGAATTGATACCACATGAGACATGCCAACATCTCTTGGACTCCATGACGGCTTCTCTAAGGATGCACTTCAGACAGTGGCCCAATTTCAAACCATTATATTGTTAAATCATTTTGTAAAGAGAATATACCTAGAAATAAATTAATGGACTTTGTTTTTTTTTTAAATTATTAATTGTTTAAAGGGAGGGAGGGGGGTCCAAAACAGCAGTCTTTACCTTCTAGACAATTGTATGTGGCTGCTGCAGAGGCCGTAGTGGCATTACAAACCAGAAAAAATGTATACATTATAATAATAATTTTTTAGATCAAATATAGGACACTAGCTGTTTTTAAAGTATGTTTCAAGATTCCAAAGTCCCATTAGAAGGTAAACAACAAACATTTAAGCTAAATGATTTGCAATACACTTTGAAACTGTTACAGTAAAACGTGGTTGCAAACCAAATATAAAAAGATTCCCTGTGTAGTTACTAAACTGAGTAAGAGGAATAGACAGATTTTTGGGCACAAATACAGTCTGTGTGCATTGAGTGTTTATGCAAAAAAAAAAAAAAAAAAAAAAAAATTGGCTGGAGTTGCCAGTATCCCAAGGGAATAGAGTACAATAGAAACTTCGGGCAGAGCTTGCTTGAGATTAATGTGCATGTTACTGTTCTGGTTTTAGATGGCCAACACCTTAGGGAGAGCTACAAATGCCGATTACAGAATACTAACATGGGATCCTGTGAGTAAAACTGACTTTTTACAGATGTTGTCAACTGAATTGGCAGTAGATTCAGACATAAGCAAATCCAGAGTTGGACAGAGGCCATCCCTCAGCAAGCCGAAAAGCAGTGTAGGTCCACAGACTACGTCTGCAGACTTTAGACTGCCACCTGCTGCACCAAAACTGAAGCTGGGAAGTTTAAGCAAAGATGGCCGCACCACTGGAATCCTGTCTCCCCCAAGGACCAAACAGATGCCAGCTTATGGTAAGGAAAGCTTGGAGATCTTGCATTCTTAACTTTTTTTTTTTTATTCTAGCCGGGGCTTGAATGTGTTTTACAAAAGTTTTCTTTTCTTGCCAGTTTATCCAAGCTTAAAGATGTTTTCCCCTTGTATTCCAGGCACATTTTTGTTTAAGAAATGATAAACTAAGTTTGCAGAAACTTTCATTTTTAGATATTGGATCCTCTTGAATTTTTAAATGCATAGTCAATTATCCTTTTGTATAACATGAGTAATTTTAATTGGATTCAGTGATTTTATTACTTTTTGTAAATGGTAAATCAGAAAAAGAAAACACTGCCATTTGCCATACAAAACAGCAATTCAGATTTTCAGACTATACTATTATAAGGGTAACACATAAATTGAAAAACAGAGAACTAATCCTCCAAAATGTGTGTACATGACAAATGCAATTAGTTTGTAATTTGCTATATTCTGTTGAATTTTGAGTGAAAAGGATTTAGTTTAGTAGTCCAAAGTAGTGTAAAACTCACCAGCAGCTTGTTTTTGAAATTTCCTGTACAAAGAAAAGTTTGTCTTTGGAAACTGAAACCAAATGAGATTCCATGTTGACAATGAAGAGAGAGGTTGCTAAGACTGGAAGGTTAAACAGCAAGTCTGTGTTACTTGTAATATAACCCTAAACTGAATAGCCTGCCGTCTACAGTGCTGGTGGCTTTTCATCTGACCAGGATTCATATTAATAAAATGTCTTTTGAAGATACATTTTTGGTAAACCAAGGTACAGTAGCTGTAGTGGTGCAGTGTTATGCAAATTATAATGGTAGAAATAATTTGAATGAACTGGATCTTTAAGTCACTAATGACTTTGCTTAACAAGACAAATTCCCTGTTTCCCTGGGAACCACTGACTAATAAGAGATTGTGTGTGTAAATAATTCCAAGGTTAAATAAAATACTGTAGATATTCCATGCTAATTTAAAAATGAGTGTGTGTTCTGCCTGAACAGGAGTTTATATCCATAACCTATTTCCTGGGGCCGTTTTTTCAAAACATAATCCGGAATTTTTAAATCCTAATTTCTAGCTGATGAAAAACGATCCAGATAATCATGTTTACAAAATCCGGATCACAGCCCCTGGTTAAATACAGCAAATGCACAAAGCATTCTAGTTTCTCGTACTATATAAATCAAACTTAACTTTAAATTGGGGGGGGGGGGGGGGGGGTGCTTCTGTTGTTCGTAGGTTTGTAGGAAGGCATGTTTAAAAATGTATCTTCAGTCTTTTGCTAGCAACAGTAGTGTACAGTTGGCCTTAAACCTGCACCCCTCTGTTAAAAGCTGGAATGTTTTTTCATTTTCTGAAGTACCTTAAATAACCATGTGGTGGCAGTTGGCTAAATCCTAAACAAAGCTGTTTTCCTTTTCCTGATGATCCAAGCTTATTCAGACACATGTGTCGTTGCCTGTTAAACCCCCTTGAGGGCATTGCCATGGATACAGATGTACGTAACCTCCTACAAATTCCCGTAGGGACACTATGGGGAAAGGAAAAAAATACACACTCCAAGTAGTGAGAAGTTAAATGGCCTCAATGGGGCGGTGGTTCCTTAGAATAGGAAACGAGTCTCATTTTAATGGAACAAACAGGAAGAAAGGATGTTAGAAAGATATGAGTTGCACTTCTGAAATAAGACTTATTTTGTGCAGACAATCCATTACCACATACCAGTGAATAGAGACAGTGTCTTTATTTATCCCTGCACAATTTTCTGAAAAGATTGCTTTGTTAAGGCGGGAATAAACAAGTGTTCTTTGTTGTCACCAATTATTTGTCTTAAGCATATGAAATGGACATCCTGAAGGTGTTTTAATACTTCTAAGCAAACAAGGTTGTCCTGTAGGTATCTTGCTACAAGTTCTTATCACTGCAAATATCTGGCAAGAAACTAAAACAAAACAAATGCAAGCATGTGTTTTTTTTTTTTTTTTTTTTTTTTCTTCCACAAAGGTTGTTTTAGCTGTAGGCAGCCTCCCCCCCCTTTTGAAACCTGCATACCGGTAAAAAAAAAATCCCAAAACTACTGCAGTAATGTTTAACTTCTCAGGCACTGCTGGAGCTTTTTAAATGCAGGCAAAAACATGGCTGTCAAAACTGTATAAAACCATTTTCCTGAGTTGTTTGTTTAGCAGACTCTTTTTAACCAAGGTGACCTTTACAGAGACTAGGGTGTGTGAACAATGCGTCAGCTGCAGAGTCACTTAGAACAACGTTCTCCTGAAAGACTGAGCACAGAGAGGTTAAGTGACATGCTGAAAGTCAGTCAGTGAGTGAGCTAGGAGTTGAACCAGGGACCTGGTTACAAGCCCGTTTCTTTAACCACTGGACCACACCGCCTCCTATCGTTATCTTATCAAAAGTAAACAATCTAGTACTTCACGGAGAGGCAACAATACTTCTCCAGCCCCCGAGTAGCAGCCAGCAGGGATACCATAAATCTTTATTTTTGATGGCTCTGCAAGTAACATCATAATCCATTGTTTGATTTTTGTGCAACATCATTGTATCCTGGCAATGTTAGTAGTTGTTGAAGGGTTGAAACTAATGACAGAATGACAAGAAACATTGTGCAAATCTGCCACCGTGCCACAGTCATACTGACATAAGTCACTGCGATACTCGCAATTTGTTAATGTGTGTTTTTATATATATATATATATATATATTTGTATGAAATATAATTTATGAAATTGTTTTTTTGTTTTTTTCTTAATATTGTAAAAATCACAGTTTTTGGCTAATTTCACGATTTCCGTGCAACCACTGAAATGACGAATTAAACGGCACCTTACTCATAATGTACAATTATAAAGTACTGTTGCCGCTTATCCTGTGTTTTTAATAAAACATTTGATATATATATATATATATATATATATATATATATATATATATATATATATATATATATACACACACACACTGTTTTAAACACTGTTTTAAACTGGTTCTGTTTCCTTGTACATTTTGGTTAAATACTTCAGTTGTGTAATGAGAGTTTTAATATTGAAACACAACTCTCTTGATCTGTAGCAAGTTGGAGCATGACACATTTATTATGAATGAGGTAATCTTAAACTGTAAAATTCATTTTTCATGAACTCACCTGCATAATGTATGCAATTAAACTACTGGTGTCTGAGCCCAGATAAATGATATAGTACATATGTCAGATACAGCTCAAGATCATCTTTCAACTTAATACCTTTTGTAGTTGCGTGTTGTGTTTTTTTTTTTTTTTTTTTTTTTTTTACTTTTAAAGAGACTTTTAAAGTAAATTGCATTGGTTTGTTTTAATTCAGCATTCTGTCAATTCACAGGCACTCACAAAATACCGATTTCTACCAGAGCAAAGACAAGTTCTGCAAGGATGTCCATGAACACTGGCTCTGTCTCTGCTAGATCTGCAACAGGGTCAAGACTGCCTGTGAAAGCTGCAGGACTAGAGAGATCTTCCAGTGTGTCCTCACTCTTGAGCTCTCATAGCGAGCCCAGTACCGGTACTTGCAGAAGTCAGTGTGAGTATTCATTGGTGGTATTTCTGCAGCTTCAAATATTTTTAGGAGTTTATAAAATGTAATTCAGATATTTTTGGTAATCCCTGAACCTTCAGGTCCTGACATTTGTTTCGAGTTGCAGGAACTCTAGTTACATTTTGAAATTTTAAAGAAAAAAAATCCAACATTCTCTCTCTCTAACCCCCCCCCCCCCCCCCCCGATCCATTTTGGTGTTTGTTTCTCACAGGAACAATAACAAACATTTGAACTGGTCGCCTTCCACCCCGAGAGAGAGTGTGTGTGTTTCTTTTTTGAGATGGTGGTTTCACATTTTGAAGTCAATGATATAAGCATAACATTGTAGTTGGCTGATCTATTGATGCAGAGGTCTACCGCATTTGGGATATGCAAGAAAATTGATACTGGCATAGAGTTATCTATGATCATCAGTCTGGGCCTCCTAAACAAGTGTTTACAAAAAACAAACTCTAAAAGTACTGTCAGAACTTGCACCTTTCCTAACAGAAATCAAATCTTTGACATGAATGGTGAGAATCCTGTTTTCTCAGTGAATATTAAGAGAATGTTTTTGAAACATAACCTTGTCTCAGGAGAAAGGGTCCTGTTTGTAGTCCCATAGTCATTCATGTCTCGGAACAGAAATTAAATCGGATAATAAGGTGAGTTTAGAAAAAATCCGTTCCTGCAATAAACATGTTAATGCACTGAAGAGCAGTCCTGCATGAAGTAATGGGATTCAGTTTGATGGCGCGAGATACTGTGACAAAATTCCATCTGAACTCTCCCAGAAGCTCAATCAGGTGGTGGGCTAATTATACTGTAACCCTCTCTGACTGCACAGGGGTGGAAGCAACACCCCCAGGCACAGCAGTTTGAGCCATTCAAGATTTCACTGCAAGTCTAATTTGGCCTACTCAAAACTCATGTGTGCCAGCAGTAAATCGGTGATACCGGTGATGAATCCGTATGACAACCTTTTCTGTATTTTGGGATTGTTTTAATAGTGTAGCAAAAGCTGTGTAATTTATATAATACGTGAATCCGTTACTGGACCAGACCTTATCTATGATCATCAGTCCTGGGCCTCCTAACAAGTGTTTACAAAAACACACTCTAAAGTAATGTCGAACTTTGCCTACTGTGTGGTGTTCAGGATTTTTTATATATATATAATATATTATATATATATATTATATATATATAATATATAATATATATTAGATCTATACCTTATATTATATAATATATATATATATATATATATATATATAACACATTACACAATAATATAATTTGCTTTTATGCTATACTGACAAATGATAAACTACAGTGTTCATTTTTGCTAATGTCTGAGGTCAAAATGCTGCACAAACTACCTCCTTACTGCAAAAGACTCGCAGTATGTTTGACTACAAAGAAGGAAAGACAGTTCTAGCTATATATTTTGGCTTACTTTGGAAAGCGGCCCATGGTTACTCAAACCCATTTCAACTCCATCGTTGATATAAAATGAAACCCTTTTCCCAGGATACCGGAGATTTTTTGAAAATGTTGGGATGTTTCAAACCTGGTAATTGCTACCAACAGTTGTAACATTTAAACAAAGACAAAATAGATGTTTGACCTAATCTTTTTTCTTTACAAACGTTTGTTTCTGTGTACCACATATATATATATAGAGATATATATATATTAAGATATATATATATATATATATATAGAGATAAAAACTTTTTTTGTATGAACAATGAAAACAAATGCTGCTAATAACAATAACCAGTAAACCGTAATTGTCAAACATCAAAATGTGTGCCGTTATCTATTTGCTCTTTGCCATTTATTGAAATGTTCAATGCAACAGAACCTGGGGTTGCCTTTGCAACCACTGTACATTTTTCTTGTGTCCCGTTGTTTTGTTTTCATTTTTGTGGCAGACCCTGCAACTTTTTTTGCAGTCTCTGCTTCCCTTGTGTTGGAGGGATAGTCACAAATGCGTGTACAGGGCTACTTTGCCTGCTTTATTGCCTTGTACCCAGTACTGTTTTGATAGTATTTCATCACAGCACTGCCATTTCAAACCAAACAGCTTCCCATTTGCAGCTGGCTTACCTGTAAAGTAGCTGCATACTGTTTTGTTTGTACTGTCACAAAGGTAAGTGATTAGCTTTTTGGGAACAAAAGCCAAAAAGCACTCCAATGGAGAAAGCAAACAAGTCCCACGGCGGGGTGCAGATTTGTGTAAACGGGTGCAAAATCAAACGATGGAGGACTGGCATCATCGTGGGGATTAGTAATAAACACCCAGTCCCCTTCTGTTCTTGGCTCTTCAGCATCACTGTCACTGGTATCGAAATCCTCTGAACCAACTTCGAAATTTTCATCACTCTTGTTTGTTGCTATGCACGTACAATGCCGTGTTTTAGCTTTTGGTAAAAACTATATATACTACAATTAAACAAGTTATAATATAATTAGTGGCTTGCGAAAGTATTGACCCCCCTTGGCATTTTTCCTATTTTGTTGCCTTACAACCTGGAATTAAAATTGATTTTTTGGGAGTTTGTATCATTTGATTTACACAACATGCCTACCACTTTGAAGATGCAAAATATTTTTTTATTGTGAAACAAGAAATAAGACAAAAAAAAAAACAGAAAACTTGAGCGTGCATAAGTATCCCCCCCCCCCCCCCCCCACCCCCCAACCCCCCCCCCACCCCCCCCCCCCCCCCCCCCCCTCCCCCCCCCCCCACCCCCCCCCCCCCCCCCCCCCCCCCCCCCCACCCCCACCCCCCCCCCCCCAGTCAGTACTTTGTAGAGCCACCTTTTGCAGCAATTACAGCTGCAAGTCTCTTGGGGTATGTACCTGTATAAGTACCTGTATAAGTATATATAACTATTTCAATAGTCTCGGCAAACACACACAACGCAATATACATACCCAGCAATTAATCAACAAAGCAAAAGTTAATTAACAATTTACTAAAATAAAATACAGAAACAAAAAACACCAGTATAGTATAAAGCAATATTTAACATTATTTACTGGTCAAAATAAATATAGGGGAAAATTAATAAAGAAAATAACACACGAGTCTGTATAATACACAAGAATTGATGGTAATACTTTAGCAGTTCTGATAGACGGAGTAATTTTCATTTAATATGCTGCAAGTCAGTTATGTTCGAGTTATTTTCTCTTCCTTACAGAGATTGTATTGGATATTTAACCAGTCACAGAAATGTCAATTTTCCTTTTGTAATCGAAACAACGATGCGGGAATCCTTTCAATAACTTAAAACCAAACTACCCATGTTCCAAACTGTACGACCTGTTCCGCTGGAACAAACAGGTTAGTTAACCTTGTTTGTTCATCTGGCCTTCGGCACGTAGTTTGTTCCAAGTACTTGGCAAGTAGTTTAGTTAACATTTTCCTCATACAGCCGCTGATAATATAGAAAACTTTCTTCTTTTCAAATTGTTTTCGTTCGAACACACCATCACAGTCACAGCCCTCATCTTCAAACTTCCTAATGACATCACACAATTCCTTCCATCCCAGACTGCATAGCAAACAGGAACCGCCAACCTCCATACAGCACCCGAAGTGACCTCCAGCGAGCCCTCCTCAACAAGCTAATTGTTCCCCTTTTATACGCAATTAGTTCTCTTTTAAACGGACGGTATTGTTATGTCATTTGCCACAGGTTTCCCGCAAGAATTTCCCTGTATTTAGCTCCATCCATCATTCCTTCAATTCTGACCAGTTTCCCAGTCCTTGCCGATGAAAAACATCCCCATCTCAGGGTGATGAGAGGTGTTGGGTTTGCGCCAGACATAGCGTTTTCTCTTGATGGCCAAAAAGCTAAATTTTAGTCTCATCTGACCAGAGTACCTTCTTCCATATGTTTGGGGAGTCTCCCATATGCCTTTTGGCGAACACCAAATGTGTTATTTTTTTCTTTAAGCAATGGCTTTTTTCTGGCCACTCTTCCGTAAAGCCCAGCTCTGTGGAGTGTACGGCTTAAAGTGGTCCTATGGACAGATACTCCAGTCTCTGCTGTGGAGCTTTGCAGCTCCTTCAGGGTTATCTTTGGTCTCTTTGTTGCCTCTCTGATTAATGCCCTCCTTGCCTGGTCCGTGAGTTTTGGTGGGCGGCCCTCTCTTGCCAGGTTTGTTGTGGTGCCATATTCTTTCCATTTTTTTAATAATGGCTTTAATGGTGCTCCGTGGGATGTTCAAAGTTTCTGATATTTTTTTATAACCCAACCCTGATCTGTACTTCTCCACAACTTTGTTCCTGACCTGTTTGGAGAGCTCCTTGGTCTTCAATGTGCCGCTTGCTTGGTGGTGCCCCTTGTTTAGTGGTGTTGCAGACTCTGGGGCCTTTCAGAACAGGTGTATATATACTGAGATCATGTGACACTTAGATTGCACACAGGTGGACTTTATTTAACTAATTATGTGACTTCTGAAGGTAATTGGTTGCACCAGATCTTATTTAGAGGCTTAATAGCAAAGGGGGTGAATACATATGCACGCACCACTTTTCCGTTATTTATTTTTTAGAATTTTTTGAAACAAGTTATTTTTTTCATTTCACTTCACCAATTTGGACTATTTTGTGTATGTCCATTACATGAAATCCAAATAAAAATCAATTTTAATTCCAGGTTGTAAGGCAACAAAATAGGAAAAATGCCAAGGGGGGGGTCAATACTTTCGCAAGCCACTGTGTGTGTGTGTGTGTGTGTGTGTGTGTGTGTGTGTATATATATTATATATATATATATATATATATTATATATATATATATATATATATATATATATATATATATATATATATATATATATATATATATATATATATATATATTATTAGATATATATATATATATATTTATTTTCAATCATAGATATATTACACTTGTAAAAGTTGAGTGGCTGCTCACGCTATCTGTTGAACGGTATGGTACTGGAAGTGGGTTTTCATTTAACGTATGTGCGTACATCATGGTGTTCAGGTGGTTAAGGTATGTTCATGAATGCTCCAGTAAAATCCCTCTCCTGAGTGCCTCCAGCACCCTTCATGGTGTTGTGCTTATTACTGATTGGCTAGTTGTCTCTGTCTGGTAAATTCACATCAGGCTGATGCCTGGCAGTTTGGATGAGTGAGTAGCTTTTCGAGAATCTCGAAACTACTCGCTTCTAAATCTTTTGTAGTCATTTTTGTATTGCTTTAGTATAAATACATGTTAATTTGGATTCATATGTTTTTTTCTGACTGTGAATGAAAAGACACACATTTGCCCATTTTCCCATTGGAAATAGTGATATTTTGAAATATCACTGTCCTGGTCACAAAAGCAAAGTTTGTGGGGAATAATAGCCATTTTCTATACTTTTGAGGCATAGGCAATTAGGAAATAACACTTACTACCCAGGAACAAAAATTGTGTTACATAGTATAATTGGTTTACTTCATTTATGCAATTGTTTCTATGACCCACACAATAAATTCTCATTGCATTCTGATAATGGTATTTTACAGCTACAACTGCTACCAGCTGTAAAACTGTGGATAAATCTTCACGACCTATACTTTCAAGTGGAGCTCTGAATTCTGCAAGAACCTCAAAAGCAGTAATGAGAAACAAGACTGCAGTTAATCCAACTTCTGCAACAGGTAATCGGATATGATGTGGAGTAACTGTTTTAAATCTGCTGTAGCTGACCTGGTAGACTGTAGCCTGATTTGGATCTTCTCTAAGGAAGAAGCTGTGAACACCTTTTAACCTTTTCAACCTTGAGTGACGACAATTTGAGTTCAGTGTGCTGTCTGTTTTTTGAGTTTGAGGTGCAGGAAGACGCTTAGTAGTACCATAGTACCATAGTTTGATCTCTTGAATTGATTTAACGTCATCAGATCAAGGTGCTTCCTAGCACTGCTAAAATACTTAAAGGACCAATGCTAGGCATTGTATTGTTGTCTGTAGTTTTATTTCTAGAAATATGAACACAATTCAAGTTTTGGCAGGCTTTAGACCCACTGCTGTTTGAGACTAATTGAGTAGACCCCACTTTATTCAGATATTAGGCAGTGAAATAAATTGCTCAGAATTTTGCTAACCTTCATTATTCAATGTAAACCTTATGAGAAGATTGTCTACTTTTAAAAGTCCCTGTCCAAATGGTAGCAAGTGGTATTAGTGTTGAACTGACAGGAGGGAATGATAGCAATTGATTTAAATGCTGCACACAGGTGAATTCCTTGAACAATTACCAGTCCCTTTACAAGCTGAAATAAAGTAAATGGAAGAAAAATATTACATTTTAAAGGAGAGTAGTTAATTTGTCAGACATCCTATCGCATGTTTTCCTTGATACTGTTAAAACTTAAATGTTTTTAGAATACACATGACAATGCTTGATTCTTGACAAGGGATTATTGGTTGAACTTGGTCTTCAAAGAGACCTTGACTACCTGACCTGGCAGTTAATATGTTCAACTTTTTTTTTTTTTCCCCTCAGGAAATAAGACAAATTCTTCCCAAAATCAAGTATGTTCAAGATCTACCACTTCACAGAATCAAATAACTCCAAGGACTGCTCCTGGCATTTCTGCAAGACAAGTGGGGTCATCAGCGTGGAATCGGTTAGCAGGTAATACTGGATTTTTAATACAATCATTGAAATAAGGGCTGAGGGAAAGAAGATTTAAAACTGCAAGTGTCAAGAGAATGAGATACAGGTATGAGTGGTTCATGAATATGCATGCATGCAATTGCAGTGTCAGAACTAGCTATGGTCTTGCTCTCACTCAGCAATCTAGCCTTTTTTTGGGGGTGGGGGTGGGGGGCGAGAGTTCCCTTGCATAACTGAAGGGTAAAATCATTAATCCATGCCAGAAATGTATAAGAAAAAGCTGGTGGAAAACCAATGTTTGCTATAATGAAATGTAAACTTTGTATTGTTACTCATTTCTATACATAGTGATAAATGTTGTTGGTACTCGATGTTCTATAGAAATTCTCCAGCAACTTATATATTTAATGGCAAATGAATTGAAGATCTGAATCTTTATTAATTTAACTAGCTTCCATAAGTTTGAGTAATACAATGACTACCACTAGCCTGTAACATTACATGCATTTGAACCCTGTATCCACAAAATAAACCATAATCGCTAAAATACAAAACATGATATAGCAGTTTGTAACCCACAAATTAAATGAGGATGCGAAAAACGATGTGAAATAAGTGCAACAGTGTAAAACAGATGTGTTTTAACGTTATTTTAAGGTTATTGCTCACTTTGTTCAATACTAACTAAAAGGCCAAAGCCTTTAATACAGGGGCTCCCAAAGTTTTTGTGCTAGAGGGCTAATTTCCAGAGGTTGCATGGGATGGCCGCACAAGAAAATGTACCACTCATGAAACAGAAATATGTCCCAAATCGTACCTTTATTTCCTATACATTTTCCTATTTTAAATTAGGAATGTATATTACTACCACTGCAACACCAGCAGCTTTGAAATGTATTTATATTTTATCCTGTGTCTTGGTGCCACAACAGGCTTAGGTTTGAGAACAAATATCATGCTGTTACATCTTGCGTTGTCCTGGTCACAACAATTAAAGAAGATAATACCGAAATGGGTACTCTTCAAACTATACCAATTAAACTCTTTGTGGGTTATTCTTCAGTAGTGAGGCAGAATGAGTCTTGACTAATTCCCTAAGAGCTGAAGGTATGTACAGTGAACTCCACTTAATTCAAATCTCTGGGGACCATATAAATAGTTTGAGATGTGCAAAATTCGAATTAAACAAACAATTTCCATGGTGTGGACATTTAAAGCTATTTCCATAGTAAATGTGCAGAAATAAGACATTACTGTATTTTACCTTGATATTTTTATTTATCTTTTTCTTTCCGACATCAGTGAAATAATCGCACATTTCTATTTGAAGTGCAGCATTAATTATTCATAAATTATCTGCCGTTACATTGGTGCTTTTTATGCAATTAAGATTGCTACGTAACCTCTTTAGCTACTGTACTGTAGCCTCTAGTTGTCTTCAGAAACTGTACAAAAAGTCACAGTAACAATTTTAAACTGTAGCCGGTACTGTTACTACAGTAGTACTTTCCCTAACAAGATCCAAGTTGAACAACAAAACTACAATACTGTACAAAGAGCATTTTCCCAATGTACAGTTTTGATCTTAAATAAAATCTACAACAAAGTGCCTGTATCCTGAACCGGAACGTTTCTTGCAGTCGCTCTGTTAACCTTACAGAAGCTAGCTAGCTACTTCAGCTGCATAAAGTAATCTAATGTTATTTGGACGGTACCTTCACGTCTTGATCACAGTCTTTGAACATCTTCCCCCGTGAAAAGCGATAGGAGATGACAAAATAATAATTTAAGAAAAACAGAAGTGCTTTCTTAGGAGGTTCCATGTTATTTTCCTTCAGCACGGCAAATCTACTGTGCACTATAGGTGCCATTATTTATTTTATTAATTAAGGGACAGTGCACATATGACTAACAGCTTAATCAAATTGGCTTGAGAGGGTCCAGATTTGATCCAAAACATGTAAAAAATGTATGTTATGGAATTTCTATGAACTGTGATTGCTCTGTGTTAATAATTTCCCCCAAATTGCACAATCAATTTTTTACGGAAACTTTCGGAAAATGTAAAAAAATTAAGTAAATGGTCAGGAAGGGGGGTTGAGGGTGGGCTTTGGGGGGCCGCACCTTGGGAACCCCTGCTTTTAATAGATCTGAATTTAAAGTATGCACTGATTTAAAGTATGTTTATTGCTATGGCATTTCTTGATGCCCTCGGTAGCTTTTACAAGCAAGCAATGACTGTTTCCCGTGAGCTGCTCATTCCAACCAGGAATTCATGCATGAAGAGCATAAAACAAGTTTAAAAAGGTTTAGAAAATAAGGGTTTTTATTCTTACTCTAGCGAGTTTTTACTTTTCAGTAAGATACAATCATATTCCCCCATTTAGTTATTTTGCTGTATAGATTTATGCTTTGCATGATTTTTGTGCAGTGTGGCCTAATAGCAACTAGACATTTGTAGCGATTTTTTAAATAGTTTTCTTCATCTGAACTGAGCAGCAGTCGAATCCATTCAGCTGTGTGGAATGATCGGAGTGTGAGTTCCATTTTTAAAGCCTTTGAAGATCTGCAATTAAATTAAAATGGGAATGACTGTAGCCAAACATTTTGTGCACTCCATATACCACAGGGTGGTTATAAAATCACTTGTCTACTCTGCTGCTTTTTTTGAAAAACGAAGGACATCCTTTTACACAACAGCAGTATAGTGACCCCCCCTGCCCCCATTTTTTCCTTGAAATTTTATTTTGAAGTGTGTGTTTTTGTGTTTTTTTTTTTTTTTTATATTGACATTTACGTTCATTAGGAACTGCTTTGTTAGTTATGCATGCTACTAATATGCAGGATTTCCTTTTTAACTGATCTCATTTTCTGAAAATGAGTGGGCGTAATGTCAACTCCTGCTATGACAAAAGGCCTGGCTGTTTCATCAATGACTACATTGAGATATCCGTAAAAGACTATGTAGGCATCGTGTGAATAAGCATTTTCAAACAAGTCCTTTTATCATTGAATTTATTCTCCTCTATTGTTCAATGATGCATTGCCCTTTTGAGGATACAGATGATACTGTGTGTGCATTGTTACTGTAATAACTGCCTGTGCTTTGTAAAACTTTAGCTAAGATTATCGGTAGTTTTGTGTATGAAGTGGATTACACTGTGTGGCACAAAGTGAAATGAAGAAAATGTAGGAACCTTTTTATTGATCATTAATACGTGTAACAAAACCTGAGAAATCGCAAAACAAGCCTCCAGTAGGTAATTGTAATCAAGCACTTTAACCACTGGACGAAACTGCAACATCATTGCGTTTTTAGTTTTCTATTGCTTATGACAAGAATATTATGTAGTTTGTGTGTTTTTGTTATGTGCAGTTTTGTGATTGTACAATAGTCCTCTGTTGGGAATGAAAACATGACTTGAACCAAAGGGGAGTATACATGCCAGGCCGCCCTCTTTTTAAATCTATTTCAGTTGCCTACAGCCATTTTGATTATTCTGTAATTCTGAATTATTCCAAACTCTTGCCTTCCTCTAAGAATGGCACACTGTTTGTAAATGGAGACTGATTGATATATCCATGAGGTAGATGCATTTTTTTTTTTTTTTTTTTTTTTTGCTGCATGAGCATTTCTTCACATCCTGTGAAAACAAACGTCTACTCGAGATATAATTTAAAATGCAACTAGAATGAGCATCTCTCGTTTCTCACACTATTGGTAGTACTCTACCTTTTTGGGTAATTTGGGTTTCCATGTAGTGTGTGTTTCTTTTAAGCAGAGAAATGCTTCTTCCAGATGCCAGAGATCTCATTATTAATAATATGGGACAGTATATTTAAATGTTTGTCTGTTTTTTGGCCTTTTTTATATGTGCTACTTTAATATGAATTGCATCTTATTGCTAACGGACAAAGTCTAGGCGTAAAGAAATCTGCTATTCGATGACCAATCGAAGATAAGTGTAAGGGATTTAAAAATTTCTTTCTATTTATTAAAGGGACACATTTTATTTGTTTTACTTTGTAGTAACTTCTGTATTCTTCTATAACTTTGCTTATAAAACAACTAAATACGGCAATGTTTTGAAACATTAGTATTTGTTTTTTAAACACTGAAGAGGTCTCTCAACCCTTCATACTGTCTGCTTATATTTTCCTACTTGTTAATTGTCAATTTGCATGTCTTTAACGCAAGAAGGCGATTCAACCACCCTTTTAAGTCCTTACTAACTCTTTTGGTCGCGCACTTACTGTAGTTTAAGGAATGTGTGTGTACATCATATTCTCATGACAACGGAGAGAGAATTTGGATTTTCTAACAGCATAAACCCTGCCTTTTTGTTACTCGTATCAATTATGTGAAATTACTTTATATAAAATGCACCTTGATTTTTTTTTTTTTTTTTTTTTTTTTTTTGTTTTTTAAAAGGGTCAATTTGATCCATGCAGAGGAGGAAAAATACATATCCAGTGGAGGAGCATTACTTTGGAGTTAACATTTCTTGGTTCCATCCTATTAAATACATTTACTCTTGTGGGGTGTATTTTGTATATGTATTTTTCCATGCTTAAACATATAATTCAGCTGGGGGGGGGGAGACTATTTTGTAAAACAATAATCCATAAATTATTCCATTAATATTTTAAAGCCTTTGGCACCATCTGGTTCTAAGCAAAGTCAGTAATGCTGTCGAGGACTGATCCTCCTTTTGGGATTATTCGTAAATTTAAACGGACAATCTTGTGCAATGCCAGTTGTTGTCTTTTATTTCTGCTATACAGCAATAACACAAGGTTACCCCCACATCCACTGACGTTTGGTTTAAAAAAAAAAAATACATTAAATTCACTCCAGCTACAAAGACCACCCACTCCACTCCCCCTTTTAAACAGCCAGCATCACCCAAGTGTCGCATAATGTATTATGAGCACAGTAATGCACTTCAGAGACCAGCGTTGTTGGTTTGTGAATCAGTAAAAGGAGGATTTAATGTCATGATTAGCGTTTTTGCTTTTGTCACATCTGTCAGGAGCAGCACTCCCAAAGTGAGCTTCTGCTGAATTAATTCAGGGCAGAAAGGACAGTTGTAATGGAGTGAAATCATCGTTGCTATTTCTTTTTAACACGGAGCTATTTGTGCCATCATCCTCCCACTCCTTTTGGATTCCAAAACAGACTGTCTAGACGTTGCTAGACCATGTGTTAAGTACAAACCTGCACAGCATGTGGTAGTTTTAGGTTTGTTTGGTGTGGTTTTTTTTTTTTTTTTTTTTTTTTTTTTGGATCATCTCTGTTTGATTGGAGCAATGTTATGGTCTCCAAAATTTTCCCTCTCCAACATCCATGTGAAACTAACTGCAAAAGGGTTGCTACGTAACCTCCAGCTTCTGTCAGGATGCAAGAAAAGCACTGTCGTCTTCCAGACAGGTTTGTACTGCACAGCTGATGACCCCATGTTATTGTCTAGTGGTACAGAAGATCTTGATCACTTTGGGTACTGGTACTCTGTCACAATTTCTTTTCACAGAAGGAAATTTATTATTTTGAATATGGCTCTCCACCTAAAATATCAGATGTGGACTTTATTGTTTGCGATTTGTGTTTTTTTAACATATAATTTTTTTAATTTTTTTGGTAGTTGCTATTTCGATAAGCAAAGCTAATGTTAATATAATATAAAAAAATGACAGAATTGTGGATATAAGATGATGCATACTGTTTGTCCCTTAAAGAACCCAGTATACTAACTTCTGTGTGAGGAGACTGGTATAATTAAGTAAACAGTGTTATCTGAAACATCAAAGCTATAAGTAGTTTTACTAGAGTTTTTGATTTTATAAAGCATTTTAGAATGTGTCCGGGGGCTATAAAGGGGGGCTATAAAGTGGTCGTTAAAGAAAAAGTAGGATTGCCGTTGACAACAGTTTTAATATTGTCCCTTTGTCTCTTGTGGACCATTGTTCTGTCGCTTTCATTTAATGGAAATCTGCCATTTAAACCAACCAAGGCAGTTGAAGTATGAAGTCACAAACCAGTCTTGACCCCATCTAGTTTATTGGATTGGACATTGTTGTCTTGGTAGCATGCATCCTCTTCAGGAGTGGAACTAAGCGCTTCACCTTTTTGTGTTCATTTGATATCCAATGCACTGTTTATTGCTTCATTACCCCCCCCCCCCCCCCCCTTTTTTTTTTTTTTAAAACCAGCTTATTGGAACATTGGTTGTTTTCCTTGTTTTATGGTGGCGGTCTATAGCATCTGTATTGTCCGGTACTACATTTACCGGACTTTGAGAATTTTATTTTAGCATGGTGTGTTATACTTTTTTTTTTTTGGGGGGGGGGGGGGGGGTGTTCAAATGAGAAAACACTCCTGATACAAAATAAATGAAATCAGTGTATAGCCAATAAACGCCAGAGAAACACCGGGAATGGTTACTCAATTCACATTGACTTTAAAACGAGATAAAAACCAAGTTGCAAATTTTGGAAATGTGTGTTTTAAAAAAGTCTACACACAAACCCCAGTAGAATATGCCTGTGAGCGTAAGGATTTCATTTGTAGAAGACTATCAAGGAAAGGAGGTACAACTTTAAGTATGCAAGTACTGTCCAGTTAATATACATATTGACAGGGGGGAAAAAAGTAACCAAAAACAATCCTTTTCATACAGTAAATAAGTGAAATCCCTGGGGGGGGGGAACACTATTTGCATAACTCTTAGCTAAAAATAAGCATCAAAAAATGTAATAAACGAAAAACAGACGCTCTAGTTCTACTACTACAATGTAACATTGTGCTAAAATTGCATATAGACAGTACAGCTTCATACATGTTATACTATTTGGTTGGATTTGGGGCATATGTTGGGGTATGTCATCTTTTAGGGTCTGTCCAAAAGTATCCACGCTAATTGCAATGAAAATGTACACTATCATTGACGCCTTGGTATAATCGCATGCAATCCTGCATGTGTATGGCTTAATTCTGTAACCTGGGTGACTAATGCATGCTACAAGTCGCAAGATGTTGTATGACAGTATAGCAAATTTATGTTCTGAACAACATGAAGAGTAGTACCTGACCTCCAACAACTGGTAGTATGCAATACATGTATGGTTCAAAGTAGTATAGTTAGTACTGTGGATTTGGATGGTTTAACTTTTCATAGCTGTCCTGCCTCAGTCCAGCCTCCACACTTTGACTTAACAAACAACACGCAGAGAAAGAAGTCTGTGCTTCCTTTCTTCATGCAACACTCAGGACTGAACCACTATCTAAACGACTGTCTGTTTGAGTATATGGCTCAACACAGCCTTAACCAAAAACATACTGCTGTAAAATCATATTACAAATAAATTGTACTGTATTGTAGGAATAATTGGTGTTTTAGTTACCTGATTTTAAAGAGAATTCATTAACGTGTAATGTGTGATATTAATCCCCTTTCACACCGGCATGATTTACCTGGGCAGGACCCGGTGTCATGCGAGTCAGATATGTGATTTCGCACTGCTTTTGATAAAGCAGGGTTAACATGGGTGACAGACGCAAGTAAACAATACGTGTATCAATGCCCCAGAAGCAGCTTGTTACAAATGCTTCTATCCAAGCTTCTCTGGACTGAACAGTCGGCACAAATGTTTCTTCATCCCTGCTGCAATGTGGCTCATGGTGTGTCTTGAGCAACACAAATATGGCTAAACAGAAACGTTGCTTGCGGAAATGAGGCCTTGCAGGCTTAGCTGTTTGTTACAGTGTTGGCTTACGAATGGCCATCATGCATTTTGTCTCGCACAACCCACATCCTGAGGTGGGTCGCTGGGACCCAGGTATGTGGTTTCACACTTTGCGGGATTGTGACCCGGTTACCCAGTTCCCAGGTCTGGACCCAGGTAGGAGTGGCAGTATGAAAGGGGCTTTAGTTACAAACTACGAACTAAAATAAAAATTATTTTATCAAAAGTTAATGAGTAAAATAAATCAACACAATCTCAGTAGGCAATAATAATAATTGGGTAATAGCTCTGCTTCAATGTATATAGCAATCATATGTGAAAGATAGCATAAATTGCCTAATTTGTCTTATGTAACAACTAATAGTCAAGTGAGCAATTTATATGAATATGTAAGTAGGTTAACTGTTGGAGTAAATGAGTTTGTAAATATAAATTCAATGAATTCCAATTAATGGAATATTATAGAATTGTAATCAATTCTTTAACAATCTGTTAATTTAGATATCCTTTTAATTAGAACCACAGCACAAACATTAACATCTGTTTTAATTAATTAGCAATCCAGTTGATTTTTTTTTTTCTGACTGTATTGAATTATTTAGGGTGTTTTTATCAATGTTCTTTGCAGCTGGGCGTTCCAGTTTTTATCTGCGGCTGTTCATTTCTCTGATTTGATGTTGGGCTCTTCTGATTAGACCCGAATCTAAAATCTGTAAGAAGTCTGGTATATTGCACCTTTGTATTTTGAAGGTGATATTTCAGTTTGAATGTTTGTTTTTTGTTGAATCTTTAATCAAGAATCATGTTGCTTATTCACCACTCAAATATGCATTACCATTTTAATTTATTTTAAAATTGAAATCTGGACTTATTGTCAGGTGTTTTCTGGCAATTCCCAGGCAGGCTACATTTTGCAATCCTGCATTCTCTAGCTGTCAAGTTGTAATCTTACTCTATGTATGTGACCTGAAAATCGCAACACTCTCTCTCTCTCTCTCTCTCTCTCTCTCTCTCTCTCTCTCTCTCTCTCTCTCTCTCTCTCTCTCTCTCTCTCTCTCTCTCTCTCTCTCTCTTATATATATATATAGAAGATATACTATATATATATAATATAGATATATATATATATATATATATATATATATATATTATATATATATATTTATAGATTATTTTTTAACACATTAATGTGTATACAGTATTTGTCAAATGTGTAATTCACACTGCCATTCTCTAGGGGTGCTGTTGAGGACAGGAACCTGTTGTCTCCATTTTATTTACCTGTGTTCAATACGTGTTTTTGTTTATGCCAAAAACGTGGAAAGTAAAAACATGTATGTAGAATCTGTCTTTGCTGGATGATGACCTTTTATCTAGTCAGTCATTTCTCTTTAGTGATGAAAGAAGTAATCCGTCTATAAACCACCCTCCAGGTCTAAAGGTCCTGAGCTAGCCAACAAACTAGCATTGTGGATTGATCACACTAGGTCACATTTTCTCAGATCGATTAGAAAATTATCTTAGTCTAACGGCACAATTGTTTAACAGCCTGAAAACAAGGCCATATATTGGTGGTTACTTAGGGCTTCAGAAATGAATACAGTACATCAAGTAATTGTATACTGTTGGGTATGATTGATACAAATGTGTAGTATTTAAATTCTGTGAGTATATGTATTTGTGTTGATCTCTAAAACAAATCACTATATTGAATAATGTAATTACAAATGCTTTTTGAGGCTAGAAAAAAAAAAAATCACACCACCAGAGGGTGCACAAACAAGCAAATGGCACACACTTACGTGTGAATGTACACACACAACAACAATTATAACAAATTGACAAGCTTTTACAGCAACACCACCTTTTAAAGTTTTGGAGATGTTGCAGACCAACACACCAGACACCTATGTACCTCCATTGAACTATTCTGCATATCGGTGTAGTAAAGCCCTGGACAGAAATCAACACTCTGTTATCATTCTTTCCATGGGGACATTTCACACTTTCCTATCTGACAGCTTTAATAGCAGATGAGAACCATTGTATGTGTTTTTTAGTCTAAGGATCTTTGCAGTCAGTAGTAGGGAAAAAATAATCAATAACTTGGTAATTACTTGCATTTTTTTGTTTTGTCTTGTTTTTGTTTCAAGTTCAGTATATAATTACATAAAAATATTAAGCCATGCTGTGCAAGGGGATTGATAAATGGAATATTTTGAAGGGTTGAAATATTACTCTAACTTAAAACATTGCGAGGAATGCAAGCCCAGGTATCTATCAGCTTCTCTTTTTTTTTTTTTTTTTTTTTTTCAGTAATGTGGAACTGCCTTTTAGGGTCAGCTTTTTTTCCCCTTTTTGAAAGGTGTTTCTTTATGAAATGAAATCGCCCAAATCATTTTACTTGGGTCCAGCATAGGTTATGGACAGCTGATATTTATAGGGAACTCTGTAAAACCCTTGATATTTTGCTCAGGCTCATATTAGTTCAATGTTAACCCAAATCTAAATAGTTGGCTATGGCCAAAAGGCAGCAAGAAACCAATCGCGGTCCAAATCTGCTTGTAAATGTACTGTGATTAAAATCTCACATTATCCATTATAGAAGCTGCATTTGGCTAGAGCTGGGGTTTTCAACCGGGGGTATTTCGAAGGGTCACAGGGGGCACACAGGACGACTCGGAAATGCACAAATAAAAATTTAAAGTAAAAGAAAATGATTATCTTGATTTTGTTAACAGTATTCTGTATTATCTGTAAACCATTGTGCATTAATATCCAATTTGTTTAGCAGCTCATTGAAGTGGGGGTGGGGACACACTCTTACGTCCACACTTTTCTACCTGTACGCACGCCTGAGTTCAATTGAGTGGTTTCCCACTCTAAGGGTAGGTGGAGCAGTTATCTAGCAGTTCTGCCTATGGAGAGCGCTCTGTGCTGCTCATTTTCACTTTTTGCTGTTTTCAGCTTGCCGTATAATTGAACACTAATCAATGAAGCGTAATATTTCAGCATTAAGTATACATGCTCCAGTAAACAAATTATAATCGCAATACTCCTACTTTTTGACAGAGTTTGTTTTATTTATTGGGTGCGGCTGCATTTTTAGTAACAGCAATAGCAGCTGGTTGAAATGGATACATTTCTTACTGAAGAGAAACAAAGTACAGGAAATGCAACAGTTATACCAAAACCCTTTTGGATAATTTGTTGGCTTTTAATAAAGTGTCAAGTTGGTTTTATCTTTGGTTAATATTCTTGGTATTTGTAAACTATATTAAATGGCACACAATTGTGCTGCAATGGGAAGTTAAATGGTAATGTGAAACATTTACAGTGCAGACTTTTGTGTTTATAATCTTTCTATTCAGCAAAGTTAATTGGCGTGTTTCCAAAGCGATTCACAAATACTATCTTTTAATTCTGTGCATCCAACGACATGTAACTTAAGTTAAGAATTAAGCTTACTGTTTGGTATTCTGTCCTAAACCAACAGTTTGTCAGCCCCAAACTATTGACATACATTTTTATATATTAAACAAATGGGGGGGGGGGGGAGGGGGGAGTAATGTGTTAATAAAATTATTCTGCCTTTTATTACAACTGTGGTACCTTTCAGTGGAGTGAAAATTGTAAAGGGGTACTCCAGACAGAATGGGTGCAGCTTTCAAAATAAGGTTAAACCCCTGATCTACAGAATATCATCCCAAGACCATTAGAAAAGCAACTGTACTTTTCAGCAGAGAAATCCTTGCTGTGTTCTAACAGCGCAGTTTTTTTAGGTGATAAAGGGCCAGCAGTTACTGGGCTGCATTCCGTAAGTTGCACTGATCTGTCAGTGATTTATTATTCTCCTAGTGGATTGCTCCTTTTTAAAAAAAACATTTACATAACTGCAGGAAGAATGTTTTTGTTTTTATGAAACCTGGCAGATATTGCAATGTGAGGTAATCATTTTGGATGGGTAGAATGTTGTCATTTTTGGAAGACTGAAAAGTTAAATGAATTGCTGTTGACTGTTCTTGAGCAGCACCTTCTCTTCAGAAAATCCTAAATCCATTTTAGGTTTTAATATTCCAATAACCCTTGTACCTGTTTGTTGATTGGTTCAAAGTGAACTGTCGCCATAAGTAAACAGGTGTCTACAGTGTATTGTAATACACTGGTATTTTTATATATTTGTCTAGTTATATGACATGAGTACTTGGCACATTTTTGTAAAAATAATGCTTTCAATTATGGTGGTGGTGGTGGTGGTGGGGGGGGGGGGGGGGGCGGCAAAGCATTTTCATGTCCACCAGTGTGGTGTGTGGGTTTTCTTTATTCTTTTAAAAAAAAAAAAAAAAAAATACCATTGGTTAAATGTATATTATTGAAGCACATACTAGTTCAAATATGTTTGGCAAGTAATATGGTGCTGTTTAACTAGTGGGTGGCCACCACCAACTGTAATGATTTAGTTCCGGCAATTCTAAAGTCTGTCTATTCTTCACATCCTTAACTACTGTATGTACTGTATGATATAATTGTTTATATTTTTACTTAAGGGGAAAGTGTCACACATTTTAGTCAGATAAGGTTAAGTATTCAACTTTTTTTTATGGAATTAAATAAAAAGCTATTATACATTTCAGAAGTTTTGTTTAAAGTATTTCATATGTATTGTAATTTAAAGAACTTATTTGCACCACTTTTTTTGGTACTGTAGTCAAGATTGAGGAATTAATACACTAAATTCATCATGCTTGTACAACAGCCTGACTCTTCTGGCAGTGTCTACTAGAAGGGCTGGAATGTATAAGAGCGGCAAAGGTACACCATGTAACGATTTGTTTATTTAGCCATGTGTGCCTCGTTTTATTTTGCTGATTTTTTTTTTTAACTGCTGTTGAAACATACAAATAACTGCATGCTTGTTGCAGACGGAAAGGGCAGTTGTAACTTGATTATTGTAGACCAACTCAAGATTAGGCCATTTTGTGTTGTAAAGGTAAATCAATAATTTAAACAGGCCAGTTTAAAATACATTTATTTTGGTGAATAGTTTTAATGCTGTGAATGCAACGTTGAGTGGGGGGTTCACATTAGTCGTGTGTGTGCAGTGTTGTGTTTTTTTTTTTTTTTTTTTAACACTGACAGTCACGCTGTAACAGAGTGAACAATCTTGCACATTTTCTTAACTCCACCGTGCAGCTCGGAGGTAAGCTCTTTCAAGTCAGTGGGGTTTGCGGGCCTCCAGATCATTTAGTTCTAAAAGAAAATTTGTAGTGCAAACCAAGTTTGCTTTTCTTTTAAGAGCACAATACAGACTATAGAAAGGCACTCAAATGTGTGACATTTTCATTAAACTGGTATAACGGTTCATACATGTTGCGCTTGACGATGTGAAGGGAATTTACCATATTGCTCACTGCATGTCGTTTATATCAAAGTGCAATGTTCCCAGGTTCAAGACGGTGCAAACGACACCACCTGCTGTTAACACTAGAATTCTACTTCTGACCTTTTTATGTGGTTTGGGAGCAGGTTGTATTTGTTATTTCTTTGTGGAGGTATAGGATATGTATTCTTACAGTATGCCACTATAAAATGGGGTGTATGCTTGATTTTAAATATTGCATTCTAACCTTTTATTTATGTATGCTAAATGTTACTTAAGTTTCACAGTCTCTGTTTTTAATGTCTTAAATTCATTTTTTTTAAATTGCATTTGTAAGACACTGGTTTTTGTGTTCCATTTGACCTGCAATTTTGATTAATGTATCTGCTCATTTAATGGTACTATTTCCATTGTGGTTTTTGTGGTATTTTATAAAGCCAAATCAAAACCACTGTGACAAGACTGCTAAAATGAGGCACACTGACAGCAACACCCATAGAGTATTCAGTGAGGAAATTGATATAATGGCCTTCACTGGCTAGGAAACTAAGCTTTTATGTTGGTCCTAAGTGTTCAGTAAATCCTCTTAAAGCTTTAAGCATTGCTGGGCTTCAGCTGTGTTGCATATCTTAATGAAGTTACTGAATTCAGCTGATATGGGAACTCTTCGCATGGCTTATTGGGTGCTGTGGTAAGGGTGCTGGAGTAATAGGTTTCAGATCGAAAACCCAGAGTCTTGGGTTTCGCAGTGTGTTTGAAAGATGCTGAATGTTGTAACAGTAAATGGATGTTCTCTTGCAGTGGACAAGAACAAGCTGAAGACAAGCCCCAGGAGCCGGCCGCCTCGATCACAGACCCAGCCTGATCTGCTGCCAACCGAGAACACGGCCCTTGGCCTAGCACATTACAAAACACAGTGCGAGAAGAAAAACGAATGCATTCAGCAGTTCAAGAAGTTACTAGCCACCAGCAACCATAGGTTTGAGGCCATCACTGTGGTGGTGCAGCATATTTTGGCAGAGGTAAGTCAAATATTATGCTGCCTTGTAGCTAAATATTAAAGCAGACCTAAATAAATGTTTCTTCTATCCGTTTGTGTGCTTATTGGCTGTGAATGTACATTTTTGTTTTGGAAGTGTTCTTAAAGGTGTTGAAAATAAATTCTAAAATACCACAATTTTTAAAAGGAAAAAAAGCATTCAGTAATATCAGCTTTAGTTAATTATTTCATGTACCAGAAATGTTTTGCATGTTGTCAACATTGTGTTACCTCTGTTAGAAATCAGTGTACATTTTTCTGGGATTGTTTTTGTTTATTTTATTTATTTGAGCAAAATCCTTATGCCAGTTGGAATGGGTTAGCTTAGTAATTATGTACTGTTAAAGAAACCATCAAAAGGTACAACTTTTAACAAAGACTGGTAAATTTCTACTCTTTAATGTAAATACAGTAATCATAAATCTCAAAACTACTCACTTCTAAATCTTTTGTAGTCATTTTAGTATTACTTTAGTATGAATACACGTTAATTTGGATTCATAGGTTGTTTTTTTCTGACTTTATGTGAACGAAAAGACACACATTTGCCCGTTTTTCCCATTGGAAATAGTGATATTTTGAAATTTACCTGCCCTGGTCACAAAAGCAAAGTTTGTGGGGAATAATAGCCATGTTCTATACTTTTGAGGCATAAGCAATTAGGAAATAACACTTACTACCCAGGAACAAAAATTGTGTTACATAGTGTTATCAGCTTATGTAAGTACATGTCTCATATAATGGAATATTAAGTGTTTATAGACACTTTTTTTATACAGTTAAAAGCATAGATAATCATGAAAAACCTGGTTTCAAGCAGGTGTGCTCAAACTTTTGACTGGTACTAATATATATATAAAATGTGTGTGTGTGTGTGTGTGTGTGTGTGTGTGTGTGTATGTGTTGCATACATACATACATACATGCATACGCACGTTTGCAAAAGTATTCAGACCCCTGACCAATTCTGTCATATTACCGAATTACAAATGGTACATTGAAATTTTGTTCTGTTTATCTTATTTTTAAACACAAACTCAGAATCAATTATTGTAAGGTGACATTGGTTTTATGTTGGGAAATATTTTTAAGAAAAATAAAAAACTGAAATATCTTGCTTTCATAAGTATTCAACCCCTGTGCTGTGGAAGTTCCCAGTTTGCACCGATGAAAGAAATTGCAGAGGTCGCAATTACCTTACCATTGGCCTCCACGTGTGAACCATTAAAGTTGCTGTCACATTTTCTGGATAAAGACTCCACTGTAGAAGGATCACTGGTAAAGCTGTGAATCTGAAGGAAAATGAAGACCAAAGAGCATTCTACAGAAGTTAGAGATAAAGTAATACAAATGCATAGATTAGGGAAAGGGTACAAAATAATATCCAAGTGTTTGGATATCCCAGTGAGTGCAGTTGGATCAATAATCAGGAAGTGGAAGCTGCATCACACCACCCAGGCACTGCCAAGAAAAGGCCGTCCCTCAAAACTCAGCGCTCAAACAAGATGGAAACTTGTGAGAGAAGCCACAGAGAGGCCAACAATCACTTTGAAGGAGCTACAGAGTTCAGTGGCTGGGAGTGGAGTAATGGCACACCAGTCAACCATATCAAGAGCTCTGCATAACACTGGCCTGTATGGGAGGGTGGCAAGAAAGAAGCTGTTACTCAAAAAGTACCATCTGAAAGCACGTCTGGAGTTTGCCAGAAAGCATGAGAGTGACCCAGCTGCGATGTGGGAAAAGGTTTTGTGGTCAGATGAGACCAAGATAGAGCTTTTTGGCCAAAACTCAAAGCGCTATGTGTGGCGCAAACCTAACACTGCCCATGCCTCAAGACACACCATCCCTACAGTGAAGTATGGTGGTGGCAGCATCATGCTGTAGGGGTGCTTCTCATCAGCAGAGATTGGGCATCTTGTTACAATTGAAGGAAGAATGGATGGAGCAAAATACAAGAAAATACTGCAAGAGAATCTGCTTCAGTCCGCTAAAAAACTGAAGCTTGGGAGGAAATTCACCTTTCAGCAGGACAATGATCCCAAGCACAAGGCCAAAGCAACATTGGAGTGGCTCAAGAAGAAAAAGGTGAATGTCCTACAGTGGCCCAGTCAAAGTCCTGATCTCAATCCCATTGAGAATCTGTGGCACTATTTGAAAATTGCGTTCCACAAGCGTCGTCCAACCAACCTGAAAAACCTGGAGCAAATCTGCCAAGAATGGGCCAAAATCACTCCGACACTGTGTGCAAAGCTAGTACATACTTACCTCAAAAGACTTAAAGCTGTTATTGCTTTGAAAGGTGGGTCTACCAAATATTAATGTGTGGGGGTTGAATACTTATGCAAGCAAGATATTTCAGTTTTTTATTTTTCTTACAAATATTTTCCAACATAAAACCAACGTCGCCTTACAATAATTGATTCTCAGTTTCAGTGTTTTAAAATAAAATATCGAACAGAACGAAATTTCAAAATACCATTTGTAATTCAGCAATATGAGAGAATCGGTCAGGGGTCTGAATACTTTTGCAAGTGTGTGTGTGTGTGTGTATATATATATATATATATATATATATATATATATATATATATATATATATATATAATATATTATATATATATAAAATAAAAATAGGGCTTAAAAATCCCGAATAACTAGGGTTTTGAATTAGGCATATCTACACGCTTAGGGGATTGTTTGTGGGTTGTGTTTATTTATTGGTTTATTTACTTAATTGTAACGGCTAGAGGTCACACAGAATTACCTAGATTCTGCAACGGTAGTATGCCATTTAGAACATTGTTATAATAAAGTAGAAGCAATCCGTTAAGTTATGGCTGGAGTAAAAGGTTATTTTCTTGTAAACCACAACAAAAAAAGCGAGGTGCTAGATTAAAATATCATTATTGTAATTCTTGGAAGATATTTTGAATTGTGTGCAAAATTTGAACTTTTTTTTTTATAGATGAAAGACACACATTAGAGTAGTTTTTAAATATAGCTTGGTTTACTGGTTTGTTCTGTCGACAAAAAAATTACACTGAAGTAAATACTTACTGTATGTGTCTTGTTTGTTTACCTACGTATTGGAGTTAACTGATACTCGACTAAATTAAATCTGTTTTGACTTTATCCAAACTATTGTTCAAGCCTTTCATGGATTTATTGTTGTCTAATGTGATATTGAAAAATTCATTTAATGGGGCCTTTAAGCTACCAACCCGCACATCAGAAATAGCATTGTTTACTGTATTTGTTTTGTGAATGCCTGTAACGAGGAGTGGGGTTATTTTAGCTAGGCTTTCTTCGCAGAATACTACTGACTTTTATTTTAGTACTGGTGTAGCTCCAGCTGTAATACTGTCTCGCCTACCATTTTGTTATGGTGTTGCTATAACAAAAGAATTTGAATGGCAGTTTTTCTTTAGGCATGAAAAATTAATAGGCAGGGGAAATTTAGTTTGGCTTCAGATATTAGAACACACTATAAAAAAATATTGCTGTTATGCAAGAGTCAAGTTTTTGGTTTAGCTTTTTAAGGTGTTGTCACCTGTAACTTACAAGACATTTTCCTAATCCCTTAACTCCTTGTTGAAGCTTTCAGCATTTGTGTTCTGGCACATTTTAAATGTGATTTTCAGGTTACACCTGCTCAAGGACATTCATTAAAATGTGTGTTTACCTTGGAGGTTAAATATTTTCCTTTTTATGTCTTGTGGATGAGGACAAATATGCTGCCAGTACAAAAATATAGATATATAAAATTAAACACTGTTGTAGTCAAAAGTTTACATAACAGATTTGGAAATTTTTATGATTTATAGAAATGTCTCAAACAGAATTTTTGGTAAAATGTTTTGTAGCAAAAGTTTTGCTTTTGTAGGTGAGGAAAAAGTTACAAGAAATATATTTATTTTAATAGTTTCTTTTTGCAAAACTGCTACTTCTAAAGTAATAATAAAACTTTATTTGTTGAGCGCCTTGCATACCATGAGGTTCAAGGCGCTTCACAGACGTACAAAAAGTGGGAATTACAAAAAAAAATAAAGAATAAGAAAGTAAGACAGTGTAATACAGGTAAAATAATATACATGCAGACAGCTAAATTATAAAAATAGGTCTTAAGCCTTGATTTAAAAATAGCCACTGTGGGTGAACTAACATGATTAGGCAGAGAATTCCACAGTTGCGGATCCCGAACACAGAAAGCAACCTCTCCTTTCCTTTGGAGCCTAACCTTTGGAACAGAGAAGGCCACTATCAGTTGACCTCAGCACACGCTGAGGCTAACAGGGGGACAACTCAGACACATAATCAGGTGCCAGACCATTCCGTGCTTTTACAGGTAAGCAAAAGGATTGTAAAATCAATTCTATATATTACTGGAAGCCAGTGCAAAGAATTTGGAACTGGAGTTATATGAGCTCTTTGTTGTATTGGTGAGGACCCTTGCAGCTGCATTTTGCACAAGATATAGTCGTGATACGGCTTGCCATCAAAGTCCAGCAAACGGGGCATTACAGTAGTCCAATCTCGAAGAAATGAAGGCATGGACTACTTTCTCTGCATCAGAAATAGACAGAAAAGATCTCATTTTGGCAACTTTTGAGATGGTAGAATCACACTTTTTTATAATTTCTTCTCACTTCAGATTTCAAATAGGAGTTAGGTAACCCAAGTTTTTTGTTTTTGACAGGTCAAGTTGTTGCTGGGCACCCACTATCAAATCTCGTAAGACAGAAGTTTTAAGTTGTAGAACATTTTGGGACTTAAGTCTTTGTCAGTGAAACGCTCGAAGGACTGATTTTGTAGTGATATCACCTGGTTCCACTGATTTTATAACTGCGTGTTCTCTGCATAACAGTGAAAATTTACACCATGCTTAAGAATAATCTGGCCTAGAGGTAGCATGTCAACAGAGAATAAAATTGGACCAAGGATAGAGCCCTGAAGGACACCACAGTTATTTGCTAAAGACTACATTGACTCCCCCAGTGAAACAAACTGTATTTAAAGTGGTAGGATCTAAACCAGTACATTTCCTGGCAGACCCACCCATCTCTTTTTAGAAGGTAAATTAAAATGGAATGTCCACTTGTGGCAAAGTGGTTGGTGAGTTGAGAACAGGTGATGCGGTGCAGGAGTGAAAGGCAGACTATCGTAATCCTGTGGAAAGTGTCTTTTTTTTTTTTTTTAATATTCCAGGTCTGGTGACCATTAAAATAATAAATCCCTGGCAATACACAACTGTGTAAAGCACGGGGATAATGAAACTGGGCACAGACCCGAACAAAAATGAACACACTGTCGCCAGTCCTGGGTGAGTGCAGTCATGCTTGTGGCGAGTGCAGACACTGGTATTTCGTGACGGTGGTGCAGTGGTGATCCGGATCGTGCTGACCCTCGGCGACAGCTCCGGATTTGCGCTTTAGGTGTCTGGTGGTGCAAAACACTGACAATTACAACACAGACAACACAAAACACGTAACACGTCTCTTTCTTAATGAGCGCTCCTCTCTCGGTCCTTCTCTCTGCTGAGCTTTACCCAAACGAAGGAAAAGGTCAGCGGTACCCTGGCCCCTATATGCAATCCCGCACGACATCTTGGTAAACAGTTGCAGCTGCCTTATGACAAGTAATACTTTTTAGTTGTTGGTCTGGAAGAAAGGAGGCTGTTTTACCAAGAACAAGTAGAAGAATTGTGAGGAAGGTTAATAATGCAAGATGGACTGCCAAAGATTATTCATAGTGAATTGGTTGCAAGTGTGACTGGGGTTTCCATTTCAACCGTAGGTAGAGTATTGCATGGTGAAGGTCTCAATGGTTGCAGGCCAAGGATGAAGCCACTCTTAAGAAAATGTCACAAGGACAATCCGTTAAACTTTGCAAAACGGCCTTTGAATGATGGTTATGAGTTGTGGTCAAAGGTTTTGTGTAGTGATGAAACGAAACAAAAATCAAGCTATTTGGTCACACTGATGGTCGTTACGCTTGGAGAAAGTCTCGTGTGGCGTACAAAGAAAAGAACACCATACCCATTGTAACGCATGGAGCTGGCATACCAAAAGATATTGGCCAGTCATCTGAAGTCATCCGCTACAAAACTTTGATTAAAACGCAACTGGATGGTCCAACACAATGGTGATCCAAGGCACACATTCAGAATGGTTAAAGGAATAAAATCAAAGGTTCTGGAATAGCCTAGTAAAAGTCCTGCTCTAAATGTGACAATCTTTGGTATGAATTGAAAGTTGTGCACAAGAGAAATTCTTAGAATTTAAATGAACTGGAACAATTTTGCATTGAAGGTTAAATGACTAAGAATCATGCCAAAAGCTTGTTGACAAATATCCTAATTAAGAGGTTATTGCTAAAGGTGCCTCAACTAGCTATTAATTTCATTTTCTGTCAGGGTATGAATACATTTGGGTTGTAGACATAGACTTGTAATTTTCTTTCCTCATCCACAGAAGGTATGTAAACTTTGGCCTAGAAATGTGTGTGTGTGTGTGTATATATATATATACAGTGTCCAAGAGCTGTGTTATGTACAGCAGTATCTGCTGTTGCTAGACAAAATCCAAAGACTGTTCTGTGTTTTTTTTTTTTTTTTCCAGACTTGAAATAGTCTATCAGTGGAATTGTCCTTGTAAACCAGTATGGAAAACATGTAATTTATTATTTTGAATGCACCCTAATTTAAGACCTTCTTTCCAGCTTACACTGCAAATGGTTATAGTATACTTCTTGTTTTGCTAATCACTGTTTATAAAGAATTTGTTATACATTTTGCTGTTGGGCTGCTTCAAAGAATTAACTTTTAAGCTGCTTCGGGGGGGTGGGGGGGTAATTTTCTATAACATTTAAAGGTTGCATACTTTCTGTGTTGATTCATCATGGAGCAGACAACACAATGGAACAAGGTTTTCATTTAAAAGGAAAATTCGTAATACAGTAAATGTAATGAATAATGCAAGGTAGCACGGGCTACAAGTAATCTTTTGTTCTTTTGAGAACAGCAACTGGTTAACTTGCAGGATACCTTGATTTAACCTGTAATATTGGCACAAATACATTTTGCTTTGCATTTCCAGTTGCAGCAGCATATCAATAGAATGTCAAGCAGCTGATTTTTTTTTTAATATGCAGGCAAGTGCTTGGAGTAAACTGCAAAGTAATGAACTGGGGTGTTAGGTGCAGATGGTTCTATAATGATTTCAGTTTTCAAACGTCCAATAAGACTAAATAATACATTGGAGAAAAGGTGACACAACATTCACACCTATCAACATATTACTTTGAACTAGTTCAAATTACCCTCCATGAAACCAGGCATTCATTACAATTCTCATAACTGCACTGTACATGCATTGTGTAGTAAGACAGCTATTAGTGTTTTAAAGTAACTGAGATTTATAGTACCAATATTTTATAGAAGGTGGGGAAAAAAAGGCTAAATACAGTTTTAGTTATTGGTTCCATTGCTAAACTACAATAAAATATAATGGAAAATTTAAGATTAACAAATAATGGAGTAATAAAATATTAAGCAGTGGGGGAAAACGATTCCTTGCACATGACAAGGTATCTTTTGTTTAATTTCACCAAAATGAATACATTATTGATGAAGGCATGCTGTGAATTAGGGCATTGTCCTTCTGAATGTTGTTAATTGCTGTTTCAAGACCCAACTCCCCCAAATTTATCAGGCTTGCCATCTGCTTGGAGGATCTACGTGTTTATGCATGTTTTGTAGTTCTAGCCTGGAGCTGCTACTTTTTAAAATATGATAAGTATAAATCAATTGTCTAAGTAGTTGGTTGATTTTTCCTTAAGTTAAATTATCCTGGCTTGTATTGTCTGTTTTTCTTGGCATTATTTTGGTTCGGAAGGAGTTTGATCTGTGATGCGCTGGATGAAGTCCTGCAACCTGGATTTTCTATGTATTTTATTTATTGCTCTTGTTAACTTTTTCTAATGAAATGTATTTTTGTAAAGAAAATATGGGAGCATGATTACTAGCGTTTTTAGTATTTGGCATTTTTCAAAATTTGTGTATCTTGTACTTTTTTTTTAGCACTAACTAAAAAAAAAAAAAAAAAAAAAAAAAAAAAACATTATAACTTTACAGGTTTTTTTTTTTTTTTAAACTTAGACAAACTGGGAAGGTAAAAAATAGTACCCTAGAAAATAATGCTGGTAATTTTAGTTAAGAGCTTAACAGAATTTAGAACTTGAGATTACATTATATTATGAAGCTACAACAAATTTTGACTTGGTCAGTTTTGTAGTTTTTTTTATTTACGTTTGTAAACTTAGATAAATAAGGTAAAAAATAGTACCCTAGAAAATAATGCTGGTAATTTTAGTTAAGAGCTTAACAGAATTTAGAACTTGAGATTACATTATATTATGAAGCTACAACAAATTTTATGTATGTCATTTTGTAGGATTATTTTGAATCATGTGACACATTTTGAGTGTGTTATACATACATTTAATTTTTTATATATATATATATATATATATTATATATATATATATATACTAATCTATAGATACCAGTAGCTTATATTACTTGCATTAAATAAATAATTAGGCTAATTTTAATGTATAGTCTTGCAGGAATTAATCATGTTAACCAACTAAATTCACAAAACATTTGTTGGCATGTGTGGCACTGTTTTCTAAATTAAGCATAAAAAAGCTACATGTGTAACACATTTCAATATGTATTGTTTTTATTAATGTCATATTTTGGTGGTTTGTTTGATGTTGACTTCTCTCACTGTCGAAATTCAAGTTTTCCAAAAGGTGTGGATGTTGGTGAATTCCATATCGTTTATTAGTTTTTCGCATTAGCCTATCGGCATTCAGCAAAATAATTACCATAGTTTCTGTTATAATTGCCTAAGGTAAAATGTCAGCTTTTTTTTTTTGTTAATCTGTATAATGTTTTAAGAGCCATACAATAGGCATCATTACTTCAGACTTGGATCAGTGGGTGCAGGAGACTTCCAGTTAAATTATAAAAAAAAAATAATAATAATTTTATAAAAGTAAAGGCAATACTCTAACCTCTTGTGAATTACAATATGTTTGCTAATAGAAAAATGAGACAGCCAGGCTTTTAAAGGCTTTATAGATATAGAACATCATGCTATATATGTGAGTGTTCAAACTAATGTGTTCGCTACTGCTATGTGAATAAAAAATAAACTGTACTTCAATTATCTGTACTCAAGGTCAATGCACAATCTTCTGCTGTAACAGCCAGCATTTCAGGAAGTTGCAATCAGTCAGTCTAATGCCAGACTCACTTTTTTTTATATGTAAAGGGCTGTGGCTTGAAGTAATTACAGTCTGCAGTCAGTAGAGCTTTTGCAGTCACAGCTGTTGGAAGAATTACGGGAGCCAGTAATGCTAGAGGTAGCAGAAGGAGGCAAGGTCCAATGGAGCTGCTTTTAGAAGTGACTTAAATATAGACATAGCAGTTTTTGGTGTTTTACACCTGTACTACGCATTCTAAACCAGACCGCTGTGGAATAAGGAGCCTGGAAAATGGGCTGCTCTGGCAGCAAAATGTCCCTCAACACTCCCTGTGCTGGAAAAAGGGTAACCACTTTTCTTTTGTGTTGTGCAGCAAATGAAGTTGGATAAAAGGACTGGATGTTAACGCTTTTAAAATTTGTAGCTGGTGGGTTTGTTTTGGCTTGTGGGCTTGCTTTTTTCTTCAGTTTTGCATTTCTTTCTTGCTTCAGAGGAATATAAGGGAAGTTACTTTTCAAAGCAAGCCTTTAGTATCCAAGAGGTTTCAATAATAAGTGCATTTAGTAGAGTGAGATTTTGAAGGCTTGACTTCATATAACAAACAGTTATTGAGCAGCACTTAAATCAGAGTGTGTTCATCAGGGTTTTTTTTTTTTTGGAGGCAAGTGACTTTGTGCTTCCACCCTCGCCCCCCTCTATCTGCAGCGGGTATCGAGCTAATTAAAGTGCTGCAGCCCGGTGCTGAATATGCAGGGCTGACTCCCTGCTGGCTTTGATAGAACGGCTTTTTCAGAGCGGATTGTTTTTCGATGTTTAACCTGCAGAGTCATGGTCTTCATCAGCACTGGACTGGAATTGCTACACTATGACCTGATTTGAGCACCTAAAGATGAATTTAAACCTAAGTTGTTCTTAGTATGGTGTCTTAAGGTAATGCTACTGTTTTTTTTTTTTTTTTTTAAGACAAACATAACATAACCTTTTTTATTCAACAAGAATGAATGAAGTCAGATGTGTAGAATGGTTGGGAGTCTCTTTTTTTTCTCAATTTTGACATTGTGTGACAACATATGGTATTGTGTTATGCGTGAATATTGTCTCTGCAGTCCTCCCATAATCGTTGTTTGTTTTGAATTTTCTTTTTGCCTTTTATTAAATACAAGAGATAGTGGTGTTTGTAACTGCCAGTCAAGCTGGATTGTGTTAAAAAAAAAAAAAAAAAAAAAAAAAAGTTAGTGATTTACTTTGTTTAGAGTAACCTCTAATTTTTAAAAATCCTTGGAGTAAAAGTCAATGAACTAGACGTGTATATATTCTCTCAATGTCAAAGATAAGTTCTAACATGGACCCTGTTGATAAAATGAAGGTGTTTTATGAAACTGGATATTTTATTGTCAAATGCCCTTATCCAGTGTTTTACTTTTTATAACAAGTATTTAATCTTTTTTATTATTTTTTTTTTTTTTTAAGGTGTGGTGTACGTGTAGTTTTCAATTTAATGTATTTAATATAGCTTGGCTTAAGCCTTTTTTTTTTGTCAAGGTAAACACTTGTTTGAGATGCAAGAAAATTGAGTAACAAGACAGTGTGTTTTCTTTCACAGCGTGAGCAGGCTCTCAAGCAGCACAAAGAGACCTCACAGGAACTTGTTAATCTGCACAGGGAATTGGGTAAGGAAAAATATTTAAACTGTACATATATTTTGTAAATTACTTTTAATGCATGTTCGGCTTGTAATGTATGTCAACAATTCTGGCTTAAGAGGATGTTTTTTTTTTTTTTATCCGTAAATTAAAAAAAAAAAAAAAAAAACCTTGAACTAATTTGTTTATTTGGCTTATGTAACATTTACAGTCCAGTTAAACTGACACGAGGACACTGGTAGCACTGTTTTAGTCATTGATTTCTATCACCTGTGATGTTCCTCCTTTTGTAAATGTGCTGTATTCCTGATATGCAGACCTTTCACTTGCTAGATGTGACATGGCACTGCAGAGCTGTAGCATCAGTCTTGTGTTGCCCCCCTCTGTTAGAATACTTTGCCTTTCATTGTCCCTTGGGGCTGTAAGCTTGACCCCTGTTCTTTTTAATTCCTGGCACTAGTGTATCCTAACCTAGAAGGGCTTCTGCAGAAGAATGTGTAATCTGTGAATGTTTTGCATTTTCTCTAAAAGAAGCATTATAATGAAGCATGTGCTAGAGTTTTACTTCAGCTTTGTTTAATGGCGCACTTTTTAAAGATCAGGTAATAAAATTGCCTTATTGTGGTTTCATTAAAACCAAAGCACATTGGGTGCTGAGTAGTATCAGGCCAGTAGATTTGCCTCGAGAGGTTATTCATGATTAACATACTGGATATATATGTAAATGCATATCTCTGTGGAACGTGCAAAGGGTGATAAGGAGCTATGAAACTGATAACACCAATTTTTTATAGTGTTTTAAAGTTTAAAGTGTAGTATCGGTGATACATTCTGTAATGCATGTTGTGTATTCATGAAAATAATATAGCACGCTTTTACAAAGGATTTTAGATAACTGTTATAATAAATGCTACTACACATTTCATCATCGTTAATCCGGATTTATCAACACAATAAGATTTTATTTTGATTTCTTATTAAAAATAAAACAAATCTAGTTAATTGTGGACCACTTCTCCTTATAGGAGGCTATGTGGTCTAATGGTTAAAGAAACAGGCTTGTAACAAGGAGGTCCCCTGTTCAAGCCATAGCTCAGCCACTGATTCGTTGTGTGGCCCTGAGCAAGTCACTTAACCTCCTTGTGCTCCGTCTTTCGGGTGAGACGTAAGTGACCTCTGCAGCTGATGTATAGTTCACACGCCCTAGTCTTGTATCATGTAAAGCGCTTTGTGATGGTGGTCCACCATGAAAGGCGATATATAAAAATAAAGATTGTTATTATGCTTGGCTGACACTGACTGAAACTGACAAATGTTTTAGAGGCATTATGTACACCAAGCATTAAACTGCTTGTGAACAGAAATAAAATAAAAGCATGAGGTCTAATTACAATAGTCTCCATTACATATTTTTGCAAAGCTGTATCTGTAAAACCATCACTTCAAAAGTAATCTGATCAGACTTGCCATCTGCGGTATTTCTGCACAGAGTCACGTTCTCTGTTCACTGTCTGTTTACGCAAAGGAGTGGTCGCTATTTAAGCTGTCACTTGTGTGTCATTTATCGGTTAAAGGCATCAGTCTGATCTCCAATTTTAAGTTGCCTGTGAGCGTAATAAGACATCTGTCTTATACATGCTTGCAGAATAAGAGCCCTCAGATAGAACACATGCCTCAACCTGACCCACTGGGGGGGGGGGGGGGTAATTGACCTGCCCCTCCCCTGTCACTTTTTTGGCTTTCTGGTTCCTGTAAGGCAGCAGTCTATTCCAACACAGAATATTGCAGTACTTTTTACAATACAGTTTGCATTGAAAATTGTGGGGGAAGAGGTGTGATTTTTTTTCTTTATAAAATGTGTATTGTACATGTGGATATGCTGGCTATTTTTAATACAGCAATGTAAATTTAGGTTTTTACCTTTTTGTAGGATTGGACTTTTATTCTTCAGTCCAGTGCCTTAAGAACTATTCTGTTCTTTTTCACTTTCTCTCAGCTATGGAGATCATCCCTTCCTGAAGCTTTAACTGTCTTTTTTTTTTTTTTTTTTTTTTTTTTTTGTACATGCAGAGGTTAAACGTACACATTTTATTATTGCATATTACACTGAGTAACTGTTCAAGATTTGTGCATGTAACCATATTGTTTCAAGGCAAATGCATTTAGTGCTTTAAGAAGAGATTGAAAATAGACATTGATTTTATTTATTTGTACCAAGTCTACCTTTTGTTCTACAGAACATGATAAACCTCACAGATATTCTAAGAACCTGGTTTTAGGTATTTGACAGCAGTATCCAGTGGTTCAGACTTTAGAACTTTAGAATCTTGAAACTCGCACTCTGATGGTAGCTTTGTTTTGAAACTGCAAAAAACAATCCACTACAAAAACAAATATAAAAACACTTTTGAAAATGTCTGCATTCCTGAAAGGTAATTGATCTCAGGTGGGGGTGTGTGGAAGTCCTAATTCTGCAATTGGCAACATATGATTTTAAATGAACACAACACATGCTTCTAAGATAAATAAGATGCATTGATAAGGCACAGGTTGGTAACCACTTAAGTCAGGTGCTGGTCTATTCAAAGTTGTTGTGTTGATCACTGGGCATAAAACCAAATGGTCCATGTTCTTGTGCCACGAGTGTACATGAAAAAAGGGATTTGTGGAAGGAAACTAGCTCTACCAGCGAACCAGAACAGAACACATTTACCAGAACCAGGAGACAAGACCATTGGACCATGATCTTGTGACATTGTAAACAGCAAAAAAAAAAAAATTATATGCCCCTTTTTTTGTTTCCCAACCTAACAAGTTATCCATCCATAACTGCAAGTAAACAAAAGCTGTCATTAGCAGTCACGGTTTTACTGTTTGTTACAAATATTGAAAAATATCTTATTTTGCAAAGGAGGATGGGGGCACTAGCAGATAACACTGTGTAAATGTTTGAGTAATAAGATAGTTGTTATCCCAGTAGGTCAGTTTCCATCGCCAAAATATGTTAAACATATAGAATATTAAACATACTTTGCACTACTTTTGACAATTGTGTGCAGTGGATTTTAGGAAAAGACTGCACACAACATTGTCAAAAGAAAAAACTGCAGTATTTGTGCAGAGTAAGAAAGGACATGCCATGTAAGAAAGGTCAAACAGAAAAACAAAATTGGCAAATTGCATAGTATTTGCATGTTCACTAACTAAATATTTGCATTGAAAATACTTTTAACTCTTGTGGACGATCATAAATTCGCACCCTTTTAGTTCACACAGAATACACTGTACAAAGTGTTTGTTTTCTAAAAACTGGCCTTAAGTTTCAGGATCCCCAAACCTTAACATTGGTACCATTTTTTTTTTTTTTTTACAAAGATAACTTGTTTTGCTTACTACTTACTTACCAGTCCTGAGTATTTTTAAAGCTGTGTTAAGGGTTTCAAAACTGAAGAACAGTATTAAACCAAGAAGTAACCCCCCCCCCCCCCCCCCCCACACACACACACACACACACACACACACACACACACACACACACACACACACACAAATTGAAACTGTATTTTAAATCTCTCCCAGCTAGTACATGAAGTCGTCCTCCAACTTGGCAGCCCTAAGAAAAGGGTGGGATTGAGTTATGACTCCTCTAGTATTTGCCAGAGCCATTCTTGTCTGCTTGTCTGCTTTTTTCTGTATCTAATGAAACAGTATTATCTTTTGAAATGGGATATTCTAGCTTTTTTAGACTGATTTGAGGATTTTGAGTAATCAACATTGTACAGCTGCTCCACCTGCCACCATGTTAAATGGTCTGACAGAGAAAAGTGTTGTAAACAGGTGTACAGTTTGTCATCGGATGGATGAGCCAGTGGCTTTAAAATCTATCCAGTGTTGAAAATCAATTGTAGACCAAACTAAACTGGGCAGCTTTTCAGAAGAAAAGCAGACGTAATCGGTCAATTCAAAGCCATATTTTACTGTCATTTTACCTTTTAATAGTCTTGTATTGCAGTGAGAAACCAGTTATGACAGATGTGATGTTAATGGAACCAACAATTTAAGGCATTTGTTGATATATTGATCAACAGTTTCATTCAAGAAGCATTTACACCCATGACAGTAACTGACATTTAACTTCAAAAAATGTGCATGATCTCAAAACAGTGGTTTCTGAGAATTGTGTATTGTATTACCTCTATCATTGAAACATGACACATACATCAATCTACTGTATTCCAAGCATATATAACTAAGTTTATCTGCTCTTCTCTGATATTTCTATGAAATCTATACATCCTGAAAAATGATACATCTCAATTTATATAAAACATTATATATTAAACTTTGATCTTCAAGTAGACTTATGTTGACTACCCAATTGACTTTTTTGTACTTTGTGTTATTTGTTGGATATTTAATGTTCACATACATGTACAGTGCTCACCCGTTTATAACGCACCTTGTTAGTGGGGAATCGGTTATAACGCGGTAGGGTTGTGGTTTCATAATGCCATTACAGTAGCCCTTTTATACTAGTTATAAGGCAGAACACAAATAATCTTGTAACACTGGCTCCCCACTATAGCGTTATAAAAGATGAGCACTGTACCACAGGGTAATGACTACTATAGAATACAGTACTTGGAAACTGATGTTTGTACCCAGTCTCTGTCTTATATAATGACAGAGAACAGAAGCTGTCACGTTCCTTCTGTTTTGCTCGGTATTACTGTCTTACTGGTTTTCATCAGACAAACTTTTGTATTTATTTTTGTTGAAGACAAAATACAGTTGTTTGTTTTCTGTTTGTTAGTGAGCACAACCACCTCGTGTGACAAGCTTGAGAGGGAGAAAGATGAGCTGCGGACAGCGTTCGAGGCTGTGCTGCAGAAAGTGCAGGAACAGCACCAGGGCGAGCTGGCTGACCTGGAGGAGCGACTCAAGAACTTCTACTTGGCAGAGTGGGAGAAAGTACATGAGGCCTACCAGGAACAGGCAGAGAAACTGAAAACACAACTGCAGCAGCAGGTTTGTCATTTTAGATGCATAACCATCGCAAAATAAGTGAATGAATTGCCAACTTGTGTCGTCTTGGGCATGACTGTTTTAAAAAAAATAAATAATGGCATGTTTTCATCATATGTTAAGTGTTTGTGCAGGTTTGTTTCTTGTAATTAAGCAACTTCCAATTATTGGTGTCTGAGTAATTTGTTCATGAGTTTAATCAACCACATTAAGGTAGGCTCTTGTTTCTTAGGAAACTCAAGGCAGTCCTATAAAAATGAGTTTCTTTTACACATGTCATGTTAAGACACAGAAGTGTCTTGAGGGTGGTTTAATCTAAGCATGACGTTTAACAACTGTTGTGAAAAGAGCTTCAAGATATATGACAACCAGAAGAAAAAAAGTGTTGTCTTTACTACTTTAAAGGCAAAGGGCAGCTACAGTACTCAATCTGTGCACACAGTGCCTCCACACCATCCCATCCATTTGCATTCACTTCTGATAGAGAATATACTGCACTTCTCTGCCATATTGTCACAAACCTTACACTGGCCATATTTGTTGTTCCATATATGGACATCACCTTTAGTTTCTCCATGATTTATATTTTTTTACTTTTTTGTAGCACACACTTATCTGAAAACATCTCATTCTTTTTTCCAGGTTAATGCTCTGAATTCCCAACATGAAGCTTTCAGGAAAGAACTTGAAACTAGCCATTCAGAGAAGATTGCAATGTTCAAACAGCAGTATGAAACTACTTTGGAAGGTAAATTATTTATATTCTAGAGCATTCTTTCTGAGCAATTTTAGATTGTATTTTATTAAGCCTCTCCTACTGATACTTGTTTCAAGGGGGGGCAGTTAAGCAAACCTTGCAGCCAATGATGAAGTAGTGTATAATAAAGAATAAAAGCAGTGTTCTAAACGGACACCAGGGATACAGATGTCTGTATATTAAAACGGTACAGTCGGCGCTGCTTAATTGGGATACTGATAATCGGGATTTCTGCTTAAATGGGATACTGCTCTGGGAGACTATTCTTCCCAATGATATTTATGTAGTTTTAATTGGAATACAGTTTTCAAATGAACGGAAATCACTTTTCAGAGCAAGACAGGTTCCGTGGCACAGTGCAGGAATTACAATTTAACTTGTGTAAACCATGTTGATCTCTTGAAGGAGTCATCTCCTGTGGTTTCTCCCGCTGCTGTTGCAAAGAAAGTTGTCATGTCATCATTGAAGGTGCCTTGCCTTGTGATAAGATGTGATTTCATGTAGAGAAGAAAAAATTATTACACACAGTCTTCAAAAAAAGAAACGCATAGGTGTTTTGAATGTAGTTTTTATAACATTAGTATGGCAGTTTGCATAGTAAAAATAAACGGTTTCAAAGAGCCTTAACCTGTACATAAATAATTAAGACATTCAATAAAGTCACTTTCAATGGTCAAACAATGTTCAAGGTCAGCAGAAATCAGTGATGGGTATGCCAACCATTGGCAACCCTCTCTCGATCAAGCTTGTCCCACAAATGCTTAGTGGGTTTCAGATCGAGACGACCAGGGAAACACTTTAAACATTGTTCCGTGTGAGGAAAGCTGTGGTGGCTCGGGCTGTGTGCGGTCATGCATGGTCATGCTGCAAAATGATGTTACAATGGTTCATGAATGGGATCACATGAGGCCGTATGATCTCATGACAATACCGCTGGGCTGTCAGGTTGCATTGAACATGAGCAAGGTTGGTTCTGCCACTCTCTGAGATTTTCTGTCCACACCATGGCACTCCCACCACCAAATCTGTCAACCTGTTGCACACAGTTGGCCGCAAAACATTCATGACGTCGCCTGGATACTGCATTCTTCCATCTGCACGTTAAAGCAGAAATCCTGTATTCATCACTGAGCAACACGTTTCTCCGTCTTTCTATGGGCCATACTCTGATTATGACACCACTGAAGTCGTAGTCGAACTGGCCGCCTTGCTCGGATACCTGCCTTCCGTAGGTGGTATTTGACAGTCTGGTCACATTAGTGGTGAACATTGTTCCGTAGAGCTGCTAAGTCTAGGCATAACTTCAAGTGTGTCTACAGCGAACACCAATAAGACATGCAAACTGAGAACCCTCCACTTTTATAGCCACATCTCGGCATGTTGAACATGCCATGAATGCACATGAATATTGCAAGTCTTAAGCAAATGGTGTTAATTTGAGGAAAATTGTTTTATTGTTTTGGCATACATCAAGGTTTTCGATCGTGACACTGTCAGCAAAACATGTTTTAAAATAAAATACAATTATTTTGAAGTTTTGTGGCAATTTGAAATGGAAGAAAAAATACCTGCTATGCCATTCTTTTTTTGAACACCTTGAAAATCAAGTAATGCAAGTTGTTGTTTTATTATTATTGTTAAAGCTCAAATGAGGGGGAAGGAAGGTGCCACAGAAATAGAAATTAATGAGAAATGAAGTTTACATAGTTCTTTTTTTCCCTTAATTAAAAGGTAGTGGCTTTCAACTGTAAAGTTGCATTTGAGATCCAAAGGAACAGATTTCTGCCACATTTCAGCTTTTTTTTTCTCACTTTCATCTCCTGACTTTAACATTTAATTGTGATGTGAATTTTCTTTTCATTAAGAAACAAAATAGTGTGACCTAAGGGTCTCAACTGCCCTTCGTTTTTAATTGGGATATTTTTCCTTCTCCTGAAGCGTCCCGATAACACTGTGCCTACTGTAACATGATTGCAGCGTTACGCACTGTGTTACCCAGTGATGGGTTAATCAACAGATTATGGGTCAACAGTAAATCAGAATAAGAAGTTAAAACATTGTCTTGTTGGTTCTTCTATTTTTTTTAGAACTCAAGAAATCTCATGAACTGGAAAATAATTCACTTAATGAATCATTTAAGGAAACTGAAGCATCACTATCTGTAAGTAGAGGACCATGGTCTACTTTTTTTTATCCATTGTCATAACATTATGATACACAATTAAGTAATCCATGAATATGCTCATAACAGCTCATAACAAAAATGGTTTCATACAGATCAGCACCACCTTCTAAATAGAGCAGTTGTGTAAAAGATAGTCTAATGCAACTGTGGATGATGGTGGCCACGATAACCCACAAATTAGTATATTTATGTTCTATTGAAAAGTAGTGGCTGCTAATGGATTGTTTTGGTAGGGTGCAGCGAGACCAGCTGCAAATTAGTTGTTGATCTCACAACTAAATTGACGTGGCCCTAAGTTAGTTAGAATGGGAGTCCATATATTGATGTCTGTCTCCACTTTGGGACTACAAACTGCTTTTTTGATTGGTCTCCCAAACCAAATAGTTTACTATTTGGAAGTATGTAATTGTAGTATTTGTTTTGTATTCTGTTTCTGTACAACATTGTATTCTTAACATACTTGTAAAATAACATGAAGCAATTGGTTGTTTCAGGAAAAAATTGATGAATTGACTTCTTTGAATAATTCTTTAAATGAAAAATTGAAAGCAGAAGAAGATAGAAGGAAAGCACTTCATGAAAAGAATCAGGTAATGGTATTCTCAATATTACTGTCCTCGACGAATGAAAGTCTGTAGTATTATAAAGTGCTTAATGTGATCATAAGTATTCCCGCAGATATATAATTTAGTGATATAGATATTGCTTTTTTGGGGGGGATACTTTAAGCATTTGGCTTGATGCAAGCTTTAGATCAGGAAAGCTTAATGTTTTTATTTAAAGAATTGTGTGCATACTCTTTGCAATGGTCATGTGAATACATCAAAATGGTAATTAATGCAAAAGGTATTAAGGCCCTGTAGACATCACTTATACATGTACAGGTCGCCTACGGGCTTGCCTGTAAGCTGCCCCGAGCTGCATTGTCCTCAGACGCTGTAGCTCTGAGGTGGCTGCATGGTGAGTCTGCAGTGTGAAAAGAAGCAGTCGGCTGACGGCACATGCTTCAGGGGACAGTGTGTGTTTGTCTTCACCGCGCGGGGGTAGTAGCGGAGAGCTTAGCCTAAAAATAATCGGTTATTCCAAATTGGAAGAAAATATAAAAAATAATTGTCGACTACTAAATAAGTTGGGTGTAGAGATAAAAACATAACTCTGTCATGTGGTTTGCATTTTAGAAGGATTCCCACACTCTGTATTTGGAGCAGGAACTGGAAAGCCTGAAAGTTGTTTTGGATATCAAGAACGAGCAGTTACATCAACACGATAAGAAACTGATGCAAATGGAAAAAATGGTGAGACACAACAGTTACCGGGGGAGTAAACCTTTTTGTTTTTGAAACTCCTTTTGCATACCCAACACTTAAGCAAAACATACACAGGGCAGTTTTAAGATCCACTCGTGAGAAATTTAAATAGTTTAATTCACAGATGTATAGAGCAGATTTGATGTCTTTTGAATGAGCTGAGACTAATTTTGCTTTTAACATTTTTGTTTTGGACTGGTCAGTTTTATTTCTCACTACATAATCATGTCATGGCACCATTTGGTCAAACTCTGATGCTCTTTATAACATTTGTATGCACACAAATAAACTCTATTTTCAGTTTAAACCTTGATCCTGATGAATTATTGTGGTCATTTGTAAATATTTTTTGGAAATAAATTAGAAATAAAATATTTGTAATGGACTAATAGATATATAAATTGTAGAGTTCAGTGGTTAGTGACCTACCTATTGATATCTGGCTATCTGCTGAAGACAGCATAGTTCCCAAGGTACAGATGATACTGATAGTCCTAAGTGTGTCCGTTGTCATTCTTCATTACCCACCTAATTATTATGTAATAACTTAAGATTCTGAATTAATTGCAGGTGGAAAGGAATAATAAGTTAGATGAATGCCTTAAGAAGGTCCAGCAAGAAAATGAAGACTTTAGAGCAAGAATGGATAGACATGCAGCTCTGTCAAGGTAAGATGAAGTAAATAACTTTGTTTTAAAACAGGGCTGTTTGTCTTGGAGCCTTGCAGCAGGACTGGGGTTCTGTGATTGGCGGGTGCGGATAAAATGCACTTTGTTGCAGGTGGGCAAAAATGTCAGATTGTGGTAATATCGGTTTACCAAGAGTAGGCTAATGAGGAAATTCCTAATTTATTTTATTTGAGTTTCTCTGTTGTATAAGTATTTAGCTTCTGCGTTCTGAATCAAAGTCATGTCAGGAAAATTGCAGGTCTTGTTGTCCTTCTGTGACGCCACATACGTGGACTATCAGTGCTGTATCAGCTTGCTGTCCAGTGTTTTTGAAAAAATGAGTGATCTGAAACCTGAGGATGTAGAAGTTTTAACAATAGTGTCGAAGACGAAACATGGCGGACATTTTGGAATACATTTTCAGTTGTAATCGATAGTACAGGGAAACATCTGGAATTTAAGTTGAGACAGGTGCATACCTGTCAACCCTTTTTGAGCCCAACTTGTATACCAGAGTTTTCAAACCCTTAAGGAATGGGTTCAAATCACCATTCCTTAAGGTACTGTCCACTTTCCAGTTTTGTATTTGTTGGCGGTGGAATTTTTGCGAACTGCTTCAGCTTTTTTTGAAGGAAGCAATCGGTGATGTGTGTGCCCTGTGTGTTTTTCCCTGACCGTAAGGTTTTGATTTTCATCTTGCGGCCTTAAGACTTGAAAACCTTAAATAAACGTAAGAAATACAGGAAACCTGTAAGTTGACAGGTATCCAGGTGTTCAAAAGTTTTACATTGCTGTGGGCGCAAGACTGGTACCTCCCAGGAATTTGCAGTCATGTGGGGTTCCACTGGACAAACCAAGCTGTCTTTCCAACTAAAATCTCCTGCAGTCCCCACTAATGTCAAACAAGAAGAATTGATCGACAAATGTGTAAACGTTGCTTGTGCTGATATTAGACATTTAGACGATTTTTGTAGCTGGCAAAAGTTTCCTTCAGTTGGCTCAGCATTTGACACAGCAGCAAAATATGGAAAATTCAATGTGAGCGTTGCTCCGTCCAACCATAGTTTTGAGGCATTTGCAAGACAAAGCTACCGATATACTCCAAAACCGTGGCGAAGCCAGTTTTGTTAAATTATAGATGTGGAATGACTACTGATATTTGGACCGATAGTTTGATGGCACTTCTTTTATATGCAAGACTGGAGCACTGCACTGCGGCTGAATTGGAACTGCTGCTGTCTGAACCTGCATCTGTGTGCCCATCTCACTGTGGCTGTTGAAGATGCGCAAAAATAAGTTATTGAAGCTGCAAAGCAAATGATAATTGAGTTTTATGGAGAAGCCTTTGTTTCAGCTGAGCCAGCAGTAAAAAAAGCAACAAGTGGCATGCTCAGTAAATTCTGTGACTGGGAAGACACTGAAACTGAATGCTGTAGTAGTTACTAACTTAAGTAGTTAGTCAGTCTTTGGAGGATGAAGTGGCAGGAGTGGGTTTTGCGGGCGCAGGCTGGGAGTGAGATTAAAAAAATAGTCCCACGCAGGGCTGTAGTTGGCTTACCTGGGACTTTTGTGTGACCTTAGCTGTGTAAAGTGCATTATGATTATATATATATATAATATTATTATATTATAATATATTATATTATATATATATATATATTTTTTCAGATTCAAATTGCAATAGTTTTATTGTGTAACAAAGGGTTTTTCTGTGCATTATCAATCAGGTTTTTTTTGCTGTTATCCCTTCAGCATCTTAAGCATGAACTGCTTACAATACATTCAGCATACTTTATAACCTGGTATATGTTATTGAGTTTTGATTTAATAAAATACTGTTTTTGTATTTGGTTTTTAATTCTAGGCAACTTTCAACTGAACAGACTGTTCTACAAGAATCATTGGAAAAGGAATCAAAAGTCAATAAACGTTTATCTATGGAAAATGAAGAACTTCTCTGGAAGTTACACAACGGAGACCTGTGCAGTCCTCGAAAGCTATCCCCTTCATCTCCTTCCATGTCTTTCCAATCGCCACGTAATTCTGGAGTGTTTAGTAGCCCTGCTGTTACACCGAGATAACACTGTAACTGGGCTTCATGGAAGCATTTCAGTACTATTGATGGAAGCAGTGTCTATCATGACACACAGGAGCTATATTAGCTATGTATGATCATGATATAGTATATGAAAATATTAACTGGAGGCAAAGAATCCAAAATGGATATACTTTCAGCTGATTTGTGTATAATAAATACAACTGTACAAAGCCAATGTTGCACAAAAGCACTTAGAGAGCAAGATAATTCTTGGTCTTTTGCCTTTTTGCCTGATTTGGGGAGAGGGGAAACAAAGGAAAACTCAGGGCCTGTAGATAATATATCACTGTTTTATTACCAAGTTTCCTTGTGTTCACAGAATGCTTGGTCGAGTAGGTTGGGTATGCTGTGTGAATGAAATTGGCACTTTGGGTGTGAGCACTTTTGAGGCTGCCATCTTTTGTTAAATAAGTAAAATGAGCAGATGTTCTGTACATTGATAACATACATTATGGGAACAGGTTCCTAAAGTACACCTACATCTATTAAAAATACTTAACGTGCAGAAAGAGAATTTGTTTGTAATGTGGTTTTTGAGATGTGTGTGTCTGGAGCCTTCACTATGGGAGATGCCTCTGTTAAACCTGGGTTCGTAGGGAGAACAGAATCGCCGTGGTGCGGTGTGTGTGCTCTAGACGTAGGACTATGTTTGTTTTAGTTGTGGCCATTGGACCAAAGGAAGTTTTTGTGCATGCCTGACTACCACTAGAGTGATATCAACGCACTGTAAATCATGAAAAGGCACAGCTCTTCAGAGAAGCTCAAGCTATGTAATCATGAACATGTAGTTGTAATGAAGCTTTCCTTAATATGCATATCTTTTAAGGTTTAGAAAGTCTTTTGAATATCACAAAAGGTAGTTGTGTGGGTGTCAAAATAGTGTCATCGGTGTGCAGTGTTGAATCTATTGAAATATGCAATTATGTATACAAAAACATGAATAAATATATATTAAAATATGGCAGTGAAATGTTTGTGTTCATTATGTTTATATGCAAGTATAATTATTAGTCTAACAATCTCTGTAAGGCTGCAGGTGGAAGTCTCAAACAGTGGGCAAGAAGAATGGAATTGTGTAGCATAATATAATGTTCAATAAAACAAAAATACTGTAAAATACAAGAAAAAATGACATTTAACCTAAACCCTAGATTCAGTATTCCTATATTAACAGCCGGTTTCAATTGGAGAAGCAACTCAAACCCTGCTGAAGCACTGCCGTAGGCCTACTAGGTGCGATGACAAGTGAATTGTTGAATAATGGAAATTGCATTATTCGGTTTAGCCTCAGATTTTCTGAAGGAGATTTTTAAAGCGACCAGAAAAAAGTCATCAATGGTAGGAAAACACCATTTTTAAACACAGCTGTTTTATCATCTTTAGCCTTCCGTGCTTGTATTGTGCAGTCATTTATAAGGGTAGATAGAATACAATCTGTTCAATATATATAATATATGTTTATTTAATTCAGTAATTGAAAAATGACATTGAAATACAATGACATATATGAATTTGCTAGTATTACTAATACTGTACGCATACATGAAGTGTAATGGGGGGGGGGGGGGATTTATACATTTAGATTTTGAAATGCTTTTTAGTTTCCAAGTACATATGGCAGTCCCTTTTTTAATTTAATTTTCACTTTGTGTTTTGATATCTAAAAAGTACATTTATGTATAATGCCGAAAGTTAACATTGAAACGATGGCAATGAATACGTTAATATGAAACTGACGCATGCACATATGCCAAAGTAATGCACAATTTGGCACGACGCAGGGAACTTGCAGAAATAATTGCTTGCTATGACAAGTAACTTTCTGCTTGCATGGAAATATGAACCATATTTACTAGGATGTCAAAAACTATGCAGAATGACTTGATTTCATCCATTTCCTTTACTGTGCATGCAAAATCAAGTAATACGTTTTAATGAAGTGCCTTTTTTTGCATGGCAGATTGATTAGATGAAATGGGTTTGTAATTCTGCCTCTTCTGACTTGGTACAGAACTATGGCAAGCCAAATGATCAAGCACTGCTTTTTGTATCCCAGACTGCTTGCTTTCAATTTTAATCTCTGGCAGAGAAAATAGATTTTGTGCTGACAAAGTCTTTTGGCTGAAATATAATTTCTACAAATGATATTCAAACATGTTGCATATAGTATGACAATTATGTGCGAACAGTACACTGCCTCTCAGTTTTTTAGTTTGTCAAATTTTGTTTGTAGCATAACTGTACTTTTTGTTATTGCCTTTTGGTTATCGATAATGTAGCGTACTTGAAAATCAGTTATTCGGAGGCTGAAACCGCGCTAAACCCAATGGGACTTATAAATGCACGAAATGTAACAAAACATCAAATAAAAATCTACGTGCTGCCACAGGGATTACATGGTTGCTGTTGGCTGTAACTACATTTTGATACTCTAATCTACATGGAGCTCCTTCATTTCTTGTCCCTTCACCATGAGCGCAAACAGATCTGCTCCCCAGTCTTATAACCCTTGCTAGTCCCACCTGCCCCCAGTCTCTCTGGCCAACCACCAACAGCAGTCCTGTGTCTCTGCTCCGTCACTCCCTGTAAAGCCCTATGGGGGCCTGTCAATCAGTGTCCAGACTGGTGATTGGCCCTCAGGGCAGGGCTAATGAGGGTGTGCACTTCTTTAATTGATCGAGTGGGGGACACAGACCTTCAGTTCTTATTTTAGTGTTACGAGTCCTTTGTGCACATAACAATAATAATGATAAAATGTGTTAAACAACAATATTTGCATGGTGGTAGACAGTAGCATATTAGTGGTGTATCAATGTGATATATCTTTACTATAGGCTTTCCTTCAGTTTTGTAGTTTTGTGTATTTTATCCCCCCCTCTGGAAATTTGACAGATCGTACCCTGTAAATTGGTCTTGAAAACTAATTGCTGTGTTAGTGTTGTGTACAGAGTATTTTTCAACATGTGTAACATTTAAGTGTATTAGAATTAGCTATGTACTGTTTTCTTTTCTCTGCTGGCTAGTGGAGAAAATACATTTAACAGCCAAACTGGGGTAAAATGTTAAGATGTGAAAAGTGTTGTCAGTCAATAATAAGATACTACTGCTGCTGAGGGACCCCAAGCCCCCGTACTTTTTTTCTGCGTTCCTATTTTTTTGTGGTCACCAGCCTCTACTGAGCTTTTATATAATATATTTAGGGCCTCTGTTTTTCCGGTTTTATTAATTGTATTTTTTGGTGCTTATTTTTTTGTTTTATGTAAATCGTTTTTTCGGGGATTTCGTTTTTGATATACTGTATGAAATTAGTGTTTTCGGTTACTTTTCAAAATACTTGAGCATTTTTTTCTGTCAATGTATAGTAGTAACTCGACAGTACTTGCACACTTAAGTTGTACCTTCTTTCCTTTGCTGTCTTCCACAACGAAATCTCTATGGTCACGGGCACATTCTTCTAGGGTTTTGGTGTGCAGGCATTTTTGTACATTTCACCACAATTCTGTTTTAAATCCTCTGCATCTTAACTGTAATACAGCTTTAAATCCTGCTAGCAAGCCTTCATCCTGGTTGTAATCTTGTTTTAAATCTCCAAAGCTGAGTCTCCAATAGAAATGTAGGAATGTGCTGTCAATCAGTAGTTGGGGCGTGTTTTAAAGTATTCAGAACAAATCAATGATAGATGCAAGTCAGGAATGCGAGACATTGCCCAGCTGCACTGGGAAATGTATTTATCATTATTATTTTTATAGTAGGTTTTATTTTTTAATGGGAAAAGGGTAAAGTCACCGTGAATTGATTAACCATTTCCACTGTTTTTCTGGTGTTTTTCGGAGGTGTTTTATCGGGTTTTATCATTTAAAACCGAAAATCATAAACACTAAATATAATGTAGCATTGCATGGGGCATGAAGGCAGACTCACATGTATTTCAGGTTCTCGAATGTAGTGGTTTATTAAACCTGGACTCTATACTTGACAGGTAAAGCGTGCTGCTTTACCAGCCAGTGGTACACTTACACCTGAGCAGCGTAGTGCTACTCAAACTGACTAAATAAAAGAAAGCTCAAAGCACACTATTTTGGCCATGTGCTTCAGCCAACTACGTGCCGTCTCTGGTTTCTTCCTTGACTCTCTTTCATCCCTGTGAAAGAACAACATCACTGGCAAGGCTTGTTTCTGTCAGGGAGAGAGACTTAGACACAAGAAGTTGCAGGTTTAGGCGCTATTGCACACCTTAAACAAGAACAAACAAAACACTGAACAAAAAACAAATAAACAGGCACAAGGCCAAAATAAACAGTTGAAACAAAACAAACTACTGTACATGCACCCTTCAAGCCTAATTAATCATCAATTATTCCATTATGGCCACTGCCACATTCCCACGTGTGTTCTGGCAGGAAGGAATTTAACCCCCTCCCTGCCAGCCCAATATTCCCCACACACACCCATACGTTACAGCGGCAGGGCTTCTCTCTGGCTCTCCTTGGCTGTTTCTCGCCAATCTTTCTCTTTGTTCTTCAGCTCTCTCTTTTGTCTCTGCAGTGACTGTTTGTCTCAGCAGCCCACTACTTACCCCCTCCCCCGCCCAGGCCACACCCCTGGTACACTGGCCACTGATCGCAAGCATGCTCGGCTTCAATTTCAAGGTTCAATTTTTGTTTCATCAGAGCACAAAACTTTTTTTTTTTTTTTTTGCATACTTCAAACAGGATTCAAGGTGGGTTTTCTTGAGTAATGGCTTCCTTCTTGCCACCCTATCATACAGGCCAGATTTGTGGAGTGTTTGGGATATTGTTGTCACACTTTGACCAGTCTTGGTCATAAAAGCCCGTAGCTCTTGCAAAGTTGCCATTGGCCTCTTGGTAGCCTTTCTGATCAGTCTCCTTCTTGCTCGGTCATCCAGTTTGGAGGGACGGCCTGATCTAGGCAGGGTCTTGGTGGTGCCATACACCCTCCATTTCTTAATAAACGTCTTGACCGTGCTCCAAGGGATATTCAAGGCCTTTGATATATTTATATCCGTCTCCTGATCTGTGCTTTCAACAACTTTGTCCCGGAGCTCTGTTGAAAGTGCCTTGGTGCTAATGGTCTTTGCTTTGAAATGCACTACCCAGCAAAGGGAACCTACAGGAAGTGCTGAATTTATCCTGAAATCATGTGAATCACTACAATTTAACACAGATGGAGGCCACTTGGTGTGTGATCTTGAAGGCGATTGGTTACACCTGAGCTAATTTAGGATAGCTATTACAAGGGGAGTGGACACTTATCCAACCAAGCTATTTCAGATTTTATTTTTAATTAATTTTCTGCAAATTTCTAGAATATTTTTTTCACTTGGAAGTTGTGGGGTAGAAATGTGTAGAAAAATGAAAAAAAAAAAACTATTTTAATGCAATTCCAGGCTATAAGGCAACAAAAGGTGAACATTTTGAAAGGGGGTGTATATATATAAAACTGCAGTGTACAAAATTGCAGGCATAAGAAAGAAAAGGTTTTTAAAAAATGTACACAAAAAGATTAAAAAATCTTTTATTTTCAGGATGTTTTGGGCAAAAGCCCTTCAGCTGTTTAAAAAGTAAACACATTGCAGTAAACTTGTTCAAGAATTGTAATTATACAAAAATTCTGTGGATGGTGTCATGATTATTAAATAGATGTTCATTCCCAGAGGTTCCAAAGTTCCCAGTTTGAAGATAAACTCTTGTTCCTTTTGTTTCCAAGCAACATTTGTTCCATAGCACTGATTGATCACACAGACTGTGATGTCTTCAGCAGTGTGATCATCACTGTTGAAGTGATGGGCTACTGGAAATGCAGTGGTGTTAATGTGAATGCTTCTTAAGTGTTCTACAAACCAGCCTGCTAAACGTCTTTTAGTTTCCCCAATATACAATTTGTTGCATTTATTGGAGATAATGCAGTAGACTATTCCTTTAGGTGTATATGTAAAATGTTCATGAATGTTGAATGAAGATTTAATTACATTTTTATTCATGTTTACCAATATATTTGCACAGTTTACATGTGTGTTTACATGTTTCAATGTCCCTTAAAGTGTATATGATCCCTTTACGTTTACTGTGGACTAAAATGTCAGCCAGATTTGCATCCCTTCTAAAAGCTATGATCGGTGCTTTTGGAAATATTTTTTTTATTTTTTCTGAATTATTATGAAGAAATGCTTCCAAACTATTTTTGAAATATTGGGTAATAATTTAGAATATGTAGGTTTTAACAATACTCTCTTAACCCTTGCTTCCCTTATAATCAAGTAGTTCATCCCTATTGAGTTTGTCAACTTTTCTAAATTCTCTTTCAGTGATTTATTCTTTATAACCTCTTTTCTCTGTTTTTGCAGTAATTTTCATCGGAACAGTTTATTTTTTTCTATATACCCAGTCCTTTAGGAATTGCTCTTTTAGTATTGATAGGATGTTCTAGTGACATGTGTAGGTACTGAAGCATATCAGTAGGTTTCAAGTAAAGATCTGTTTTAATAGATCCTTGATCAAGTTTAACCAAGGTTAAAAATTTCAGATTTTGTCCACCTTAAATACACCGAAATGTTAGGGTGGATATCATTTGCTAATTTATGAAACTGTACAAGATATTCTTCATGTGTCCCTATTCCAAATAATGTCATCTACAGATCTTATGTATTCTAATGGCTTTGTCTAGTTTACTCAATAACATTTCCTCCCATTTGCCAATATACGTGCTTGCAAAATGAATACCTAGTTTTGAGCCTATTGCTGTGCCATCATTCTGTTTGTAACATTTTTATTTCCATATGTAAAATAACTACTTTTTAAAACTATCTTCCTCATATTTAATATTTCTTCCGTAGGTATCACGTTCTTAGCTACTCTTTTTCCAGTGTCTCTTTACATGCTTCTAAAGGTTCATATTAATGCTTTCTGTGAGGCTGTTAATGTTTTATCAGATAAATTAAATACTGTGTCCATTCCCCTCTTCTCTGTGTTTGTTTTAACTTTGATATTCTTACTTGTGTACGCCTGATTGTTAGTTACTTCTTCATTAATAATATTTGATCATTTTCCTAAATCAGTTCTGCATTTTCTTTTTTTGTTGTGTATTTGTTTTTTTGTGTATGTATTTGATTCTGATTCCTTGCAGTTAATATATTTGATATGTATCATTCATGCTTCTCATTCATTCCCCTTATTCATAAGCCCTATCTATAATCAGACACATATTCAGGGTCACAAAGGTCATACAAAGTCTTCAATCAAATTTTGAAAGAAGGCATACCTATATACTACTTGTATACATCTGTATGTTGTTTCACACAGGAATTAATAACTGTATGACTAATTGATTGCTTGGTTCTATCATACTACATCTACTGTAAGACTGGCCATTTCTGGCAGACAATCATATAGGTTTTTAATGTTCAAAGGTAAATGTTTTTTTACACTGTTTCATCTCAAAGTTGATGGCAAAAGCTGAATTAGAACAAGCCTCCAAGGCAGAGTGAAGTAATTTTAGTAGCAATCTTAATAGTTTAAAAAAAAAAAAAAAAACCATTTATATGTTGGGATTATTTTGGTCCCTATAAAACCAGAAATCTTCTCGTCTTTACGCCCATAAGTCTTATTCCAAGTTTCAAATAAAATAACATAAAAAAGTTAGACGACGAATTACAATCAAATGTTATATATATATATATATATATAGATATATAGAATATATTATATATATATATATATATATAATATATATATATTTATTTTTTTTTTAACGTTTATTACAAGTAAACTAAATGGAGGCGTTTACATGTTGGTAATTTAATAATGAAACGGCACAGTAGAAGTACACGGCTGCAATATTCACGGGACAGGAGCAAGGGCTGCGTGGAGAAAGCCCTGGGACTGAAATAAGAATTATGTGCTTGTGATTTTAGAAAGATGACATGCTTTCCCCTAGGAGAGCCGCCATCACAAAGGTTAGACCAACCTGATCGGCCTCCAAGGCTGGGTAGTAAGCGTTACTTCTCCCAAGAGGAAACGAAGAGAAGGAGAGTGGATACATTTAAGGCGACTAGAAGTCGCCCCAGCTTACAAGGAATGTCTACACTTAGGGAGTTCGGCACGCCCCGACTTCCGAGGCAGTGCCATGTGGTGAGACAGGTATGCTGAAAGAGAGAAGTAAATTAACATGCAAAGAAGGAGCCAGAGAGGGACACTGGCACAGATGAAAGCAAGTTGTTAGTAAAGAATAAAGGTTAGTGAATATGAAGGTGACAATGAACCGATCGGCCTCCAAGGCTGGGAGTATCGATGCTACCCCAAGGGGGAACCTAGAGTGATAGAGAGATTGTTAGGATAGGTTTGGCTGAGGGTCCCTTCTGACTCTCAGAGAACCTTCCTGGCTGAGGACGAGGCCAGCGCGGCTGGGCCTAAGGTTGGGAAGTGAATGTCACTTGCCCCCGGAGGGAGACCGTTGCAGAGGTGGAGCTGAGTTTTGGAGTAGAGAGGATGGCAGAAAATATAATGTCAGAAGAAATTAATATTATTAAATACTGTTTACGAAAAATTAAAGAAATTTAAACTGTAAATAACTTTTTGGTCCAAACATAAACATATCACACATAAACCTGACGAATGCAGAAAAAGTATGCAAGGAGAAGATTTATATAAGAAAAAAGCATTATACAAAATAATGTCTTTCTGATGCTATAGAAGACTAACTTCAGGTATTCTGTTGTTATCCAGCTTGTCATTCATCTATAGAACACATATTTTTGGCTCAGTATTTTAGTCTGGTTGATACTGTTGTTTTTAAGATTATTTTTCCTGTGGATTTCCACCAGGCATAAAAATCTGTCAGTTATGTGTGTTGCTTCCTATATACAGATTTCTCTCTCTCTCTCTCTCTCTCAAGCTTATGCCAATATTCGTGTGTCCAGGAGGTTGGAGAGACTTCTTGCTGTTTACACTCACCAGCTGTCTATAATTACAGGCTTTCTACTCTTTGTCCCCTGGTGAAGCCTACAAAAGATTTGATTTCCATTACATGAGAGTAGATGATAAAACTTCATGCTGATTTTAACTCGGCTCTCACCAAGATAAGCACTAACTAAGACGTAGCTTTACAGTAAACTAATGTGATCCATCTGCATCTCCATCCATTTGCGTTTCTTTCCATCTGTTGACGTAGATATCCTTCAGTTGGTGTTGATGGCTGAAATGTAATGCTCACTCCAGGGATCAGCTTATTTTGCCTCCCCGGTGCATCAGCACACACAACGGCTGCAATGCTGGCTCCGGGGATCAATCACAGTGCGGTCTCCCCAGCGCATCAGCATGACACCCGTCTGGATTGAAGTAAGTAGGGTACCTCTCTGGGGTCTTCAAGTGGGCACCTTCTGTCCTCAGTGTTTCGTTGACTTGCCCATGACACCTCAAGAGGACTCAACAGTGATTCTGGCATCCCAGCATCGCCCTCCTCCGTCCCCAACTCAGCTCAGCCCAGCTTACTTACCCCGTACATCAGCGTTGCTTTCTTTCTATTGTGCTTGAGATCCCCATCCAGAATCTTTCCGTCTCAACTACAGCTAGTTGCTGCTCCTTTCTGCTGCTTCAGATAAGTTGTTCACTGTGTGACGCAAACTCAATCAATCCTCTGCCAGTTCTTGATGTAGTTATGACTTGAATTCCTTTTTCAAATTGAAACCCCAGTGTTATGTTTATTAAACCAAAAATGAAATTGTAACTTAAATAATGTGACTACATACATCCTTTAAATGTTCAGGGGGAGATTTTTTGACCCCCATATTAACAATAATAAAACAATGGAAAGATGTCCATGTTGAAGTACCTGGGGTTAAGCATTTCTGTATCAACGGCAGAGATGGTGTTCTCAGGATGATGTGCGGTGTTAGGCTTGCGCCAAACATAGCTCTTATTTTCATTAAAATACATCCAGTGTCACTCTACAGTCCAGACACTCATTTAAAGTTTTAAGCAGCTAGAACAATTGCAGCTGTAAATGAAAAAAGCAACTTTACAATTGTAATTTTACAATAATGTGATTCTTTATTAGATGAGACAGGTGAGATGAGACAGGTGAGAAAACATGAGTAAATGCAAAATACATATATATAAAATTTTCTGAGAAAAGTTTCTGAGAATGTATTGTACTAACATTCTGTAGAACAAACCGATTTCTAACCCAGAGATCATTGCAATATAGTCCTTTTTGGTGCGAAAGTAGGTATCCTTCCCCCCATAAAACCTCCCTTGAAATAAGCATTGTCCACATTTTGAAAAATAAGAAACGGGGGAAAGGAGGGTGGGATACAGGTATGAGGAGTTCATCATCCTACAAATAAATCATATTACAGGTAATCTTCATCTTCTTACCTCGTCTGATGAACTACACACTGTGAACTGTACCAAAGCATGTACACAAAGAGGGTGGAAAGGTTCAATATTAGTAGAGGATGTCACAAATAAGACTGAGGGGTAGATATACTAAGATGGGACAGTCGCAGCGCAAACATCCAGTACCGCAATTTGCATTTTCGTTCCGACAATTCAAAAGTATATCATTTGTTGTATGTACTAAGAAAATATGTTAATGAAAAGAGCTGCAATATACGAATTTAAATATTTATTGCATTTTCTTAGCAAGATTGCTTAAATAAATAGCGGGAGCTGAGTTTGGATTTGCTGCAGCAGAGGGTGCACGAAGGATAACATCTGTACATGCAAGGGTGCAAGAATCAAAATAACATTGTTTTTGTTAAATGTAAATGTCATCTGTACAATGTATTCTGTTCCATCTTCATTTGACCTATTTTGATACTTTTATACAGTACTCCTCGTGTACAGTGGCTCTCAAAAGTATTCACCCCCCCTTCCTCCCCCCCCCCCCCCCCCCCTCCCCTTGGACTTTTTCACATTTTATTGTGCTACAACATGGAATCAAAATGGATTTAATTAGGAATTTTTGCCACTGATCAACACAAAAAAGTCCATAATGTCAAAGTGAAAAATAAAATCTACAAATTGTTCTAAATTATTTACAATTACAAAACAGGAAATAATTGATTGCATAAGTATTCACCCCCTTGAGTCAATATTTGGTAGAGGTACCTTTGGCAGCAATTACATAAGTCTATTTGGATAAATCTCTACCAGCTTTGCACATCTGGACACTGCAATTTTTGCCCATTCTTCTTTGCAAAATTGCCAAGCTCCGTCAAGTTGGACGGGGATCTTTGGTGAATAGCAATTTTCAACTCTTTCCACATATTCTCAAATTGGATTGAGGTCCGGGCTTTGACCTTTTTGTTTTTAAGCCACTCCGGTGTGGCTTTGGCTGTATGTTTGGGGTCATTGTCCTGCTGGAAGATGAATCTTCTCCCAAGTCCCAGGTCTCTTGTAGACTTCAGCAGGTTTTCCTCCAGGATTTCTCTGTACTTTGCTCCATTTTGTCCTTCACAAGCTTTCCAGGCCCTGACGCAGAGAAGCATCCCTCATGCATGCTTCACGGTAGAGATGGTGTTCTCAGGATGATGCGCGGTGTTAGGCTTGCGCCAAACATAGCTCTTAGCGTTGAGGCCAAAAAGCTCTATTTTGGTCTCATCTGACCATAGAATCTTCTTCCACTTGGTCTCAGAGTCTCCCACATGCCTTCTGGAAAACTCTAGCCGAGATTTGATGTGAGTTTTTTTTCAACAATGGCTTTCTTTTTGCCACTCTCCCATAAAGGCCAGTTTTGTGAAGCACCAGGGCTATTGCTGCCATATGCACAGTGTCTCCCAGCTCAGCCGTGGAAGACTGTAACTCCTTTAGAGTTGCCATAGGCCTCTTGGTGGCCTCCCTGACTAGTGCCCTTCTCGCCTGGATACTCTTGAAGTTTTTGAGGACGGCCTGTTCTAGACAGATTCACAGTTGTGCCATATTCTCTCCATTTCTTAATAATGGACTTTACTGTGCTCTGGGGGATATTCAATGCCTTGGAAATGTTCTTCTATCCTACCCTGATTGGGCTTTTGAAGAATCTTATTCCAGATTTGCTTTGAATGTTCCTTCGTCTTCATGATGTCGTTTTTGTTAGGTAATGTATTAACCAACTGTGGGACCTCCCAGAGACAGGTGTATTTAACCTGAAATCATGTGAAACACCTTAATTGCAATCAGGTGGACTCCATTCAACTAATTATGTGACTTCTAAAGACAATTGGTTGCACCAGAGCTTATTTAGGTGTGTAATAGCAAAGGGGGTGAATACTTATGCAATCAATTATTTTCTGTTTTATATTTGTAATTAATTTTTATAATAATTTGTAGATTTTATTTTTCACTTTGACATTATGGACTTTTATGGTGTTAATCAGTGGCAAAAACTCCTAATTAAATCCATTTTGATTCCATGTTGTAACACAATAAAATGTGGAATAAAAGTCCAATGGGGGTGAATACTCTTGAGAGCTACTGTATAGGAACACCTCCTAAGAGAACACTTCGCCTCAGACAACACCCTTGTGGTGATACTGATTTTTCCCATTGTAAATGCTCCAGCTAAAGGAACAGGAACTTCATGTAAAAGAACACCTTGGCACTGAGAGCGATTTGTTCACAACGGATGCAGTACTGTTTTGTAAAAAAGCGACTTGTCATGCAAGTGTGTTTTGTTAAGTACCTTTCACCCTAGACTTATTACTCATTTGCTTCTACTGCAACAAGCTCAACACTTTAGTATATCTACCCCTCAGTGAGGAAAAGTAGGTTGAGAGCAAGACTCATCAAAATTATAATTAGGGCTTCTGATTTTCGGTTTTAAACAATAAAGCCGATAAAACACCCCCGACACAAAATTAAATCGATGGATAGCCAATAAACACTGGAAAAACTGTGGAAATGATTAATCAATTTACATTGACTTTACCTTTTTCCCATTCAAAAATAAAACCTACTACAATAATAGTAGTTACATTTCCCAGTGCTGCTGGGCAATGTCCCGCTTCCTGACTTGTATTTATCATTGATTCATTTTGAATACTTTGAACCCGCTCCAGCTACTGAGTGACAGCACATTCCTACATGGCTATTGGAGACTCCGCTTGCAAGATTTAACATGAGATTACAATCAGCAATGGATGCTTGTTAGCGGGATGTAAAGCTATATTACTGTTGATAAGGAGGACTTAAAACAGAATTGTGGCGAAATGTACAAGCCTACACACAAAAACCCCAGAAGAATGTGCCTGTGACCACAGGGATTTAATTGTGGAAGACAGCAAAGGAAAGAAGGTACAACTTAAGTGTATAAGTACTGTCGAGTTACTACTATACATATTTTGACAGAAAAAAAAAAAACACTCAAGCATTTTGGAAAGTAACCAAAAACACTAATTTCCTACAGTATGTCAAAAACGAAAGTCCAGAAAAAAAACATTTACATCAAATGAGTAATTAGCTAAAAATCAGCACCGAAAAATACAATTAATAAAAACCGTAAAACACAAGCCCAAGTTATGTTTAACATAAAAGTCTCGAAAGAGGCCCAAGTTGCAGCATTGCAGATGTCCTATATCAGGGCAGATTTTTGTTTTGTGTAAACCACTCCCCTCATATTGATATACATTCGTTTTTTTAGGAGATAAATACCCGTACACTAATTGTTACCACCTAGCAATAGGCACACGCTTAAAACCTATTGGTAGTGTTTGTATGTATATATTATAATATATATATATCCTATATATATAATATTATATAATATATATATATATATATATATATATATATATATGCACCTATGCAACAACTGGAAGGCTTGTGCAATTATGCATATTTTACTTTTATGCTACAACCCAGATGGAAAAAGCAATTTGCCAAATAGATAATTGTTGACCCCATTATAAAAAATAAAAAAAAAACACTGGCTGGTGAACATTTAAGAAAGAACAATCACAAAAATACTTTCTTTTTAAACAAAAACTTCCTCAAAAGAAATAAGAACCTCTCTAAAGGGATTGCCACCACCTAAAAGGGTGAATGTATTGATATGACAGCATTGCACGATTATCTGTTTCTAAATGTTCTACTGTTCTCACTTAGCTACACAGTGCATGTACATAAAACCCTGGTGTGGATTCATTAGTGCAGAATAGTTAGTAAGTTAATAGTGATGCTTAAAATGTGACCAACAAATTCTGTTAAAAATGCTCCAACTTCCCTGCTATACATGTAAATAGAAGTAAAATACCGGTTTGAAGGATCATCCAGGTTTATCTAAAGTACTGGATTTAATAAAACTTGATTTTAGATCTTTATAGGTCAAATTTAATTTACTGAAATACATTTTAATTTAATTTACACAAATACACAGCTTTTGCATTTAAATGGTTTAATGGCATGTAAAGATTTAGTAAACATCAGGGAACCTAACTTAATAAAACTGCCAGGTTTCCTTTGGTAAAATGTTGTTTTTTCCATAATCCCTAATAATTGACAACTAATACAATTGTCCTGGAATTTGTGCAACAGCATGTCACAGGGTGACCTAAAGTTTACAATTTTTTATTTTTTTGTTTGTTTAACACTTTACATACAAGTGTTTTAAAGCACCTCACGGGATTAATGTACTAGCTTTACAATAAATGAATACATTTACAACATCTAGGAAACTTTCACAGCATGATTGAATGTTGTTAAATTGTTACAGCAGGGGGTAGTGATAGCTAAGCATGGGACTAGAGGAACTAGTGATCCCCTGATCTTGGGAATGAATGTTATTGGTTCATGCTGGAACATCTTGTTTTCTAATCCCCAGGAACCAGCTAATTTTTTGTCAACCTAGCCGGGGAGTGCTTGTCAGACCTGAAAGATTGCCTTTGAGGAAAGTCAGCGGGTCCAAGCCTCTATGAAGACTTTGATACTACAGGGACCATTAGGGCCAGCCTGTAAGCACCCAGTGAAGGTCCCTGCTCAGAGTGAGGTAGTGCTATGGGCTCAGTTGCCTTTGTCGTTGAGAGGAGGTCAGAGTGCTTTGGTGAAACCGCTAGATGCCCGGGATTCTGTTTGTGCAGCAAGAGCCCTGACAGTGGTACAGAAAGGGTGGGTACCAGTATGAGTAAGGAACCTAAACCCCTTCTCTGTCTGTTTCCATCGGTATCAACAGATTGCTATTTTGTTCTGGGGCCCCTTGAGGTCTGAGGGTCTGACGTCCTGACATTGACAGAGATCAGCCCAGAAGTAGTGGAGGTTGGGATGTGCCAGACGGCCCAAGAACCCAGTGGGGATCTGACGGCGCTGGCAGCATTGTCACTGGAAGGTAATGGGTTATCAACATTCCAACAAGGGAAGTTGTTGGCCCTATTGCAGAAGTGGGAAGGGGTTTTCGCTGCTCATGAGGAGAACTATGGGCATACAGGAATTGTAAGTCATATGATCCCTACAGAAGATGCCGTCCCCATTAGAGAGCGATATCGACCTATACCCTCACTGTTGTACCAGGAGATGTGTGGCTTGCTGGAAGGAACTTTGAATTCTGGGATTAGAGAAAGTAAAAGTCCATGGGCAGCACCCATTGTATTGATCCGCAAGAAGGATGGAACCCTACAATTTTGTGTGCTTTTCCTCTTCCATGCATTGAAGAGGCATTAACCACCTTGTCTAAAGTCGCTTACTATTCTACGATGGACCTGTCCAGTGGATTGGACTGGCAGGTTGAGGTTGATGCACGGGATCGAGAAAAGACTGTGGGACTGTTTGAATTTGAAAGGATGCCCTTTGGGCTTTATAACGCTCCAATCACATTACAAAGTCTAATGCAAAGTTGTCTGAGTGAGTTAGTTTCTGAGTCCTTATTAGTCTATTTTTTGGCGTAAGTCGACAGGATATTGACCACTGTATTGGAACTGGACAGGGCTGACATGACAACAGAGGGGACTTCGGTTGGACCGACAGGAATGGCTACCCCATGTTTTATAGGTGCACCTTGGGTCCCAAAATTTAAGGGCACGGGCTCAAACACTAGCTTTACGGAGTGGAAACAATAAATTCAGGTTGAGGGCACAGGCTTGGACTAGTGAGCAACGTTGTCATTTTCTGTTAAGCGCCTTGGAAGGAGATGCTAGGCAAGAGGTAGTAATTTTGGAGCCTGAGGATCGGTCCACCCCGGAGCAGATTTTTTTTATAACAGATTTTTTGGCATTTAGAAGAGCAGTTGTTGAGGATCCAGTGGTGGCTGGTGTGACTTGGTGGCCTAATAATGATTTTATAAGGACAAATAAACATTTATTGTGAAACTGCACCCGTTTGTCATAGTCTGTCTGCTCTGAGTTCCAAATGGTGTATACTTTGTGTTGCTAGGTTCCTACTGATTAAACTTAAACTCAGAGAGTGTCACGCAACAAGTATATTTCTTTATAGTGCTGTATAACGGACCGAGCTTCAGCAAACAGTTTATTTTTTATCAGAAAGAAAGTTATAAACTGTAAACACATTAGTTGCTATTTGCGGTAAAGCTGGTAACAACAGGCAGCATCGCCTCGGAGCACAGGAGGAGGCAGTGGCGGCATGTAATCTTCTTTTTGTTGTCACCATAACATAGCCATTAATGCCACAGAGGTCTGTCCTCAAAGGTTTTTTGGTTGTGCAGACATAGTCTCCAAAGTCAATAGTTTCAGCATCTTCAATAGTAATTACATTTTGTGAAATCAGTGTAGTGTGTCCCATTCCTCTATTTATTAACCTCCTGGCTTCGTTAGTGATCACAGGTCTTTGGTCCTGTGTCAGGGAAAATACAAAATAGCTAACTTTTCTTCCATAGCTAGAGAGTAGGACACATCCCATTTAAATAGTATTCATAATAATTCAAGCAATAATAGCTTAGTTCATAGTAAAGGAGTGATGCAGCTGTTAATTCACAGGAACACTGGCAACATATCATTGTTTTTGTACATTATCAACTCATGATTACTTTCATTAAAACTTGCATTACACAGCATTTACAAGGTTATGCCCCCATCTCTTTTGTCTAGTTATTGGAGAAATGTTATTATCCCCTGCAGGGAGGCTGAAGAGGGGGAGTGTTGCAGGGTGAAAGCCCTACCAGTGTAATGTGTGTATGGGGAATATCGGGTTCGGCAGGGAGAGGGTTAAATTGGAGAACCTTTTGTCCAATTGTGATTTAACTTCCTAAGGACATCTTTAGCTCAATGTGTTGAGTTTATCAGAATTTAATGGGGACATTTACATAATCTTCAAAATGTAGCCCAATAGCATCTATTTTATACCCACAAAAATGATATTTAGAAAAAAAAATTATTGCATGCACAGTGAAAATCGATACACACTGAAACCTTGGGATTTAGACACAATCAAAAGATTAATGGTAAAGACCTATTTAAGTACTGCCATTAGATTATGGCATGTAATGTTATTTTTTGAATCCCTATTTGATAATGTTTTGATACATTTCCTTTCAGTGTTGCAGATGGTGTGTCTCACCTGTCCAGGGTAGGCCCAAGTGAAGAGCACCTCTACCTCAGGCTCCCCGAGGACAGTGCAGGTAATGTTAATGTTGTCACCTCTCATTACTCTACTTGAAGATGCTTCAATTGCTACAGACAGAGGGCTGCTTGGAACTGAAAGAGAAAATATCTTTTTCCAGTCTGTATTTTTTGTCAGTTAGAATTGGTGATAACTGGTACTGTCTCCTTCTGTTATCTTTAGTTTAAAAAGTGTCTTTGTAGTTTTACTAATACAGCCTCTAGTTTGTTTCCCAGTAAGCTTCAACTGAGTTAAAAGATGCGTAAAACATCTGAAGTTGAAATCATAAAGTGCAAAATGAATGTTAAAAAAAAAAGAAAAAAAACTTTAAATTTTAGCCTTTGTTTTTATTATGTTTATACAATCAAATTAAGCAAGAGAACAGAAAACAGTTTAGAACAATGTATTTTTCTTAATGACCTGTAGCCTGTTTTCAGAGAATTTGAGGTGGAGAGGACATATGCTGGGTTATAAGCAATGTTTGGTAGTCTAATGCACACCTACAGTACTGGCTGCTTTTTGTACTTTGTTGTGTAATGTACATTGTTTTAGTCCCATTTACACCATCGCCACCTGCTGGCAATTTTAACACATTTCCTCCTCTGGTGGTTTATGAAAATGTAGTAAGCACAGAAATTCTACTAAACTTCCTGATTTGTATTAAAACTATGGAGATCAATATGAGCCATTAAAAAAATTGAAAACAACACATTAACACAATTATAATAAATGAAAGGAGAAGTAACATCTCCTTTGAGGCATTAATTAACTCCTTATCTCTGAAAATACATTTGTTAGAAGTCAGCACTAATCCTCCGAACTACTGTGCTGTATATCTTTTACCTTCCACATACAGCAGTTGGTACTTGAATGACATCTGAGGCATCCCCCACAGGCTTGCCTTACAGTAGAAGACCCCTCTGTGTTCAGGGCCAGGCTTGTGAATGATGAAGCCTTCCTTGGGGCAGAAGTGACTGCAGGGGAAGTGAATCGACAGGGGATGGATGAAGGACGATCTGGCCGAAGGTAGATAATTTCAAAATAACTGGTTGATGGGAACCAGTTCCTCTTTATCTGGGGGCACGATAAGTGATTTCAGCAAGATAGTCAGCAGGTAAGAATAAATCATTTCACAGCCATTACAGTGGCTTGCGAAAGTATTGACCCCCCTTGGCATTTTTCCTATTTTGTTGCCTTACAACCTGGATTTAAAATGGATTTTTTGGGGGTTTGTATCATTTGATTTACACAACATGCCTACCACTTTGAAGATGCAAAATATTTTGTATTGTGAAACAAACAAGAAATAAGACAAAAAAACAGAAAACTTGAGCGTGCATAAGTATTCATCCCCCCAAAGTCAATACTTTGTAGAACCACCTTTTGCAGCAATTACAGCTGCAAGTCTCTTGGGGTATGTATCTATAAGCTTGGCACAACTAGCCACTGGGATTTTTGCCCATTCTTCAAGGCAAAACTGCTCCAGCTCCTTCAAGTTGGATGGGTTCCGCTGGTGTACAGCAATCTTTAAGTCATACCACAGATTCCTAATTGGATTGAGGTCTGGGCTTTAACTAGACCATTCCAAGACATTTAAATGTTTCCCCTTAAACCACTCGAGTGTTGCTTTAGCAGTATGCTTAGGGTCATTGTTCTGCTGGAAGGTGAACCTCCGTCCCAGTCTCAAATCTCTGGAATACTGAAACAGGTTTCCCTCAAGAATTTCCCTGTATTTAGCGCCATCCATCATTCCTTCAATTCTGACCAGTTTCCCAGTCCCTGCCGATGAAAAACATCCCCACAGCATGATGCTGCCACCACCATGCTTCACTGTGGGGATGGTGTTCTTGGGTGATGAGAGGTGTTGGGTTTGTGCCAGACTTAGCGTTTTCCTTGATGGCCAAAAAGCTCAATTTTAGTCTCATCTGACCAGAGTACCTTCTTCCATATGTTTGGGGAGTCTGCCACATGCCTTTTTGCGAACACTAAACGTGTTTGCTTATTTTTTCTTTAAGCAATGGCTTTTTTCTGGCCACTCTTCCGTAAAGCCCAGCTCTGTGGAGTGTACGGCTTAAAGTGGTCCTATGGACAGATACTCCAATCTCCGCTGTGGAGATTTGCAGCTCCTTCAGGGTTATCTTTGGTCTCTTTGTTGCCTCTCTGATTAATGCCCTCTTAACTGATTCACTAACGCGAAATAAATACATCTTGCTGAATTACTTGGTTATGAAAATTTGTTTGAATGAAAAAATCTGTTAGCAAGGGCTATTTAAGTTAAGACTGTTCACTTGGTTGGTCGCACCGTAAAAAAAAATATATATACTGTATATACAGTTGTAGGCAATAGTTTACATACACCAATGGAAATTTATAATTTCTAGAAATTTGTTGAAAACAAATAAGAGGAAAAATCTTTTGTAGCAAAAGTTTTGCTTTTGTGGATGAGGAAACAAATGGGTTTTTTTTTGGCATGATTCTTTAATGATTTTTGACCATTTTTCAATACAAAATTGTTCCAGTTCATTCAAATTCCAAGGAGTTCTCTTGTTCACAGCCTTCTTCAACTCACACCAAAGATTCTCAATCGGATTTAGATCGTGACTTTGACTAGGCCATTCCAGAACCTTAATTTTATTCTTCTTTAACCACTCTGAAGTAGATTTTGATGTGTCCTTTGGATCGTTGTCACGTTGGATCATTGTTGCGTTGGATTGTAGCGCTTTAAACAAAGTTTTGTAGCGGAGGGTTTCAGATGATTGGCCAATATCTTTTGGTGTGTTATGGAATCTGTATTACCGTGTACTGGAACTACATTTCCTGTGCATTAGAGGATGGTGAATGTTGTTCTTTTCTTTGTATGCCTCACCAGAATTTTTCCAAATGTAGCGACTATCAGCGTGACCAAATAGCTTGATTTTTTGTTTCATTACTCCGCAAAACCTTTGACCATAATTCACATCTAATGCTGTTTTGAAAACTTTACGCTATTGACGTTTTCCTAAGAATGGCTTTTTCATTGGCCTGCGACCATTGAGACCTTCACCATGCAATACTCGACCTATGGTTGAAATGGAAACCCCAATCTCACTACAGCCAATTCACTTTGACTATCTCTGGCAAGTCAATCTAGGACTGTTATATACAGTATAATCGTAAATCTCGAAAAACTACTCGCTTCTAAATCTTTTGAAGTCATTTTTGTATTACTTTAGTAGAAATACATGTTAATTTGGATTCATATTTGTTGTTTTTTTCTGACTATGTGAACAAAAAGACACACATTTGCCCGTTTTCCCATTGGAAATAGTGATATTTTGAAATATCACTGTCCTGGTCACAAAAGCAAAGTTTGTGGGGAATAATAGCCATTTTCTATATTTTTGAGTACTGTTAGTCTTGTCCGTCTCTGTGCTTCTGACCTTGCTCATTCCATTATGAACACTCTCAACCTTTCCCTGGTTTCAGACCTGGTTCCTGCTGCCCTCAAGACTCTCCGAGTAACGCCAGACCTCAAAAAACCCTCCTTTGTCTGTCTTATCTAACTTCCGTCCCATATCCAATATTCCTTTTTCTCTCCAAAACTATTGAAAGGGCTGTAGCATCTCACAGGAAACATCTCACAGGTAACAATCGACTTGAATCTCTGCAGTCTGGCTTCCTGCCACACCACAGTACCGAAACTGCTCTGCTCCAGATCTCTTAAATGATCTTCTGCTTAATGCTGATGCTGCTGCTCCCTCTGTCCCTGTCCTCCTTGACCTAACTGCTGCTTTTGATACCATAGATCATAGCATTCTTCTTGACCGCCTTCAGAAGTATACTGGGATCTCTTGAACCTGTCTCTCTGGGCTGTACTCTTACCTATCTGGACACATGCAGTCTGTTTTCTATGATGGAAGCAGCACTAATGCAAACCTGGTCACTTGTGGTGTCCCTCAAGGGTCTGTTCTTGAGCCTCTTCTCTTTAACATCTACATGGGTCACCTCATCCACCAACATAGCCTTATGTTTCACTCCTATGCAGATGACACCCAGCTCTACCTAAAACTAGCCGCTGGATGTCCGTCTGCCATTGTCCGGCTCTCAGCTTGCATCCAAGACATCAAGGCCTGGATGTCTGCCAATTGTCTTCAGCTCAACAATAACAAATCTAAACTACTTCTAGTAGGATTGAAAATTCAACACAAGAATCTCAATATTGCTTCCTTGAACCTTGGAAACTGTCTGCTGCTGCCTTCCCCCACTGTATGAAGCCTTGGTGTACTTATGGATAGTAACCTATCCTTTGATGCCCAAATCTCCTCTGTAGTCAAATCCTCCTTCTACAACCTCTGAAACATCTCAAAGATCCGTCCCTACCTTTCCCTTCCAGATGCAGAGATACTCTGTCATGCATTCTCCTCTCGACTCTGCAACTCTCTCTATGGTGGTCTTCAGTCACGTGCCATAAACCAGTCGCAGCTGGTTCAAAATGCCGCTGCTAGTATCCTTACCAGAGGTAAAAAACATGATCACATTACCCCTTGTCTTGCCCAGCTGCACTGGCTACCTGTAAAGTTCAGGATTACTTTCAAAATTTTCCTGCTTGCCTACAAGGCCCTTCATCACACAGGTCCAGAGTATCTCTCCAACCTGCTGACCTGCTATGTCCCTGCCCGCAAGCTGAGGTCCTCTGACTCTGGCCTGCTTGTTATACCCAAGCAAAAGTGCACCACACTCAGAGAGTGCTCTTTTAGCTTCATGGCCCCTACTCTCTGGAACTCTCTCCCAGCTTTAGTGCGTGGAACTCCCACAGTCGCTCGCTTCCAATCAGCTCTCAAGGCCCACTTGTTCTCTCTTGCTTTCTATGCTCTTTAAGCCTGATATTTGTTATTAACTGTTGTCTAAATTGCTAGTTCAGGTTTTTCACTCCATATTATTTGTATAATTCTGTATGATATACGCGTTTATAATGTTTAGAATTCACATCCTAGCCCTGTATTTAATTTACGATGCCCTGTATTTCACTGTATTTAATGTATTATGCATTGTTCCTCACTATCTTGTAATGCGCTTTGTGATGTTAGTCCACTATGAAAGGCGCTATATAAAATAAAGATTGTTTGATTGATTAGTAAATGGGGCAGTAAATTTAGATTTATCGAGCATGTTAGGCACACTACTTTACATGCGTGCTAACTCCAAATTTAGTGCCCTTTCGTAAATGAGACCCCAAGTCTCTTGTTGTAACATTTTTTCCTGAAACAACATAAATTTAATGTATAGATTACTACCAGTGAAGTATATGTAAATTGTGATAGTTTTGTCCACATTATTGGTGCACTCCGAGCCATCGCAGAGCAGAGGCCAGCAGCTGAACTCTACAGTGTCTGCAGTTGGGGTGCCAGAAAGATGCAACTGGCTGTACTTGTCATGCTATTTAATATCTATATACATGTTCTAAAGGGATACTGGTAATAATCCTGGGAAATATATCAATGTATGTATTTATTTATTCATTTAAAAGATATCAAAAGCCTAGAAGTACCTTTAGTCTTTGTTTTCAAACACACTTTCCCTTGACAAAGGTGCATTACACATATCAAAATGTGCTCTTATATAATAATCCCATTGTAGACAACTGCATCTAGATGTCACCGTTGTTTGTGGACATAAACATATGAGGTTATGCTGAGTATTGAGTTGCCCAGTGCTTTCCCAGAGCTTAAAAAAATAAAAAAATAAAAAAACCACCACCAAAACAAAAGCCGGAATATACAAGACACATCTATGTGTAAGCACACCTCAAACGTATTCCATACCTCAGACAGGAGTCCTCGAAAGTGTCAGGATAAACAGGATAAGCCCATCCAATCATACTTCCTTTACAGCGTTGCTCAAGGCTCTCCCCTGAGTTGGTAATATAAGTGTCTTTTGTCCAAAACCTGAGTCATAACAGACTGGGATTTCCCAGAGGAACCTGATTCTCTATCCTTCCCCTTCAGATCCCAGGGCTTCATCCTCTTATTCCCAGGTTGGATTAAGTTTTCCCCTGTTCTTTAGTATGTTTGTTTTGTTGGCAAAGAGCTGGAAACATTTTAAGCAAAACAGACATTTTTTTAAATACAGCAACATTTCAAATTCCTATTCCAAGTATTGACAATTGACACCCTGTTAGATTCAGATATACTCAGTCTGAATGTACTATTACTAGGTAATAAAACAATTGATTTACTTTCATTGACATTGAAATGAAACTATATATTTTTTAGTTTTACCATTTGTTCTAAATAAAATCAATTTAGTAAAAAAATTAAATAAAAATAATAATAATAATATCAGTGTATTGAAATTTGCTGACCGATTTAGATTTATGAGATGACTCTAGATGTCTTGTCCTAGTATTTACTGTACAAACTTCTTGTAAAAGTCAGTGGGACATAATTTGCCATTTTAAATTCAAGTGTTTAAACAAAATTCAACATTCACTACACCACTGAAATTAACAAATGGTTTAAATATGTATGGTCGCCTCCATGCCAGACTACACCAGGTTTTTTTTGTTTGTTTTTTTTCCTGATCTTGTTATAGTGTTCCCTGTATTGTGTGTTTGTTGCACATTTTGAATATTAACCATGTTTATTCGAACACATCAAGGCAGAACTATGGTGTATTTTCATTGTCAGAGGGGAATCGTTTGCTGAAGACCAGACAATGTTTATTGTTAATGTTTATAGTATATTGCAAGCTGCATAACTACTCCTGTAAAAGATCAGCAGTACATCTGCACAAACATGACAAATAAATTATATTGTAAGAATATGCTTGTACCTTAATTGTTTTGAATGCCAGCCACATATAATATCTCTGCATCACTGCAGTTCCCGACCAGGCTATGCAGTCTCCCAGGACCTCAACATACAGTCCCTGGAGTGTTTACACTTCAAGTTCAAATATTATATTTTATTTGAACAAATGGAACACACTGCTTTGTAATTGATTTTACATGTTGCATTGACTATGCAATGGCTTCCATAAGTGGTAAACTATCACAGTGTCAGTTATTCTTAGGCTTTCGGCTGCAGCTCATATTGCTTCTGCTAAGAAATTGTGCATTCCTTTGAAAAAGGAAAAACAATGTTTGCGTTAGAAGCATCCAAGCGAATTGTCTCCTGAGTGGCGCATCCAGCAAAGGTGCTCTATGTGGATGCACCCTATAGCCTGGGGATTGCAGGTTCGAGTCCAGGCTATGTCACAGTCGACTGACCGGGAGTTCCTAGGGGGTGGCGCACAATTGGCTGACCTCTACCTGGGCAGGGAGGGCTTAGGTCGACAGAGGAATCCATGGCTCACAGCACATCAGTGACCCCTGCGCCCGATAGGGTGTCTGTGGTTCTGCAGTGGAGCATGACTATTTAATACATAGCCCTGATGCTTTTCTTATAGCAGCAATATGTTCTTAAAAAACAGATGCTCACCATTTTGATGCACTTCACAGAGTACAATCAGGGTAACAATTATCCAGAACTTCATTGGCGAATTGGTAAAGCAGCCTCTGAAATGGTTTTAGGACCTCATGAGCTGCTTTCAGTTTGTGCAAAGATGTGACAGGCGAAGTTCGCAAGCGGAGGCCGGGCTGCAGCCTCCTGGTCCTGTGGTCTGGAATAAATTTTCAAAGGAATGAACATTCCCAGATGAAGCATAACATTTCAAGGAGATTGGGGCCCTCAAGCTCCAATTCCCTTGTGTCTCTAGAGATCCAGCGCCCTCTGCTGATAGCTACAGAAACTAGTGTTGAGGAAGTGCAAGCAAGATAGTAAGAGAGTAAAGTCTTTAAAGTGTCTCCTAGACACAGCAAACATCACTGTGAGAATAACAAGGTTTCCACAGTTATTGTACTAATGGAGTGTGGTGTTAGTTTAATGATTTAAACAGTGGAGTTACTTAGATCATTAGAGTCCATACTATTGACTCAAGTAAAAGGCCAATAACTGTTGCCCTATATCATGTCATGTGTTGTAATCATTTATTTCTGTCAAAAGAGTTTTCCAGTGGTTACACAAATGTAGGGTGTGTGTGGGTGTCCATTATTGTGTAAGAGATGGCATGTTGTGTAGTTGGGGCAATAAAACTGTGAAGCACAACTAGGCAGCTCTGACTACTCAAACTAAATAATAACATACCTTATTCGAAGAGACATCCTAAATGTATAAAATTGTTATTGTACTGACACTACTCAGGAATTAAGTTTTTAGGAATTTTTTTTTTTTAAACTTAATTGTTTTGTAGTGTTCCATGAACAGTACACAGAATTAAGATGCTTCTGACAACTATTAATTTGTTTCTTACACACATTTTATACTATGCATTTACCACAGACTACCATGGTTTGAACTATATCCATCTTTAACCACAAGTATATCCCATGCTTTTATTATGCATTATTACATTTTGGCATGCATTTACAATGGTACATTTTTATGACGAAATATTGGAAAATGATCTCCGAGTTAACAGGCCACATACAGGATTTCTAACCTTGTAAATTCTGCCCTGAACAGAGGGCACATCACCTCATATTATTTTTGACCCATGTGTGTGTGTGTGTTAGTGGCAGGTTGTGATAGCTAAAGTTGCATTTCAGTTTGTATTCCTGTACATTTCCAAAACATGTATTATTGTCCCAATCACAAACAAGAATACAAACACGCTGCATATTTTAGCATACCGGTATTTACTTCTCTACCTATGAAGTGAAACAAAAGGAATGGACATTTATGACTGCTCTTTCAAGGTGCCGCTGTCATTTAATGTGCTCCTTTCTGGTGAGAGCAGGTGACCAAAAGACAGATTCTACAGCAAATACAGAGCTGAAGTGCCAACCTATATATAAGTTTGGAGGAATGGCCACAAGGCCGTTTAGTGAAGATGTTATATAAGTAAAAAATCATGCAACAACTTGCAGAACAATAAAACTACATGGTCACGAGTTATAAAACCATTAGCTTTTGAACTTGGCACAATGAACTAGGCTAAAATCGTCCTGGTCCAGACCTCTTCCATCATAACTGTTCAAGTTCTATTCGTACTGCACGAGGTGTATAATAATTACAAAACTAACTAAAAGCACACCTTACTGGATCTGGCAATTAGAAGAGCTGTACATTTATACAATAGCTTTTATTTCAATGAACTAACACATCTCCAGTCAAATGGGATCACATACAGTAGTATTTTAATTAGGTCAGCTTCAGGTTTGTAACAGGTTACTAGAATTTACTCATTTGAACAATGAATGGTATATATTTGACAATAATGTTAATAAAAACCCAGTGGAAAAACACCTTCTACACTACTAGAGTTTAAAGAAATTAGATCCTATTCACAGAACTTTAATGAATGTGCTGTATCCGACAGCTTTTTTTTTTTTTTTTTAAACTTTAGTTCATTCAGGTTTGCAGTTCATGCAGAAACTTCTCAATTGTTTTAGTGAGAATTTTACCATTGTACTCTACATTTCATTTTGAAAGAACTGTAATGTAAGTGAATATTTATAAACACTGCTAAAAAATAAAAATAAAAAGTCTTTAAAACAGTCCTGTGAATAGGGCCCTATATTTATAGCAGCTACAATTATACAGCAGTATAGCAGATTATGTATATATAAAAAAATAAAAATAACAAAGAAATGTTATAGTAATTAATTTATCTGCTATAATATAACAGAACATTAAAAAGGTTAAAAATCACTAATATCAGTTATTGAAAAAAAACATGACTTATACTGTAAGCCAAGTAAAATTTCCAGTATACCAACAGACATGTGTATGATGTTAAGACATTAACTTGGGGTAGATCGATGGAGAAAACGTTAGGTTACATTTTGTAACCATGGTTCCCTGAAAAATGAAATGTCAACCATTATGAGTTGGGAAATTACCCTCATGTCACATGACCTGAGCACATATTTAAAAAGCTGCCTGACAGGCCTGCTGTGACCACATATATTTGCCATTTGATTCCAAAGGCGAGCTAGCAACCTGGCAAAATTAATGGTTGATGTTTCTTTTTCAGGGAACCAGGGTTACAACTAGTAACCTAACGATCCCTTTCAATCTCGAAATGTCACCCATTATGAGTTGGGAATGTATACCCAAGTTGTCGCAGTGAACCAAAGCAGCCACACGCCATGCCCTGGCGCTAGCCTAACTGTCAAGCTTTTGTGCAAGAGGACAAGTTGCCTCAAGGACTCTGGACCCCACCGAAGGTGGCGCTGAACCAGCAACATTCAGTTAGTAAAACCAGATAAACGTGTGCGGTGTGGCCCATGCCACAGCGTTACATATGTCTGGCACGGATGCCCCATGAAACACTGCCTAAGACGTCACATACCCTCTAGTCGAGTGCGCTGTAACATTAGCTGGAGAGGGTTAGTTAGCCAGCTCATAAGACAACTCTATGGTATCCACTATCCAATGCGACAACCATTGCTTGGAAAGTGCCTGACCCCCGAGTATAGTATATGTTGTTCTTCAAAAACGTAGTACTAGAGGCGCAAAACAATTATATCCCTAAAGTAGACAAATCTAAATGTAAAACTAAATTGCCAAAATGGTTTAATAGATCAATTAAAAAAAATATTCAGCGAAAAAAGGCACTTTACAGAGCATTAAAAAAGGACCAAAAAAAAGAAAGTACACAGAAAGAGTACACAGAACTGCAAATGCAAGTCAAAAAGGAAGTTAGAAAGGCCAAGAGAGAAATAGAAATGAACATTGCTAAGGGAGCTAAAACCAATTCCAAAATGTTTTTCCAATATTACAACAGCAAGAGAACATTCAAAGAGGAGATTAAATGTTTAAGAGATACAAATGGCAAAATCGTAGAGGAAGAAAAAAAAATAGCAAATATGTTAAATGATTACTTTTCACAAGTTTTTACAAAGGAAGATACTGACAACATGCCCCACATGTCATCCAGTTCCTATCCAGTTTTAAATAACTTTAGCATAACTGAGGCAGAAGTGTTAAAGGGACTAGGAGCTCTTAAAATAAACAAAATCCCCTGGGCGGATGAGATCCTCCCAATAGTACTCAAAGAAATGAAAGAAGTAATTTACAAACCGCTAACCAAGATCATGCAGCAGTCTCTTGACACAGGGGTGGTACCGACAGACTGGAAAATTGCAAACGTAATAAAGGGAAACAAAACTGAACCAGGTAACTACAGACCAGTAAGCCTGACTTCTATTATATGCAAACTTATGGAAAACTATAATAAGATCCAAAATGGAAAATTAACTATATGGTAACAGGGTACTGGGAGACAGTCAACATGGTTTTAGGAAAGGGAGATCGTGCCTAACTAACTTGCTTGATTTTTTTGAGGATGCAACATCGATAATGGATAATTGCAAAGCATATGACATGGTTTATTTAGATTTCCAGAAAGCTTTTGACAAAGTCCCGCACAAAAGATTAATTCTCAAACTGAACGCAGTTGGGATTCAAGGAAACACATGTACATGGATTAGGGAGTGGTTAACATGTAGGAAAGTACTGATTAGAGGAAAAACCTCAGAATGGAGTGTGGTAACCAGTGGTGTACCACAGGGATCAGTATTAGGTCCTCTGCTATTCCTAATCTACATTAATGATTTAGATTCTGGTATAGTAAGCAAAGTTTGTTAAATTTGCAGACGACACAAAAGTAGGAGGAGTGGCAAACACTGTTGCAGCAGCAAAGGTCATTCAAAATGATCTAGACAAGATTCAGAACTGGGCAGACACATGGCAAATGACATTTAATAGAGAAAAGTGTAAGGTACTGCACGCAGGAAATAAAAATGTACATTATAAATATCATATGGGAGATATTGAAATTGGAGAAGGAATCTATGAAAAAGACCTAGGAGTTTTTGTTGACTCAGAAATGTCTTCATCTAGACAATGTGGGGAAGCTATAAAAAAGGCTAACAAATGTTCGGATAGGAAGTGAAAAGTGTTGAATTTAAATCAAGGGAAGTAATGTTAAAACTGTACAATGCACTTGTAAGACCTCATCTTGAATATTGTGTGCAGTTCTGGTCACCTCGCTATAAAAAAGATATTGCTGCTCTAGAAAGAGTGCAAAGAAGAGCGACCAGAATTATTCCGGGCTTAAAAGGCATGTCATATGCAGACAGGCTAAAAGAATTGAATCTGTTCAGTCTTGAACAAAGAAGACTACGTGGCAATTCAAGCATTCAAAATTCTAAAAGGTATTGACACGACCCAAGGGACAAAGGACCAGGGGTCACAAATGGAGTTAGATAAAGGGGCATTCAGAACAGAAAATAGGAGACACTTTTTTACACAGAGAATTGTGAGGGTCTGGAATCAACTCCCCAGTAATGTTGTTGAAGCTGACACCCTGGGATCCTTCAAGAAGCTGCTTGATGAGATTTTGGGATCAATAAGCTACTAACAACCAAACGAGCAAGATGGGCCGAATGGCCTCCTCTCGTTTGTAAACTTTCTTATGTTCTTATGTTCTTATGAGTATGCGACCCATAACATATTGTTTGTAGTCATGAGTTAGAAATGTCCATGTAACACCTCAGCACCCTGACAGGGCAGAGTGTGTTATGTCTTTGATCTTCTTTAGAAGTGAAAGGGGGCGGATAAAATGCCTCCAATTCCATCGACTGGTTCAGGTGAAACTGCAAAACAACCTTAGGCAGAAAAGCTGTTGTTAGTGTGCAAAGTAAACTTATCACCACCACTGGCAAAACGCAAACAGGAACCCTCTATCGAGAGGGCCTGTAAACGCACTGACACGTTTTGCTGATGTGACAGCTAGAAGAAACGCAGTCTTTAAGGACAAGAATTTAGGGTCCACTGAGGGCAAAGGTTCGAAGGAAGCCTTCATGAGAGCCTCTAGAACTAAGTCCAGGCGTGCGCGCAAAGTGGCCAATTCTTATGCGAGGACAGAGGCCTATGAGGGGTCGGACACCAAAGTGTTCACAAGCCCTTAGAAGGGAGGAGGTCCGGTGCAAAACTGGAGGAAGTAACCAGAGTGGACGGTTGCAAGCAACCACGCGTTGGTGGTGCATTGCTTCCATTCCAAAAGGTGGTGCTAATTGAGCGGGTGCAGGGCCTGTGGCCGGAGCCCGTGAGGGTTGCAGCTGCTCTTGCTGAGCCTGCTGGGCTGTGTTCGGCTGGCGGTGCCTCTGTTGAGGAAGTTGCTGGGGTCTCTGCTGGGCACTGCCCGCTGCTGCCGAGGGTTGGTTAATGGGGTACAGCCTACCTGCCCCAAGTGGAGCACCCACTGGGACAGTGCACACAGTAATTTACACAATACTAGTCCAGAGATGAGGGAGTAGGTAGTACCCAAAGGCCAGAGTGGGTGCAGAGGGACCTGCCAGACTAACAACAGTAGGGCTAACACGTCCTCAACTGGCGAGTGCCTATGCTTTTTAGGCTTCTTGGTCTTGGGCTCAGTGGAGTGGGGCATAGACCGGGCACTACAGCCCGCAGAAGGCCCATGAGAGGGGCTCCTCAAGAGTGTCAACAAAGGTCTCAGCGAGCCAGAAAAGGTGGAACGACCTTAAGCACAGTCATCCCTCTTACCATGGGTCCTCGCAAAAGGTGTGGTCTGCCACCATCCACTGGAGTCGTGCAGAGCCCAGGCACTGGAAGCACATATTGTAGACACCCTCTGGAAGGTTAAAAGATTAAATGAACCAGCGTTATACACCGAGGTGTTATGCTCAGGGGAGTACACAGGGTGCTATGTACCACACCAAGCACAGAGTAATGCTTCAGAGCTATGTATGGGAGTTCTATGCACCGGGTTAATGCCAGAGGCACCACTGAGCACGGGGGCACGGGTGAGTGTATGGAGCACTATGCACGAAGTGCTGTGTACCACCGAATAAAGCCCAAGGTGCTATGCTATGTAGCTGGTTAATGTGCTGTGTTACACACTGTAGCTGAAAGACAACAGTAAAGCAGATTTTAAGACACACAAAAAATTAATACTCAGTCTGGCACAACACGCAAACATGGGCCAGGAACCGAAACAATAAATAATCTGTCAAAAGACCAATTAGAACAAATGTGTTTTTTTTTTTTGTTTGTTTTTTTTTAAACAAAACTGGAAACAGCAGCTGCTGCTCCTCAACAATCCGCACTAAAAACACACAGCCGTGTGATTCAGTTCAAACTACAATCAATACAGAAAAAGAACTAGTGTTACATCCAAAGGAAGATGCGAGCCGGCTTCCGAAGTGAATTACGCAAGGTAATAACTTGCCAAACAGTCTTGAAGAGAAAGAAATTCTCACGAAAACAGCAAGTGGAGACATGTCTGATCAGGTTGGAGCAAGGAATCAAACAGCAAAGGTTTTGTTCTACAATGCAACAGATATGTAGTCACAGCGGGCCAATCAGGCAGCTTTTTAAATATGTGCTCAGGTCATGTGACATAAGGGTAATTTCCCAACTAGTAATGGTTGACATTTCGAGATTGAAAGGGAACAAATATTACAACTCTATAAAAATGAAGATATACAATATAAAATACACTTCTGTGACCAAAAACACCTATCCATTTTTAAAACAATGTTATGTATTGGTGTTTTGTTTTCTATAACTACCTTTCTGCATTCAGAAAAGTATGACCTGTTTGTGTTTCTGTAAATCATCTCATATAAGTAACAGAGCAACATATATTGTTATAAATAAAAATAATTAATTATAGATAATGTGTTTTTTTCTATGTTTGGTTACCATAAATTCATTTCCACAAAAAAAAGTTTCAGTATGCATGCAGTACTGTATTTTTTCAGCCACTTGGATTTTGGTTTTACTTGGTACACATTACAAGACTTATTACAATGTGTACCACCAAAGCACATAACCACACTTTTGTTAAGTTCTTCTGGACAAGTCTTGTTTTTAAATGATTACAAATATTAACAATTGTTTATAACCAAAGCTGTTTACCCTCAATTTTCCAATGATTCCAACTATGATTTCACCTTTCGACAAAACAGAGACCCAGTCCCAGCAACAATTTATTGGCAAAGATCCCAATACACCTGCACTTGGTTACACTATTTCTTGCTTTAGTTTTTCATACACACTTACACAGAAGTAATCGGTCAGGGATGTCCTCCATTTTCTACTGAAGTTTTATTCTTGGCTGTTTTGTTTTTTTTCTGAAGGCCTGTATTGTCCTGGGTCGATCCTGATCCACTGAACTTCAGCACTCTGACATGAAAGTTTGCCGCCCGATTCAGGGACACATGGAAAAAACTACAAAAATGTGCAGAACGTATGTAAATATAGGTTTAAAAAATGTCTGCTAAAAGCAGACGAACACTGACAGTTCATGTTCTGCCCAGGTGTACTGCTGGTAACAGAAGATACAGTCTCAGGGCTGTGACTCAGCTGGCTGCTCAGGCTTAACATTGACTTGTTTTTTCATGGATAGTGAACTGGTTGTTCTCATCTGCATTGCCACCGTCCTCTCCTCCCTCAGTCGAGTTCTTATTTGCCATTTCTCTGTGCACTGAATCATCGTCTTCGTTCCGTTGGCCTTCCAAACTGTGCCTGATACCATAGCCAAAGTAAATCAGGAAGCCTTGAAACAAGCGCAGTATAGGAATGTTAAATGGACACAAATGCATACAAGTACCTGCACAGGATGCTAAAACCAGTTGTAACTACTAAACCTGTGATCTAACTAATACTAAAAGGATTTCAGACTGGATGGATTTAGTTTTCACCACATAAGGCTAGAGAAAACAAATATCCATAGACCTTGCAGTGGCACAAATCGGAGTAAAATAGATCCCTAGAAATAATTACAGATGTGCATTTATCGCTGGTGACAAAAAATAGTAATGCAATAGTAATTTAAGTAGTCCAAAATGAGTGCTGATCAAGGTCTGTGAAACCAGCCTTTGGTATTGTGGTGATCCTGTTTAACATTTTCCAGTTCTCATTACAAGGTGTACAAATTACCACTGTACAAATGACGTTAAGACCTAAACAAGCTTAATATTAATACAGTCATGGCAATTGTGTGAGGTTGGATGTGATGCTTTTGCTTATTGATCATCTTGCTGTATGGAAGAATGAGCTATGAGCATTTAACAAAATTGACTAGTGGTCAGTAAATAAACTGTATCCAACAGTATAAATATACACAATTTGGAGAATAAATGCTTTTAATATACGTATATTTCAATATTTTAATGTTATTTGGTTTTAAAATACACTAGCGTTCCATTTACTGTGGCAGTGAAAATATGTTACAAATTTTACCTGTGTTTGTTTAAAAAAAAAACTAATTAACTATCCTCTGTGGTGAAAATGATTAACTATCATCTTTGTTGAAAACTATTCAAAGTGAAACCACTTTAAGTAATAATGTTGTTGAGATATGTGTATATGCATGTGTTTTTTTTTTGTGTTGTTCAACATGTCCCAGATACTAAAAACAGCTGAATGCTTTCCTTTTAAGCGATAATGTACTGGTAAATATTTTATTAAAGCGAGTTCCAGTATAAATTCAGGATTAGAATTTCATTCATTGTGGTTATTCTGCTAAAGGAACATGTTAAAATACAAAATTGAAGGAACTGTACTTACCAACAGCCATCCAAACTGCAAAGCGGATCCAGGTGTCCCCACTTAGCTGAACCATCAGGTAAACATTGACAAAGACACTCACAACTGGTAAAAATGGCAACATGGGAACCTAAAAAACAACACAGACATACTTAGGTCACAATAATTAGACAGCACTGGATGTAAATACAACAGTCCTTTATGTGTTTCCCCAACAGGCTGGCTTATTAAAACAAGGTTTTAAGATAAGGAAATTTGGGAATTATTTTTGTATACATTTATTTTGTCCATATCATTAAAAAGAGACCCCAGACAGGTTCTACATTAATGTATCAGGTGCTAGGGAATGTCATCATTCTGTGGAAGTAGCTTTCTTTATCTGTTTGACATACTGGTGAGAGACCACGGTTTTTCTCATACATTGTAAAGCACTGCGATGGGATTCTATTTATATCATAGTATATTGTATTTAAAATGTAGAAAATGGAAATGCCTATCAGTTAGAAGTCTGCTCCAGTGAAGTTGTAATTGATCTGCACAATTACCACGTTTCATGCACCTACCATGAAAGACACTTTTTTGCGAGTCTGAGGTTGCCTCCAGACAATGAGGAGACACACAATAAACACCATGAGACACACAGCAAGCAGGCCGAGGATCCATGACTCCATGGCGAGCACAGCTTCCCCCTTATACGTGGTGAGAGTGCTCACAATACATACTACGAAAACTGGAGAAATAAAAGTTAACACCAATTGTTAAAAAAATAACTGACTTCTCAGAATATCAACAATCTATCTGACTGACAAGATGCCTCTTTGTAGTGCCTTTGGATTTGGACTGGTGACGAGTAGGTTTAAAAAACCACATTCGATTTACAGTCCCTGGTGCTGGTTTTAGTCAAGCAAGTTATGGCAGGGAACTAGGAATGAAACTCCACTTTCACTTTGGCCAAATGAGCCTGGGAAATATAACGTCTATGTCAAGTAACTAGAACGGAACAGTAGCTCCTGAACTCAGGGCCCTTAACATAGACTACATCAAAAAGTTAAAAGAAAAAACAAAAACACACCGTTTGTATAGGAAACAATGAAATATATAACCAAAATGTACTCTGAAGTGACTTGCTATTTAGGACACTACTGTTACCTTGACTCTAACAGGTTAGGAATATGTTTTCCTAAACTAAGAGTAGAGACAAAATAGTAGTACTAAAATTAAATTAGTAAATTCATCTTTATTAAAAGTCCTTTCTCAGCAGCCTTTCGTACTGACTAAGAGTTGACATTTTCGCAACATGCTTCCATACTGTACACACATTGCTACATACTTATGATGCTGACAGCGATGTTCACCACAGAGGAGGACTGCTCTGTCGGCAGCATGGACGGGCTGAGCACTGACTGCAGAGTAAATCCTTCTTTAAGCATGGCTAGTTGGGATTCTGACTCAGCCAATTCTGTTTTGCCATCTTCTGAAGTGAGATTCTCTTTCTCGAGATTGCAGCTAGGCTTTTCACAAGATACATCAGGCTGATACCTATTAATAATAATAATAATAATAATAATAATAATAATAATAATAATAATAATAATAAAAACTGAGTGCAAGAGGCTGGAAAAAAGACTTTTTAGTCAGTGTCAAGAAATGGACTGGACCACACTGAATAGCTTTTAGATCCAAAAGCTATTCAGTCGCTTATAGAAATTCCTTATGAGTTGCTTCATACTAAGTCAGCCATCGTTCTATACAGCGACGCTTTTAGTATAAAAAAAAAAAAAAAAAAAAAAAAAAGGAATATCGGACTTATATTCTAATACAAAACTCTTATCTTGCCAGGCACCCAAAAGAGTAAAATTGTGTTTAACACATCATCCATTGACTTACCTGATGAACAATGATCTCACTAGCCAGGCAAAAAAAATTGTGAGCATTTACGGGGAAAAAAAACACACAAAAAAGTATACAATGTTAAATCTCTGTATTAATATTTGAACACTAAAACGCAGTAACTGGTTTCCCGATTGACTGAGACAAATTGGTGAAGCTATTGCAATCATCATTTTAGTTCCTACTTAGGAGTAGATACACTAAAACAATTGCTAAGCCACAGTCCCTAAATTGCTGCAATTTTACTATATGACCACAAGGTAGCATATGCATTTAACTTTCAAAGGTCACTATAGAACACCACACATATTTCCCTGTATAATATCACTTTGTATGTACCTATTAAGCTACCCTAATTGAAAACTGGTATATTTTGAACTTTTATAAGATCAATTTTAATTTTATAGCTTTTAATCTTCCTTGCAAGATGTGGTTTTATTCAAATGCCCAAATGGTGTGAAACCAGGAAATACCTCTCAGAACTAAACTAAAATATACTTTTCAAAATTGTGTCAATATAAACATGATTCTTAAATGGCAATTGTAGAGTTTGCAAAACTTATTCTGAAGACTTGATTCAGAACTTAAGTTTCCAAAGATTTAGTTGTCTTTTTTATGCTTCTTTATAACAACATTTTACAAGCCATCAATGAAGCATTTCCCTTTTTTCTTAGATGAAAAAGCTGATTGGGTTCATTTTAATGATCTAAATACTGGTGGATCTAATACCTTTATTGTATTTAGTGATGTTAATAAGGGGACTAAAAAATGTGTTAAAATACCTGAAGGTGTCAGTATTTACATCTGACATGTTTATGATCATTAAAATGACATTGTTGTGTTTAGTTAGCAACCGTTGTTTGAGAATCATTTTCCAACATAGTGATTGACAGTACAGACAGTCGAGATTGCATGATTTCACTGAATAATCCAAAGGAAGAGAGTGCTTCATTCTCATTCACTAAAGGGAAACATGTTAATTGATTTGCTTTATTCATTAACACTTATTATTTATAACTTACCTGAGGATGAGCACACAGGCTGCTACCAGGGAATAAGCCAAAAGGGTTCCAATAGACATCATGTCAACAAGTGCTTTCAGGTCAAACAGGAATGCCATTACAGCTGTCAAGTGCAAGGGAAACAGACTGGTCAATAGATCAGGGTTTTGCCCCAGATTTATTAAGCACATGTCAGCACTGACATCCAAGCAAACCAGAGAATAACTCATGGGTACCTCAAAAAGTACAGAAAATCACAACTACCCCCTACCAAAAAAACCAAAAAGAAAGCTTATTGATAAATAATGACCTTACTTTTGTCATGCATGAATGTGTTTTAAGATTAAATAATGTATTGCACATTTTTTTTTGGCATTTTGGTTATTTCACGGGGCATGAGCTGGGGGTGTAAGGATAGGGCAGAAGAAGCAGAAAGGAGCAGTTAGCAGGACAGGCTAGAAAGGGCGAGGCCCTGACTCTAGTAGCAGACCAGCGGAGCTGGACATGGAAACAGGATAGAAAGTGGTCGCTAACTGAGGGTAACGATGCCGACATAACCCAGGGACAGAGGACCCAGCAATCGAAACAGGATAGAAAGACGGTCACTGACTGAGGGCGATGATGCTGACACATCCCAGGCAGAGGACCCAGCAACCGAAACAGGATAGAAAGATGGTCACTGACTGAGGACGGTGATGCCGACACAATCCAGGGGCAAAGGACCCAGCAACCGAAAACACGCACGAGGGTTATGACTCGGGGAGCCGCTCCTCGGGGGGAAGTCGGTCCCGGTAGACTGGGACACGAAAGGAGATAGAGAGAGGTACCCAGCAACTGAGATTTCTGTAAAGGGGCACTCATTAGACCCCCAATTGGCCGAGACTTCACGCTGCCTGGGACCTGAAATAAGGACAAGGCATAGAGGTTAGTATGGGACTCAAGCACGGAGTAGCCATGTCCCGAATTAAAGCAGAGTACAGAACAGACCCTCGAGTGAGGTAAGAGAAGTGCAAGAGCTGTGAAAGGACAGAGTGTGGCCAGGGGTCCACTCTGACCCACATGGTGAGAACCCCACTGAAGGTGGATGCCTAGCCCTGAGGTCAGGGAAGTGATGATCACTTGCCCCTCAGAGACGACCGATGCGAAGGCATGTATGAAAAGGTGGAGGAGGGGAGGAGGAGGAAAACGAAACACTAGACAGCGAAGGTGCAAGTGATCAGGGCTTAAATAGAAAATAGGTACTAATTGACACGAAATTGGAAACCCCCAGCTCCATGCCCCCAAAACTATGCTTGCTAACATTTAAAAAAATAAAAAATAAAAACATTATACAGTGAAACATTATAAGTGAAATGCATGGTAACAACCGAGGCTCAACTTACAGGATCTGGCATTATTAAGAAGGGTTGTTTGAAGAAGATCTATAATGCAGTGTATCACAGAATTATTATACTTTGATTTTTAAAGCAGAATCAAGCACCACCGTAAGTAGGTATGCTTGGTTTTACCAATAAAAGAAATCTGAAGAACTGACTCGTTTCACATACAATTAATTTAAGGCTACTGAACCGATTTCACATGTTACTTTTGCATTTATGCTGGTAGATTTTTAGCTGCTACAGTACTTCTTTTCAAGCAGTGCAATTTTAAAGCTTGAATGCTGCTTCAATGGTAAAAAAGCAACTCACCGGTTTGTGAGCCTTTGTATTGAAACCAAGCGTACGTACTCATTGTCATAAATTATTTACCGCCTTACGGGAAAAATAAATAAGAATTTCTAGCTGCATGCACACTGCACAAAGCTGACTTTCCCGGCCAGATCCTTGCATGCAAAGGGTCTTGTTGCAGATGGAACCTGAATATACTCTGGGGCTTACCAGCGGTGGAACCTGCTGCCAATGTGGCAGCGACTGGCGTCTGACGTTTGCTCACTTTGGAAAGAAATCTGAATAGTAAGCCATCTCGTGCCATGGCAAAGAGAACGCGGGGCAAGGGGAACATGGAACCCAACAGGCTAGAACAGAAGATTCACAGTTCAAATGCATACATCTACAACAAACACTTCTCCTACTGTACATCTCAGCAAATGTGAAACTAACATAGTAAGCTATCTAGAAAACTAAACAGATACCTACAAAAAGGTTTCTCGTTGTCCTTCTTCAGTTTCACATTTACTCCCATTGAATAGAAGCTAAACCAGATTTTTCAATATTCCAACACTCCCTCAGAACTCTCACCTGCGATGGCACTGGAGGCCTTTGTTGCAATTACTGGGGTCTTTGTCTCAAGATTGATTTGGGCTAACACTTTGAAAAGCACCCCATCCTCTGCCATAGCATAGATAACACGAGGCATTGGGAAAATGGAACCGAGCAGACTGGGTGAAGAGCAGAGACATGCAAATGTGGCAAAAGTTAGAGGCAAACTTACATAACTTGCAAGGTGGTAGTATAGAGAATGAAAAGCAAGGAACATCACTGCGTTTTTGTTTGGCTACATTGTTTGGGACAAAATAATCTACATGGTCACACTACATGTTGTATTAAGGTTGAGGAGGGGTTAAATATAAATAAATATAGATGCTTATTCATGTGCATATCTAACCATGTATTATGAATTCATACATAATTCGATTTAAAATTACTACCACTTTTTTCTTTTTTTTTTTATAAAAAAAAACTGTTACAAACATGTAGCCAAAGAAAAAAAAGAAAAGAAAATGTGCTTGCTTCAAACCAGTTAGCAGTACCATCACCTTTTCCATAAACATTTAAGGAACCCAGAACTGCTGTCTATCCGTTTGAAAACTTAAGGTTTTCTATTACCTCCTATCAAATTTTATAAAAAAAAATAATAAATAAATCAATTATAAAAATAAAAAGGAACTAACCCCAAACATGTCTACCATGCATCACACACAGGCTTTGAAATGAACCCAGTATATAAATGTACACTAAATACTGGATTGCACAGACAGTAACAGTATCAACTCTTATTTGTACTGTAGCTGACCAATTACTGAAACATGACAGTACAGAACTACACATTTAGTGGACATCAAATATGTTTATAAAACAATAAGAAACCTATTGTTTAATCCTCAAATAAACATTGTGTTACTAGCATTCTAAATTAAAATAAATAAATAAATAAAAAAAAAACATTTGTCAGCTTTTTTTTTTCTTTATCACACCAAAAAATAGTTTGAACAGTAGTAGCAGAACTTGTAATGGCCAAACTTGGACAACAAAGATTGTTACCTTGGTAATGTTTATGGTGTAATTTTCTTAATGCTTGTTTTTGTTTTTCGAATCTGAATTTTAAAAATCACAATATAGTTCCACTATTGCCATAACCCCATTCCAATATGTCACAAAGCATAATAAATGTAAAAGAACATTCCCTCAACTCTATGATGCTTACAGATACAGTACATGTGAATCCAGTAAGAGGTGGAAGTGATGTCCTCACCTGGTTGACAAAGCACAAAGGGATCCCACTGCCACCACAAACTTTGCAGGACCCCAGCCAACATACTCGAAAGCAACAGGGAGAGGGCTCTTCTCGTCCAGGAGGTAGTACGGTATCATAAGGGTCAGTGCTGCAGAGACCCCGAAGTAGGCCAGGAAGCAGACAAGCAGGGAGGTGACAATCCCAATAGGAATCGCTTTTTGAGGGTTCTTCACCTCTTCACCTGAAATTATATCATGGGAGGAACTCGGTCCGCTTTAACTCCTCAGGCCTCACACAAACTGAATGGATGTTTTTTCTTGGTGCTAAGGAGACCTAGAATGAGACAACCTATGTGGCTTCTAGGTTCCAGTACCAAAAAAACCTACTACACGATTTATAATAAAAATAGCAAAATCTATTTAAATGGATACAGGGACTAAGGAAGAGGAACATTTCTTATCTACTAACTTCATGGTCGGCAAAATCACACACACAGAAACATTACATATTAAAAATCAAATTGCTCAGAGAAAAACAGACTAGATCTAAATAAATATCCAATACTATATAAATAATAAAAACATTCCATTGTATTGCCCTCTCCAACCAGTAAGACTACACGACTCAAAGTTTTAGTATTCTTCTGATGTTAGCAGTACACCACTTTGAATAAACTGTATTATGCAGCTAGGACAATATCCAGCATTATATTATAAATTTCCCTACATATCAAGTAAAACACTACTTTTATATAGTGCTTCAGCATATCAAAGTGCTTTACAAAGCCAGTGGAGTGCAGCAAATTGAAGGTAAACCCAGAAGCCATTATGCACTTAGCAACATCTCACACACAGCTGTGAACATGTTATCTTAAAATGTTCTTGTCTTTAAAATGTCCTTCAATTTCTGCAGTACAATAGCAGCGCAGCACATACAGTACAAATACTGTAAATTAAAAAGCTAATGCGTCCCATACACTGATCTGCCAAGTAAATGTGGGAACAGTGCAAATGTCTGTCTGCAAACATTTTAAATGAAAAGCTGCTGATTGTTTTAAACAAACATTTCAAACATTTTACATGGCTTGTATGTTTATAAATGAACGTGGAACTAGAAAAGCAAGCTACTTCTACAGTTGTGTGGAGACCCACACTATGCAGTGTATTCTTGAAGTGACACAGATGTGCTTGTTAGTGTTCAGCCTGTTATCAAAGCTCTCGCTTTCACAGAACTGACCTGTTGTTGCAATGCAGTCAAAACCAACAAAGGCGTAGAAGCAGGTAGCAGCTCCAGCCAGCGTTCCTTCAAAACCAAAGGGCATGAAACCACCAACACCATATGCACTGGTGACATTATCTGCCAACGACAGGTTTCTAAGAGAAAAAGAATTGAGATGCACAAGTGTTAAACAGTAAAAAAAAAAAAAAAAAATCCTGTCACACTTTCAAATTAAAATGTACCGCATATTAGGGTTTTACAGGAAAAATACAGTTTGTGATTGATAATGTTTTGTTTTATTTTATTTTTATGTGTGGTACTACCAGTTTAGTAAGGCACAATTAGTAGCAGTTTGTAACAAATGTATATTGTACTGATGCAAATATCTACAGTAGATGTCCAGATATGTAGACATATGAATCGACATACTGTTTAGGTCTTGCAAGCTGGTGTACTAGAGATTCAATGTATGCACCAAGAATATTTTTTAGATTTTATTTACCTTGTCACTGCAGTAAAATTGATGAGAGCACTTTCTGTTATTTTCCAGTTCTCTGAATCTCCTTTCACAAAACCAGCGATAATGACAAACACAAGAACTAGCACATTGACAGCTGTGAATACTTTGTTGACCGAAGCAGACTCCTTCACACCAAAAGACAGCAGACCTTCAGAATATTGAAGGAAGAAAAAAAAGTATATACACAAATAATCTTTTACAAGATAATACAAACCATAAACTGTAGTTTATCCAACTACAGTCTGATTTGGCTGGGATTCTTAGCAGTGTTTGGTTAAATCTAGATTGATGGAGCTGTCAGGTGAGTATATGATCATTTTGTAGTTTTTCCATATAACTGTAGAAAGTAACGTCATTGTGTCTGGTAAAGAATAGACTTGTATACTGTATAAATAAGTAAGTTAAAAGCAGCTTGCACCAGCAATCAATCACCCAGCTTCACTTCTTGTCTTCTACTCTAAACACTACAGGCCAAATATTGTAAAAACAAATATACTTATATTCTGTAATAATGCATTCCAGACCTTCCACTTGTTGATAAATTCATGGCTTTGGATGAAACGATTTCCACTGGACAACCCTGGTATGAGTTGTTCTACCCTGGTGTATAAGTATTGTGGTTGTATAAATTATAAAAGAAAAAAAATAAATGTTATTTTCTTACCTGATAGTAACAGTATTAGACACACTGCAAAGAAATCTGGATATTCGGCTAGCCCAGGAGAGCTCATTTGGAAGTAGGTGCTAAAGAACCGACCAATTTGCTTCCCCAGGAGTTCATCAAAAGTCCCACTCCAAGCTCTCGCTACACTTGAAGTACCTTTAAAATAACAAGAGATATTCATAGCCTTCATTTACAAACCTGTCAAAATCCGGGTGACAGGAGCACAGAATCCTGCTAAATTTGCCAGCTAATGAACAGCAGGAGTTGAATGCTAGTGAGTTAATGAGCTCTTCCCAAATGGACCCTCTTATTAAATTTCCTTCTCCCCACTTTCTAGCAGCCCCACACCCTCTGCACTACCTCCATAGTTTGAATTCTATAGCAAAAGTGAAAATTACACCTGTGCCTTCTGCCAGTTCTGTTGTCAATTCAACGCTTGTCTTCTTTCTATTCCTTATATATATATATATATATATATATATATATATATATATATATATATATATATATATATTTTTTTTTTTTTTTTTTGATAGGACAATTAAAAGATAGGACAAGTTTCAGTTAGCTTATAGTCAGTGAGTTAATAGTCACTGTGCAGGCTCCCGTGTTTATTTCTGGAAAAAAAAAAAAACTTTTTTGAGAGGAAACCTCTGGTGGTCCCGTCAGAGAGAGATGGCCCCCATTCCAGGCATACTAACGATACTATGTTGGACATAAGATATATCTTGAGCAAAGATATATCAGGGAGTAGAACGAACACAAGATTCCACTGCAGTGGAAGGCCTGTTGACACTGACTGTTGCATCTATGGAAGGAATACCTAATATGTGTAAATCACGAAATCTTTAGATAGATATTTTAAGACCATGAAATGAACAGGGATCAGAAGGGTTGGAGGGGTTGCTACAGGAAAGATAGCGGGACAGAGAAGAATAAGGACAAAGGGGGAAGTTGAGCTTACAGAGCTGCACGAATTGCCCTTGGCAGAGCTGGTCTGTTTTGGAAATTAGTAAGAAGAGGAGATAGTGAGATTCAATAACTAGAGTGTATTGCAGAAGCAAAGGCCAAGAGAGGGAAAAAGAGGGAGATGGAGAGGAGATAGTGAATTCAGAATATCGGAAAAAAACAAAAGCGGCAGCAAGGCAAAGAGATTACATGACTAGATCATCGAAAGTAAAGAAACAACCTTAGCAGAGATTGTGACCTTGTGATTAGCTGAAAGAGAATAATCAGTGGTAATTGGTGGACAGAAGGTGGGACACTTTGCCATCCCACAGAGAAGGCGGCGGACAGTGGGAATTGGGGATACACGGGTTAGGCAATATTGGTATTGAATGCCTGCTAGCTAAGTTTTGAGGGTTCTCAAGGAGAGTTGTAGTTTGTCTTTTGCGTGCACAAGAAAGGAAATAATAAAATCCTGATTAACAGAAGTAAGAAAAATTCGATTTTGTTGCAGAAGGTTGAGAAGGTGAACTGCCAGTTGCGTTGAAGGAGCGGGCAGATCTTTACGCTCTGCAAGAAGCTTTTCTCAGCAAGCATTTCTTTCCACTGGAATGCAGGGGGTATGAAATTGTCGTAGAACAGAGAAAGGTCATTCCAGTGCGGCAGGAGGGAAGTCCACATCCTGATGTCTTTCTGTGCTTCCTAGAAAGTCTGGAGATGAGGTAGGAAATTAATTTGCAAATTGTGATGATTTTGTAGCACCTGGGTCAAGAGGGAAATGCTGATGGGAGTGGAAGTGATGAGGAGGGATGATTGTTATTTGGAGAAAAGTGGGCAGATGGAAAGGGAGTGAGCGTCACCACAGAGGCTGCACATGTGCAAGAACTGGCACTGACTAGATGAGCAACATGCAGAACTTAACACCAAAATAGAAATAAAATAAATATAATTAACATAACTAAACTGAAGAGTTTCACTCTTGGGACATGGGAGACCTCTAGTGGCAGAAACCGGTAACTGCTTGACTAACAAGTGAGCTTGTGGCTTCAGTTGTGAGTTTATGGCTAGTGCTAAAAGAGAAAAAGAATATTGCTGAATGAATTGCCTGGGTCAAGGGCAGCAGATTGCATAGGGAGCATTATAATATAAAACAAAAATTACATTAACGTGAAATATTGGTAGCTATGAAAAAATTGGGAGCTGCAGTGCTAGTGAGCGAGGCGAAAGCAATGATAGAGTGTAATCAATGGAGTCGTGATAATAATGTAAATACAGAACACTGCTGTGGAACACAGAGCAGGGCCGTTCCTATCTCCTTTCTTACGACCAAAGCACGGAAAAGATGGAACAATGTAAGTGAAAGCCTGGCAATGCATAGGGAAACTCACATGAAAATAGAGAGGATAATAATAGCTTTGACGAGAGCGTGCTGCAAGCACCGGTGCGTGATCTGCAGAGAAATATACCTACAGCAAACAGCTTTTGAAGGAGCCAAGTAGCTTATCTCAGCATCAGCTTTTCTTCCAGAGATGCTGCTGTCATGGCATATGCAGTCGAGAAACCCACAGCACGGGAGGGATAATAGCTTCAAAAGCCAGCATGCACGACCAGTGGGAGCATGCTGCAGCAGCAACACACATCAGAGAAAGAAAAGAGAGGCGAGTAGAGATTTCAAATCTAAATTGATCAGATTTACAGGATTAAATCGGAGTCTTGCAGGGCTGTGTAAAGATACATGACCGAAAACAGACAGCCCATTCGGGAATGCCTTTGTGAATTCAGAGCAAGACAGCTTTGTCCAGCAGTATCGAGGGTAGAATGTTGAGCGGCGTTTGTCAGCTATGCTGCGACAGGAAAACAAAAAATGCAAGACAGAGAGCAAGTGCATAGATTGCGGATTAAATAGGGGTTCAGCAGATGTTATTGGTAGGAAGGAAATAGGGGGAGGAGCTCATGCCTCCCAAACACCCCATGGTTACAAACGTGTCACAAAAAAAATCATTGAAATGCACAACACTTATAATTGTATTGTTATTTTGTGAACTACTACTACTGCTTCTGCTGAGACCACCAAATGTATTTCACTAGAAACCAAGACATCCCTACAACCTATGAAATCAGGGACCCATGATCCTATTTCAGTTTGCACCACCCCTCCTAACCAATAACCACCAGAACTCTGCCCTAAGACCTTACCTATCACATATGACAGGATTAGGTTCCACCCGGTGATAAAAGCCCACAGCTCCCCGACAGTTACATAACTGTAGAGGTATGCAGAGCCTGTTTTTGGCACGCGGGCACCAAACTCTGCGTAACAGAGTCCTGCCATGACTGATGCAAGTGCAGCGATCAGGAAGGAGACGATGATGCTGGGCCCAGAGTTCCCCTTGGCCACTTCTCCAGCCAGCACGTACACCCCCGCCCCCAGGGTGCTCCCCACACCCAGGGCGATCAGGTCGATAGTGGACAGGCAGCGGCACAGCTTGGAATCCTCCAGACTGTCCACGTTCACGATCTTCCGCCGAATCAAACATCGTGCAAATGACAGCACAGACCCACAGCGCAACATGTTGGGCTACTAAAAGCTGCAATGAAAAGAAAAGATTGTTCTTATTTCAAAATGGCCTTTGCTCGACTGAAATGACACACTTAGATCTGTCTGGTTTTCAGGGATGTTTAATTGCACCCAGTTTTACAACTTGGCGAGTCATTTAAACACAAGGTAAAAACAAAACCAGATTCTGTTAAGTTTCTTTCAGTTCTCTGTTCAACCCGACCTTGGACGACAGTATACTATAACTAGTATTTTGCTGGAAAAAAAAAAAAAAACCCAAACAGCAATTAAAAGCTATACTACGATGAAAAAAAAAAATAAATCTATGTTTTGCTGAACCTTTTAAAGAGTGTCTGTAGTTCAACGTACTGAAAGCCACTTGACCATTCATCAAAAATACTGTTACAACACAGCCATACACTGTAAACCAGAGAGTTTCAGCCTTTTTTAAACTGTACCCCTTCTATCAGGAGGTTTCAGCCCAAGTACCCCTTTACAATGTTTACTCTTTGAATGGTACCACAATTGCAAGAATAATCTCATTAACAGATAATTTTTTTCCACATTTACTTAATATATAATTTTTTGTCACCACAGTTTGGGTCTGACAGAATATCAAACAATAATTCTTAAAATCAAAAGACAGTATTTGGGAATGTCTTCGAAAACACACATATTTGCTTTTTATTTGGAAAAGTTACGATAAATAATCCATAATAGGCTGCACTGTAAATGTTTATCACGTTACCATTTACAACCCATCTCAGCATAACTATGTGTGTCATTTAAAATGTTTAAGGGGATATTTCATTATTAAATAATTGTCCTAATGTGATTTCTGAAATAATGTTAATATCTTAACGAACAGCGCTTCTTACGACTATTTATTTTGTTTGCGTGGGAATTTAAAAGCAAATCTGTGCTAATTACCATTATCAAGAGTTCATTTGCACTTGGAAAAAGAGGATTTTAATTAACAAAACAGTATATAGCTCACCTTGAAACAGACATTTAACAGACCGCATTTGTGACAGGACCAGGGTTAATTTCTTACTGACTACCTCAATAGCTAAATATTTGTAGTTATGAAAATAATTTAGCCTTTTCTATACTTGTGGTTACAATGTATTCACTTATTTTAACCATTTGTAACTTATGGAATGTTTGTTATGTTGCTAAAATGATATACCGTTATTTGCTCCCAGTGTAATGTTACTACCAAGAAATGATCAATGCAACTGTAGCTCTGGATACATACATTATATGACAGCTGACACCTACTGTAGATTTTATTTGAATTATACAACTGAAATCTTGGTACAGAAAAGGGTATATCAGATATTACGATAAAGTTTCATTAGGTGATTGCGGATTTGCAGTGCATCCTTAGCTTTTAACAACTGTGTCTTATCCACACGAGCGAAGAACAGGCGTCAAGGACACACGGCAATGTACTAGGAATGTGATCGAGATCATTGACGTGGATTTTGCCTAAACGTATTTCGTAATGTTGTCAGAGACTCCCCCCCCCCCCCCCCCCCCCCCCCCCCCCCACATACACACACACACACAGACACTATGTACAATGTACACTTACACCTTCACACATTTGTATGCATATAATACAGTAAGTGTTCGGTGGCTACTTCTAATCATGTTGAGTTTATCATGGAGGCAAGCAAAGTGTACCAGAGAAAATGCATGATTAGAGGAATTCACTGAACAACTAATTATAAACAAATTGTGCTTTGGGTTGGGGAGTTCTATCGTAATTTTAAAAGCTTAATAAATATATACTGAAGTGTTACATACACGGTATACATGTATAATAACTAACAACTACAAACAGCAATGGCCTTGAAACTTATGTATTTATAGCCTACAATCGTACATGCTAAAATACATACAAAAGTAGATGTCATCATAAGAAAATTACATTTCAACCAGTATACATAAATGTCTTATGGTATTTTTTTCACCAAATAAAGATTGCAAAATGCTCATTAAAAGAGTTAAAGAATGTATAATAACTGGCAAAACATACCCCCTGAATGAGGATCAATTACTAATGCGTTTATATATCTATATTAATCTGTGCCGTTCGATTTTTATCCACAAACCAGATAATCATAAATCAGCATTTTATATGTGAAGTGTTCTAAGTAAATGTACATTCTGCATGACAAAATACACAATTTTAAATGAAGTTTACAAATTATACACAACATAGATAGTCCCATTATTTTTTATTTCCATTTGGCTGCTGCTCGCTGGTGGGAGAGCCGTCTCCCTGTAGGCTAGCAGTTTCCATAACAGCAAATTAAGCTTCCATTCATTTTTCTTAAACTCGTTAACATGAATTTTGATTAACGAGTTCCCCTTATCTAGTCATTCGAGACAGGAAGTAATGTAGGTGACCTGCGACAAGCTTTTTAACGAGAAATTTGTTCATTTAAGACATAAATTTCAAAGTATTAACGGATTGATTTAATTAACAAATTTCATTTGAAAATCACTTGCTACTAAAGCTCTTGTTACTATACAAAGAGTTTGATACAACAACACTTTTTTTAAATTGCTGCCACTGGTGTCAGGACCAGAACTATGCTTATTAATGGGAATTATGTTATTTGTGCTCAGCGTTACTGTGACTTCCCATTGTTCTGAGGTCACATACAGTTTACGTTACAACTCTCTGTGCTACATTTTTCATATTGGTTAAATATATTGAACACAGTAATATTGCATATATTTGATTTCTGATATGTATTAAACTGTCATGATGTTCCATCCCAATTACGGGTAGTTTAATGGAATGCTAAAGGGTTTAAGAATCCTGTTAAAAGGGATAAAATATTAACTTCATTATCTAGGTAGCACTGTGATACAGCCCTTATTCAAGAGTCACATCTTACAGAAAGTGAGATTCTCAAACTCAAGAGACGGTGGGTGGGTAATGAGTGTAGCGTGATGCGTGTAGAGTGTATCCATGATGAGTATGCATGACAAATACTCTCAGTTCATATGCCACAACTGTCAGGCACATTGCTTTGTGCAGGAGAATGTTGCTACTGAGATTTTTTTGTAGCTCTGAATTTTCAGTACCTGACTGTATTTTTGTTACTCACTTGCTTGAAAGTATGTAAATGTCAAGAAGCAAAATAATGATTTTTTTTTTTTTCTTAAAATAAAGTGGTTACACCCATTCAAGCACTGCTGACAGGTGAACATATATTGATTATTGGATAAAGGCGTCTGCTAAATGTCTACAATAATAATAATAATAATAATAATAATAATAATAATAATAATAATAATAATAATAATAATAGAGATTGCAGACACCTTTGCTGCTCTAAATCAGGCTGCCAGACTGAAAACACCTCAGTTCCTTTCATCTTTACTTTGATTGACATGTGGCAAACAAAGGAACTGAGTGAGTGATTGTTGGAGCAGGCAGATAGCTTATCTTGAAAGGCTAAGAAACCTCCAGTGTCTCTAGGTGAGCAACATCACTCCTTATAATCATGGAAAAAAAAGTTTGCTAAACACTCCCATGCAATAATCAATTAAAAAGTGAGATTCTCAAACTCAAGAGGTGGTGGATGGGTAATGTTTATCATTCATCGTATACATCTAAAGCTAGAGGGGTTTTTAATATTAATAAAAGCGTCCTCTACTTTAGTTTCCTTAATTGCATTCACCTATTCAGGGAGGGCAGTGTGGGTTCTGTGCTCAATGGGGGTGGAGTAGTAGCAGTGAAGGTGACTGGACACCAAAGGGAAACATAGGAAACTTGCAACACATGGTGGGCTGATATTTCAGTTAGAAATCACATTCTTTCCAGAACCTACTAAACTGGCTGGGGCAATACAAGCACAGAATACAGTGGAGATTAGCATCCCTGACCCATAATGTAGATACAGTATTTGTTATACTCCAGTCTCACATCTTATAACACTTTCACCCTGGATTCTTACTGGAATACTTTAAATTGATGTATCTTTCTACAGCATAAACAATATGAGCTGCTGAGAATTCAGCTTGCTATTTGGCTTATAAAGCAACACGCATTTGGCAGGCAGGTTTCAAGTCTGTACGTGTGCTTTGAATAATTTTGGATAAAAACCATGTCTATATACTGAGCATCAAAAGAAACAAAGAAACTTATATTTGGATAAAATTCACTAGATGTGACTGACAAATGACAAAGTTTTAGAGCAGGTGAAGTGACTTTTTATTGTGCTGATTAGCAACTGAAGATGCTGCAAAATGATCTGTAAATATTGGGCAGGTGTTGTGACTCTTGTTCTCCCAGTTCGTGGCCTGTCATTCAGTACATTTACATGACAAAAGTTAAACTGAATCAGAAAACGGATTCTTAAAACTTTTCTGTGTTTATATGATTAACGATAGAAAATCTAATTAGAATTCAACTGTATAAATGGATTAAAGTTTTCGGAAAACGCAGGATATTTTTCGCAATGTAAAGTACTGCAGTAGCCTAAGTACAATTTGAAGACTGGACATTTCTGCAACAGAACGGAGACCAATCCAATATAGTGCTTTATCGAGGTGTCAGGTCTTAAATTCAAAGACTACTGTCCCATACCTCTATTCAGATTCCCTGCAATGTGCAAAAAGCCTTTCCAACAGCTCATCCTGTTCTATATTACCAGTTTCTTTTACAGACATTTTTTTTTTTTTTTTTTTTTTTTTAATTCTCATGCCATTTTAAACCTGGAAAACATTTGCTGCTTCAGTATGGGTATTAACAAATACATACATAAATGTATTACTTTATCCCTAACTAGACAATGGATGAATGCAGACTGACTACAGATTATTATTTTTTCTGTTTTCTGTGCAAGAATGAAGGACAAAATTTGCACATGTGCAGTACGCTATCTGAATAAGTACATGATATACATTTTGTTAGTTTTCAGAATTTAAATTGGAAATTTCTAGGTGCTGTTTTCCGAAAACTGACTTTCGGAATATTCATACATTTCCCGAAAACTATGTTTACATGAATTTTGATATTGAAAAAAAGTTTTCCGAAAAATATCGGAATTCTTATGTGCATGTAAAATGCACTGATTGACAGAGTAGGTCTGGTTATACCGTCTCGCCAAGTTTGAAATTGCTGGCTGTTGGCACCCAAGACGGCGAGCCACAGTACGCAGCCCTAGTCCAGCCTCCAACATGCCCATTGCACGAAGGCGCTGCTCTCTTGATAGACGTGGCATATTGTTTTTTTTTCTGTGATTTTCTTCATTGCTTTTATTCAAGCTTGCAATTCAACAGCTGAAATCAATCCTTATCCAGTGTCCAATAAACTGTCTCACTAATTAAGGGTGATTAAGAGCATATGCTTCAGTCATAGTCACTCAAATGTGTCATGGTCAAGGATGAATGATCGAGTGATTAAAAGGAAACCAAAAACATTTAGTCAGTGTCCATCATTTATATACCTTTTTTTCCCCACTTTTACTCACTAGTCCAATGACTGGCATAGTAAAACTTGTGGGTTATTGTTTTTATAGTTGTAATTATGCCCCCATGAACAATCTGCAATGTGTGCAATACAAAAACTACTCAAAATATGTATAAAGGACAAACATTAAACAAAGTAGGTCAAAGCCAGTGGGGTAGAGACGGACACACACACTTTGCTGGTTGTAGCACGTGCTTTCTGCAGATTGCTTCACAAATTAACTGACCTCTGGTGAGGGTTCCTAAACTACCTTTGGGGCATGAAACAAACTGAACAATCAAGAGACCAGTCTGATTCTGATAAAAGTAGAGTACAGGAAGAATGTATTAGAGACAGGACATTTTTATTTTGTTTTAAATTTAAGAATCACAGAGGAAACCCCACTGTGGGATACTGCATTTATTTATCAACTAAAAAAAAACAAAAAACAAAAAACAACAACAACTGTCATAGCTTCAAAATGTACAGGCAGGAAAAAACAAAAAATAACCACCAGAAATTCACTAGCTGGGTGATCAAAGCAATGGTGTACATTTTGTTTAATAGGGTTTTTACAGTATTTTAATGAGAGTTCAACAGTTAGGGGGTTGAACTTATGGACCTCTGGCTCCCATCCAGGAAATTTGCCAGACCAACTATTAGGAAACCTAGATTTTGAGACCTGTACATTTGAACTACTGATGTATTAAAAGAGAAATATACTGCAATATAATACAAATATGTCAAGGTAATTGTAATGCTTTAAAACTTTAACTCAACAAGCTATGACATTAACATACATTGGCCCTTAAACACAGTGCATTACCACCACAATAAAAGTTGCAATAAAAGTTAAGTTTCTTTAGAATCATAATGACTGAGAGTGAAGACAGTGGTTGCTCTGTGGGTAAATCCAGGAGTACAGCCACAGACACCTGACACACTACTGCCTGTTAGGCAGGGCGCGTTCCCAAGCATGACACAGGAAAGCCTTAGGCTCTGACTAAAAGAATTTAGATATGAAATTGTACTTCTGGGTGCATTCTTAGAGCACTTATTCTTACCTTATCCCAGCAGTTCTTACAGCTGATTGGTAACTTCACACTGAGGCAAAGATAATGACTTTGATTCTGGTATAGCAAGCAAACTTGTTAAATTTGCAGACGACACAAAAAATAATAGGAGTGGCAAACACCATTGCAGCAGCATCTATAATAAATAATCCTAAAATAACATGATCCTTTAGACCACTCCAGCAGCAGAACAAACACATTATTGAGCTGGTCCTCCCACATGGTCATGTTCTGGCATAAAACAGTTAGGCAGCAGTCCCCACTTATAAATGCTAGCAATCACCAGTACTGAGTATGTCTAATAAATGGTGTGCTACCTATGTTTCTTTCTAGCTGTTGATGGGAAAATAACAACAACAACAATCTCATCTACTGTACATCAAGAACATAAAAACATTATCCCTAAAGGCTATAAATAAAACATTCACTGTACCCTTAAATCCATGTGAAACGGAACAGAAAAAAACCCAAAACATCCCCTTAGAATATGCATGCAGGAAATGTCATATCAGATAGACTATACTAAACGTGAAGTAAAATTTCTGTATGCACCCTTAATCTCTCTAGACTGAAACAATATAGCCGTGAAATTGTTAATTTCTACTCATAAGCAATTTAAAAACAAATACAGTTGTGTATCAACTATAAAGATACTATACAGACTCCCACCAAATACAACTAATCTGATATGTCAAAAAGCTTGATTCCCATCTTGGCTAGTCTATTTTTTATAGTGATCATCACTCTATGAGCAAATTAGTACATTCTGTATTTCTATACAGGACTACCCGAGACTTTAAACAAAAATATACATTCATAGAACCTTCACTAACATTACAGTATTAAAGAAAAACTTCATCCTTACATACTGTAACAGACAGTTTGTTACATACTGATTTTTCCATTAAATTACACTTGTATTAGCCTACTATACCCCCACAAGATGCATGGGTATAATTAAATCGACAGCAAAAAAAAAAAAAAATAATAATTTTACACAGTATATTTAAATTCTGCTAGTACATATCTCACATAAAATAAACAGATACAGGTTTGTTTTATCATTTGATAAATATGTAATATGTTTCTGTTTTCATTTTCTGAAATTGTTTAAATAACACTTGATTGAATACTCTTTACAACATTTGAGTAGCATGTTAATAAGCTGACAATAATGGAGTGAGATAAACCTTTGAAAGATCACTTATAAAGGAGCCGGGGTTCCAGTCTGTTTCTCTAAATCTATAAAAATGTTTATAAATAAAAATAATATGACCATAGCATGTTCCTACTGCTCCTCTGTTCCCCATATACAGTGACAGAAAGCAAGAGTGAATCAGTTCAGAGTTTAGGAGAATTAGAGGTTTGTTCGTTTGGAAACATGTTTCTCGATAAACTCATCCTCCGAGGCAGACGTTCGTAAAACTCAGAACCAACAATGTGTGCAAGGGTTACTAATTGTTGGGTGTGATTTGGATGAGCAACAGTAATAATTAATTCAAGTCACCGACATGCACATGTAATAAAATATTGTATGAGGTTATAGGTGCATAATAAAATGTTCAAAATACATGGCTTATTTTATTATTTCTTTTTTTTTATCAAAAGCAAAATGATACTCCATATTTGTGAAGCTAATGCTGTTAGCTTAATGCTGAAAAAAACATGCATGTACATAGTACAACAAACGTTATAGTACTTACCACACAAGCTGATGACTGGTAAAAAAATGACAACTCTCTTCTATGGTGAATATATTTTTTTCTTGTATCTTGGACTCTGTATGTGTCTCAAATTTACAGACTTCTAGGACACTATAGCAACATATACAAAATATGTATGCATCACAGACACGCAGCAGAGAGCAACAGAAAGTGAAGACCCAGCTACTATCTGCTGACACACACAACACTACTTTGAATCCTCCGTTCATTCTAGCCAGCACAATTCTCTCTCTCTCTCTCTTTCAATATATATATACATATCTCTTAGCCCATAGGCTTAAGGACAGGGTGGATAATGACCAATACTACCTCTCTGCACAGCTGCGATACTGACAGTGAGGACTGTTCAGAGTATCCTGGCTTTGACTCTTGCTCACTGGGAGGCAAAAGTGTGCCAGAAAAGCTTAGTCCTTAGTCTGGTCCTCAACACTCAGCTGAAAACAAGCATGCCTCAATTAACATGGCCTTGTATATACACTAATCTCTAACACTCATGCACACACAAAGTCCCAGCTGCCGAAGTGCTTACTGACCACTGATAAATGGTTAGGCAACAGGCATCAACAAATATTGGAGCAGACACTGCTGTTTATCTAGTGTAGGCTGGTACAGCAGCTAAATGCACAGAAGCTGAGTTGTCGAGAAGGAGGTGGAGGCAAAAGGCTAACAATTTAACAGGGATGATCATTTCGCAATATTCCATTAGCCGGATCACCAGGTTACCTAAATCACAGAAACTGCATGAAACAGAAACGGGCATACTTATTACACAAGAGCCAATTGCACTGAAATATGTAATTACCCTGAGGTTTGCATTTTGCCAATAAAAAGGTTTTTTACATTGCTCCAAATGATTTTACAAGATACTTGTAATGTATTTGACCATTTCCTTTTATTTCCCTGCAATTGCAGACTGATAATATATAATTACACCTATGAAACAGCTCACGTACTGTAAAGATGGACTGCCCCTTACATGAGCAGTAATTGCTTTTTTATCAGACAGAATTTGACAGAGAGCTGGTAGTAGTTGCTGGGCTGGCTGATGCTCCTTTATGCAGGATAGAGTTGCAACGATTCAAATTTACATTGTTCCTAGATCAGCTATGTCTGGGAAACAAAAGACAAAAAGATATGCCATGCAATGCATTTTGTGAATACAAGAATCTTATAGTAGACTTTTAGGCAGAATCTTATACTTGTGCCCACCTAGAGCCAATCATCAGTGCTTGCAGTATGTTACTAACACCGAAAGCAGACAGGATACAGAGATGACCGCTTATGGCACTCTAAATGTTTTGTTTACTGTAAAACTGAACAACTTAGAAACTTGCAATCCAACTGGTTTTCATAGGGGTTTACACCTTAATTGTACTTGACTTTTCCCCAGAAATGTCAGGTTGTTTTTAAAAAAATGTTGTGACCCACTAAGACTCATAGACTCTGCCAGTGTATTCATTTTATAAATCAATGTTAAATCACCCAAATAAGGCTGAAAATATGAACACAAAGCTTAAGTAGGACTGTATCGTCCAACTTTTTTTTTTTTTTTTTTTTTTTTAATTGTGGGCTTGGGGCTTGACAGACACAATGGCCTCAGGGAGAGCTTTCACAGTTCCAGGACTGATTTAAAAAAGGAATGCTGACACATCTAAAAGCGTGAAAGAATAGCTGCCAAAGCAGCCATGTGAAGCTTGTGGCTTTGAGCTCTAGAAAAATACCAGGGTGGGACTAGGAAGAAGGAAAGAAGAAAATAAAGCTTTGTAAAATGAAAATACCTTTAGTTACTAAAAGGAATATCACAACTACCATGATTGTTGAAATGTATTTTACTGAGTATGTACAAGAAAATACATTGTCATGCAAACACACGCCATTTCGGGTTCAAATACAGTTGATACAGTCAATAGAGTTCAAAACTTGAACAGTTTAAAATGTGTGCTTAAGATTTAAATGCAATCAGTGTTCCAAGTGAATAATTCTGCCATTTACGTAGCACACTTATATTGTACATTTACTAAGAACTTATCTGAGTTTTTTTTTTACTATGCCGCATGTGCATTGTACATAATGTAGTCAGTTGCCTGCATCCAGACTCAAAGTGTAACTAAGTGACAGAGCTACCGTCCTGTTGAAACCCTTGTTTCGTGGAGACCCGAGCATATAAAGAGGGTAGAAGATTTCATCCACTTCAAGCAGCAAGACAGTAATACTGCAGTAGGAAAGACACATTGGAGAAAGTATTCTGCAGAAGGACTCTTTTTTTTTATTTCGAGTCCTCCTGAGGTACTTTAGTGGTTGTGCAAAACTACTATGAGTTTTTTTGTATTTTATTTTGTACATCTATTGTGAACAGTACTGTAATACTGATTGCATTGGCTACATACTAGTCTGTTTGTAAAATACACACACATATATATATATATATATATATATATATATATATATATATATATATATATATATATATATATATATATATATATATATATATATATATACACACACACACACACACACACACATACAAGGCATAATACCACAGTAGTGATGTAGAGGAAAGTAGAGGAAAATATACTTTAACTTTGACCCATTCGACTCAGAGAATATCACTTTCAATTCAAATACAAAATGTCTCGTTTTCACTCACTCGATAATACCCACAATATATAAATGTTTATGAATGATCAACAAAATGTGAATACGTAAAAAAAAAAAAAAAGTGGTGTAATGCTGGTACATTCGTATCTCAGAGAAACTGGAGAGGAACGGGAAATTAAAACAAGGTAAAGGCAATCATCCAAATAAAGCTGAAGCACTAACGGCAATCATCCAAATAAAGCTGAAGCACTAACGGAGAACGACACAAAACATCTGTACAGCACTGAAACACTACGTTTAAATAAATAAATAAATAAAAAATGTACTGCTGAACCTCGTCTTCTTTAATATCAGCATCACAAGGGTATCCATGTATTATAAAAAATAATAGATGGGCTTCAGTGAGTTACAGGAAAACAATTCCATCTCGGGTTTCTGTGATAGTTTATAAATTTGTCACAGAAGCCCTAGATGGGAATTATTTTCCTGTAACTCACTGAAGCCCATCTATTGTTTTATATATGCGCATAATCATGTGTGTTATATGAAAGTCATTCATATCAACGACATTTTTTCACATAAAAAATAGTGTTTGTTGCACAAACAAAATACTTTTTTTTGTTTTTTAAGTTTGCATATAAACCCTGTGTGGGAATCAAATTCAAGAAATGCTTCTAATGCAGCTTGCAATGCTGACACTATAGCTTTCACATCACAAAGTTTGTTGTTCTTTTCCATAACATTTGCAAGTAGTATAGCAGTAAAGTTACAGTTTTTAATTAACAACTAACAAGATGAACAATATTTTGTAAATAATGATTATGTATTATCCTGATTGTATTGAAAGCTTGCATCTATTTTGCAAACTATCATAACAAGCTTGATCTGTTCATTTAGTATATTGTAATGTTTTCATGTTTAGGAAGTAGTACACAGGGAGATGGTGTTGAATTCTCAAAATGTTTATTTTATTTGAGACTACAGAGAATTCCTGTCAGGGGCCGGAATTCACGGCACCAAAATAATAATCCTACATTTTAGTCTTGGCACTTTCACTGCATATTCTCTTCAGTCACAGCTCACACACCCCCTTATTATATAACCTCCTATTGTTTCCCACTGCTTTCTGGCTCAACCAGTCACATCCATGCTTTGCAACCCCCGAAAACAGCAACACACATTCTCCCCACTCATTCGCTCACTCCCCCTTCCCATGCTAAGTAAGGGCGTGACCCGTTCCCCTTACAGTACATGTAACATAAGCAAGACAAACTGAACAGACAAGAAGTCCTGCAACAAAGCAATTGTCCGGGTCGTTACAATATATATTTTTAATTTTAAAGTAAAAATATATGAAAGCATGATGACCTTTAAGTACAAAAAATCTTCAATAATATACAATTGAACAAGAACTGCTGAGTATTTATTTTCATTTCATACAGTATTAAATGGCAGTGTTTATATCTGATAGTGAAAAATAAATCAATATCAAGCAAGATAAATAAATGTATTTCAATATTTAATGTATTTATTTATTTCTGTTTTAATTTTACCAAATACATAGGTTATCCTACAGCATAGCTAAATCTCAAAAATTAACGTTCCTTTTTATCCAGTGGTGACCACTAATAGCGTTACTCTAAGGCTGGGACAATGCTTAATTTTTTATTATCGATTATATCATTCTCCGAAAAAGCAGATGCATTGATTTATTGACATTATGAAAGGGTAACCAAAAAAAACCCCAAAACACACGGTAATATATGTGGAGTTACTTTGCTAGTAATGCTTTAAAAACTATTATGCATATTAAATTGATTACATCTGTTTATGTATATAGGGTTCTATTCTCAAACGTTCACATTTTTAGGAGAACTGGCTATCCGGGGGAATATGGAATTCGAATCGAGGATGCTCCATCGTTTAAGACAGTATACACATTTATTCTGTGTTCGCAAAGTGGCATGAGAATCTCTTTACTTGAATTAATTCAAATCAAACATTCACTGTTCCCAATTAACAAATTCCCTGGTCACATTTGCCTTTGTTCTCCTGTGCAAACATGGCTGAATAGAATGGCTGTCCGGAAACCAAGGCACTTTCTAGCAATAGGAGAAAGAAGTGACCGCATTTTAAACCTAGAGAAAATGTAAAACTATTAGAGCTTGTCCTGCAAAAAAAGTACACTGTTTCTGAGCAGAGTCCGAAAGATTAAAAAAAATAAATAAATAAAAATATGGGATACCATAGCCACTTCTGTAAACAGCTTGGACTATGCCAAAGGATATGCATCAGATGTTCAAAAGCGCTTTTATGATATTAGCAAACAAGTTAAAAAAAAGTCTCATCAATTAAGACAAAGCCAACATAAAATTAATTGAATACTGAGGAAGAACATATTCTATCGACATTGGTCCACCGAGCTCTAGAAGGTTTACCAGATGAATTAGAAACGTAGAGGAAAGGGCATGGGAAAGTCCATTGAAGAGTTGGAGTTCTGAAGGCTCATCCGAACAGCACCAAAGTAGCACAGCAGGCATCATGCGTAAAGCACACCGGATGGCTGGAAGAGGTACCATTACAGACACCAGCAGCGCAGCCAGCTCAAGTATCCTCTCGAAAGATGTGCCCCTAGATTCTGTTAGAAGTTCCACAAGAGTATCAGCTGGTAGAAAAAAAGCCTAAATTGGACTAGTACAAATACATAGGCTTCCTAATCCCCCCCCCTCCTTTGTGTGTGTGTGTGTGTGTGTGTGTGTGTGTGTGTGTGTGTGTGTGTGTGTGTGTGTGTGTGTGTGTGTAATCCTTATGCACTGAATACTATTCCAATGCAATAATAAACATTTTGAAATAAAGTGCAATTCATGTTCCAAATAACTCACATGTGAAAAAGTTCCTTACAATTCCAATCCTAACCTCACAAGCCACAATAATTCTCTGTATTTAAAATATTATGTATTTTCCTGTTGGTACTGCATCTTTGCTATATAAAATAAAAATTGATTGATTGATTTCTTCAATCAGGTACATCGGGGTTAATTGCATCTTCAACAGACTACCCTTCGTGTGAAATATCAATATTTCTGTGAATAGCAATGTTGTGTAAGACGCAACATACTAAAAATATCCCGCCAACCTTCATTGGGTTATATTGCAGTGCACCACCTGATCTATCAAGACACCTAAACTGCTTTTATAGAAGGTCAAAGGTCCTTTGAAATACACTTCTCATGGCCCTGTGTGCAATATTATAGTTTTCCTCTGCTTGTGTGGAGGGATTCAATACTGGTGTCGTAACCCACTGACTTAAAGGATAGCCTGCATCCTCTGAAAAACAAATTATGGGAGGATAACATATTAACTAAACAGGAATGCATTGAAATTACCAAAGCTAAAATTTATATCACAAATACAAGGGAGAACTACATAAATATTTGTATTCAATATTTGTCATTCTTTTTTTTTTTTTTTAATAAATGTATTCAAGGGCTAGTCAACAGTGGCAGAATAAATTTGGTTTAGAAAAAAAAAGAAATACAAATATTTTTCAAAAAACAAAATCAAATCTATGGCTATAGGTTGTTTACCAATTAATATTCCTTTTGGTATCTGTGGCAACTCAAACAATTGCTCTAAATTGGAATTTTGGAGCATGTATGAATCATGGCAAGATCTTGGATAGCGGGCACACACATGACTTATGATACACACCACTTGTGTGCTTAACGAGGGAAAGTTTTTCTTATTGAAAAAAAAACTGTTTCCTGCAAGATTCTGCAAAGCAATATAATCCTGTGCCCTCCCGCAAATGCAGTAGTTACTTCTTTAGTAGTACGGGACATTGAGGCATGACTTATGCCCACCCTATCTCCTCCAGGACGCTGAAACGACCCAGAGGCATAGAAACCCAAAGCCACTACCACTTTAAGATAGGACAGGTAGGGCTAAATTCCTTTCTGACGGACATTCTAAATCATCCTTACAGCTTCACAAAGATCCACAATCGCAGCCTTTTCTACTCTAAATATAATCTTTATTTCCTCGTCTGGTAAATGAGGAAAGTTGACTCTGGGACGGTATATTCTCTCTCTGTTTTGATTACGTGAAAAAATATGAAATTTGGACGATGACAATCACAGGTGGGAATTCAAAAAGGGCCGTGTATGTATGTAAATTAAGCATTCAAGATATCTATTCAGACACATTCTCTTAGTGGAATTTAAAATGGAAGCCTTAGAATCCTTGTTAAAATGACTTTGAATACATGAATTCACCTTCTTGAGAATAGCAAATAGGAGAATACATTTGAAAATTGCATAATTTCTCCTTGAATGTCCCTCTCGAACATTTTCTCGTAGAGCCAAATATCAATTTTAAAAAAAACCACAATTTTGATATTATATAAAAAAACTAATATATATATATATATATATATATATATATATATAATATATAATATATATTATATCGTATAATATATATATATAATAATAAGTTCCCCAGTTTCGTTTTAGGTCAAGCAAAATCCACCCCCCCCCCCCCCCCCCCCCCCTAAAAAAAAAAAAAACTAATTTTATAAAAAGTTATCACTGTCCACAGCAGTTTAGTAACAAGAGTGTTGTCTATGGCTTATATTTTAATTGTGTTAAGGAACATGATAGTGTCCACATTTTATTTTAATTGAAGGACAACTGGCACTTACTTACAATGTGCCCACCACTACTGAATACCAGCTCACTAGGGACCGACACTGCTAAGATGCTTAATACTTCTGATCAAAGACACAAATTTTGGAACGATCTTGGTTATTTTTCTTCATTTTTACGCCAGGGTAGTTCAGATGAATAAATGCAGATTTTGTTTGAAGTTTTGTAGGATGCCATCTCATTAAATGGTCACGCATATTAGTTGTGTTACCGGAGTATCCCAAACATTACTTTCTTTACTTTCTTTTACTTTAGAAAATAATTGCCAAACATTGGAAGGCATTGTATTTGTAGCTCGAGCGATACAGTATTTAATTCACAACACTCTTAACTTGCTCTGTTACTTTGAAAACTCCTGCACAGGTGCAATCCCATCAGTAAACACTCACAGGGGGCAGGGCAGAGGGGAGAAGATGAGCTCATGTAGGAGCAGAGAAGCTCTGTGCTTATACGCTTAATGCAAAAAATAATTGCAGATTCTAAATTTAGAAATCAAAACTTTACTTTGCTTAAACCCTTTACACAAAAACAATGCACAGGCTTGACTATCGATAGTTGTCAAATGATGATAGAATCGATAAATTGCCTCAGCCTTAACTCTCATCAACCAGTATCGAGAGGAACCATACTTCCTTACACCGATAGGGACCACAATGAGTGTTACACTGACAGGAACCCAACATTCAGACCTCAATTGCGTGGGGTCTGCAAAAATCTGCAAACAAACAAAGGAGAAGGACATTTTTACCTTACCTTGGCGACTTATTTCTCTTACTGTATCGGGTCAGTTGCTGAAATGCCCGGGCAATTCATGAAGTGCCCAGCTGTGGTGGGCAGATGCCGAATTAGCATCAAATTTTATGTAATTTCGGCAACTGCCCACAGCCACCCGGGCTGACAGCGAAGAAAGATTTTTAACAGATTCATTGATAAGTTTGTTGGGGATCGTTGATGGACTGCAATCTTTAAGTCTCACCATAAATTTTTGATTGGATTCAAGTCAGGACTTTGAATGGGCCAGTCAAGAATATTAATTCTCTTCTTGTTCAACCACTCTAGTTTGGCTTTGGCTTTTTGCTTTGGGACATTGTCCTGTTGAAATGTGAATTTCCTCCCCAGTTTCAGAGTCTTGGTTGACCCAAACAGGGTTTCCGCAAAGATTCTCCTATACTTTGCACCATCCATTCTCCCTTCTATCCTGACAAGCTTCCCAGTCCCTGCTGAAGAGTAGCATCCCCATAACACGGTGCTGCCACCACCATGCCTGACATTTGAGATGGTGTTGACTGGGTGATGTGCAGCGTTGGGCTTGCGTCAGATGTAACGCTTGGAATTTAGACCAAAGAGTTCAATTTTTGTCTCGTCTGACCACAAAACCTTTTCCCACATGTCTGCAGTAAATTCCACATTTTTTTTTTTTTCACAAACTCCAAAAGTGCTTTAGGATGAGGCTTTGCCACCCATCCATACAGGCCAGCTTTGTGTAGGGACCGGCTTATTGTTAATGTGTGAACACTGACTTCCATCTCAGACACATAATTTTGCAGATCTCATTGTTGGCTTCAGAGTGACGTCCCAAACCAGTTTCCTGCTTGCCCGGTTGCTCAGTTTGGGAGGGCGAACTGATCTGGGTAGTGACTGGGTGGTATGATGCATCTTCCACTTCTTAATGATGGACTTTTAATCAGCACCTTTGAAATTTTCTTGTACCCTTCTCCTGCTCTGTACCTCTCTACCACTTTATCCCTGACTTGTTTCAAAAGATCCTTGGTCTTCACGGTTGCTTTGTTGGATCACTATGCGAGTTGCAGCTTGAAAGTCTTTATATACCCGAGGAAAATTATCTACAAGTTAAACCACTTTGAGTACACACAGGCGGAACCCTTTCACTTATTTTGTGACATTTCAAACAAGTCATTTGGACTGGAGCTGATTTAGGGCTGCAGTAGCAAAGGGGTTAAATACATATACAACTAAGATGAATCTGTTTTTCTCTGTAAATCTTATTTATTTTCCATATGCATTTTTTTACTTTATCAATGTGGAGTAGTTTGTGTGTTCTGTATATGTAAAGTCTAATTTGAAAGCGTCGTGGAGTACGCTTATATATATATATAGAGTTGTGTGGAAAAGTGTATGACACTTTCATTGAACATTCATATCAACTATATTTTTTAAACACATTGTGACGGATTGCCCCCTGGTCACATGCTTTTCTTCTCCAAATAAACATTTTAGTCACAGGATGCAAGAAAATGCCGTAGCGTGTGTTTATTATTTACAACAAAAAGAAAATAAACAAAACCTAACCCGACCTCAGGCCATATCTAAACAGTTGATGTTCCTGACTAATAACAAGGCAGACTAAGCCTGTTACCTCATCACCAAAACCAAATCACAACCCAAATCATAATCCAAATACCTTTTTCAATAGTTAATTTTTCAGTTCTTGCAACACACACAATAACAATCTGATCTCTTGCTCTCCAACTCTCCCAACCAAACTCCTACTATCACCCACACCCTTTTAAACATAATTAATTAGTTAACTGAATTAACCTGGAGTTGGTCCTGACTCCAGTAACAACTACTGGGTCATAATGCCCCCCATGTATAGTCTCTACTAAATAAGACATGTTTATTTTAAACCAGATTTAATTACTCTGTCTCCCTTATTTAACACACAGTTATCATTACAGTTAGTTTGAATCCCAATCACATTATATTAATCAATTTCTTTATTTAGCATCCAGCTAGTTTACATTCTATGTTCACATTGTATGCTTTTCCTAACCAATCCTTCACAACATATATACACACACACACCACAGACAAAAGTATTTGGGCAGTTAAAATTTGTTTGGTAGTGTGACAGGGTAGCCGGGGCGGTGACGTCAGGCCAGAGACAGACACTACGCACAGGTAGTACTCGAGTGCAAAGCTGTTTTTTATTGAAACAAAAATAAATTAAATATTTAAACAAAAACAATGCTCACAGAGCAAAGTAAAAATTTAAACCAAAAACAAAATCACAAACACAAAATAACCCCCACCTAAACAAATAATTAACTCAGGAGATGGTCACCTTCTACACAGGGTTTTGTGGGATAGGGCTTCTCCATCCATGCTGCCCAAAAATAACACACAAAACGTTGTGTTTTTAAACACAAAACAATACATTCTTAAATCACACTAAAAACACACAAACCACTCTTTTAAATCATAATACACCGGTACACCATACATTCAGATATGTCTAACATAACATATGTGCCTGTGGCAAGGTGCCCGCCCCTTTTATTATTCGCATCATTATTATGTATTGTATTTGTGTGCGGACAGACGAAAGCCATCCAACATTATCATTTATTGTTTGAGACCGGTGAAATGCTGGTCTGAAAGTGTAGCTGGTGGGGATGGGGTTAAATCCCCATCCCAGAAAAGCCTGTGGGAATGTGGCTGGAGCTTTAATAAGGCAACTGTCTAATGGATAATTAAGGCTCCAGCCACAGTATAAAAGACCCACTCCGGGCTCAGACAGGAGAGTATTAGAGAAAGTTAAGGAAGTAAGAGTGAATGCTACCAGCCAGCGAACACGGTACCCGTTTTTATTTGTTAGTGTTTGTTTTTACTTTGACCAATATGCCCTATATTTTTGTGTTTTGTATAAACTGTTTGTTTTATTATTTAATAAATACACAAGCAGCTCAGTTTTTGCATCTACCTTTTTTTTTTGTATTGCTTCCTGAGCCTGACCTCACCACCCACACGCACCACTCAAGCCATCTGTGACAGCCCCCCAAAAAGTAATCAAAATAGTACTTGGCGTGAGTCCCAAAACTACAGAACTATTATGATAGCATGTACTTTTTTGACAGCAACTCTCCTTAACTGAGCAATGACTCTATTACCCCTGTCAGTAAGAGTCACTTCTTGGCAATTAATCAAAGGAAACTAACTTTAAGCAAGTCCAGTCAACCTTTAATCTTTTGTTGGGCCAAAGAAAATAAAGCCTAATACTCACATTATCAACCCTTCACTTTAAAAACTAAATATAGTATAAAACAAATCCAGCATGATGTCTTACTACTTTTATACCATCCTTTGAGATAGTGGCTGGTACTCTTTCCCAGAGCTTAGATGTCTAGACTAATATCAGCTCTAGCAATCCTAGTAAAAATGTACATCCAGACATATTAGTTCCACGAACTTGAGCCAAGTCACTCTAAATAAATCAGCCATATAAACAAATCTACAGTGAACTTTGAATTAAATGTGCTCCTTTATGTTGCGCTCTTTTAGAAATCTCAATTAATATGTTATGGTAAAAGAGAGAATATTGGCAAATCTTCATATAAAATGTTGGGGTTTGAGCAGCACGGCTGCAGCATACTGCAAAGTAGTTTTGCACTAATGTTTGAAAAATGTGACCACAAACCAGAAAACAGAATTATAACCAGGCTTGGGGGTGAAACACTGTTTTTCACACTCCATCTTAATTGTTATTTATCTTGAATAGCAGCCTATTTTATTCTCACCAATACTTCATTGTTTAATGTTCCTGATGCATTTTCTCCTTGTTCTGTGCCTGGATAAACATTAGCCTACTGAAATTAACAAGTGGCATCTGTAACTGAAATTGACATGGCAACTGGTTTATAAAGGGCGATTGCATTTAAATTTTATTAAAAGAATATTATCACATAACATGTGTTGATTCAGTTATCACATATCTAAAATAAATTAAGTAAAAATTAGTACAATAGCTGACCTTGTTTTTTTCTTTCCAAAACTGATAAACTAAACATTTCCCACAACTCGATGCCTCCTTCGTTAATCCTGTGTTCCTAGCAAGATCTCATGCTTTGCTGAAAATAATTGTGAAAGCTTATAATACAAAGCGAAAGTTGTTTAATATCACCTGTTAAAACACCTGTTTTCAATAGGCTATAATATAAAGCCTTCGGTTCTTTAGTTTTTTTTTTATTTGTGACCTGCTGTTTTGTCTGATTTGAATGTCTTTTTTTCTTTCTTTTTTTTTTAAAAAATTGTATGCATTTTTTTGCATTTTATTGTTTCTTATTTCTGTGACCTGTGATGTCTGTATGGTCTTTATATTTTTTATTGGAAAAGAACTTTGGGATACTATATTGTATGTAAAAAGGCCACAAGTATTTGGCTAATATTGTCCATTTTTTATGCTGTTGTTTTTATTTGCGCCCTGCAGTTTCATGGTCTTAGCATGCAGCAATCATATCTATTCAATTGGACGTTTACTATATTGTGGTCATTTTAAGGACTTGTCTTATTTGAAAGAACTGAAGAGTTCCTTTGCTATATTGCATTGTGACTGACCGTGCTGTGTCAAAGGATAGTGTGTTATTTTGAGAGATGTCCTGCACTGTTGAAACCAAGCTTTTTCTATTTTGTGGACAGAATATCCTCCAGTTTTAAATAATCATTGTCTAATCCTAAACATTTTTAAACATTATACCAGACATTTAGTGTATATAAAATAGCTGGGGTTTTTATTTGAAATGCTTAAATGTTTTATTTGGGGGGACCAGTTAGAAGTGATGAATGGTCAGATTGTTTTCCAAGTGGTTTCATGTGAGTACATCCGGCATTTTTGAAAATCCAGTATATTGCACCGAATATAGCCTTACAGACAAATAATGTTTCTCAAGAACAGGCAAGGATAGTCTAGTTTAGAGAGTGAGAATCTCCTTTTCTTTATTCTGGGCTGGGAACCTAGATCCATAGAGAAATCTACCCAACAGAGAGATTGGCAGCATTTTCCAGTTCAGCATCTTCTACTATTAATTCTAATTATTATACTGATTACTGGTAACCTAAAACATAGTTCCAATCTTCACATAATATAATGATTTACATGCAAATAAACATTTTCCCATCCAACTAAAAACTATGATTTTTCAAGCAGGTAGGTAATTGATTTGCAAGTTCCCTAACAATTCAATTATTATATCATAATTTAAAACACCCATGTAACTGCTGTCAGCTACTTTTGTACACGTCGAACTACTGAAACTTACATAAATACCATTACAATAGCACTTTCACCCTTTGCAGGAAACGAAATCACTGTGAGCAAATTTTCAGAAACTCGCTCATATCACTAACACGCCTATATGTAGACATTATTCTTGAAAATGTTTCCAGCAGGGTTGAGATTGAATGTTGGGGCTATCTACAAAGTCACACATTAAATATAGAACACAGTAAAACATTGCAATCCAAATGTCTAGGGGAGCAGCGTCTTCGAGAACAGGAACAATATATTAAATACCAGCAACAAAGTTAGTTCTGCCTGCAACGGACGTGTTTTGTGTTAATTCTGCACTGCCCAGTACCGTGCTGGGAAATCGTGGGCTTATCAACTTATCGATATTCAAATTTGTGATGTTTTACTGTATATGAATACTAGTTCACGTTGACCCGGTTAATCCAACATTTTTCATTTGTCAAAATTGAAATATGACAGATTTGATATATTAAATTTTACTTACAAATACATCACTGCAAAACATGTTTGTATAAGATAAAGAAGGATGCACTCTTTAAACAAAAGCTGTTTAGTGTCTAAACACAAGTACTATAATCACACTAATAAATCAGGGATTAATAACAGAAAACTGGTACTCATGTTAAGTCTGACATGTAAACTGAAACTTGTGCAGGTTAATATGCTCAAATTTGAAAATTCACAGAAAACCTCAACTAATGTAGGAGTTTTAAAGCTAAGAACTCTGCCTTGTTTTACACAACTTTGTTAAATCATTGGTTTAAATTATTTTCTACATTCCATCAAGATTACAAATATTGCAGATGTGTTATTTTTAATAGGAGACTGTCATCTCTTTCCCCCCTCTACTACAAAAATTACTTGATTTACAGCAGACGTTTTCTGGCAAAAGACTCACAGTGTAGAAAACAATTTATTGACAGTCATTAAGTGTCGCAGTAATGATTCTGCTATTTTAGTTCCAGTGGTTCCACTCCTTAGAGTGACAGTGTAACTAGTGAAAATACAACAGGGGTACCTATTAACAATGTATTGTAAACTATTACTAGTCACTTTTAAAAAACCTACTTAGTGTAAACTGAACCACACTTTTTTATTTTTTTTAAATTTATTTTTTTATTTGGCTTAACATGATTTCAGTGATGTGAAAACACTGTGATACCGCTGGTATGTAAAAATGTGAAAATGTTACCAGTGCCATTCTATGATTGCATTACTTTGTGGAGCTACTTCACTGACATTGAAGCTAGTTTTGAAAAGAATGCAACTCTGCATAACACATTAACAATACCAATGTACATATACCGGTACCCGGATTACACATTTGCTGAGAAAAGAAATCTTTCCTTTCCAACATACAGAATTATTTCAAATGTTGTGGCAGGTAATAAAGCTTAGAGTACCTATCAAGTAACTACATAGGTCAGATTGTTGAATTTCTTTCTGTCTCAGTTTTGTGAGAACATTTCTGGGTCACAAGGACAGTCTATAATATAGAGCCATGTGGCTGATTTTCTCAAAAAATTAATTCAGGAACAATAAACCAGGCTAAATAATGGGGCCACCAGGAAAAATGCAGAGCTCAGGAATTTACACATCACTGCATTAAAAGGCATTGAATTTACCTTGTTAAGTTTAGGTATCTTTATCTTGGCCAATAGCTTATCTAACCGGAAAGCAGATGAAGGTTTAACGTTCTTTAAATAAGTTAATTACTGAAGTAGGCAGCAGGTAATGGCCATCCTTATCTTTCACTAGTTGCAACATTACATTCACTGGCAGCATCTTTAGAAGACAGACCCCACCCCCAGGATTAAATCTGTCTACAAGTAAAACCTGTGCAAGTGTCAAGTAAAATGATTAATTGAAACCTGGTTTCAAAGTGCCTGCCACTGATGCAACAGTAGCCTCTGTTTCAACCCGTAGCTTAAGAGCATCATGCTGCAAAATGGACTGGAGCAAAGCATCTACACATTATAACACAATAATACAGTTATGAAACTTGTGCTATAGCAAGGATGGTAGCATAACAAGGAACATTACAAAATGAACAAAAACTGTATGTTGGCAGTTAGGACATTTTGTGTTCTTTACAGTAAACAACATAAAAGCAGTTTTCGTTCTGCATTCGAATTGTTTATGATTATCGTGCTGGTGGCAAAGTGAGGGTGTACATTAAATGATTTTGCACCAATCATCACCATACGTTTATTATAAAGTCCTAGCCTCTTATAGTTATTTGGGATTGCATTTGGCTAAAATAAAAAAATGTTTGAGTTTATATTAATACATGCACTCATTCACTTTCTCAACTTAGGTAATTTCAATAGCATTACCTGCTCTGCCACTTATTTATTACCTACAGTTAATATTTTATTTTGGTATTTGCATTTAATTAGGGCTGCAACAAAGGGTACATTTTTACCTTTGAAGGTTTGGAACGCATTACTGAAGGAAGGTTCTCAAACATTCAATGGTACTAATGTTCACAATTTACTGGTGATGTCACCATAGCTACTTGTTTATATTTGATTGAAAATCTTATTATTTTACAGGTCATCCATACACATTGAACATTAACATGTAGTTTAAAAATCAGTTATATAGAACAGTAGTGATGTTTTTAGAATTTAAATAAAAATACACATTTATTTACAAGTAATTTATGCTGCTTGCGATATATAGTGTACAGTAAGCTTGCATTGCAGCAGCACTACCTGTAGTGAACTTAGGCAAAACAAAGCTTTTGGGCACTGAACAAATAAATTCAAAACAGCAGAGGGGTTTCGAGAAATTTCTCTCAATACTGTTTACACTAGGCAACGAACAAAGAAATTAAAGGTTTGCCTCTGGATAACATGAGCTGGAGGGGAAGGGGCGGACAGTGCTTAGTTTTAGAAATTTAAATTATTAGTATTAGCATATATTTTGTATGTTTCAAAAAACATAATCTACCACAACACTTCTCTTACACTGTCTTGTACTCTATAGGTACCCCACCACCCCCCGTGTGTTGGCATACTATACCCTGCTCCACACACACCAGCGACGCCATACAGAGTTGCTACGTGTAACAATTTGGTAGTGGATTTTAATACAACAACAACTTTTGTTCACATAATATGCAAATTAAAAGATCAAATTTTTCATGTGAGTGACATATAATGTGTGATTTATATTATTCACATATGGTCAAATGGTTACTGTTAACAAAAAACAAAACATACTGTGCGTGAATGCAACCTGATAAACCTTAGCAGGTTTTAAACTACCTTTGAAATCCTGGCAAGCGAACGACCCTTCAAACCCAGCCCTACATTGAATAAATACAGGCACTTTTCATGGACATTCTTGGACATGTAAACAATATCACCAAGCTTTGGGATAGATCAGTGGCCCAAAGCAGTCCATAATTCTGAAAAAGTGCTGAAAGTTATTTCAAGTGATCCGGGAAGATAGGAAACAGCACAGCAAGGTCCATTACAGGTATTGTTATAACTTATATGGACCTGATACTGGCTTTTATGGGTTGTACAGTACAAGTTCTGTTTTTCCTAGTGCAACACTTCTTTGTATTGAATACATGTACATTCTTTTTAAATAGCAATATAAGTTTAAGAGGAAAAAAATGTATTGCATTTGAACCTTAGTACTGTAAAATAATTTTAAATGCATTCAATAAGAATGGCTTCGCTTAAAAAAAAAAAAAAAAAAAAACTATTACAATTGAAAAAATTAAGTCTCTAGATAATCATATTGTATAAACATTGCAAAATTACTATTACAGCATAAGTACACAGTACCTAGCATTAACAAATTTTATGAATTAACATTATACTGTATGAATCCTGTCATATTTCTTCAAAATCTCTATATCTGGAGGGTTAAATTCAAAGCTTATATCCAGTGCTGTTTGGTTTTTTACTAGAGATCCTTTTGACGCTCATTTTAATGTCATTTTAGTGGCTTTCTTTTAATACTAATTTTATTTATTATACTGCTTACTTTATTGGCATTACTGCTACTGGGTTTTGCCGCATGTTTTCTCTCCTATATCTGACAGGCTTTTAATATTATTGCTTCCTCACAGGTTTTCAATTTAAAAGCATTAACAGAGCTTATACAGAAATTCTTTCTAGAAATCACAAATCTTTTCTGGAAATTGTGTAAAAGGTAAAAGTAGTCCTCAGTACTTCCAGCCTATTAATGCTTTAGTACAGTGCCAGTACTTTATTTCAGCTGGTCTGACAGTGTGTCAGCATATTTATTGGAGCCTGGATATACAGTGAAATACGGAAACAATAAACCAGAGCCAACCTCTGGTTAAAGAACATCACATTTCCAGAGATAAAAAAAGGTTACTGTAAATCTAGTTTTGGACCATTCAACAAAAACAAATAATGTACAGTAGCCACTGCCAGCTGCATTGACTTTGTGTGGGAAACCTATACCCTATTAACACTAGCTGCTTTTAAGCCAGCTTTGAGGCAGCTTATGTCTTTTTTTTTTTTTTTGTGTAACGCAGCCATCCAAGGTCCAGCCTAGGTATAGCTGTCCTAAAAGTGGCCTGCTCCAGAGGGGGTCTCTATGACAGCTTTAGTCGTTTCTTTTTTTTTTCTCTTCTGAGAACACATCGGTCCTTCAGTCAGCTCACGTAAGCCACATACAATCCCAAGGCCTACTTAACATCATCGAAAGACAGGCAACAGCAGCCTCAGGAGTGGTGGACTACTCAACTTATCTGGGAAGCCCAGACAGCCTACCATGCTTTAACCCGGTGGGTAAAGAGGTGACTGAGATAGTCACCATTGAGCAGTTTGTATGGTTCCTGGGGACAGAGGCCAGTAATTGGGTCAGCCAACACCAGCCCACCACTCTAGACGTAGCAGTCAGGTTGGCCGAGGCATAAGAGGACTCCATTACCACACCACTGCCCACCCCGATAAACACAACACCGGCACTTCCATTCAACAGACCCAGGATGGCAGGCTCAAGGCCGTTGCCCCCTCAACCACGCTGCCCCTCCTCCTGGACCAACACCCCCTTGTTCCCCAATGGACAGCCTCACTCCACAACAATGGAGGCCAAGGTCGACCCCCAGCTGGGGTACAGCAGGGGCCCCCTCCCCGCTGTCAGGTCAGCTGCAGGACAATCAAGCTCTGTGGGCGCCTTTTACACTGGAATGCTACCGAGAGAGGCATGAATAAATCATATCCAGTAAACAAGTTGTGGGGGCAGAGGGAGTGAGAGTGTGTAATGCTTCAGTGTATGAGATGAAGCATGGAGCAACACAGAGCTTGGCATAGCCTCTTCTCAGTCACTTGATGTTGATGGCAAATATTCTTCACTTATGTGTTCACTGACACACTCTCTGACATCCGATTCAATTGTATGTATTTGAATTTAAATTGGAATTGGAATTAAATATTATTACTAATACTTCTTTCTCACTGAGCGATTTTCGCTGGTTTACAAACACTTGACATTTTTTTGACTGGGTTTATTATATGTAATTCAGTCAATATCTGGCAGAGGGTGCAATAGACCAATAAAAGATGTTACAGAAACCTAGTGTTACAGTATCATGCAATCAGGGGTTTTGTAGGCTCCGTAATTCAAGTTTAAAGTTGCAGAATGTACAGGTATGTTCATACTCCCTGGGGACCAGAGAGAAGCAAATGTACTGGTACGTTCATACTACTCAAAGGGGAAACTACTCCGTCATTGAGAAGGAGTGCTTGGTCATCAAATGGGTCACTCACGCCCTTCGCTATTAACGTCAGGATAACTCGGTGGTATCTGGTGCTGCAGCCCTTCCACTACAACTGTGAAACATCATGCGGGGGGGGGGGGGGGGGGGATTGGGGAACTTAAGAGTTGGCTGAGTGTTACTTCGGCATCACTCTGAGGGGTGAGATATGTGACAGAGAGAGGAAGAATTCGAACTGTAAATCTCCCTCCCGACCAGACAGGGCATTGTGTAAGGTTGGTGGTATGCTTCCTCCTAGATGGACTGCCTTGACGGTAGGCGGAAACCAGAAGATGACGGTATTAGGGGGAGCGCATAGTACCCGATGGACTCAATTGCAGTCAGCTGCGAGGCGGCCCTCAATTGGAGAAAGCATGGCGATGGGTTGATTGCAGGGAGGAGTTTTGGGGTACAAAGGGGAAACAGCTACGTCAGTACTCGCACTTGCACTGAAAGCATAATTCAGCCAGAGCTTGTGTTTTGTTTGTTATTGTTTTTTGTTGTGTCTTGTACAGGAGCAGTAAAAGCCAGAGAACATCTCTCACAGCAGAGCACAGCATCAGCACTCAACACTATCCCTGGAGGAAAAGATTGTCGTTTTCATCAGGACTGTAACCTGCCAAGTTTCCCCAGATACCATTGCTAGTAGAGGGGTGGCTTCTTATTATTATATTGTTGACAAAGTAAACACAGACGTTTTGGGGGAGTATACCTGTCTGGACATTGCACTGTTTTACTGCACCACTTGCATCTTGATCACAGGTACAAACTCAGCAAACTTCTGTTCTCTGATGCATGTGTTCTTCTTTCTTGTATTTTAGCTGTCACCTATTTACATGCTTGCTCGCTCAGGTATCTCATCTTCAAATTTATGATTTTCACGATTTCCATGGCCTACATAACTTAATCGATAATACCATGATGCGTTGCTAGTATATGATGAATACACTTGAGTTCTAAAGGGACAACAGTACACAATTAAAAGTTGAAGCTATAAAACAAACCAGTTTTGCTTTTGTTGAATAGCAAAAATAAGTATTTTTCATGTGTAAAATATCTGAATCTTGTTTATATTTACATTTTAGAAGAGTTGTCCAACTGATATGCAAATGTTTACAGTAACACCTGTTTCTCAAAATGCCCACATTCCCCAAAGAAGAGACTTTGGAAGTGGAAATTTAGAAGCAACAGGTCTGAGAAGTAGACGGTACCAATGTGCAACTTTTCAATTATTTGCTCCATTTCTGGCAAAACTCTATCTTAATTAGCACAGAATGACCATCTTGAAGTAGAAACATACCACTGACACAAATGACAGGCTTGTTTTTTTATTTAAACACTTCTACCTCTGTGTCATGGAGAGGGGAAATGCCTTCACACAAGGGTGGTCATTATGACTACTGTTTTAGGGAATATATGTACTCATACGGGGCCAAAGCCAGCTTAGGTCTGTGCTCAAGTGTAAATGATGGAACCTAAGCCAGCTCAGATCCGTGTTGTAAGTGTAAACGCACCTATAGAGATAATAATGCATTAGAGAAGGGTGCATTGTGACAGAGTGAGGTAAACACAAATCCATCACGGTACCAACAGTAAAATAAACAACGGGACTTGCAAACTCTTGCTTACTGTTAATATTGACTTTAAACAGAGTTGTGTAAAATTATTATTTAAAAAGAGAAAGGCACTATGAGAGGAAAAATAACCATAAAAAAATTAACCTACCTGGGTGTCCTGTGTCCTTGGGGGGCGCTGTGTTGGTAGCTGAACCTGTAAAGAGAGAGAAAAGAAAAGCCGTTTTAAATTTTTTATTTTTTTTTCTTTCTTACGAACGCAGTGCTTGCTTGTGTTCAGTATGTAGAACAGGTGCACATATTCAATATGCCCGATATACTAGTGAGTTGATTAACGGTTTTATCACTGTTATATTACTTTGCTAATTACTAATAGTAAACGTGTGTTAGATCTATGCACAGTATGTATCATTGTCAGTAAAATGCATCAGCACTGCTTGGAGCAGCAGAGGGCAGCCATTTTATGGAGCGAACATGCCGAGTCTCCCGATACAGACGTGAGCGCACTCAATGCAAGTCTATGGGGAATGTATTAAAAAATAATATTCTATTGCATTTGTAGTCTAAAAGATTTGGACAAAGGCATTATGTGAAATGACAAATGTATATTGTGCTGTGACAATACTGAGATGTTTAAACAAGTTTATGTAAAGTCTAAATTTAAATTACATTTTATTTGTAGGCTTGTGAATTGGTTTAGCCCAGAGGAGGAGTAAAGGGGCTAGAAAAGTATAAATAGCTAGGAGTAGCTCATTTGGGGGTGACTGGATATAGTTTTGAGTAGCAGGGTACTTCAAATTCTGTATAAACAAATAAAGAAATGTACTGAGTACTGAGGCATAGCGCCTTGTTTATTACATTTTTGTTTTGTTTGTTTTTCATATATACGGCCATCTTTTTGGCTAATTGGGATTTACTTGTTTTTGATCTGCCCTTTCAACTGAGGCTGCAATAAATTCCTTGACTTTTTTGCACTTTATCAAGTCTGCTGTCTGCTTTTTGCTACTCCTGCTACACCACATACCTTCACATGCATTAATGAGAACAAAAATGTCACCCTGAGGAAATGTTGCTATTTTAAAGATAAAGCCTTCCAGGTTCACCTGACTGTTTAGCTCACCCTGCACATATACCACACTGCTGTACCTTTACCAGGGGAGCCACACTGTGACGTGGGTTTTATTCTGTATATTAACAACAGCCATCTTGAATAGACAAGAGTCAGATTTTGGCAAAAGTACACGTACAATCAAGATATAATGCACAAATCCATTGTTCACGTGAGAATAAAGTGGTGCAATCTTTGCACAAGAGATAAGCTTAATAATTTGGCTCATCATGTTTGTCTGACTGGTGAAACAAAAACAATTCAAGAGGTTTCTAGCACTCTAAGCACTCAAATGCCCTTGGTTCGCATGTAAACAACCAGAAAAGACCAGTTCAACAACTATTAAGTAGAAAGTGCTTTAGGGCAATTATATTTAAGTATGCTTTCTTGTTTCGTATTATTTTTCTTCAACCAGCAAATTAGGCAGAAAAAACCCAAACATTTTCCATTTGAAAAATTGCTGATGTCAGCATGGTCCTTCAAGTTAGCATTTAGCCTTTATTAATCCATACATTTTCCACTCTGGGGGGATCCTAAACGTCTCCAATTAATAAATATACATTTGTATACTATACCAAGCTTCCAAAATTGACAGGATGTGCAGGATGCTCACCGGCTTTGCTCAAAAATCTAAAAGTAGTAAATTAGGACAGGAAGGGGAAAAGTTTCTCCCTCAGAATGACAAGCTCAACAGTGTAAATTCAATTCTTGTTCAATACAGTTGGATAAAACAATCACAAGCAACCATTTTTCTTCAAGAATTTGGCTTTTCAAAAAGTAAGTGTGCTGATGTGCTAGAATTCCATGTACATGTATTTTATCTGCGAATAACCTTGATTTAAAATGCATGTTGAGGGCAAAATTTCAGATCCAACTACACATTTAAACAAGGTTTGGCCACAAACCAAAAACCACATTCTTTGAGATTCATGCAAATTAAAAAAAAAACAAGGTAATTGTGTCCCTGTGTCACAAAGACAGCCGGAGTGGGTGGCGTCAGACCAGAAATAGGAAAATAAACAGCGAGAGAGATGGATTTTGGTGGAGCTGAGTGAATGGTTTCGCTCAGCATTTAATAAATAAAAAGAACAGACAGAAAATAAAAAGGTTGTACAAACAAAAACACAGGACACGGCACATTCGCCAAAATAAACAGACTAACAAAACAGATGATACAGACAAACACGGTGAGCAGATATTTATCCACTATTATTATTCTTATGATTATTTTTACCTCTGTCTCCTATCCCGTTCTCCACTCACCGAACACCCAACCCCGAGTGGGTGAAAACATGCTGTTTTTATGCAGCTGTACCAAGACTCGATTGCTAATCAATCATTCAATTGGAGTCTCGGTACAACTGCACGTGAATTAATAAAGTGCAATTCCCCATGCTCACATATTATTTCTTTTTACTTGCACGTGAAGTGCTGTGCAATCCTCGTGCCTAAACACAAATATACATTTTAAACACTTGTGTTACACAGACCCGTTTATATCCCGTGTACCAATGACTATACACCAACATTTAACACACCACACGCAACATATAACAGATAATATACACAGAGGCGGGCACTTCGTCACACCCTGCCACAAATATTTTCCTTTTGGTCACATGTACTAGCGCTTACATAAGAAAATATACAAATGAGGAGGCCATTCAGCCTGTTTCATCTCGTCCGGTTTCTAGCAGTTGATTTTTCTCAAAACTTTGTCACGCTGGGTCCTGAAGCATCCAAGTCATTTTGCCTCAAAAATATGAGAAGGTAGCCAATTCCATAAACCCATCACTCTCTGTGTGAAGCAGTGTCTCCTTCACTGTCCTGAATACTTCATTTCTAACTGTGTCCTCTTATCCTGGTTTCTATACTGTGCTTACTTGATTTCCTTGCTCTCACTGAAACTTGGCTCGCTCCTGATAACACTAACTTCTGCTGCCCTGTCCTTTCTCCACATCCTGTCCCATACTCCGCGTCTCACTGACCTTCACTGTCCCCTGACCTCTCCTCACTCTCTGTGAACACCTTTGAATTTCATGCGGTCCAACCAACCTCTCCCTGTCAACTCCTGCTAAATGTACTATCTCCTCTCCTCCCTCCCCTCTGTCTAGCCCAACTGTCCTTTTAGGTGATTTCAATAGCCATCTCTCCAACTCCACCTACTCTGATGGATTCCTTCCACTTCTTCACTCCTTCAACTTCTCTTTCTCTCTCTCTCTCCATCTCCTCCTACCCAGAAAGCTGGTCATCAACTGGATCTCACCTCCTCCAGGGCCTGCTGCCCCTCCACCCTCTCTGTCACCCAAATGGACCTCTCTGATCACTATTTCATCTCTTTTTCTCTGTCTCTCCCTACTCCACCTACCCCCACTGTCATCTCCTGCCGTAACCTGTTCTCTCTACCCCTCTGTCCTTGCCTCCACCGCTCTCACCTCCCTCCTATCAACTGTTTCTCCCAACTCTGTAGACTCTGCTACCTCCACCCTCTTCTCCTTCCTCACCTCCTCCCTCGACTCCCTCTGTCCCCTCACCTCTAGACCTGCCCGCACCTCCCTTCCCCAACCTTGGCTCTCCTCCGTGCGCCACGTGGAGAGAAAATAACTGTGCTCTGCTGAAAAGAAACTCCCTGCTACCCTAGACCACTACCGCTCCCTACACTCTTCCACTCTCTCCTTTGCTAAATGCTCCTATTTCCAATCTGTTATCCAATCCTCCACTAACAACTTCCGGAAACTATTTCCTACCTTCTGCTTTCCTGTCTGACCACTCTCTGCTTGACCCGCTCCAATCTTGTTTCTGCTCTGCTCACTCCACTGAAACTGCTCCCCTGTCTGTCACTAACTCACTAAACTCTGCCCGCGCTGCCTCTCTCTCCTCTGTCTTAATTCTCCTCGATCTCTCTGCTGCCACTGATACTGACACTGTCGATCACTCTATTCTCCTATCCTTTCTCACTGACCTGGAACTATCTGGTACTGTTCTGGCCTCATTTTCCTCCTACCTGTCCAACCACACCTACCAGGTAACCTGGCGCAGCTCAATTTCCACACATCACCTTCTCTCAACTGCTCCCTGGGCCCCCTCATCGCATCCTATGGTTTCTTATACCATTTCTATGCAGGTGATGCTCAGATCTTCTTCTCCCCCCCGACCCTACCATCCCCTCCCGTATCTCTACTTTCTGTCTGCTATCTCCTCCTGGATGCACTCGCATCACCTCAAACTCAACCTCTCTAAATCTGATCTCCTTTTCTTCCCCTCCTCATCTTTCCCCTCCTCTGATCTCTCTCGCCATTCCTCTGGAACTGACCATGCTCTCTCCCTCCTCCTCAGCCAAGAACCTCGGAGTAACCCTGGACCCCTGCCTCTCTTGCTCTCAGCACCGGTTCTTCCTAAGCAACATACAAAGAATCTGACCCTTCTTCTCCAACTACTCCACACAACTCCTCGTCCAGGCCATGGTACTCTCCTGCCTAGACTACAACTCCCTCCAGGCGGGCCTCCCTGCTTCTGCCACCCGTCCACTCCATCTCATCCAGAACTCCACTGCTCACCTGGTGTTCTCTCTGCCTTGCTTCTGCCACTCTACGCCACTGGCTCCCGATCATCCACTTCAAGACTTCTGTACTCGCCCACCGATGTCTGGACCAGACTGCACCCAGCTACCTCCAGACCCACATCTCTCCCTACACCCTCACCCAACCTCTCCGTTCTGTCTGCACTAGAAGACTGGCTGTACCTCCTCTACGCTCCCCTGCCTCCACAGCCCACTCCTTCTCCAATAAAACTGTATTTTATTCCATTATATACAGAATCAAATCTCATCACTGAGCTAAAGATAAGAATTTGCTGTCAGATAACCATTATTAGGTGGAAAGTGGTGTCACAGATATTTTCAAGAACTTCTCCAGGCAAATGCACATTCCACCATATAGTAGTCTCTGGCCCAGCCACTACAACACCAGGTACCAGTGGATAGCACATTGTGGGTATTGCATGTACTGTTTATTACCTGGGATGAGGTAGAAGGGGGAAAGTGGTACTTGGGCTTTGCTTGCGAGTGAGGTGCCCTCAAAAATCTCATGTTAGGCAAAGGCATCAACCCAGTTCTATACTCCCTTTTCTCACACACCTGAACCATACTATCTCAACAAGTAAACAGTGTGCCTCCTAACAACAGTCCTATTTATCCAACTGAAATGGCTGTGAACCTGGGACTGAATGTTGGTAACCATTACCATTGGGTTGTTTAAAGTACTGTATTACGCCTGAATCTTGTTTCAAGGATATTTTTATATTTAGGTTGTTATGCATTACTGTCAGTTACCTTTAGAGAAAATGCAAAATAAGTACTGTTTACAGTTTCGTAAACTGACTTTGACAGAACTTTGTTTACGTTAAAAAATGATAAAATCAGCATATGCACACAAACACATAAAAAGGGGTGGAAAAGGCCACGTATCCAAAATAATGCTTAATTCTGGAAACTAGTGTGGAGCAGGTTCTACATACACTCCTCAAACCTGTTTAGCAACTTTGTATCTTAAATTGCATCAACCTTCAGAACAGCTATTGACTTAATTTGTAAAATACTAGAGCAGGGCAGACCACACAATTCACATCACAGATTAAAAAAAAAAAAAAACACAACATAGTAAAACAACATATTTATAGTAAAAAATATAATTGCCATTGACGGTAGATTTTAAGGCTGCCATTGCTAATAATTACAGCAGTACTGTAATAGACATTTTTTTTTTTAAATCTTGAACAAAATTAACTGAATAAGTTGTTTTAAAAAAAAAAAAAAAAAAAAAAAAACTTGACAAACCAAGTCATAATATATGTGTTGTAAAATACACAAAAATGAACAATTTGAGTATTTACTACATATATACAGTTATCTTACAGTACAGTAGCATTAACCCAGAATACTAAAAATCCACTCAGAGTAAATGGAAGCTGTTGTTGATTTAACCCAGTATTTTTAAACTAAAGACTCAGCAGATCTTTCGTACAAATTGGAGTCTTTATACATTTGGTTATACAAGCAAAACAGTGTGCCATCTGTTCCAGAATATCAGAAAGAGCAAGACAGATAATAATGCTCTTTAGTTAAACTAAGCTGAAATTATTTACTTCCTGATTCCTGGTAGCACTTTCACTGTTGCGCCAACCTGATGCTGTTGCTCTATTGTATCTGCAAGCCAAACCCCTCCGAGTTGCTCTTGAAAAAAAGAACAAGCACCACTGTGCAGAATTCACTTCATCAAATATACTTAATTATGCATAATTATTTTCAAACAAATCATGCTTACGTGATCATTTATTGTTTTACCTCAAGAATGTGGACTGAAATCATACCGGCCTTTAAGTGCTACTTATATTAAGCAAATCAAAAGTGTAGTAAAGTTCAAAGCATGGTGAAGCACATGATAGAGGAATATGGTAACTGACTATGATAACCTCTTGTTTATAACGTATAGAACATATTGAAATTGCAATACCAGTCCAAAATCCATCCAGCGATATCCTTAGCCAGGTACCTGGCAAAAAGTCTCCACCAAATCTTTTTACAAATGTACTGAAAGTCTCATTAAATACGTATCATCTAGTTCTAGTCAAAAATAACCAGAAACCACAGTGCTGCGCAAAGGTAAACTAAAATTGTACAGCAAATCCTTACTGCATCATCAATAACAAAGTATTAAAACGTTCTTATCCGCAATAAGAGAAACTAGATTGTTTTTTGTAAAGAAAAAATCATATTTAATATGAATATTTGTCTCTTTACCGACTACCCCTACTCAGTAAGTAACCCGTTTTGTTTAACATAAAAAGATTAAATAACCTCTAAAAGGGTGTATGTTTGTTAAACAAATACAGGAAGATCTGATGTGAAATTAACCAGCAGTATCAGCACCCTTAAATAACTCAGCAAATACTGGAATGTAGACATCATTTAGTGATAGGATACAAGGCAGAAATGAACCACTGCCCATTATTTAAGAACTATGCACTTAGCTCTATGGTGTCAGCAGGTTCAGCGAAGTGTAGTCTACTGTTGGATATTTCTGACCATTTGTCACATTTCGCTGGCTGAGGGCAAGGACTGGAATTACAATTACTGTGTTGTTGCTATTTCATGTATTATGCTACTATATTGTGTATTATGCATTTTTCATTGAATTTAATGTATTATGCATTTTTTTACTGAATCATATAGTATTTTGTATTTAAAGTATTATGGATTTTCTTGTTGTTACTTCATCATGTATAGTGCTTTGTGATGGTGGTCCACTATAAAAGGCGCTATATAAAATAAAGATTGATTGACTGATATACCCCGATACTGATATTCTCAATAACTTCTTAAAGAATGTATTTTTCAAGCTTCATCGTACCTGGACATGCCGTTATGTAGTTAGACAGACATTCAGCCGAGTAAGGGCTTGTCTAGATATGATCTTAAAACGTATATGTGACACCCAGATGGACACACAGGCACCCTGATTCTGATACTATAAATAATGTCTTGGCAAGTCCCATCTGAGTTAAATAAGTAATTCACTATACATCTACAATAGGCGGTAATCTAGAGAGATTTAGAAATGCCTAATGAAACACTTTTAAAAAGGAATCTTTATTAATGTCTTCCATATGCTATTCTAAATTTAACAATTGGGTGTTTTAAAGATATCCGTACTAATGTACGTACGACCATCTGCACTACTTCATGGTAGCCAGAGATATGCATCCCAGTGGGGGAAAATTTACTTATCCAAACTCTCAGTGAAATCGGATGAGCAGTTCCCTACAATGGTTGACTAATACATCAGGTGTCAGCCTTGTGAAAAGCTAAACTACAATATCCTTGTTGCCTGGGAATGTTATACAAGAGGGTTCATGGAGCCCTCTAGTGCTTGAAAACAAACACCTAAAGCAAATCTTTTCAACCTATTGTAGAACAAGCCTCATATTTGAAACACACACACACACACACACACACACACACATATATATATATATATATAAATTATTACTTAGACCACGTATTTATGCCAAAGGATGTTCTCACTGCAGAAATATAATAATAATAATAATAATAATAATAATAATAATAATAATAATAATAATAATAATAAAATCTTGCACCATAGTAACACTACAATACAGGGGTACTATGAACAGCACTAGTGCAAAATTACTATGTCCAAAATATTGCTGTATGTTTCCTGTCAGGGAAATCACGATTTATTTATTTATTTATTTTCCAGGAAGAGGCCAGAATTGGGTGAAACATTTGACTTTTTTTTAAGAGGACAGAATGAAAAACTACACAGGAAAGAAAGCTAGATGTTTTTATAACGCGGTTGATTTCTTAGTAAATACAAGCACATGTAATTGGCATGTTTTTTTGCTTTCAGATTCTTCACAGCCAGATCTGTGCTGTAGAAAAGCAATCAACTTCAGCAACAGGGTGCCCTCTTCTCATTCGCTGCAAGAACTACCAGGTTATTCAGTTTATCATCCTGCAGGAAAGAGACTGCCATGACGTTTAAATCTCATTATGCGCTTGTCATGTCCAGGAAAAAAAAAAATAGCCTCAAATAATCAACCTTAAATAGCAAGTAGCGGGGTTCCGAAAATATAGCATTGCACATCCTCATGTGTTGCTACAACTGTTTAAATAATGTACCTGTAGTTTTTCTGTTCCATGTTTGTTGATAGTTCACTAAAAATGCAGTTTTGTTGCAATGTACATTTAATATATTAAGGAAACAAATGAAACTGCAAAAACAATCAACATATACTAGCTCTTCTTCTGTGACAGCACTATCTGTAAAACTTTGGACCTATTTATTTTTGTAATGGATACTTGCGTTCAGGTTGTACACAATGTCCTCAACCTCAACGTTTTCCGTTATAGAAAATCAAATTGGTAATGTGATATGAAAAGGAGGCGCAAGTCTGCTTTGTGTTCATATATATGTAAAGGCCGGCCCTGGTCTGGGATTGCAGGCCCTGGGCCGCATCGAAATGGCAACCTAAATCTAGGCCGGCCCTGGGCTGCCTAGATTTAGGCATTGCAAGTGTGAATGGGGTCGTGCACTCCTGTTTAATATATAGATTTCCTGTTCCATGGGCAGACATTTTGAGTTTAACATGTAAAGTTTAATACAATGTATTTAATTACAGTGTATGTCATACAGTACCTTTTAGTACGTAGTTTTAAATATTTTGTGCAAATAAGGTACATCCATTATGCACGTGTAATTGGTTGTCTGTCTGGTTGTTTCTTTCAGATGGCTTTTTGGTACCTTCAAAAAAAAAAGATCTGCCACTGGTGTGTAAGTATGTGAAATTTACCTGCCACAGACCAAATTGACCCGCATTTGGTAGGTGAATGTGTGCTAATTTCTACAAGCTTGTATGTAAAAATACAATCGAATATTGTAGGTTATATTCAAAATAAAAACATGTATTGTAAAAGGCAGTCACAATTCTTGCTCTGGCGGTTCTAGGTAGAGGGGACAACTGCGTATCTTTCACAAATGTAATTTTAAATTTTTTAATTTTAAAAGTGAAAAACTTCAAAATGACTGCTGTGGCGGTTCTAGTGTTAACATTCTGACAACATTTTACACATATAACTTAAGTCTGTTTCAAAGTCCTTTTCAAAATGTCCACTCAAGTGCGTTGATAGTGTCAGGATTACTGCCCACATTGTCAAACAGGTAACACAGCAATAACGATCTATATGGTATTGAACAGAAATGGCAGAGCACTTATGCTTTTGTGGGGGGGGGGTTTAAACACTGTTTCTGCAGTGATTTAGAGCAATGGTTCCCATTTTTTTTTACCTGGGGGTATGATTAAATTGCGCACATAAGCTGATCTTCAATAACCAAACAGTATTTCTGACTAACTTATTGTGATATTTAATTTAGCTCAGTTGAGCAGCAGATAATTCAATACAGCACCACTAGAAAAAGAAAGACCAAAGTGAAAAAGATGTTCAATCAATCAAAATGTAGCTCCCTTCCTGAATAACATCTGGGACCTCTGTTATTTAAAACAATAAATGAATAAATAAAATGATTACCTATATTTCCAACCTTAGATACTGTATACACGTGTTAGACGATAGTAACAGGAAGTAAAACTTTATTATATACCTTAATTTTGGAATATAATTAAAATGAAAAGTGTCTTCAAAATAAAAATGATTTCCGGTACTTGTCTCCTTTCAGAGAAATATGAGGAGTTGTATTGCTTCTCCTTCAAACCCAATACGGATAAGGAGGTCAGAGAGCAGGCCTGGAATTGCATTGACCTCAAGGTTGAATATAACCGAATGGGAGTTCCAAATCAACTCTGGCACATCATCCATGTAAACCAGAACTACGGGGTCAGTATTGCCTTCAATCCACTGTGTGCTTGTGTAAGGAAACTAAATTATGTATGTCAGTTTTTTTCAAACTGTGTGGCACGACACCCGGGTGTTTTCCAAAAGTGTCTTGCTGTATATTGAATTGGTTGTTAGTTTTTTGTTTAATCTCATTGCTAATGACACATTGGCTGCATTTTTAACACACATTACAAAATCCTGTTGTCTGCTAACAGCTACGTGGCTTTAGCAGGCAACAGATGCCGTAATGCGTGTGAAAATGCAACTAGTTATATATTTATTGCATTTATGTGGCTCTTTTTATGCAAAAGTATCATAAAGCACTGCACAGCACATAGCAGAAAAAAGAACAAACCACAATACGTTTGTGTAGCATGTCACACATACAACTGCCACAGTCAGACCATTAAAATAACAGTATACACAATACAAAAGCAGCAATTTTTTAAAGTTACATTAAAACCCATTAAGAAAAGAAAGCCATTTTATAAAAGTGCATTTTTAGTTTTGAAAACTGTAATGGCTCCAGCTTCTCTGACAAATGACCTACCTCCCGTGTTGCTTTTGTTGACTCTAAGAATAACCAGCAGCCTCGCATTTTGTGATCTCAGAGTGCGGTTTGGAAGATACGGAGTCAGTAACTCCTACAAATAACTAGGTGCTAATCTATTCAGGGCCTTGTAAATTAACAGCAAAATCTGAAAATCAATTCTATACTGCACAGGGGGCCAGAGTAAAGAGGCCAAAACAGGGGTAATATGTTCATTTTTTCTGGTTTTAGTCAGAATTCTAGCGGCTTTATTCTGACTGAACAAGCTGCAAGCAGGATACCACATGTTTTGGGACATCAGAAAAAAAAAAAGTGCATTACACTAATCAATTCTAGATTAAACAAAGGGAAGCATTAGTCTCTCGGCATTAGATACAGAAATAATTGGTCTAAGTTTGGCTATATATGGCAAATGGTAAAAAGATACTTTAGTAACTCCCCTGATATGAGTCAAATGGTAGATCAGGATCAAAGACCCCCCAAATGCTTAATTTCTAGTTTAACTTTTGATGAGAGACTGCAAGGGTTGAGCTCATGTAACCCCACATTTCCTTTTGTTTCACCTAAGGCAAGTAGCTAATACAGCCCACCAAGATTCCAGGTTTAGCCGGTGGTAGGACATAGGCAATGGATATTCACGAGTGCCTGCTGCCTCTGACAGACACGTTGAGGTGGGCTAGTTGGGCGTGGGACAATTGTGAAGGCAGTGCGCAGTTTAGTGGTAAATTGAGCCACGTCCTGGATTGTTAGAAGACGTGGAGAGTACAAGTTGACGGAGAGTTACCGCCGAAGAATGCAGTAGAATAATACATAGTAAGTAATTTTAAGGACGATCAACGTGGGAATTTGAGTGTTGTGATGGAGATATCCGATGAGTGCATTGTAACGGGATGTTGGGAGTGGGGTTCAAGCGGCTGGGGCTATGGCGAGGATAATATCGTTGGGCATGTAGTATGCGTGAAGGCCGCTATCGACTATAATGAATAACCGGCGTGGGGGAAAGTGGCACGTGTACACGAGTGGTGGCTGTTCGTGGGGGGCCACCAGCTCAGAAGAACGCGGAAACCGACGGGCTGCTGGCAAGAGGAAAAACACGGGGACACATAAGAAGGAGGGGATGGAAGGGAAAAGTAGCAATGGGGGAGGGGACACGCAGAGAAAGGGGCAAAAAGGGAAGGAAAGGTAGGGGGGGCGGGGGACCAGTGGGAGGAGGGAAACGGGGGAGGGGGGGAAAATCATGATTTGAACAGCCTTTCTCAATGAGAGGGGGGTAAGGTAAGAAATGGACCGGCTGAGAGGACGACCGGAAAAAGCAGGGTGAAGGGCCAGGCACAGAAGGAGGGCAGCCACACAAATAGGGGGGACACAAGGGCGGAGCAAGTGAGGAGAGCGGAGGAGAAACATACAAAGTCCCCCAAACACACAAGACTACCGTACCACGAGGGACGACGTAGTCATAGTGATCCGCCTCCCTCGCTCCCACCACAACCCCTGATGAAACTTGACGGGAGCCTGCACTCACGGCAGCTCATTCAGTGCGCAGGACGACGAGAAGCAAAGCACTTCTCACTATTGAGGTTACGTACGAATGTCATCCTCGGCCTAACGGAATTGAACACCCAGACACAACCCGTTTTCCCTGTACCAAGCATCACAAAATTAACCCCAACCACGGCGGCAGTCCACCGCGCAAACACCTAAGGCAGGGGGCGGTGGTAGCGTGGAAAGCGCCGCACGGCCGACGAGAGATGTCGGGGGTGTGCCACGGCCGGAGTAATGCAATGATAAAAGATAACCGCAATTTGCGCGCGCCCTTTCCCCGGGTAATTGAACACCAGCTGAGGAGACCACCCGTGGCCCGCAGTGGCACAGGCGGGATAGAAATTGAAGGCATCTGTTCGGGGCCACGGTACTAGCCATTCGATGGGCGTAAAAAAGAAAAAGAAGTACGTGCCGTATTGAGGCGGTCTATTAAAAGCTAGAAGGGGGGCGTGAAAGCACGTGGGAGGAGTTACCCGGCAGGGCGGACCTGGGCCATGTGAACCCCCCAACGGTCACCTGGCCCAGCGAAAAAAAAGAGAAACGACCCGTCCCATTGTGAAACGGGCACTCGGGGGTGTCCGTATGGCGTTGTCCAGCGTACAGCACTCGGAGTGGCCACTGTTGTTGCTGTGCGAGCGCGATTGTGCTCAGCCAGTATGTCGGCCAGGCAGGCATAGGAGAAGGGGGCAAGACAATGCAGCTGAACAGTTTTCCACTGTGACAGTTGCGCCACTACCGGACAGGAACAGTGTTATGCCGGCGCGGGTGATCGAATAAACGTACGGTTACACAAGCCGCGATTGTTAAAAGTACACGGGACCGAACGATGAGCTATTGCGAGGTAGACCTAGGCACACGTGATTTCGTGCCTCTATAGGTGGCCAGAACCATTGTATAGGCGAGAAGGCACGAATAAAATCCCCTACTCGGCGTGTTGCGACATTATGCTGATACATGGATTTTTCATGGTCGGAGAGGGGTTGCGCATACTTAGTTCTGCGATCCGGGGGGGCCAAGAACAAGCCATGTGGCTCAGACGTAGGCAGACCCATCACAGTGTCGGGGGAGGCAAGGCCGGGGTGGGTGCCTTGTTTTACGCCGATTTCGTAACATGTCGCATAAGTCAAAAGATGGTTTACTTGCTGTGTGATGCTGTTTAAGTACTGGGCACTCCATGAGTAGTACCAGATTGTTCATTAAAAAACAATGTGGTTCAGCTGGGTGCAGATGTTACATTACAGTAATAATCACTTGGATTGCTTCCTGGTAAATGGGTGGGTGGGGGGTAGATTTACGATGGCTAAAAAAGCTAGTCACTCATATGTTTTACAAGAATAATATTTGGATAAAAGGTTCATAATGTACAAATAGGGCAACATGCAACTGTGATCACATGCAGAAGCCAATGATATATCAATGCTGTATATTTTAGCTTTTACTGAGTGCATGCAATTTTTTTGGGGGGTGGGGGGGATGTATTCACTTGGTCTATGAAATAAAATAATATTACTTTTATCCACTAAACATTTCAGTTGACTTTAGTTAAAATATCTCCAAATAAGCAGAATGGATCTTAAGACTGTGTGGGAGTTTGTGCAAGCTGTTTTTCCAAATTGGGTCACATGGTCAAACTGCTGTAAAGGAACCACAAAAATTAATGGTAAATTGTGCTTTTCATGGTTGTATTTCTTTGTTTTTTTACACTAGACATGTATTGCAGAATATAATTGGTATTAAATTATTATGTTGCCTAAGAGCAACATATATAAACACTATACTAATAAAAAAGAATACAGTTTGGTGGAGAAGAGTCAGAGTCTGGAAGCATTGAACGTTTTGAGATATCATTAAAGTGTGCAATACTCGGTGTGTAGTATTCCTTGACATATGGATAATGTAATAATTTGAGTCAAGCTCTGTAATTGACTGTATGATTGGCAACACCCTGTGTCTGATGTGTGATCCAGAGTCTGGGCAATGGTAACAGTATTTTTGTTGTTGTAAAGCAAGCCTCAATTTGCCGAAGCAGCCAGCCTTTGTCAGGCTTCAGTGCTCGCTGCTTGGAAGATGAGCAGATGCTGAAGGCTATCATGAAGGCAAATCCAGCTAGTGAGTTCATGTATGTGGTGGACACCAGACCAAAGGTGAGTGGAAGAAACAGCTTCCTATAGCAGTGTATTCAAAATGTTTGTGCTGTAATTTACCAGCAGATTAAACACAATACTTTCCTGGTTAACTTGATACATAAACCAACACCTGAAAATACTCCTGGACCAAGAATTTTAGGATTAGGTGTCTATATACATTTATTTATTTTGTGTCTGATATAACAGGGATGCTTTGTTTTGTTGACACAAACATTTTATCAACAGCCATTTCATGTTTATATACAGCCCACTCCACATAACACTTGGTACCACATTCTGGCGCCAATTCACTTGGTAGTAATCCTCACAAAATAACTGGAATTATCTACAGTACTGCGCTTTCTATTTTGTTTAACCCTTTGCGATCCTACGTCAGACCAGGTCCGACATTACAATTTTCCCTTTCCAGTCCGACATCATCAAAAAGACGTAAAGCACAGGTCTCTAGTCGTTTTTTTCTCAGAGAAAACCTTTCAATGGCTGATTGAAGCCGAAAAAAAAAGGCAGTGTCTGATAGCCCCATGCACCACAGAGATAATACAGACATAAAGGAGATAGCTGCTTCTGCATCCAGCACTCAAAGAATACCACAGACATTTGCAAAGCTTTTTGAGATGTTATAGTAATAAAATAATGACTTGGATCACATTATTGAGGAGTTTGGTGATAAAACAAGTGACCAGGAGAGGATTTATCAGTATGCAAGACTATGAAGAGGTATGTGAAAAATACAGCAAATAAGGGGTGGGGCTTGGCTGGAGATACAGTACTGAGTGTTATTTTGCAATTCAATGCCTTTTAAACCCATTTTACTCTGAAAAAAAATTACAATTGTATAATTGGTGATTTTGTCAGTAGCTGGTGTTTAGGAAAACAGTAATGATAAAGTAAGGATAATCCCTTGAATAGGTAAAGTCAGAGAAACCGCTACTGAAGTATTTGACATTGTTATTCATGACAAGCATTCTGTAAGCTGAATGTAAAATAGGCTTCAGTTAAATAGAGAAAATAATGTTGCATGTGCTTTTCATCTCTGTGCTATTTTTGGAACCTCCTACAGTTGGTTTGTAAATTGAAATGTATTTATAGTAAGAGGGCATGAGAATAATGTGATGTTGCATGTTTTTAAGCTTTGTTTAATTATTCTCCTTTTAGCAACCCTTTAACTTCAAAGGAACAGTGGGAGTGGAACACAAATCTTAAGCAGACCAGTGAGTTTTTTTTTTTTTTTTACTATTCATCATCGTCTAATCCTGTGGCTTGCTATGCTCTGCACAGTATAAGGCAGCATTTTGTCATTTTAAAAGGAACATGCATTACTCTTGTAATGAAACTCATGTTAACAACCACTAAAAAAAAACATGAAAAATAATTATAACTAAATTAGTTTTTCATACTACTGGTCCCCTTTGTATTGTGCTCAATTGTTTTTGTATGTGAATTCAATATTTCAAATATTACTTTTCTGGGTTTGAAATATCTGCATTCCAGGTATAAAATACACACAAAAGAACCAAAATATAATCAAAGGGTAACCAGTAATAATATTTCAAGTGTTATTAAGGGGTAAGAAAATTGATTTTAAAACCTCGATTCACACTCCACAATAGTATAGGACATGCTGGCCACTTAACGTACCACTTATTTTTTGTACTGCCCATTAGCAGTGCACTTACCAAAATAAATCAGGTGTGCCAGCACATCTTTAATAAAGAACATTCATATCCAGGCCCTTGCTTTAGGGACAAAGCATATACAGTACAATAATGTATGTTCCAAGGCTGTTGCTGGCTCTTTAAATTATTATGACCACAGGAGAAAAAATCTGCACGGTGATATATAGCTAAAACAAACTCTCCTTGTTTTAGCACATGGACTTTGCTTTTGGAAAAGTACTGAAATACAAATTTCTGTGTTGTAGCAAAACATTTATATAGCTAATTACTTTTAAGTGGGCAGTGGAAGTTTAGTAAGTAAAGTAAGGCATTTAGCAGTCTTAAATAAGTCAGAATCTATGTAATAGCTTTATTTGAGTCAAGCATAAACCCTGGCTATATACCCTTTGTCTAACTTCCAGGATACCTAAAGTACATATTTATAAGCATAACACTGAAATCATGTGAGGAGCTGTAGATGACGTGGCATGCTATGGGGCTTCCTTTTTCCATTTGCTACAATGTTTGCAGAAGGTGCAGAACAGGTTTCTGTCTTATACCATGTCAGGGCATATACATTGGTACAACAACTTTATACAGCAACTTGATTACATGTGAGCAATATTTTATATCCAACATTTTTGTGATACTGAATTTCTTGCTTGATTTGATATCCTGTTATACATAGTCTGTATAATTTGCTGTTTTTGTTAAGATCATTATTTACCAGCCTGACTACCACAGGTTAAAATACAATCGAGAATGACAGAATATATTATAGTAAAATTGAAAACAAAATTATAAAAGTTTGGCTCTATAAATAATAAGCTACAACATAAATGCCAAATAATTGCCAAATTATATGCATGGTGAGTTCCCAGGAAATACTGTGTTTAATTTATTGAATGGGCTGTTAATTCTTTCTTTTGTCACCAGTTTGTGAGCTGAAGTCTCTTTCCATGGATGATTTTCTGTGGGGTTTTGAGAATTCAGGCTGGCTGAAGCATATCAAAGCAATCCTGGATGCTGGCATTTTTATTGCAAAGGTATGTCAAAGCAAATATGATCAGATTCCCTTTCCATCTTCCGGAAGCTGATCTGTTACCAGTCGCATTCTGGTAAATATCCTAAACTATCCACAACTTTTTTGTTGTTAACACTTTCCGTATTACACCAATGCTTTCAATGCGTTACGTGGCTAACTCCCATTTAAAATGTCAAGAGTAACAAGAAAGGCAACACTATATTACTTTTGGTTAGAGTAAATACGAAGGTGCTCAGTAGCAAGTAAACTTTTTATTATTATACTAAAAAGACAAATGTTCTAATCTAAAACTATACAGTAGAATAACAGGAAATGCATGCCACTTGTTCCAGAAATGCAGGGGCAGACTTATTTTAATATTGTGCTCTGTGCCTGTCTGTAGGCAATGGCAGAGGAGGCTATCAGTGTTCTTGTGCAATGCTCTGATGGCTGGGACTGGACAGCCCAGGTGTGCTCAGTAGCACGTCTCCTGCTCGACCCCTACTGCAGAACTCTAAAGGGATTCATGGTAGGTGTGTTCAAGTACAAGTAAAGGTGAGGTAGTTTTTTTTTCCCCAAAAAATGTTCCCTTTTTTGTGAAATAGTGTATATTAAAACATACATTAACCTTTATATTCTCTTCTATAGGTCCTTATTGAGAAAGACTGGGTATCATTTGATCACAAATTCAACCACAGATAATACATTTCTTTTCTTGGTTTACTTGAACAATATATATAACTGGACTGACCTTGAATGCCTATTTCAATATCGTGAAATAAGCTACTCTGCTAGCAGACTCCACAGGAAAATTGATTCTGAATCAAATTGTATTGCCACCACAGCCATTTTTGTATCCTGTCTGCTTTTGTTGGCTAATATGATTGGCTGTTGCGCTTAATTCCTCTAGTTTACTTGTAGAAAACCCTATTCTGTTTTAGCCAGTGTGCTATCTGTAACAGGTTTTTTAAACTGCTCCACTCCTAGGGTTTTTGGTGACCCATGGATGAGTTGGCTGTACAAACCCTTTCATGTTTACTATTATATCATAGGAGCCACTCCCTTACACTGTGACATGTACTGTTCATAGGATGCTTTGTATTTGTTCAGTTTCTAGTTGCTAGTTAAACATGTTAGACGACTAACAATTCATAATTTTTAGGTATAATCATTTGGATGGAGACCCAAAAGAGGTCTCTCCAGTAATCAATCAGTTCATAGAGTGTGTTTGGCATGTAATGGAACAATTCCCTTGTGCCTTTGAGTACAATGAGAGGTTCTTGGTTCATGTGCACAACCACATTTACTCCTGCCAGTATGGAAACTTCATATGCAACAGCCAGAAGGAGAGGCTAGAACAGAGGTGAGAGGTTATTGCTTAAGATAATCCCAACCATATGCACCAAAACTCAAATACTAAACAGAATATTTAGAGCAAAACAAATGATTGAATCAACACAGTATCCAATATTTTGTAACCTACATTTATACAATTGTTTTTGAATTTTGTGTAGTTATTGGAGATATTAGTCGTTGTGGAGAAGATCTTATACAGTTTGTATTTGTTTTTGTCCTTCATAGAAACCGTGAGAGGACACATTCCCTGTGGGCCCACATGTGGAAGAACCTTGCAGATTACACAAATCCATTGTGTAGACCAGACCAGTCAGACTCTAGGAGTCCTGCGGCCCGATAGAGCCCCCTACTGTTTCAAGTGTGTATTACTATCTGTATTTCTTTGTACAGATGCTTTACTTGATGTTCTTCGGCATGAAAGTGGACAACTTTCAAAAAAGTGTAAAATGGCAGAGGGGGAGTTCCCCCCCCCCTTGATGCTAGAAATATTTTGTGTTTTTTAAAGTTAAAACGGTGCATCCGGAGCCACTTCAGAATGGTTAATAATAGCATAAATGGAGCACAATTGCATAAACAAATAATTAAATATCTACAGTAACTATTTACGAAAATATGCATATATTCAAACTGGACACCCAGTAATTTCAATACATCTTTGTAAAGACTGTTGTGTCCAATATAAAAAAAATAGGTTACCGATACATAAATAATTTCATATTAATAATTAAGCAGATAAAATTAAATACAAGTGTAACTTACCTGGCAGTTCGTAATTGGTTGCATTGATTTTCAGCTTTTCTGCCTCTTCGTTTTTATGTTTTGGTGTTTTGAAGTGATTGTCTTCAGCCTGTTTTCCTCGACTGCCATACTTTAACTCTGTCTCACAAAGAAGGCAGTACGTCGTACCCGCACCGTGCAGCTGCTGAACATGTGTTCCCACATAAAACCCATCTATTTGTGTTTCTAGCCACTTCCAGTTCTACCGGTTCTTAACACCTTTGTCAATCTCCTCTTGGTCGCTCTCTACAAATAGCCTCGGCATTGTTAAATCATGAAATTGTGGGAGCAAAGGGAAGCATACACAAAACAGCCTTGTGACAGGAGGAATCATTTTTCAGCAGTCAAATCAACCATGGCGTCACAAATGGGTATACCATATAAATGGAAGCATGGCCGATTTAAAATAAATAAATAAATAAATTTAAAAAAGCATGGAATGCTATTTTTCTCCAGATGTACGCGATTCTAAAAAATGACCTAGTCAGTCGTAAAAATCTGAATCATGGTTGTGTCTTTTGACTATTTAGACTTAACTTCTTCACCTTGGTTATCGTGAATATTGAGAGCCTTTATATTTGCTTCTAATTTTTCTCTTAAAGGTACAGTTTGATGTATTTTTTAAAGCAAATATTTTTAAAGGCTAATTCCCTAATCTTGGCATTTGGATTCCAGGGTGTTGGACAGCCAGTGTTTCTGTAAAAGGCCTTAATTTCCTGCATTTTTAGGCCGAAATGATTTGTTGCTGATGTGTGCTGAATGTTTAGCTGTGAAAAAAGGGCTTGTTTAATTCATCTAAATACTGCTGTTAGCTAAGTGAAATAAAACAATATTCTAACAGTTCTTCATTGTGTATATCTATCTGTCTGTTGCTGTTTATATAAAATTAATAGATCTGTGTTTATATACAAAAAAATGTAACTAAAATTGTACTTCATCTACTACTATTTTTTTAAACAGTGTGTGTATCATGCAGGTTTTAGAGGGGGATGTATAACCACTTTGAGAAAGGACTGCACCCCAGGAGGAGGAGACGCAGCAGCTGGAGGAGGATCTGAAGATCTATGAGGAGGTTGGAGTTGGAGATCCACTCCATTTAGCTACTTGCATCCCAGCCACAGGATCTGCTGCAGTCTTACACCAGCACAACCTTAGCTTTTACAAAAAAAAAAAAAAAAAAAACGTATTTAACACACATATGCAACATGTTTTATATAAGGAGTACATGTATACATTTTACTAAGTAAACCATTTGGATTTGACGTCCAAAATATTATAATTTTGCTGGAGTGTTTTTTGTTTTTTTTTGTAGTAAAATATAAAAATTGTTGCAGTAGAAGAAAGAAACGAACGGTTTTATTGTGTATCTCTTTTTTCTTGTGTTTTTTTTTTCTTTTAGAAAATAGCCAAGCTGGAAAAATTGCAAGTAAAAAACAACACAATTAAGGCCAAACCAAGGGAAATAAACAAACGCTTGGGGGTGTCCACTTCTGACAACAGCATAGCCAACACGCCTCAAGACTACGCTGGCACTGCAGGCACCTTCCCCTCCCGCAGCCCCTTGCAGCTGGATGAGGAGAGCTGTGTGCTCATCCTAAACAGGGACACCCTGAAGAGCTTCGACCCTGACCTTGCCACAAACAGTGACCAGGAGTCAGGTGTGACGGACCTCAGCTGCCACTCCCCCCAGCGAGGACAGTGCCGATGCTGTCAACTCGGCTGCCTGAGCACAGACCGTTTCCCTGGTGCCTTGGTCTGAAAGCAATGTGTAAAAATGAATGATGATTAATTTATACTTGTTAGGTCCTGTTTTGGGCAGGAGTTACTTGAACATAGAACAAAAGCTGCTGCTACTGAGCTGATCATTATGGCAATGTTTTAAAGAGTACAGTATCCCCTTTTATCATGGCTATTGCTGAACACTTTTTCAAAATTATATTGTTAAAATCCAAATTTAACATTAATATGTTGGTTGGTAGTTTTAATATGCAATTAAGCCTGCATTGTGTACAGTGGATATTTGTAATCATTTTAAAAGAAAAAAGTCAAACAATAGTTTTGGCGAATGTGGGGTTGCAGCGTGTAAGAGAAATACAATGAGTTCTGGTTATAAATCTCCCTCTTGACCTGTGAGGGTGCTAAATAGCGAAAGGAAAAGTATCTGAACGGGATGGCCTGACCATTCGTTTCAAGGTCGGGAAGTCGGTCAGCCTGGATGGAAGCGAGACTCTGTTGCAGGAACGTATTGACCCGGAAGGTAAACGAGGTAGCAGATGCAAGGTATAGACGTAGCTGAAATTGTTTACCAAGGGATCATGCGGGATAGCATAAAAGGGGCCTGAGAAACGCTAATCTTTTCCTTCACGTGGGGTTTGCGCTTTAAACCTGGAAGGACTGAGAGCTGCAGTAGAAACTGCCGAGGAATATTCGTGAGTGTCTGTTTGTTTTGAGTGTTAGTAATTGTCTTGTTTATTGTATCAGTAGATGGCGAAACAGGTTCCGGAGCTGTCACTTTTGGGCCAGGACAAGCTGGAACTGCAGTGCACGAACTGTCACCAAATAACCTGTTATCACCCACCACGAGCACTACTACACGCACCCGGGACTGGTGACCGTGTTTTAGTATTGTGGGGCGGATAACGTTTATTGTTTGGGACTGTAAACCTGTTTGTTTGGCTCCGCACGTTACACATTGTTGTGTATTGCCACAGCGTTTTTCTTTTGTTGGTCACCAGACCCGGATTACAATTAAAACCACTGTCCTACCGGATTACAATTGTTTGCGATTCCTTTTGCACCGCATCACCTCTACACCTGTTCACAATCACCGGTCAAATTGCCACACAGCGATACAAGATTTTTCACGATGCAAGCTGAACAGAAAATGACGATATCTCGATATTATGACGATAAATGATCATCTGGCTCTAGAACTGATCTTTTATTCTTTTAGATCTTTGTAAAGAAATTAAGTTGTATTATTGTCAACAATAACAGTATAGAATAGAATTTCAAAGATATATATATAATATATATAATATATAATTTCATTGAATTTTATTCTTGCAAACTTCCAAAGCAGTACAGTAGATCATGACCAGACAGTAAACTGACTACAACCATAAGTACACTTTCATTTCAGTAAATTAAGTTGAATTAAGAAAGAAAAAGAAGAGAACTTTGCCTGCAAACTCAGTTGTACTGAATGCTTTACAGGAAAGAAGAACCACTATTATCATTATTATATCGAATTAAATGGTCACCATACCAAACACGTTTCCATTAAAAAAAAATTATATAAATAAGACTAGGATTTTCTGTAGGGAAATCAGACTTCTCCCTAAACATCTAGGCTACTTGCATGTTTTATACTTCTAATTTTAATGCTTGTAGTTTTATTTTTCATGTAACTCTGGCCTACCTCGTAACAAGGATTCAATTGTCGCAAGTAACTCTGAATCAGCTAGGCTGATCAGTAAAACATTGAATTCCTTGTATGGAGAATCTCAGTAGCTAAGGCTCATGGTTCATTAACTGATTCAGATTCAGTTGTATTGAGTTTGCCCACTGATGATGATAAACAAACTACAAGTTGGGTGCCTGCTGATATGAAAAACAGTGTGTTTTGGCCCCCTACTGTATTCTGAATGGAAGGCATACCTCGCAAAGTGACCTTGTGTGAGCAGAAAGAAATGTATAGTAACAATGTGTACAGATCCAGAACTATTGTACGTGGTGCAGAAGTAACCCTGACACATAAATTAAAACATAATCCTCTTGTTAATTGTGCATGTAATATGTGCCAAAGCAAGTCATCAGCGACTGGGCCCAGACTTTGTCCGGCATGCAGTCATTTGGCTAAACACTGTAGAATCTTGTTTGAATGCAATGATTCTGTAGGAGTTTCTTTCTCTCATTTAAATGTAAACCCCAAAAGATATTAAGAGGATTGAATGCATGAGTTGTGAAAGGGTCACTTAGTAAAATGGGCACATCTGAGAAAATTAGAATGTGAGGAAGGTGTCCCTGCTAAGCATGTACAAGTGTCTTGTATGTACAAAATCAAGGCCATGGAGACTCACACCTGTGATGCGAGACGATGGATTCAAGGGCCTATTGTCATGTTCGCTGAACCAACCCGAGCTGGACCTGAGACTGAAGTGGAGTCCTGCTGGGAGCGAGCTGAAACCCTGGACATGGATTGGATGATTTAAAATGAAATGTATTTATTCAATAATATGTGTTATAATCCTCTGTAGTGTTTGTATAATCTTTAGTTTGGAAAAAGTAGCGTTTGTATAATCTTTAGTTTGGAAAATTATGTAAGTGTGTATCAAAAGTAACGCTTAATGCTGTTTTAGTCAGTAATTGTGAAACTTATGTATTTTCTTTATATAAAATCATGCAGTAGAAACCGGATACAGTTTGATACTAGTGGCTAGTTTTGGGCAGTTTCTTATCAAGATGGGCTTGATTCCCAGAATTGAATGCTAAGTTTCTACAGCACCCTTTTTAGCTTAAAAAAATGTTGTTAAATGTTGAAATAAGGTTTAATATGCTTGCTTTTTACTAAAAACAATGTGTGTGTGTAAGACCATTTGCTTAACACTGCCTGTTACAATAATATACATGAAATTGTTTCTCATCAAGATAAGTTTACATTTAAAATAGTTAATAATCGTGTTCTATAGGGAGTAAACTGTTTAGTTTGACTGAGTTGAAAGATGATGCAACATAAAGAGATGTTGTTTGAAATATAAAATAAGAAGCTTAAACAAATAATAAAAAGTAATCTTAAAAGTAGAGGATAGGTTTTGAAAAAGGTAAACTTTATGTGAACTTTCTTCCTGAATTTTCTGTGAGCCTGTTTTTTAGAGAAAGCCATGACTGGTAAAGGGAGGCATAGTTGGCACGCAGAGCGAGAATTCTTTTATCAAAAAGATTATAGCGTCAAGGTTAAAATTTAACAAGGGAAATTATCTTCTCACCCTAGAAGAAGGGAGAGCATTGCTAAAAGACATTAATTATCGCTGGAAATTAGGAAGAGTGGTATACCACTAGCAAACCGGTTTTAGCTGGCTTGTGTGCCGCTGAAAAAATAGGAGGTCGGCCATAGTTCAGCTGAGTTCATGCTGTTAAGAAACTCATAGGACAGAGACATTACAATCTTACACTTAAATAAAAAACAAATAGATTATCCATGAAGAGAAACTCTATATTAGAAAAACATAAGATGGAAGTTCCCTATAATATCTGTTAAGCACACGTCTGTAAAGAGAGAAGGAAAACTAATTTGAAGAATAGAATGGCATGAGGGAATATATACTTAGACATTAATACATATACTCAATATAATCATAGCTAATAGTGTTGTATATATTTTAAACAACACTCATATACTCAACGTAACATTATTCTTTTTGTATACACATATAAAATAAAGGAATAGTGAACTATGTTTTGCCTAACTTTTCAGATAGAGGAGGGGTCGAGAAATGAGAGGATGAGATCATGGTCAGATGTTTGGAACAGGTGTCATATCTTGGAAAGTTATTGGCATATGGCCCTAAAATTTTAGGTTGTTGCGTGCAAAAAAAAAAAAAGATAAGAAGTGTCTAAACAAATTAATAATTGGACTTGATTAAGTCTCTCCATGTATTCCAATGGAGACCAAAACCTATAAAACCTCATGTCTTTTACAATGAGGAACCACAATCAAGACTCAGCTTGGCAGAGTGACGTGGTCCATCATTTGCAGATCTCCACAAGACAATTCTGATTCCTTTGTTCACATTACTTTTTCTTATAAGAGGAGGTAAGCATATTATCTACAATATTATATCTCACATGTATTGGTTGCATTGCTATAAGGTATTGAAACTATGTTTTAGTTTTTGAGAGAGAGTTATATTGAATGAACTGAAATATAGTAGTGGGTGCTTTTTTAGACCGCGTGTATAGCTGTGCCGGTGGTTGCACAAATACATATAAGTGTATTAGGTCATTGGCGTGTGTATAGCTGGCCCGGTGGCTGCACTGATGCACGGAGATGTATCATGCCAATTGAAGTGTTAATGCTGAATTTGCAACTAACTTAGAAACGCTAATTGTTATTGCATGTTTATGGATTTTGGTGGTGTGCGCAAACTGCCTTTCCAACATTAAAAGCATTTTAATAAAGCGAAGGAGCATTGCTCTGATTCGTAAAACTTCACATGAATGAGTCTTGAGTGTTTTTCTTGATTAAATAGGAGTTATATGGACATACATACAAGCTCGCCCAGTGCTCTAACATAAACCACTAGTTTATATCATCTCTGTCCTCCTAACGTCTCCCCTGAGTTAAGAGTGTGTGCAGAGTAAATAGAAAAAGAGTATGTGAAAATCTGTGAACGCAGCAGATGTGACACAATGCTTACAGCACATGCATGTATAACATTAACATTGAACAGCCAGAGATCAGAGATAAAGTCAGTATCTCGGAATCGGTTATATTAAGTTTGACAAATCGTATAAATAATAACAATTTTTGTATTGCAGTATATCTGTGTAACTGGTGTAACGCTGCTTCACTTTTTCCTGTACCATTAAGAAAGCACTAGCCAAAACATTTGTTTACTCATGGAGATAAATGTGATTACAGTAGTGAAACAGTCTTTTAAAGGTATGAACTGTCTACCACAACAAAAGGAGAGAATCACACTTACATAGATTACACTGTGTTTCTGAACACCTATGGCACTTCTGGTGAACACAGTGTTGCTTTTTTTTTTCCACAATCAAGTATCCTAATAACTCTTCTATAAGTTATTTTTACATCAGTGTTTTACTTCTATCTGCACAATAATGATTTATACTGGCTCTATTTAAATGAGAGAAAAAAAAAATCCTTCAAAAAACATTGCAAATTTCTTTTTAGCTAAAGGATAAGAATGTGCTTCCAGTCAGATCCTTTTTTTATGTGCAATTAGGAACTTACTCTTCAATCACAGGCAATCCCATACAGGTTTTGTTAAACATGTATTTTTTTTTCTGCTAAAAACATGCTTTAATCTTTCTCAATTGTGAAGAATTTTGTATTCAATTAATTTAATATTTATGCTTGCATGAATGAAACCAGTTTTTCTTGCAACGTGTATCCGGACATATTCAGTGACAATTGTCTACTATTCTTCAGGGGTAAAATAAGATATTTTCTGTTCGTAACTGAGAAATAATGTGCTAAACAATTCTTGCATATATGTGTGATCCTCAGTATGCAATTAGAAACGACCTTTATGGATTAACTCACCTCTCAGGTTAAAATATACAAAATGAAGCTGCAAAAGTGAATGTTCTACCTACTTGTAAATGTTTTACAAAAGATAAAAGCCAATTTTATGCCTATCTACATTTAATATACATTTGTTGTCTAATATATACACTTAATTTACATGTTAAATTTCTTCACATTTCCCCACACAAAGATATTAAAGAGAAAGGGTACCAATAAGGGCAATGAGGAAATAAAGGGTTGGGATTAAGACAATCCTGTCTATCTGGGATATTTGGCTTTAATAAGTTGGTCTTAATACCCTCTTCCACTACCCATAGTAAGTTTTAGTCCAAATTGCATTTAAAATGTGCAATTGTTTTTCTACAAAATACAAATATGCTCTGTAATCCAACGTGTTAATTTCATACACAGGTATACATCTCGTTATCACTGGTGTCAGGGTCCAATATAAATCTATATACTGAGGTCAGTAATATGTCAACACATGCTGTAACCGAAAGATAATCAAGCACTATAAGTTGTTGATTCTGACAACTTCCACCACAAATTAACTAACTCATGAAGGTTTGTGAGAATAATCATAAGCCATCAGTACAGTACAGCAGAAGCTAAATGTGCAAATGGAAACCATTTTTGTTTTATTATTTGGCTTTTATACTCACTGTAGTTTTTAATTACATTGACTGCACGTACGGTTTTATGAAAAGTTTTTGTTTATTTTAGTTTCCTGCTGAAGATCCATGTGGTTAAAACACCATTCCCAGTGTTGGCAGGACAGTTAGCAAAATCCATAGCTTTGGGTTTACATTGTTGTTATTGCTGACTAGTAAAGCAAAAAGTAGCTACTCCCCACCTTTTAATCAGAAGCAGCAACTTGCCATTATTTTGGACACACTCATGTCTGTAGCGGTTCACAGCAGGATATACAGTACATGCTACGGTGCTGCTAAAATGTTTGTTGTCATTGCAAACATTTATTATGCTGTACGATTACAGGTGCTATGTTGATGCTAAACCACCAAAACAAATGAACATTGATATATGCTTTATGACAATCACAATATATTATTATTATTACAGTAATAGCCTGCAGTTGAGAGACAGGCACATTTGGGGCTTTGTAATTTTATCAGTTTGAGGTGCATTTCTGTTTTCATCATTCTAAGATGTTTAATGGGTAGACAAAATAATAAACACATACATACAGTTAGTACAGCGTACATTTTAGCTTTCCTATCGTAAGGGTAGGAATTAGTATCATCATCATATTAGTATCTTCAAATCCCAGAAAGGTGCATGGTTAGTTAATGAGCTGATGGTCTGAAGTGGAGTGCTACCCCCCCACCCAAAAAAACCCCCAAAACAATCAAGAAGCAGTAATTAACAGGTAGTCTACAAATTTACTAATCCAAGAAGCGTCAATACAAAATGCAATGTTTTAGAATAGTGTAACATAACATTCTTGCATGTCCATTTTTTCTGCTGTCACTTTGATTTAAAACTGCTGTGTTTGGGTTTCTCTCCCCATTCTTATATAAAAAAGGACAAGTAACAGAGCCACACTTTGTTTCAAAGGACTGTTTAGAATTTGTAGGAAGTGGGTTAGGTGAATCCATAGATTTGTGACAGGAAGGAAAGGAAGAAAAAAAAAAAAATCACTCAAATCAACGTGAAATTAAAATCTTGACAAGAAATGATAGGTTTAATTAAAGTTGACAGTGTGATCAGTGGTGCATCCAGAACAGGAGCTGTGAAATTTACCCATTGCTTACACATATTTTATCACTTAAAATAATACAACAAACATCTGCCTTACTGACGCACTACCAGTTACACTGAATTTATTAACTTGGCAGCTGGTTTCATTTGCTTCAACAGAAAAGACACCAGCTGCATCAAAGACTGGAGGAACTAGTCTTTTCATCGGTAGTCTTTTTTTAGTCGGTACAAAAAGGAGACTTTTCACATGCCCGTTGTTATTTTTTCATTTATTTACGCTTTTGTTTAATAATTAATTGATGGTGAAAATAGAATGTCTTTAAAAAGGTGGACATAAAAAAAACAAGAATATATCACAAATTTAGCATTTACAGTTTTTTCAGGTAAGCATTTAAAATTTTTTAGGAACGTTCTATAAATTAACAATTTTTTTTATGTGACAAAGCCATTTTTTTTTTTTGCTTTAATACATAGTATGTTCAATCGTGAAATATCTTGAAATACTTATTTTTAGACCTTGAAATAAGCCATTTTAACTGGGAAAAGAAAATGCCGCCTTATAACAGAAACGTGTTAAACCACCTTTCTCCATAATCAGAAACATTTGACTGATTTTATAGATCTTATAAATGTTTTACGTAACTTTTGTGTTGTCAGTGACACACGCTCCATGTTCTTTTAGAAAGATCTGAAAATGTACAATCTACTGCTAAAGTTAAATTGTACATAAAGATTAAATTGTTTCAAGAGCAAAGCAACACTTCAAGGTTAACACTTTAGGTTTTCTCAGAACATTTCAATGGTGTTTTTTCTGATCTGGGGAAACATTCACGTCCTCAATGATGTTTACAACGACAGTATTGTAAGCACAAGATCTGGTAAAGTTTGCAGTGTGCCGCCTTTGTTAGAAAAAACAACCTCGCACCCACCCACTCACACACTTTCAGGCACTGTCCACACTATGCCTTTAAACCATATTCAATAAACTGGCTTAAAAATGCTAAATAGGTTAACGTCTACACTACGCAGCATTAAATACTGTACTCGAGAACCGGATTTGAGACCACCTCAGGGGTTAGTCTTGAGTCCAGTTCTAAATCAGATTGCATCAATTAGTGCGGTTTGTCAGAAGCGTGGACACTGTAAAAGCAAACTACATTTTTTGTGTATCCTCCAATATCCCAAAAATGCTTTCTGGTATGTTTTGGCACGTGGACATTACAAATACAGTACTCAGAACAGGCGCCTGAAGGAGTTGAGAACCATTATCTGCTGTACTGTATACCGTAATTTCTGAGGCTTATTGTAAAATGGTGGCTCATGGAGCGACGTAATCAGATGCTGAAATCAAGTTTGATACGCAATAAAATCGGTCACTGAGAACTTCAGAGTTAAAAAACTAAATGCACATTCTAAAATGTACCTTGTTAAAGGAAACAAAGCCAAAACATTCATCCTAAGAAGCGCTATGTCTTCTTTGGGCACAGGCTCCATATTTTATGGGTTGTAAACAAAGTACAGTGCATGGTGGGATAATATGATATTAAGTCAGACAGTCCATTGTGCTGCTAGGAACTGTAACCAAACTATTTTAATTGTGCTTGGATGCATTAAGCTAAACATGAAACAGCACTTTAGTGTGGACGCTTTGAGCTCGATTAATTGAAATGTTTTTGAGTACGGTTCGAGATCAGTTATGCAGTGTGGACAGGGCCTTAGAAAGGCTCCGGTGCCATTGCACAGAGCACATCATCTGTACTTCATGACCTGATAAATAACAGATGAAAAAATCGATCCATTGTGCAAGTTTCAAATATTTATTACCTGACAAATTATATAATATATAATACATTATGCTTTGATTACAATAAAGACTATTATTAACATAATTTAAATACAGTATTTACCTCGAGTATGTGGGCAGCATTTAAATAGGTCCAATTCAAGTAATTTTGAGTTTGTCCCCAAAATGTTCAATGGTGGAATCAGTAGAATAAATAAAGGGTTTTTCTAGATGTGATAAAATTAAAAAACACACACAGTGAATCTTCAGTTCAGGCTGTCATTGAAGACACTATATTCTTTTCATACTGCTGAAGGCTGTACTGGCAGGCCAAAACATCAGAACCTATGAAAAAGGAAACACGGTCATTATTAACTATGAAAGATAACACCGTGTAACAATTGTATTTATTTTTTTTGTTCCTGGGTAGTAAGTGTTATTTCCTAAAAAACAACATATGAATCAAAATTAACATGTATTTGTACTAAAGTAATACAAAAATGACTACAAAAGGTTTAGAAGTGAGTAGTTTTTCGAGATTTACAATTATACTGTAAATACAGTATAATCGTAAATCTCAAAAAGCTACTCACTTCTAAATCTCTTGCAGTCATTTTTGTATTACTTTAGTACAAATACATGTTAATTTTGATTCATATGTTGTTTTTTTCTGACTTTATGTGAACGAAAAGACACATATTTTTCCCATTGGAAATAGTGATATTTTGAAATATCACTGTCCTGGTCACAAACGCAAAGTTTGTGGGGAATAATACCCATTTTCTATACTTTTGAGGCATAAGCAATTAGGAAATAACACTTGCCACCCAGGAACAAAAATTGTGTTACATAGTGTAATTCTCTCCTGCAAATATTGGATTTTATGTATTTTAAGAGCCATGACCTAGCCACAAGGGATGTCACAGGAGTTTTGGCCGACGGAATAACGAAAAATAATACTTTACTAAGCAACTGTTTTTTGTTGTTTTTTTTTTGTTTTTTGTTTTTTAAATACAAATGATAAAAAAGCTAGGAGGTAGAGAATATTACATTTTAAAAAATATTTTTTAAAAAATTTACAGGAAGTGATAAAACTGTAATTCCATCTCTGGGATGTGATGATGGTTCATCTAAAACCTCTCTGTGGAATTAGTGTTAAATACGTTTCTTTCCTTCTATAATTTACTGCATAAAACACAGCGATACATCTCTCTATTCTCTCTGCAGAACAGCCAATACTGCTAAGCATTCACCCTGTCTTAATCTTATATGAACACAGATACATTAATGTTTCCAGTGTAAAAGCATTAATCATAATAAGTACTACAAAGCCAATTACCTGGACAAACTGGGAAGTTATAATGGTGCATGAAACTAGCCATGGGTATTTATTGACTGCTGAAGCTTTTCTTCTTTGGATCGTCTACAGTGGCAAAGCTTTAAAGCAAACACACATAGGAGAAGTATAAACAGCTTAGTTAATATATCAACTCTTAACTTGAATCAAATTTGCCATAAGGCAACCAAATATATATATATATATATATATCCCACTTAACAAAAAACAAAGCATCCTTGGCAGCATAATCTAAGGGAATGTCAGATTAGATCAAATCACACTGCTTGTAAACATGAAGTAAAATGGAAACGTGAAAATGATTTTATCACTGAAACAGCACTAGCACTGAAACACTTAATGTTCACTGGACACCACCTGTAATAAAACTGTATTGAAATAATCACAGAATACAAGTATGTACCAGCTATGAAGACTCCAATTGGAAGCATGCGATCTGTACCAATCAAGAAAGGGTTATTTATTCTTGTAGAACACCCAGAACTGAACTAGACCTGGGTAGTAAGAATGAACCTGTGTACTGAGTATGAAGCCACTATCTTAAAGTGTCTTTTATCTTTATCATCTGGAAATCAAAACTCACATGACCACAAAATGGCGGCCATCTTAGGCCACAGGTTATACTGAAAGGCGCCATTAGATTTTCCACAGCATTGACATTGGTGCGCCTGCTACCGCAATGTCTGACAATCTTATCCAAGCTCCCTTTACAAGGATGTTTTAAAAATCAGAAAAACACAAAAATAAAATGCCACATACTGTTCTTTTTTCCATGAAGTTGGTGAGAAAGTCATCTATTTCTATTTTGCCCTCCAGGAAGTCCTCTGCAATGTCCTCTGACTCCTCCTCTGCTTGATGAGCTGCTACTTTGAGCCTGGCCTGCAGGGCACTCAAACTGCAACTCTGTTCAGAGACCAGTTCACAAGTTACAGCAAAACATTATGGACACTTCTGCTCTGTGCCGTGTTGATTCAGGGACGGGGAATGCAGAAAAGTTTTTTTTTTTTTTTTTTTTTAAGAATTGCATGTAGACCGATTTTTTATTTCTTCCCCCCCCCAATGAGCAAAATGGTGTTAAGAATACATTTAAAAAATGTAAATCTGTACATTTTTTTTTTACAATGATCATTTCCAAAATATGTATGGAGGACAGCTAAATGGGTGCCCTTCAGTACATTAGGAACAACAACATGCTTTTGAATGCAGTGTAAAGAAATTAATTTATGGTAATAGTGTAGTGACACATACTGCCAGGACAGCACAACTAGCAATGTGTCATTTTTCTGAGACTGCGACTGTTAAATGCCAACTGGAAACCTACTAGTAGTAACTTTTCTCAGTAGAAATACCGCCTTCATTGCTGACTGTTATCTGTAAGCGCCATCCATACACAGAGACCAGATATTGCTGTGTTTCATATTAGTTTTAATTATTGGGCGCAACACAAACATCGATAGGCAGGCTGTACATTTTTTCCTTGTAAATGGAAGTCATACCTTACCTCACTTAGTTCATGTTGTCTTTGCATCTTTGTCTCAAAAGCAGATTTCATCTCGGTTATCTGCTCATACTACAAGATAAATTAAAATGTAAGACTATGCACCCCTCCTGTCCCATCAGTTAAGATTTCTTTCTCAAATTATACACTGTAAATTAACTCCCATTCAGAATAGCCTTTAATCTAAAGCCATATGGACTACCTTATTTTCCATTGAAAATTCTACAAGGTAAATGAACAGAAAACTTGGAACAGGACAAAGCTGTTGTGAAATGCGATGCCTTATCAAATTAAGGAAAACTAGAAATTTAAATTTGAAGTGCCTTGATAATGTGTGTGTATAGCATTTATTTATAAATAAAAAGGCTGGTTTACATTTAACCTGCACACTTACTTTGTATAGTACTTCTTGTCTTTTTCCTTCTAACTGTGGCTCAAGTTGCAAATTATTTTCTGTGTAAACAAAACACAAATGGGTTCTTCTAAAATAAATCCAACCAGACATGCATAATTTAAAAAAAAAAAAAAAAAAAAAAAGAAATTCGTAAGTAATTCATTCTACAAGTCCAATAACATTTACTCACTTGCCATCTCTACAATGTTCTTGACCAATTCATCCTTGTCAGAGGTGACCTGTTTCAGTTGTGGAAGACAGACAAAATGTTCTAGCAGCACATCTTCTTGATCACTCATATCTTTTAGCTGTGATGTACTAAATGGAAAATATGGAGAAAAAAAATCACGTTAGCATGTCCAAGTTTACATGCTTTCACTAACAAAATGTTGTGTGTCTTATTTTGCCAGTTCCTTAAATCTTATTTTATTAAGTTTACTTAATTTGTATTAGAGAAATACATACGTTAGCATTTGTTTTTTCAGAGTGAACAGTTTCCTAATAACATTCCATCCTTGCTATTCAAATTTAATACTGAAAATGAAGACATTAGTACAAAGTACACTGTCTACAGAGTCTACAGAGTAGACAATGAACAGTACCTTAGTTCTGACAGTTCTTGGAAAGTTTCGGGAATTTCAGGCATCTTGTAAGTGCATCCATTAAGACCTGCCTAAAACCATAAAGTAAAACGTAAAATAAACAGACTGCACATATAGTAGAGGTTGTATTATTTCTCTAAACCTGATTTGTTGGGCATGAAATACCTGGTGTCAGCAAACTGAAACTCTCCAGATCAATTGAGCCCAGTTGGATTATCTGATTAAACATTTGGCAATTGTAATAGGAAAACATTTTAGCTGAATTTCTACAAAAAAAGAAACATAACTAGTAATGAGCGATTATCAGTTTTACAAGTCTATTTGATTATCGATTCAATATTTGAAAATAATCCTGGTTACAATTACTCTTAATTGCATCATTTTTAGGGGGAAAAGTCACAAAAAGGTTCCTGATTAATAATAATATTTTTTTTCTATTTAAAAACTGCAATACAATTTAAAAAACTTTTTTCAACAGCACTTTCAAACCTACATTATGCATTATATTGAAGTCACTACTAAAGCAGAATAACCAATAAATAAACAATACAATAATGATAATAATAATAATACGGCTGGAAGTTTATTCACTCATTAACTATAACATAATAAGAATGGCAACCTGAAACAAAATATTATAAATATAATTGTTAGTAATTAATAATTACAATTATATTTATAATCTTTTGTTTCTGGTTGTCATTCTTGTTTTACGTTTCATGTAATATTAAATGAAGAGCAGTAGAAGAAATAGCAATTTGAAACATTTTTGTTTATTATTAAGACAGTCACCTTAGTTGATATCATGAGACCAAGATAGAGCTTTTTGGCCAAAACTCAAAGCGCTATGTGTGGCGCAAACCTAACACTGCCCATGCCTCAAGACATACCATCCCTACAGTGAAGTATGGTGGTGGCAGCATCATCCTGTGAAGGATGAATGGATGGAGCAAAATACTGCAAGAGAATCTGCTTCAGTCCGCTAAAAAACTGAAGCTTGGGAGGAAATTCACCTTTCAGCAGGACAATGATCCCAAGCACAAGGCCAAAGCAACATTGGAGTGGCTCAAGAAGAAAAAGGTGAATGTCCTACAGTGGCCCAGTCAAAGTCCTGATCTCAATCCCATTGAGAATCTGTGGCACTATTTGAAAATTGCAGTCCACAAGCCTCGTCCAACCAACCTAAACAACCTGGAGCAAATCTGCCAAGAAGAATGGGCCAAAATCACTCCGACACTGTGTGCAAAGCTGGTACATACTTACCCCAAAAGACTTAAAGCTGTTATTGCAGCGAAAGGTGGCTCTACCAAATATTAATGTGTGTGGGTTGAATACTTATACAAGCAAGATATTTCAGTTCTTTATTTTTCTTAAAAATATTTCCCAACATATAACCAATGTCACCTTACAATAATTGAGTTTGAGTTTAAGTGTTTTAAAATAAAATATCAAACAGAACATTAGAACGACATTTTAATGTAACATTTGTAATTCAGTAATATGACAGAATTGGTCAGGGGTCTGAATACTTTTGCAAGGCACTGTGTGTGTGTGTGTGTATATATATATATATATATAAATTTAACATCCGTTGCTTTTCTCATTGCGGAACGAAATGTCATTAATGAGGTGATTGATAAATGTGTAAAGAAAATAAAAAGTTTATATTTATGAACTTACAGTATTTAAACACCTAACTTCTCCGACGAGTATTTATAATGAAGAGTTCTGATACGCTACGCTCCCTGTATGTTTTTTTTTGTGATGCTGTTTTGTATGCATTATGGGAGCTTTACAGGAGGGCGAGTCTCGAGGTTCCCTTGACTACACATTCCACAGTGAGAGCAGCTTCCGTGACGCAAACTGCTGAAATCCAAAGTGGCTGAGATGTGTTAGTAAACTTTTATGATGAGTGACCATAAAGAATACATTAAGTATAATCAATCGAAATTATGCAGTTTATTAATCGTTCAAAGTCGGTTTCTGTGTTTAATTTAATAATTGGAAATTAACCATCTTTGATTAATCGCTCATCACTACAAAAAACTAAACTGCTTCCAATTCAACTGAAGCAAGAAATGTAAGGCATATCAACACATCTAGTGTATGCAAAAAAATAAAATACAGGACACCAACAATTTGGGCAGTGGGACCTTAACTTATCAGGGACTATCTACAAAACACTACTTTGTGTGCAATGGTAAGTACTGCAGATCTTTAAGTTGTACAGTAGTTAAAACAAATGACAGGACTGTTAGTAGTCCCCGACTACCAGGGCTGTAAATAGATTACACCTCTTGGGTGTGTTCTAGATTTACCTGCGAGTCAGCAGTGGGAACTGGCAAAGGCAAGTCTGTAATGAGGCCATAGGCAGGAGCAGCAGGCCTGGTGACGTTGAAGCCAAGAGGAGATGCAGGCATAGAGTCTGTTCCTGGGACCTGCATGGGTGCTGGGGCCACAGGCCGGGCAGCTTCTTGTTGGGGGAAAGCAGGGATGAAGTGAAAACCCTGAGGAGGATACGGAGGAATTCCTGACGGCTTATTGTACATACTGAAAAATACATAAAGGATTATTCACAAAAAACTCGGTGAGAAACCAGTTAAGTATACTGTACTGTAAACATGGCTTCTATTGGATCACATGACCTCATACTGTATACCCCATGTTACACCAAATTATTTAATTTTACAACTATTACTATTTGCACATTGATCATTGGCAGCAATCATACACTAACATATTTCAAGATAACAAATCACATTCTTATCTACAGTATTGGTTCACACACATTTATATTTATAATAATGCAGATCTTCAGTAATATGCAAATGTATTAGAAGACCCCGGTTGTTTTGATTTGTTGTGCATATGATCAAACCACTGCAACTGAAAATCTTGGAAAATTGTCAGTATAGGCAAATTAGTGATTGTCTAATTTAATTGATGACTAAGTCACACGCAATTAATTTAAAACCAGAAAAGGAACACATAGCCACAAATGGTAAAATGTATGAGACTTTAGAAATTGTTTAACCCGTTTCAAACTGATATTCCAGCAGCATGCAGAACTGAATTCAAGCACAAAAAAATGTACTATGTCCCCATTAAGTACGAGGAGTGCGGCGTCTGAAACAATTAAGTACGCCTTGACGCTCTTTCGATGCTAGTGTGCCTTCCTCTGCTGCTCTGAGCGCTTCTGGTGCACCTTGGTTTCACACGGCGTTCGAGTAGCAAACTGTACGTAACTGCACTTAATGCTAATGTATGCAAATAATATGCTAAAGAGGACTGTGTCCCACAATGCTACACTGATCACCTGTTACCACCAGACTCAACCACGGCAGCGCCCTCAAGGCAAGAAGCAACCAGTTGTGAGTCTCACACTTGTAATTAAGCATTTCATGAAGACATTTTATGTCGCCACCATCATGCTGAGAATAGCCGTCACCTTTGTTCGAGAGAAAGAAAAGAAAAATCTTCTAAATAACGATTCGCCGTCTGGTATCACTTGAATCCATATCTAACTCGCTAGCTAGAACAGGGAATGAGTGGGGAAATGTTTTCATTGGTACAATTGCACAATATCGATAAATGTAAACAAACACATACTTTCACACTTCCTGGTTTTGTCATTACTTACTACACTGCATTGTGGGAGATTGCTTTGGAATAAGTGGGGTGCACTTCAGTTCGCCACTGTGAAATCAATTGGTTCATAAAATATAATGAAGTGCAGCTCTAACGCATACTTAATTATAATTCAGTTTGGCATGTCACTGGAGAATCAGTTTGAAACAGAGGTAAGATACCTAATTAAAGCACAAAGTGGTATAGCATTTTCACACAAGTGTCTATTGTTTTTATATCACCAATTACAAACTGAAAATTAATTCTCACACCAAGGTTTTCATGCAGGTTTATAAATTACATAAATGACAAATCTTGAGATGTACGAATATATTTGCACACTACTGTATGCACTTATGTTTATATTAAATAAAACTAAAAACAGGTCGTTTCTTTTTTTCTTCTCATTTTTTCATTCAAAATGTAATACTTTTAAAATATATAAGCATGAGTGCAGTATCGTATCATACTCACAAGGCAAACCCTGAAGACCCAGATGCCAAAACAGGGGGATTATTCCAGAACTCATCCATGATGTTTTGTATGATTTTGCCCAGATCTGAATGCATTGTGAACTGAGAAAAAATAAGAAATTATACTTTTTACCAAAATGAAAACTATGGATTCAGCAAAAATGTCATACGAATACACAGTAGCCAATTCAACCTAGCTGCAAACTTGTAAATCATAATAAAAGCACTTCTTAAATTATGTGATGCACAGTGTGGGCACACATTTGTACCTACTTTGCTCACGTGGCATTAACTACAAGGTGGGCATCTCTTGCGTTAAAGCTTTCTGACAACTATATGATCTGTCGCTGTATGTAGATAAAGAACAGCAATAAATCATGTACCAGTTTGGCCACAGATCCTCAGGTTACCTACATTGGTTATGAGTGGGCTGGTGACCATTGTGCCATTATGGCTGTCCACTAAGTGATGTCTTAAATGCGGGTACACGCTGACTGCTGGCTTCTCCTGTGGAAACTGTGGTGGAAGAAGGCTGGGAAAGCGACATAAAGAACAGTTAAAATAAGTAATCCTGAACACCTATTTTTAATGGTGTGTGTACGTAATCACATAATGTATAAAACAGTATAGTAGCAAAGCCACAAATGTAACAATAATAAAAAATAAAAAAAAAGTGATATTTTATGTGCTTAAGCTTAGTAAACAGAAGCACAACAGAAGGCATACATGTCTTTCTATACCCTTAGGAACTTACATGTTAACACTGACAGTTGTGTTGTTGACTGTAAATGGTATTCTGTATTCCACGTCCTTCTGGATTTCAGCTAAACTGTGGGGAGAGCAGTTAAACTTCTTTAAAAACTTAAAAGTAGTCAATCTCATCCTTTTGGAGAGGACGACCTTGCTGCTTTGGAGTCTTAATGTAGTTTTCATAATAGGAAATTCCCCTTTCTCTACTATTTTTAATGGCGTATACACATTTCTCATTCTTCAGCCCTGACGTTAAATCAGTTAATTATCTTTACGGTATAACTTGAAGCTGTTTAAAGTGAGGTTTTTGTAAAAACTGTTCTTAGCAATTTCTGGCTTTTCTTACTTTAACCATATTGATTTAAAATGCCTTTTAAGACATGATATCCGTCGGGACAGTCCTGACTTAGGTCATTTAAGGAAGCAGATAAAAAAAGGGCTTTCTCAGCATGGCCTTACTCCATAAAAAAAAAAAAAAAAAAAAAAACCCACAAACAAAAGGTAATACTTTAATCTGAAGTTGTACAGCCAGTTCCACAACACAATACCCGAGAAGTGACAATACCTTACTTACTTGGAGTGGGTTGTCTTCAGGGATTCAATCTGCCTCTGTCTTTGTTGCTGTAAACTTGTAAGAGGCGGAAGAGGTCCAGAACCCTTGGACTGGGGAAAAATCCAGTTCATTCTCTAATCCGGACTGGAGCTGAACTAGTGATAGTTAATTAGTCCGAGAACAGCCTCGGTTGGGAGACACAACAAAAACAATCACTCAAACAAGATTCAAATGTCTAATTTAACTACAGTCATGCCCGTACTCTAAGATACTCCATCAATATAACTCAAAACACATTTCCCTATTGTGATGTACTATTATATCCGATACAAATTATGACTGCGCTGTTACTCTCTTTTGAATTGGTTAACCCACACCTACAATACCAGCAGGCGCTCAGTTGTGGTGCTAGTGCAACGCAGCATCACGTGTTTTGACAGAAAAGACGCTAAATATTTGCAAACAAAAATCCGCTTTAAAATAGTTTTATCACAAACTACGTACATTCTATTTTCAAAATACTTCACAAAATATAAATAAATAAATATAAATACACCTATGAGCTCCTTGAATTTTTATCGGGGTTGAAAGGTCATTACTCATGATTTGATGATGTCAGCAGTTTAAGTGGTAGGGCTGTAATGGAAGTTGAGAGGTGGAAGCGGTGTGCTGTATTCGTTATTTATAAAATAAAACTGTTAAACATTTAAATTTTAAGCCCCGCTCCTTTCTAAACAAGGTAATTATTTGTTATTGAAGCATTGCAGCATTTAGTTAAATTCGAAAAAAAAGGTAAATTACAGTTGTGAATAACTCAGTTACTGCGTTACCACGAACCAAACCGGTGCAAGTGAGTGACTATATCGTGTGCTGTGGGGTGGCAGGTATAATATAGGTTAATAACCAGACAGTTTGTTTGGTGACAATCTTTATTGAGACCGTACTGAGGCAATTGCCATTATCATCAGATACTTTTGGTAAATAACATGGCTTAATGGTTTACTTTACAATGCTGTATTTTAAGTAAATGTTTTCAGCTAAATTCTAACAATCACTGATATATTATGCTGTTGCTACTTGATACTATACTATAGCAAGTGTAGTGCATACCGCGTATTGACAAGGTGTGTCAAAACACTGGTGCGCAGGTTCTGTTTTGTTCAGTGTACTGGGCTGACTGAGGTTTACAGTTGTTTATATCATGTTCTGTACGTGTTTTTGAAGTGTTGTATTAAGTGTGTAACAAAGAAACATTAGTAAATAACCAATTAGTTCTTCATGTATTACATCTTTTCAAAGTATTGTTTAAAATTGAAATTTCTATGTAATGCATTATATTAGGGAAGTCAGTGTTTTCAAATAGATTATCAAAATCGAGTCATTTCTAAATGTTTAATTCACAATTGGCTAAATAAGTACTAAAAACTAGAAACAAAATCATACATGTACAGTGTTATGTGGAGAGACTTAAATACAGTGGATTGTTGCCCAGATCAGTCTCAACTGCTGATATAGCCTACATCATGGGGCTGTTGATGAAGAAAGTTAAAAACTGCAAGTGCTGGCAACTAATTTAGCACATTTATTGGAGAACCATAATGTACCCAGAATAATTCAACAGATGACAGTACAGATGTCTCCACTGCTAATCATGGAGCTGTTCACTGAGTAGCCAAAGTCAAACTTGACTAGACCCAGTGCACTAGAACGGATGCATGGTGGTGCATCTGTCATACTGTATTTTGGGGACAACATACAGTACTGTATGATGATTTGGATATATTGATTTCAATAGAAATTGATACATTTAATGTTGTTACAAACCAAGAGTCTATGCAATATGTCTTAAACATACCTAGTTTGACAGGTGTTAACTCAATACAGGACAGTGACCCTAACAAAATGGTGTGAGTTCACAAGCTTGAATGTTGTTTGTTTGGGTGTTTCTTTAGTTACAACTTGTACAACATTCATTTTATCTGTATGATGTACAGTTGTATTGTGAATTCAACATGGACACGATGGAAACAAAAAAGAAAGATATATTATCAGTGACAAGAAATCATATGAACCTTAAAATAATTTAGAATATTTAGAAGGGACTGGTTCCAAATTGGGTAAGAAATCAGAAGACCTTTTATTTTCATGGGCATTAAAGGAAATTCTTCACAATTTAGCATTGTTTTAAAATAAACAAGTGTATTGTTTTTTGTTAAAGTTACAGTAACACTGAAATCAAATTTCAATTACAGTACAGAAAGTATTATATATTTAAAAGTACTGTGCATTTATTGAAAATACAGCTGTAGGTGAACTTGTAAAAGGTATACATTGCAATGAACTACACTTGAAATCTGCAGTTTCGGTGACTGGTCACAGGAATTTTTAAACCACAAAAGCAAGGAAACATCAGGGTTTCGACCAAATCGGAAACACTGATGATTTGCATCCACCATTTGCTGTTCATAGGCCTGTATTATATCCAGGTTTTTCAGAATGGTTGACAGTGTTCACAGGAATGTTTTAAAATCTGCAGCAACATCTATCTTTTTCCTGTACTGTGGTGCATTAACCACTGCTTTCAACACCTCTACGTTTTGTCTGCAAGGTAGTGCACGTTTTTGCGTGAGCACTATGACCACTCGAAATGCAACGTCGGATCTGTAGTCCCCAAACAGCACTAAAATACAGAACAGAGGCACTAATCTGGATGCAAGTTAATACATTTCCCAATATTCTTTACACTTGTTTAGTTTAATTTGTTTTTTTCTTCCATGGATGGGCTCCAAATGTGTACTCAAATTTGTGTGAAATTAGGTCATGTTATAAGAATTAATTTACAATAAGCGACTTCCAAATCTGCCCTGGACCTTGTATTAAAATCACACTATGAGGCAATTCGTCTAATCCGACTTTGTTTTAACGAGAATTGACTGTACTTTTAATTTGTTTAAGCGTTATATCAGTTGCAATGCACCTGGCCATAGTTTAGACATTTTGTTTTACTTTACACAGTTTGATGCTCATTGTTTCCATTTTTAGGTAAAAAGATAAGGAACAAGACCTACAATTCTATGAAACTGTCCCTACCAGCAAGTGTGTTGTTTTTGATGCCTTGCATTTAAATGTGGCATTATGCCAGCAGCTACTGTAGATCATAACCAAAGAATTTGCGAGGTCTGGGCTTGCAACCTAGAGGAGGAGCTGAAGAGAATCCGCCAAGTTATTCATAAATATAACTACGTTGCAATGGTAAGTTCAGAAGTTGTTTTTGATTATTTAATGTTATACAGGATAACCCTTGGAGCATCAGCTTCATTGGTCACTGTGTATAGTGTGTGTGTATATGTGTGTGTGTATATATATGTATATGTATGTATATACTGTAGTGTGTGTAATATATATATATAGAGAGAGAGAGAGAGAGAGAGAGAGAGAGAGAGAGAGAGAGAGAGCCTGCTGTACAGTGTGAGAGGGTGTAAGAATACATCAGCTTAAGAACAGATTGGTTTTGGAGTCATTAAAGAATTCAAGGTGGAAAAAAAAGTAATTGGTAAAAACATTCTGCCTTTAGAATTTCGTGAAGTTTGCTAGACTTTATTTTCACTTTGACTCGGGTGCAGCCAATATGTACAACCAGCACACTATAAATACACTTCCTGTGCCGCAGGTATATGGATCCCATCTATGTAAGGCAGAGGCAGGTGGTTTTATAATGTGGTGGGTCATGGCTGGATAAAGTTGCTTCACTCGAGTCAAGGTGAAAATAGCCAGCAAAACGAAACAAATTTTAAATTTCTATACCTTCAGTAAGAATGATGATGTTGTTGCATTGTAGTTACTTTCAAAAAGGTCTTTATTTACAACAGGCAAAATAATAGCTTATTGACATGTCACTGCACTATCCAAACTTATATATATATACTGATTTGCTAAGCTCTGAAATATATTTCTATGAAATTGTTACAAATTAAAACTGTGCACGATCTAGGGGGCAATATTAATGGATTTACAGGCTTGTTATATGGCAGAAAAGGCTTCCATTTTAGTTTGTAGAGGCTAAAACCAAAGACTATCTACTTTTCCTCCTGTATTGCAGTTGTCTCATAATGATAAACCAAGAAAACTACAGTAGCACTAATTATGCCAAAAGTATTAAGTGGGTCTGGCCTACAAAAAAAAAAAAAATGCTGTGCAGTGTTTCCCCAGAAATCTACTTTCAAATAATGAAAAATAAATGAGGTTGGGGCATTTGTTGACCATTTAACCCAAAAATCTATATGGGGTCTATTCAATAATTCTCACGTGGAGTGGCCAAATACCATATCCATTCTAAGTACCTGTAAAAGCAGCAACACAAAAACGGATGACCGCTCAACACTGAAGGTGGCATTCGCCAAAACAGCTGTCTACATCATTAAGGGCACTATTTTTACACGAATGTAAAGAAAAAAAATAAATTTACCAAGTTAAAGTAAAAAAAATAAATAAAAACATTATGCAACTAAGTTCTCATAGCTTCCATTTGTTCTTATACTTGATTCAAAACAGGGCCCTTAATTTCTTATACCACATAATGTCAGTAGTAGCCAGAGCAATCCCCTTACAGAATAAAACAAGGAGGAATAAACAAGATACATTTTTTTATGAACAGAACATATGTGACTACATCTACAGGAAGGTTGTACAGTAGCTGTTCCTGTAGCAGTCTGCGCAGGTAATTAATTATTTCTTTATCTAGCATACTGTCTGAAGCACTGTTCATTATTCAGTAAGACCCTTGGTCTTGTTCTTATCCCTGTAAACTTTTTCTCCATCTTTTCTGTCAGAGAGGAATCCTCTAATAAATAAAATGTAAAATAAAAAAATAAAAAGATTACTAAAACAAATGCATTTTTTAAATGTACAAAATAAACAATGACAGGACTACAGAAGTAAATAAAAGTACACATTTAAATAAAACTTAAACAGTACCCTGTGCTTTGTATTTGTCTTGTTTGTAATTGTGTACAATTGTGTCAAAGCAATGACCCTGGCATCGTTGTTGACATCATCAAAGAAATAGTGTCAGTAAGGCCTTTTTTTGTGTGTCATGACTGAAATGTAATTGTGGTAAAAAATTAAAAATAAAGTATGCTAATTGTTGGTTAACAATATGTTCTTCATAATGTAGATGATTGTTAACAGGTATGTTCTTTAGCATTCCACTTGAAACTTGGCAAGGCAACCTTGTGTTAGCATTGCCTAAATTACTGAAGAAGCGTATTTTAGAACTAGACAAGCCGTTTTACCCATAGACCTATTGTTTCAGATATATGCAGAAGGACTGGAGGCACATATTAAACCACTATTTACTTTAAACTGCATATTGTCAACTAGGAAGTACAAGTTACATTTGATCTGATTCATTGTACGGCATTGGCAGTTGGTATCCCCCCAAAAAGTTTATCTTGTCAAACTCTCCTTTTGAAATTACGGTTAACCCATCTCTGATTCACTTGATTTCTGTTTTCTTTTTTTCTTTCTCTCGCTTTGAATGAAACCAGCAATTGCCTGTTTTTTTTTTTTTCTTTCTTTCTTCATCCCTATAAATACAAAGTAGAGGACCAGATCGGTTAGGCTTTTACTCCACTGTAAAATTTGTCATTATTTAAGAAAAAAAAAAATCCTTGTGTTTCAAACCTTCACGTGATTGTGTTATTGGAAGGGCCCACATATGCATCAAAGCTGTTATCTTTTTTGTATCACTTAGTAAAAAGTACCATTGTCGTCCTTGATAAATCTGGTCACCTGAATATTGGTATTTTCCAAGTTGGCATTGGCACAATATTTTCAGGAAGTAACAATGGGCTTATTTGTAAAAGGAAAATATAAATTGTGTGATAGCATAAGCAGCATATTTAAAACAAAAATATACTTATTTTGGGTTTTTTATATCCTTTTTGTGATTGTAATTGGTGTTCCCCATCCCCCCAACAATGAAGTGAAAATTGTTTGAGAATATCATCCATTATACTACTGTATTTAAATTCGTAGAGCACTGTTTATCTAGTTGTGAGTTTAACAGTATCATAATCTGGGCATGCAGAACAGGAGATACCTGTTGGTCTATCTGTACGTAAAGTATATACAGTATATTGCACTTCTATTTTTACATGTATCTAGATAACCACTTATGTTAACTTGGCTGTTAAATTCTTATTCAAGTTATTTAGTATCTAAATCTGGACCTATATATGTAAACATGGCGATGTAGTTTTTCATAATACTGATAGATCTAATTTCTACTTACAGCTGTGGCAGCGGGAACTATGTTACTGACAGATGGGAATAACTTGGAAAAGTGTCCTGTTCTGATGGGACAAGTGCTTGCTGGTAATTTGGGAGCAAGCACTGACAGCTTGTGAAAAATATCCTCCCCTTTTCATTGAGCAGGGATTGCTGCAGAGTTCAACACATTTTTAGTTTGTTTAAAACACATGTGACCGCCATGTAGAACAGTCAATGACTGTCAGTTTTTACAAAATGCCTTACTGTTATTTTGTAATCTTAAATAACAAATACATTTAAATATATTTTATATATTTCTTTGTAGGACACAGAGTTTCCAGGTGTAGTAGCAAGACCAATCGGAGAATTCAGAAGCAATGCTGACTACCAGTACCAGTTACTTCGATGTAATGTAGACTTGTTAAAGATAATCCAATTAGGCCTGACTTTCATGAATGAACAGGGCGAATACCCTCCTGGCACTTCAACATGGCAGTTAAATTTTAAATTTAACCTCACGTAAGCACCAAACTTTCTTTCTGTTTTGCAGTTTAAGCATGGCAGCTTGGAGTTGTAATGCTATTGAACCAGGGGTGGGTAGAGTTGTAAATGTAATGGGGCATATGGATCAGTTACAGTGCCTATAGAAAGTCTACACCCCCTTGAACTTTTTCACATTTTGTTGTGTCAGTGCCTCAGAGTTTCATGCATTTAAATGAGGATTTTTTTTCCACTTATCTACACACCATACTCCATACTGTTAAGGGGAAAAAAGTTATATAAAAAATATGAAATTGAAAGATCATAATTGGATAAGCCCCCCCTGAATTAATACTTGGTGGAAGCATCTTTGGCAGCAATTACAGCTGAGTCTGTTGGGATAGGTCTCTACGAACTTTGCACACCTAGATTTGGCAATATTTGACCATTCTTCTTTACAAAACTGTTCAAGCTCTGTCAAGTTCCTTGGGGAGCGTTGATGGACAGCAATCTTCAAGTCATGCCACAGATTTTCGATTGGATCTAGGTCGGGGCTCTGACTGGGCCACTCAAAACGTTTACCTTATTGTTCCTTAGCCACGCCAGTGTAGCTTTGGCTGTGTGCTTTGGGTCGTTGTCATGCTGAAAGGTGAACTTCCGTCCCAGTTTCAGCTTTCTTGCAGAGGGCAGCATGTTTTCCTCAAGGACTTCTCTGGACATTGCTCCATACATTTTCCCTTCTACCCTGACAAGTGCCCCAGTCTCAGCTGATGAGAATCTTTGGGTGATGCGCTGTGTTGGGTTTGCGCCAAACATAAAGCTTTGCATTTAGTCCAAAAAGTTAAATTTTAGTTTTGTCAGACCATAAAACTTTTTACCACATGGCTACAGAATCTCCTGAGTGTTTTTTGCATACTTCAAAACTGGATTCAAGGTGGGCTTTCTTGAGTAATGGCTTCCTTCTTGCCACCCTACCATACAGGCCAGATTTGTGGTGTGCTTTGGATATTGTTGTCACATGCACACTTTGACCAGTCTTGGCCATAAAAGCCTGTAGTTCTTAAAGTTGCCATTGGCCTCTTGGTAGCCTCTGATCAGTCTCCTTCTTGCTTGGTCATCCAGTTTGGAGGGACTGCCTGATCTAGGCATGGTCTTGGTGGTGCCATACACCTTCCACGTCTTAACAATCGTCTTGACTGTACTCCAAGCGATATTCAAGGCCTTTAGTATTTTTTTTTTTTATACCCATCCCCTGATCTGTACCTTTCAACAACTTTGTCCTGGAGTTCTTTTGAAAGTGCCTTGGTACTCATGGTTGAGTCTTTGCTTTGAAATGCACTACCCAGCAGAGGAAACCTACAGGAACTGCTGAATTTATCCTGAAATCATGTGTATCACTACAATTTAACACCAGTGGAGGCTGCTTAACTTGGTGTGTATTTTTGAAGGTGATTGGTTACACCTGAGCTAATTTAGGATTGCTATTAGGACCCTTGTCCAACCAAGCTATTTCAGTTTTTATTTTTAATTAATTTTCTACAAATTTCTAGAATGTTGTTTTCACTTGGATGTTGTGGGGTAGGATGTGTAGATAAATGAAAATATATATTTTAATGCATTTTAGTTCCAGGATATAAGACAACAAAAGGTAAACATTTTGAAATGGGGTGTAGACTTACTATAGGCACTGTAGCTATGTATTGTACTATGTGTGCTGGATTGTTATCTGTTGCATGTATTTTTTTTTAAATATTGTCATTTTTGAGAGAAAATGAATGATGTGGAGGATTTTTTTGTATATCCTTAGAAGTACAGTATATGTTATATGTACCCAGTGATGTGTGCTTAAAACAGATTGCAAATCAATTATACCAGGTACTATTTAGTATTTGAATATCAGTATCTGTTCATTGATGCATTTAACCAATTTTACTCTGCATATTTTCCAACATGTCTAGATATTGATAAAACATCTGTTAATGTAAAACTAGATAAATAATATGTGTGTGTGTGTGTATGTGTATATATGTATATGTATATATATATATATATATATATATATATATATATATATATATATATATATATATATATATATATATATATATATATATATATATATATATTTTTTTTTTTTTTTTTTAATTCTAAACAGTGGGTCCAAGTAGGAGCCCATGATCCTGATAATTTCATTTTACTACAGGGATAGTTAGACCAAGTCAAGCCAAGGCAGAGCTTGGCAACTGATCTTGTAACTCCAGGGTCTCCAATCGTGCTCCAGGAGAGCCCCAATCCTTCAAGTTTTAGAGGTGTCTTGAGATCATCAGTGGCTAAAGATCTGGAACACATGTTAATCTGGACTATTTAAGCCAATAATTGGTTCAATTATGTAACTGAGGTCTGTTGAAACAAAAACCAGAAGACCCTGTAGCTCTTTTATATATAGATCGATTTTAAAATAAATGTTAGATGAAGTATTTTCCTTGTCTATTAAACTGATTACTGTAACTTGACATAAACTGGGCTTTCTGAGATCAAGTCTTAACTTTTCTTGTGTTTAGGGAGGACATGTACGCTCAGGACTCCATAGAACTGCTAACAACATCTGGCATCCAGTTTAAAAAACACGAGGAAGAGGGGATTGAAACACTCTACTTTGCAGAATTGCTTATGACCTCTGGTGTGGTACTGTGTGAAGGGGTCAAATGGCTGTCTTTCCATAGGTAGGTTTATTTCCTCATGTTACTACTGCTCACACACTGACACCTACAGATAACTGTCAGTTCTTGATTTTTCATGAACCACTGCAGTAGTATAATTTATTTCAAGTTCACATTCTCATCCCTCTTGACACATGCTAAAAACTTGATAAAGATGGCACCGGCATATGCAATTGAGCATCATAATCTAGGGTTAGAAGGAGTTGGTTGTCCATCTGACTTCAGATATATACAGGGTGGTGAGTGGTTACAGGTGATACAGTGCTGAATAAACAGACAGACAGTGAAAGGTGTTTGAGTACTTATTGTCCAGAGCCATATGGCAAACACCTGTAAATAATAAATGATGGAAGTGATACAGCGGTGTGTATGACTCAGTTTGTAATCCGCGGGTTTGACCTGAAACCAAAAAATCCAGTTTCTTTCCTCACCCCCAAGTAACACAGAACACAAACACAGTTTTATTAGCCATTTGTGGTGAAAAGATCGTTGTGAAAACAGGGAAGTGCTGGTGTCCGGGTTTGTTGCTGGCCTGCGACTACAGCTCTGGGTTGTGTTAGTATTCTTAGTAGATGACAAAAACAGACAGCGTTACAAGACAAACTAACAAACACAACACTGTTGTTTTTCACAGGTGCAGGGTCTCCTTTTAGGTTGTATTCTAACCATTTACAAAGGAACAGATTTCTTTGCTACGACCCCTATTTATACCCACCCTCATGACCCCTTGGTTAACGAGCGCATCCGCTTCTCCAATCCGCAGATGCTAGTTTCCTGTTCGGGTACCGTAGGCCCGCACCTTTTCTAGCTGGCCGACTTCCACCTATCCACGGGAATAAATTGTCATGCCGTTTAGTCCAGGGTACTGTTCCCTTTACACAGCGCCCTCACAGGTCGGGAGGGAGATCTAACACCAAGAATCATTTGATGTCTGTCACATTGTCATACTTTCATTTGTGCTTGTCTAGAGAATGGCTTATCTAATTGTGATAACACTTAGTTCTGCTTTTTTTTTAATAGCTTATGTTTTATGTAATTGCAGTGGCTATGACTTTGGATACCTAATCAAAATCCTAACAAATTCCAACTTGCCAGAAGAGGAATTGGATTTTTTTGAGATCCTCCGTTTGTTCTTTCCTGTCATATATGATGTGAAGTATCTCATGAAGAGCTGCAAAAACCTCAAGGTGTGTGGCATTTGCCTTGACCATTGTTAGGGTTTTTGTTTTATGAAATGTACCACATTGAAGATTCTAGCTTATGGCATATTTTTTTTTAAAACTGTGCTGTACTTGCAGGAATTGAAAGTCAATGAAAATGAATGCCAGAGATTCTACTTGTCATATAATACCAATTATAAAGACTGCAATGTGAAAAAGTAATGTAACCAATACATGTGTATTGTCTGAGAAATGTTGACCTTTTACCACATCTTGCGATGAAGTGCTGATCTGCTGTATTTGACAGGGTGGCTTGCAAGAAGTAGCTGAACAGCTGGAATTGGAGAGAATAGGGCCACAGCACCAGGCTGGCTCAGACTCTCTACTGACAGGCATGGCCTTCTTTAAAATGAGAGAGGTATGTGAAAGTCTCAGTTCGTCAGTCTTGTATTTAGAACTTTACATACTCTGCAACAATTTATATCTTGTGGTGATTTTTTTTTCCACCCCAGATGTTCTTTGAGGATCACATTGATGATGCCAAATACTGTGGTCACTTGTATGGCCTTGGTACTGGTTCACCCTATGTTCAAAATGGCACAGGCAATGCATATGAGGAAGAAGCTAATAAACAGCAGTCATGACACGATGAAGCAGATGAACATTGGGCCTGTTTTTTATTTTTTTTCTCTGCCTGAGAGACAAGGCCTTTTTGTTTTTGTCATTGCTTGTTTTCTTTCCCTTGACTTTCTATGTCAGTGACATGCACCAAATCTTGAAGATTCTAGCTTTAGTACTGAAACAATTTGGAGTTAAATTTTGCTAAGTTTTAAAAAAAACTAACAAAAAGAAACTGATGGCGACAAGGGAAATTTTACTGTAGCGACTAAATACTCAAGTAATTTCATATATCTCGTCTGTGTAAGCAGAATGAATTGGCTGATCATTCATGTGTAGCGCTTAAAAAGTGGGATTTTTAGTAATTCAAAAATGTGGACCATGGAAATTTGCACTTTAGAGATCAATCCAGATATTCAGTTTTATCAAAAGTTTTGGCTGTTTGTTCTTATAAGATAAATTGTAACAGTTTTGCACCATTTTTGCTTGTGTTGCCTTTTCTACCATAGTACTATTTATTTATGTTTACAGGGAAAGAAAACTACTAAAGCTTTTAGATAACCCTATCTTACACAGTTCAGCCTTAAACAAAGTAAATAAGCTGCTTATGCTGTTTTTGTACATTGCGCTGTCAGATTAAGGTGTTGATTGTAAACCATCTTAACACTGCTAAAAAACCCAGTCACTTACAGGCATTGTATAGTCATTCCAGGTAATACCATGACAAGTATGGTTGATTTTTGATGCCCCTGTCCCGTGGCCCCTTCCCCACCATACTAAACACCTTTTATTATATTTCATAACTTGTATGGTTTATCCCAGATTTTACCATTTGTATTTGTTGTACTGATTTTACCAGTTGAATTTGCTAAAACACTTGCACAAGGCGATTTCAAAATTCAGTTTCAACTGACAAATTCTTTTTAAAATTGAATTTAAAAACTAAAAGAAAACAAATTGGTTTGAGTTTCGTGGTGTTTTACAGAAAAAAAAAAAAACAACAAACTACAGTTTTTATTAATTTAGAGATCCGTACTGATCAGATCTTAACCAACTTGAGCATGACATTGCCTGGGGATTTTTTTTTTTTTTTTTTTTTTTTGGTAATGCTGGTTTGATGCAGCACAGTTCACTGTGCAATGCTTTTTTTATTATTACATATTTTTGTATTATTATGCAGTATATTTATTTTGCATGTTCATTGAACAGGATGGCTATATTATTAAATAGCAATTGCTTGCCTGAAAATGTGAATTGCATTTAAACCTCCAGGAAATTACAAATTGGTTAGGATGAACCTGAAAAACTCTTCAAACTGTACAATGTACATAAGTCTTTGTTTTTGCTTGAAATTACAATTTAGTAATTTGGCGATCCCTTTTAAAAACAGAAATTATGCAAAATAAAAGGGGTATTTGTTTTAAAGCTTTTGTAAATAAATAAAGGCTTCTGAATTGTTTTCTTACATACAAAAGGTGTTTTATTTCAAGTTACAAGATGGTACTGGAAGATAGCAACACTTTTTTTTTTTTTTTTTTACCTCATACTGGTAACTCTTTTCCTGCTGTCAAGCCCATCACCACTTTACACCCTACAATCTTTAACAGCAGCTGTTAGATATGCTAACTTTGGAGGCAAGGTAGAGTCTGAACCTGGACTCGTTGGGCATCTGACAAGTAAGAGTCCCTGTACTGCAGTGAGGTGTTGGAAGTAGTGCACCATGTGGGCCCCAAGTCAAGATCAGCAACTCGACTCAACAAGCCAGTAGGGACCTGAGGAAAGGCATGTCATTACAGGTTACCCTATGTGCATATATACACACACACACACACACACAGCATATAGCATATTACATTGCCAGTACTAGTGAAAGCACTTACACTACACACTAAGCAGTGAGCAGTGAATATATATTAAAAAAACACCCACACTGGAGCTACTCTGAATTATTTTGGGAAAGGGAGATGGGTGGGGCCTGGTAATTAAAAGAATATTTTACCAAGGTGTACAAAGTTTTAAAAAGAAGTTGGATCTTGTAGTTGAAGATTATACAGCAAGGACAATGAACATGCTTGTAGTTTACTCTATTTCTAAAATATTTTGATTAAAAACAAAAAGGTGAATGTTCCAGAGTTTTCCCATGAGTATATACGTCTAAAGTTTGATGAGTAAACTTTTTCAGCCAAAAAATATAGAATAAACCTGCAAACATTTACAGCAAAAGCCCAAAGTTACAAACACATTGGGAATAGAGGGGGTTCAAAAGATTGCAACTTCATCATCTTTACCATCAAGAATCATAAATAAAACAAAAAAAATGCTATGTTTAATTGGTAAAATACTTTGGGTCCTTTACAGTAGCCACTAGACTTTTCCGGTTTCAAGTAATGTTTAGCTGACTGGTCAGAAACCTCTCTCACATTGATAGCTGTAATTTTTAATTTACAACCATGCCAGCTATTGACACACATACTTTTTGGTGCAAACATGTCTTCAAAAGAGAAGTTACAAAAATGGCTTTGTTAAAAAAATAAAAGTGATTTCCTCTCCACTCATAGTTTGCTTGAGCTGTTAAGTTTAGGATTACATGTAAAACGTTTTTATCCGATAGGTATTACTGCTGTTATGAACATTTTGGGAGTAATGTACATTACTGCCGCCTTACTGCATGTAACCAAAGACTACTGAGTATTTAGAGTGGATAGTCTGGAGTCATCCACTTCTACATGTACTATGATATTCAGAAAAAGAAAACACTTGTCAATTCAGACTGCAAATATGGCTGTATTAATTAAGACAGTAGACTTAAACTACAACTGGAGACTTGATTTCAGTTGTACTTGCCTGTTTTTGGAGTATGAGTTGTACTATATAGAAAATGATTTGTGTAAGTGCTAATGTTTATTTAATTCAGTTACCCTGTACAAGGAAATAGTTTCTTGCACAAAGGGAATATACAGTAGTGGAGGCATCCATGCATACATCTATTTGAATTTTTTATTTTATTTATCAATCAAGTATTCTGAACTGGTGAAATAATCTATTTTAAGAAATTAAAAGTGCAGTGTGAACACACAGCTGACGAGACTATTATTACTACAGATAGTATACCAGCATGACAGTGTTGTAATGCAGTGGGTTTATTCGTTTTTGTTCTTGACAAGGCATACACATGTATGTTTTACACTGTCATTAACACAAGGAGAGAAAAAGCCTACAATTTATTTTGGCAAAAAAAGGTTGCATTTCAACTCCAAATTAAATAATATAAAAATAGATAATACTGTGTACATAACACATACCGCTAAAAGCATAAATATGTAAAACATGAAACAGGATTTCACAACTTAACGATGCAGCATTCTACAGTAGACACAAACTTTTTTTTTTACCTATTGATAATGTAATTTTAGGCAGTGGTCAGAAAATGGTTGGGTGTGGGGGGGGGGGGGTCATGTCATCTTTGTAACAAAGGAAGGTTCATATAGCACATATAATGAACATCCCCCACCCCCATCCTTGAGACATGTCTAAAACTAGACTGCCTATGACCACAACCTTAATAACATCCCTCATTTAAACACTCAAACACTGCGATTTAGGATTTTTCAGCTTTTCACATTAAAAACACACTGCAAATGTAGCTGAAAAAACAATTTTAAAGCTTCTCAATAACAATGTGACATGCTTCAACTTGTCTATACCTGAAAAGGGTTCTTAGCTTTGAAAACTGTTTAGACAACCACTTCCCATTTTGTGTTTTTCTTTGTTATTCTTTAAATAAAACAACTCTGCTTAAAGCTACAGTGTACCATGATCACATGTTTAAGATCACCAAAACATAATTTGGAGTAAAACCAAATGTACTCAATTGGTATATATCATTGGTGGGCTAAAGTGGTCCTCCAAGTCTTTGTTTCAACACAATTCAACCTCCATCCAGGCACTAACATAGTTAATTGTTCCTATTAAACTGGACATGGGATGGCCATCGCAGGAAAGGAATTGGTCACCCTTGGTCTACATTAAACAAGTGATGTGTTTTTCTGAAACAAACTAAAGCTCTACGCTTCTACATTAAAATTCTGAAAGGGGAAAACAAAAAAAAAAAGTATTGAAGATTAAGCCAAAAAAAAAAAGGTTCAGTCCTCTGAAATGTGCACCCCAGCCAAAAGATGGGTCTTCAACAATGACCCATAATATTTCTCCACCCTCATTATATTTCTGGATAATTATCCATGTCATCTCCAACAATAATTTCTTAGTACAATTGTCAGCACAGTATTTGTTTACTGGTACTGTATTTTACAATACAGATATTAAGTTTTTCATTTTTTTTTTTTTATCTCCTAGTCAAAACCGCCTTTTTTAAATTTTTAATAAAAAGTGCCAATAAAAAAAATGTGTCTTATTCCAAGCAATATTCATTATCTTATTCAATCAATTAACAACTGTATTTACCGGTTACACTAACCAAACATCTTTGGTAAGAAATGCACTGGAACCAATATAAAAGCTACATTTTAATTGCATCCAAATTTGTATCTGATAGAGCAGTGACTGCATTTTTGTTGCAGAATTAAAACAAAGTTACTGTGCTTTTACAATGTCTATACCAATCTGATTCTGTAATTTACTGGAAATGCTACTTGTTCCCCATAATAACTACTGTAAAATATATGGAGTTACTCTCACAACCCTCTCCTTTTCAAACCGACAAACACATTGCTCTTGCTAAGCTTTCTAAAAATGTATTAGATCTGCAGACAATCTGTTATACTTTTATTATAAAAACCTCAATACAATAATACAAGTACATTACAAATGTCTTATGTATTGAGCAGTGATATGAAAAGAGCCAATCGGATGCTGGAATGCTTTCTTTGCTGCACACCCACACAGGCAAAGATACGACAGTGGGCAAGTGAGGACCACTTCTGGTAGAATAAGACTTCACGTTCTGTCTTCCCTTAGTGGTACATTCTGCAAGAAAACAACATCATGAGCTGTGAAACACGCTCAGTTGTTCTTATAATATAAAACAACAAAAAGTGCACATTGTTTAAATATACAGTATTCTTAATACAACCACAATATGTATATTGGTGGCTCATTAACAAATAGACACCGCATAGAACGACACAGTCATGCAAAATCATGCATTGTTGGTTGGCAAAGACTGGAAAAACCTTGTGGTTAAAGATAAGTTTAACAACCTATATTGCAAGAAAAACATCATAGCATTTCAAAGGTTCTCTCTAGTGATACCTCCACTAACAATTTCATTCAAATTATCCAAAATAAGCCAAATGAACCCAACTGTGGTCTCTTAAAACATTGACTGACACCGAGGATTATTTTGTTCTAATATTTGTAATCATGAAACTGAATGACACTTGTTTACAGTACCAGAATAAAATGACCTGTTTCATTTGGTAGAGACAACAAGCAGTTATATCTGCTGAACATCTTTAACATTGTTCCTTGGATTGCCCTTATTTATTGTCCTGAACTGAATAATCTCTGTTGCAGGACATTTTAATGTTTGCAGGTAGATCACTCTTTTATACCTTTGGCAGTTCTACACATACCCTTTATTTCTGCATGATGTTCCACTTATTTTTTTTATATATTTTTAATTTCTATTTATTTATTTATGAATTCATTATTTAGCTTATTTTGTCACTTAATATGCTAATGTTTTTATTCTAAATTGACTATTTTATAACTTTTTGTGATGGCTGTCCACTATGAAAGGCGCTATATAAAATAAAGATTGCTTGATTGATTGAGATATAGGTATTGCAAAACGTTAGGTTATTATCATAACCCCGGTTCCCTGAAATAGAAATGTAAACATTACCAAATGGGTATTTATGTCCTAAAGACCCAAAACCTGAATAAGATAGATCAAAGCTGCTCGCAGTCATGACCAGCCCCCCCACCCACCCCGGAGAACATAAAAGGACTGCGCTCACAGACCTCAGTGTAATTTTTCCTTCAAGCCTGCTGCAATCATGGATGCAGCGACCTTTACATTTCTATTTCAGAATATTATAGAGTCATAAGCAACAAGTACTTCTCTCAAAGGCTCTTCCTGTCATGTCAGTTGTTGAAAGGAAAAATGGCACTCAGGTCTGCAAGCGCTGTCACTTTATGCCCCCGGGGTCAGAGGCTCTGCTAGTAGCTTTGCTATATACTATTCAGGTTTCAGGTCTTTAGGAGGTAAATACCCATTCAGTAATGGTTACATTTCATACTTGAAAGGGAAACAGGGGTCTGGCCATGCACCTAATACAGCTAGAGCTGGGGTTTTCAACCAGGGATACAAATAGGGGGTAAGCAGGACGACTCAGAAATGCAAAAAACACAAAAGTAAAAGAATAAGGATCTTGATTTTAAAACTTATTTATGGTATTATATTATTCTCTCTAAACCACTGTACATAAATATTTCATTTTTGCTTAGCAGCTCCACGTTTACAGTTTTATTTTCAAAATGATCATCCACTTGTACGCATTCGTGATTTCAATTGAGTGTTCTTCCACTGTGATATTATTCGGGCACGGCTGCATTTTAGTAGCAATAGTGGCTGGTTGAATTGTTTTCGGTGTTTGAGAACACACATTCGGATTATCATGTGTATGGTTTGGAATCAAAAATGTCTTACTTGCAAAAGAAAAATAATAAAAGAAAAAACACAAGAGTCTACAGAAAGTGCAAAGCAACAGAAAGTTATACAGATTCCTTTGGATTAATTTTATTTTGTTAGTTCTTTTTTGTTGTTGTAGTTTTACCTTCAGCTTAATGTATTTTATGTTGCAAACACTTGCAAATGGCACACAATTATGCAGAGATGGGAAGTAAATGGCAACATGATAAACATTTACAGTGCAGACTATTTTATAACAAACTTTGCCAAATAGCAAGCGAATACAGGCGTTTCCAGATTTGACATTTCAAATTGCACTGCACTGAGACTGCCTATCTAACAAAGTACTATTTTTTTATAAATCAAATAATAAATAAAAGGAAAAAAAAAGAAGAATATTGACAGTATAATTCTGACGCATTGCCAACAGCAGATAGATTAAATAATAAATCAAGTTTCTAACCTTCAATTTCCAGATTTAGGCATTTGCTTGTTTGAGCTAGGTTTCATTTTCGATCATCATTGCTGGGTTGCTTGTACCTATTAATGAAAGTACAAAGAGAAATTAATATTTTAAATCCTGAGGACTTTATGTAGTCAGTTTCTCAGAAATTATGAGGTGCACCGTAACTTTGATCAATATGATATTCCATAACTCTTTACTGAAACACCTGAAGGTTACATGATTTACCCAGGATCACTTAGTATTCCAGTAAATGAACTGGAAAATGCATTCTGAATGATCTCTCCTGACCCTAAGTCCTCAGACTACTATGTCACTTTTAAAAAAAGTACCTAAAACTGCAAAACTTAAAAGGGTTCCTTCAAAAAATAACCACCTTTTGTTCCTTTGAGCCTTATTCTGCAGAAAGTAAATCAGGACCAAACACTGCTTTTGTCAGATAAGGCTTTTAGATAAAAATGCTGCATTCACACATCAAAAGTAGCAATTTGATTTGTTTAGTCTAGAAAGTGGACAACTCCTATGAACTGTGTAGTTAATTTGAGTACAATAAAGGTCACAGGTCAAAACTCAAACTCCCTTCACCAGACAAAGGATTTCTTCTCCCTTATATACATGTGGCCACTCCCCAGTTAGCACTCAATTACCTAATTGGGGAATGGCCACACCTGTGATTGCCGGCAGGGATAGATTTAACCCCATACCTGCCAACCTTACATTCCCCAACCCCCATCCCCCCTATTTACAGCAGCAGGACTTATAACCTGCTACATGCATATTCCATGTCTGAATCCTGGTGACCTCTTTTGTGGTTTTGGGACAGGATACAGGTTTTTGGCTTCTGCCCTGAAACATGCCTCCCCCTTGTGCAATGCACACATGGCCACAATCAGCCACCCCCCCCTTAAAACACTAGCCCCATCATCTTTTGTCTGGTTTGCTCCCTCCAGATTCTTGTGTGTGGCTTGGCAGGCGGGCTGGTCAGGGTTGTGGTGGAGGTGGTCCCCACACCTCCTCCTTTGGCTGCAGGAGGTCCTGGGCCTTGGGCCTTGAAATAGGGGTGCCCGTCTAACCCCTCTTGTAACACCTGGGCTTTTATAAGGGGGTGCACATTTAACCCCTGTGACTATCCCTGGGCTTCTGTGAAGGGTTGCCCATTTAACCCAGTGGTGATGCTGGCGGTGGCGCAGGGCACTCAGGCAGTGGCGATGCTGGCAGCGTCGTATGGCACTGCAGCAGTGGTGACGCTGGCAGCGTCGAAGGGCACTCCAGCAGTGGCAATGTTGGTAGTGGCGATGCTGGCAACACTGGGCACTCCGGCAGTGGCGGATACGTGAAGCACTCCTGCAGTAGCAATGCTGGGCACTTGCTTCAGTTTCTTTCCCTGTCCAAATTTCCACAGTGAAAGATGGGGACATTTTTTTTTCCTCTTCAATTCACTGACAGTATAACACAATACTAGTTTAAAAATTAAACAAACATTGGTTAATTTACTGCAGATCATAACTCATTATTTTCATGTAGTCAACACGTGTTAAATGTACAAAAAGCCAAATTTAAAAAATAGATCAGCTACTACCATTTAAAAATTGGTATACACTTAATCAGAGTGATTAAACAAATAATCCATATAACTGTTTATTTTATTTTTGAATGGCGCTAACACAACCAAACATTACTCTGCAATTAACTTCTGGAGCACACTGATGCAGTTTTGTGCTTAAAATTATTATTATTTTTTTTTTTTTAAATACAACAGCAAAACCGGGACGAGTAACAGTTTTACTGTTTGACCGGGACAACAAATTAAGGCTGAAACTGTGACAATTTTGTTTTTGCTCTACTTGTTTCCTGAACTAGAATATGAGCAAAATGTTTACTTCCGAGTCAGGTTACCTTGTATAGTTTGTTTCCTATGTGCAAAAGTCCAGCAATTGTTCACATTAGCAAGCAAACCAGCCTTTGCCGAACGGACTGATACCACCTCTAAGTGGACTCTGTGTGGTTCGTTTCCCAAGCGGACTTTGTTGTTCACCCTTCACATCAAACGTACTGACCATACCCAGTGTGGGCCAAACCCTCTAAATCATACCCAGTGTGAACACACCCTAATTTGGGACCACTGTTTTAACATTGTAGAACTCAAAGTGGTTGTAGCTAACAAAATAACTTCATAAATCAAACACAATATAGGTCTCAAATATGCAGTTTGCAAAGAAACACATGTGAACTAGGTTAACAAAGGTTCTGTTTGCTTGCCTTTCCTTTCAGGAAGTCTGTTACTGCTTTATTTCCTATATAATTTTACCCCAGGAGTGTCTTTGGGGTCAAAAGCATTTTAGTGGCTGAAAAGGATATCAGACATTAGGGGAAGCAGCTGGTTGGTTACCGACAGGAAAGATGGCCTTGCAGGGGTGTGGATAATTTCCCTCAACCAGGAACAGCAAGATAATATGAAAACATGTCTTGCAAACAGAGATGTCTTCAATCTAGTGTAGTACCAGATATCATGCTTTAAAATACATGTTTGCTAAAACAGATGTTTCTTTACTAAGGCTTATACAGTAAAAGGCTCGGAGGAGAAACTATGTGGAACTATTTATTTAGCTACACTGACGTTTTACATTTTCATAATGTAACATGAGTAACATGGAATAATTACTTGCACTGGTGTTAAGGTTATTACACAGTTATTAAGTAACAACTTATATTTAAGAGAAAGATTAAGTTAACCACTGTCTGAACATGACCAAACATACTAGCAGCAAAACATGTGGGGGAGGCTTAAATTTGCTAATATTGCTAGAACCACAGCTCTAGCAAAATGCCAAAGCCCAATGATGATTATTCCCTTCATGTACAGTTTTTTGGGGTTTTCATTGTGGTTAAAATCAGGCTATGCTGAATGCTTGATTGATGGTGCATTCACAAACAGGGCAGAATAGTCCTTCAATGTAATTAAAAAATGAGAACCGGAGAAGTCATCCATGGCAGCCTGTCTAACATGGCTGACCCACCTCTTTCCAAGGACTTTGCTTTGTCTGTACACAGCTGTGTGCATCTGACTGTTTGCTTGATAAATATGGCAAAAAATATTAGTAAAAGAAATTATTGTTTACCATGTTTGTCCTCTTCATGCCCACCATCACTCTCTGTCCAGGACTGACCACTAATGAGCAGACGGCTTTGAGATTCTCGTAAAGGTTTGGCAGGGAAAGGACTGGCCTCTCCCACACTGCAGATCATAAGAGTACCAGCTGATTAATATACAATATTGCCGCCTATTACACCATAACATTAAACAACTTAAATCAACGCTTACCTTTTGACCATTGTATTGGGACCAGCAGGAGTTGAGGGCTGCTCTGGATCCTGGTTTACAAGACATGTTGGGAAGGAGCAACCATCACCCAAGCTAGAAAACAGCACAAAAGATAAAGCAGTTATTGTTTCTGTCAGTTTATTATATTTAATTCTACTTTTTTATAATTATTCAAATGTGTGAAAGGGTGGTGGGTCCCTAGTGGCACACTGATTAAAGCCACTGCTGACTAAGATTAATCACAAGTCTTATGGTTTGAATCCTCGTTGCACTGAGTTTCCGACCTCGTTGGTGGGGTGGGGTAATATTCTGGGCCTCAATTCACCACAGTAATCCCTACTGGGAGGGTGGCAAATGAGACCAGACAGAAACTCCCGACTGAACTCTGTCCTAGAACCCCGCAGGACCGATTTCAGCCGGCTGATCTTAAGTTGTCTTGGATGGTACATAGATATAGTGAGGCGGCATTCAAATGTTGGGAGCAAATATCACATTGGTTACTTAATTTACATTTTATAAAGGGTGCATGTAGCAGGAGAGCGTCAATAATGAGACTCGGATACAAGAAAAGCTGCAGTTTAAGCAGCACAAACACTGCTGTCATGCTGGGCATTCACCTTCACTGACCAAATTTCCAAAATGCACAGCACATACGCAGTTACCGACTCACAATAACTCCCGTCACCAGACAAGGAATTTCTCCTTCCTTATATACATGTGGCCACTCCAATTAGCTTCAATTACATAATTAGGGAATGGCCACATCTATGATTGTTGGCAGGGGTAGATTTAACTCCATCCTTGCCAACCTTACATTCCCACACACACGCTATTTACAGCAGCAGGGCTTCTGCCCTGCCGCAGCCCTCCCCCTTGGGCAATGCACACATGGCCGCAATCTATCACCTGCCCTGCTGACTCTGGAGTTGGGGGAAACTCCTCCTCTTCTGGCTCTGGAGGCGGCAACAGGTATCCAGCTGATCTTGAGCTTTAAGGCTGAAACATTCATCCGGGGACTTCACCTCATCCCTCGCGTACGTATCATAAAGTACTGGTCTTCGTATGGCCGCTCCTCTTGGGGGTGTCCAAACTATAAGCAATTGCCACAAATGAAAGCTCCTTCAGCTAGCAGACGCCTCTGCTCCCACTCCCGCCCCCACTCCCACTCCTCTGCTAGTTTGTCCATCTTTTATTTCTTTATTTAAAAAAAAAAAAAATAATCATGCAGTTCCTGCTCAAGTCTCTCTAGGGGGCACTATCCCACTTCTAATACCAAATGTATCAGGATAGCATTAATAATGAGTAGGGCTGTATTAGGAGGTTTGAAGGTTTGTTCGCTAGCAAAGAATTCGTAGATTGTTTGAACTGTTTGCGGTCCTATGTCGGACCAGGTCCGACATTACAATTTTCCCTTTCCAGTCCGATGTCGGACCTCAATGAGACATAAAGCATAGGTCTGTAGGCATTTTTTCTCAGGAAAAAAACGAGAAAACCTTTCAATTAGTGAGACCGATGGGAGCCAAATGAAATCGAAAAAAGGGCATATCTCATAGCCCCCCCCCTGTACCACAGAGATAACACAGGCATAAACAAAGGAGAGAACTGCTTCTGCATCCAGCGCTCAAAGAATATCACTGACATTTGCAGAGCTTTGAGATGTTATAGTAATAAAATAATGACTTGGATCGCATTATTGAGGGTTTGGTGACAAAACGAGAGATCAGGAGAGGACTTATCAGTATGCACGTCTATAAAGACGTACGTGAAAAATACAGCGAACAAGGGGTGGGGCTTGGCTGGAGTGTCCTTTTGCGATTCAATGCCTTTTAAACCTGTTTTACTCTGAAAAAATATATTTTAAACAACGCGCGTAAAATAAACAGCGTGCATGAAAATAAATTGGACCCGAAGTGCCTGACAAGCGCTGAATAAATGGATGACGTTGACATCGATTATTGTGCAAATTCCAACGGCAATTACCAATCATTAACGAGTTAAAATGCTTAAAAAATAAATAAATAAATCCCCTCACAATAACAAAGGAACAATAAGTCCTCTTTTTATAAAGCATGGTCAAAAAACAAATTCAAACAAATCCAGATGTTTTAAGACACGTTTCATAAATACATTGGCATTTAAATATAGCACTCTCCAATTTTTATATTCCTGCCATCACTAGCCTTTGTCTTGTTTACACTGAAAATGTGTCACATTTTATAAAAAAACAATGGTAAGTTAACCCTTTCAGGACCATGCATTTTTTTGTGGGATGCTCCTCCAGGACCACGTGACACTTGTCTGTAGTGGACTCTTCCTATAAAAATTCACTACAAATCAATATTTTACAGTAGCATCTTGCAAAGGGTGTCTTTTTTCAGGACACTGTGGGAACATTATAAAGTAATTCAGAAACCATACAAACTTTGCTTTTTTTTTTTTTTTAACACAATTTTAAGTAATTTTTATTATGTTTTCTGCTTAGAGATACATGTATAAAAATGTGTTATTCTAGGACCCGAGGGACGTTATAATACTTCCTGAAAGTTTTGTTGAAAAATATTAAAAGATTGTTTCACCTGAGTGATTGCAATGCATAATATATGTTTATTTTCAAGGTCTTTATAAGCAATAATGGACACTACTCTCGATTTATGTATCTCAAAATAAATATTTATAAATAACAGCTACTCATTTCATTATTATCAATAATAAGGAAAAGAAATGTACATAATACATTTATTTCATGAAATAGTATATGCATATATCCACTCGTTTCTTGATATTTATACATGTTGTAAAAACATATACTGTATTCAATTTCATATGAAGCCGCAGTCATATAATCAGCTTTATAATAGAGGCCGCCCTCGAAAAAACGCCGCTATCAATAAAGAAACATTAAGGTATTTTTTTCTCCCCCTAATTTTATTTTATGGTATTACAGTTCTGAAAGAAAACTGAAGATAAACTATGTACAGAACAGCAGTCTTTCTGAAGTTCTTATAGGTGGTTTTGTTGTTTTGTTTTTAGTTCAATTGTAATTCCTGTACTCAATCCCGTCCGAATAAAAACAATGTGCTTACTATCTAAGAGAAGATTTAGTTTCGGTTTCTCTTGCACATGAACTACAAACAAGCAAGTTAGTGAGAAAAAAAAAAAAAAAAAAAAAAAAACTGACTAGGATATATTGTAGTTTTTATGGAAATCAAGCTGATTTTGTGAGGTAATTTTTGGTGAGGAAAAACCATCTACATCAAACTGTTGGATTTAACTGCCACATCAGCATTGTCCTGCCCCTTAACAACCAATACACACTCCTGATTTGCTGGTACAGTACTCCCTTGACCTTTCAACTCCCACCCAATTACAGCTGTGAGTCTGTTGGGATAGGTCTCTACCAACTTTGCACACCTAGACTTGGCAATATTTGACCATTCTTCTATACAAAACTGTTAAGCTCTGTCAAGTGCCTTGGGGAGTCTTGATGGACAGCAATCTTCAAGTTGTGCAACAACTTTGATTGGATTTAGATCAGGGCTCTGACTGGGTCACTCAAGGACACTTAACTTTTTGGTCCTTAGCCACTCCGGTGTAAGCTTTGGCTGTGTGCTTTGGGTCGTTGCCATGCTGAAAGGTTAACTTCCGTCCCAGTTTCAGCTTTCTTGTACTTTGCTCCATTCATTTTCCCTTCTATCCTGACAAGTGCCCCAGTCACTGCCGATGAGAAACATCCCCATAACATGATGCCGCCACTACCATGCTTCACAGTAGGGATGGTGTTCTTTGGGTGATGCGCTGTGTTGGGTTTGCGCTAAACATAACGCTTTGCATTTATGCCAAAAAATTCCATTAAAGTTTCAGACCACAAAACCTTTTGCCACATGGCTACAGAATCTCCCGAGTGTTTTTTGCATACTTCAAATGGGATTCAAGGTGGGCATTCTTGAGTAATGGCTTCCTTCTTGCCACCCTACCATACAGGCCAGATTTGTGGAGTGCTTGGGATATTGTTGTCACATGCACACTTTGACCAGTCTTGGCCATAAAAGCCTGTAGCTCTTGCAAAGTTGCCTTTGGCCTCCTGGTAGCCTCCCTGATCAGTCTCCTTCTTGCTCGGTCATCCAGTTTGGAGGCAGGGTCTTGGTGGTACCATACACCTTCCACTTCTTAATAATCGTCTTGACTGTGCTCTAACGGATATTTTTTTTTACACCCATCCCCTGATCAGTGCCTTTCAACAACTTTGTCCTGGAGTTCTTTTGAACTTATTACAAGGGGGTGGACACTTATCCAACCAAACTGTTTCAGTTTTTATTTTTTCTTAATTTTCTACAAATTTGTAGAATCTTTTTTTCACTAGGAAGTTGTGGGGTAGGGTGTGTAGACAAATGGGGGAAAAAAAAAAATATATATAAAATGCATTTTAATTACAGGCTATAAGGCAACAAAAGGTGAAAACTTTGAAAGGGGTGTACACTTTCTAGAGGCACTATATATGGATTTATTATTAATTGACTTACTACCTACATCACAACCAAGATTTCATACATGTATAGGCCTAATAAATCTACATACAACGATGCAATCAAAGACGAAAAAGGTTACGGATAGTGCATTGCTTCAAAATGAAAAGGTAATTTTTTTTTATTTTTTTCTGAGACAGCGGCACGTGACAACATAGTAATGTTAAATATTATTAGTTTTGCTCAAGACAGACAGCTACAGTTGGAACTGATTTAAAACAAATTAATATGTTTAAAACACATTAGCAAAGCAGGTTACTCTTGATCTCTGCATCATCCTGTATCAGTTCAGACTCATTCTCAGTAACTTTTAGAAGCGCCTGCCCTGCCACAGTGCACTACACAAAATGGAAAACAGTAAAAATTATTTTTTATTATTTTTCTTTTTATAAAATCTCACCTTGAGAAAACAGGCAGAAGCCAATATTTCTTCTCATCACCAAACACCTGCCTAAGGTTTTTGCCAAAACCAAGGCTGAAACCATTTTTGTCTGCTCCGTGACGAAAAGCAGGCGCTCTGAAGGCTTCTGAAAAAAAGAGCAAGAATTACAAAAACAGTTGTCATGAGTAACAGCACAACAGATTGCTCCAACAAGCATAATAAGATAGATGACAAAGATAATATAAAGGTGACAAATAAATGTAGATTTATGTAGATTGTTAATGGTGATGATTATCTAAAAACTAATGTCTGAGAGGAAGCTATTAAGTAAAATGTCTCCCAGTGGTCCCTAACACACTGCCTATGCACAACAGAAGCACATGAAAATGTGTCAGGCCTCAGGAAAAATGACAGATTTGTCACTGGTAATGGTTTTAAATTGCAAGGAGCTGGAATGACAACATATTTTACAGAGGACAGGTCATTCACCAACACAAACACACAGTGCAGGTTGACACTTGCATATCTACAGTGCAGCGAGTTCTAGCAAATGCTATTAAAAAAAAAAATTGCTTCATATTCAGCACATTTGTAATACACACTACATTTTATGAATATGGTCCATTGTTGTCTTCATTCTATTTCCAACAGGGATTACTACATAGCTGAACGTACATAATTCTTCTTAAATTCTTTCCTGATAAAAGATAAAACAGCTTACAGTGCATTCTAAGCAATGGCCACAAAATAATATACGTTATATATATATATATATATATATATATATATATATATATATATATATATATATATATATATATATATATATATATATACACACACACACATACACATATAAGTAAATAACAACTAGTCTTACCAAGAGTTGATCTGTTCTTACTAACCAGCCAGCAGTGGTATCCAAATAATGAGGCCAGGCTTATAGAAAACATGGCGGCAGAGAAGAACAGAAACATGATGTGGAATTTGGCTTGGGTGTCAGGCAGGCCGTTCTGGGAAGCACATGCAAATAAATACATACATTTATAAAGAGCATACATACATAACAAGTACTTCCACATGGATTATTCATTCTAAGAGAGGTAACATTTACAGTAAATATTCACTAAAAAGTTTCTACGGTTTCACTAAACAAATAGTCAAGAATCAACAATTACATGAAGGGAAGTAGAAGAGGAGCAAAACATTAAGTGTATTTCAAAAAGAAATGTGTTGGAACGGGAAGGGAAGGATTGTACTTATTTTTTATAACAGATGTAAACAAGGAATTCTGCTGAAAAAAAATGACATACTGATAATATGAAGGACAAGGACTTATGATAAAGACTACGATATGCATCTACATGTTAATCTAGTATCTCAATTTTGGGAAGCATATACAGTACACATGCAGTCTGCATGTCTAACTTGGTAAACACCAGGAGGAACCTAAACCTTGGAGGGACTAGAGATTATGGAGCCTACATAACCCAAAATGAAACCAATGATGCCCAAGCAGTGATCTCAGTACAGCTTTGGACAAACAAGCATGTTTGAAAAAGGGGAGATGCATATGTGAATTCTGTATTGTAATTTTTTCACTGAATAGTGTTTTCAGCATATATATATATTTTTTTTTACAGGATCTCCAAGTTCCATAATTTGTATAAATATCTACCATGTTCTAAGACACTAAACCTGTGATTCCTACAATACAGAAATTACAAGCCTTACTAAAGAACATTTTACTGTCCTACTCTAAAGCATTACCTACAGTATCAGCGTGCGTCAGCAGTGATTAGGGATCATGAGTCCTACCCAGTATTCTTTAAGACGCCTATGTGCATTACCATCAGCCTTTTGAAAGAGTACCCCCCCCCCCAAAAAAAAAAAAAAAAAAAAAAAAAAAAAATTCAAACAGTTACACCTTTATACATTAAAAAAATACTTAAAGATCAAACTTATCTTAACAGTTGTCTTTCTTTCTTAAAGTACATGCAATTTGTTAGAGGCTTCTTGCCAAAAAGCCTTATGACTGTACTTCTTTGCATCATAACTAATTGATTATTTTTCTATGACTCATACATTAAATATATCTGCTTCTTTTTAAGTGACACATTCAAGTGGAATGCCTGGACAATATGTACATTTATATTTATTAAAAATATAATTACAAAATCAAATACAAATATATTTAATTATTTGCCATAATGCATATCTCTTTTATAAAGTAAAATCTGATCCCTACAAATAGATGGCATTAAATTATATCAGATAAACCAGGATTATTTTGTAATACAGCATTCAATGCTCAGTAAAACTACTATTTTTTTTTTTTTTTTTTAAATAATACAACCCCCCAAAATAAACCATTTTTCATTTTTCATTTTGTAAACCACTGAGAAATACATTATTTAGAAATAGACAAGTCTCATCCAATAGAAAACTTTATTTATGATGCAGGTCTGTTGTACTTTTGGACTCAGAAATTAAATAATAAATATGTATTGTTTATGAATAAAGATGCACAATAAAACACAATTGGTGAATATGAAAATAAAACTGGAACGACTTATAATTGAATGGTGTTGAATAGCCAAACTAAAAGTTATTAAGTTATGTGCTTATTTGTAATATTTTTTTGGTGGAATATGCCCAACTGGTATGCTTCCTATCTTTTCAAAAATGAAATTTCCCTGGTTGGAAACAGTTAAAGTTATTGGATAGATACCATGCCAAGTTTTTAGATACATACATGAATAGATTACTGCTCCACAATTAAAAACATTGCTAAATGTGTGTATAACAAACTTTAGCAAGGTTGAGTTACAAAATACATACACATTTTGCTTACAAACTGAACCCAAACACCCTGCATACAAAAACTTACGGTCCAGAATTTGATGAAGTATTGCAAGTCTGTAGCAGCAATGAAAAGGCAGTAGAGCAGAGAATATGCTAGAAAAAGCAGGAAAAACTTGTAGTTGGAGAATCCTACGCAATTGTTCACCCTTTAAGACAAACAGAAGAAAAAAAAAAATGGTAAATATGTTTTGTGTTTATTAAAATCACAGCCAATTCAATTCTACAATTACAAGAGATAGAAACACTTTGACTGCTAGTGAATTGAGAACCAATCCAAGGGGGGAAGGAGGAGGAGGAGCCATTAGCACACTAGTCCTCCATTACAGTTTCGGTGGAGAGGAGAGCAGAGCTGTTGTCAGTATATTTCTATATACATCCACTTTGAAAAACAGATTTCCCAAGGATATACTTTAAAAAACACACACGTTATTGAAAAAGGTTTTTTATTTTTTTTTTGTTCATATTAGGTTTATTTTGTCAATTTATTTTTGTACCCACTTCTGGTGACATGACCCGAGTTTGAATATACTACTAGTATTGGGTTTCTAAGGATAAGAGCAAGATTACAGGTATGAGTAATGGGTTCTCTGCACACCCCTGTCAGTTGTTTCTTAGTCATGCATAAAAAACATACTATAATTCTGCACAGACTCTAATATCTTTTGAAATTATACCAGAGCACATACCAGGGACAATGATGATCCATCTTTAAAACACATCTGTGGACAAAATAAATATGTTGTTAAAAATCAGAAAATAATGGATTTTTAGGTTTGCAATCCTATTCATTCCCGACTACAAAGACGATCAAAAATAAAAATGTATGGAAATACATAATTCACTGTTGTGCAAACTGTTAGACTGTAGCTCTGCTGACAAAGCAGAACACTACTTGTTGTGGAGCTGTGATGATGCCAAACATAGGTCGCTCCCTCCACCAGTGCTGACCAATCTCTGTAATTTATCAAGAAGACTACATTTCCAGAGCCTGGTCACACTGTACATTTGCTTATAGTTACACTGGTCACAAAAAAGAGAGACAATACCATCATACAGCGGGTTCCCTGGAAAACTTCCCCAGTACTCTAGGCGCCATGCCTCATACTGCACTGTGCTGCAGAAACCCCCCTTTTTTTTTTTTTTTTAAATAAGATCATGCCTCAACTACTTTTGTGAAATCCAGGTAGTGCAATTTTCTTCAGAACTTTAAAAAAAAAAAAAATTAGGTATAGAAGATGATGTTGTTTCAAATCATGTGGCACTATCGTATTTTAAACAGCAACTGAAGCTAACACTTGGATCTGAAAAAGAAACATATATATAAAATGGGAGAAAGAATGGTGACAATTACATACAACCTAAATGTAAAATAAGAGCAACATAAGATTTAGTGTTACTTTGGCTAGAAAACAACATTTACATTATCGTGACCAAGATTTAGACACTTAACTCCACCAGACTTTAGAATCAGAAGCTAAGTGACTGTTTTACCAGATTCTGCCCCGTCAACGATCCAATTTGAACGATGGGCATATATTGCGTCTCACGTGAACAGAAAAAACGTAAGATTGCGGATGCAACCCTGGTTCTCTGAAAGAGAAAATAGCCATTAACTAATGGGTATCGCCGTCAGGTGATAGGATTATGCCGAGCTTAATATAAAAGCTGCCTTTAGGCCTCCGAAGCTCTGACGTCAGCGCCCCGCCCCTCGGGTGCTGAATGACTATGCAGAGCGCAGGACGCCCAGCCTCTTTTGCTTCAGGCCGCAAGGGCCTCGCTGCTTGATGGCTATTTTCTCTTTCAGAGAACCGGGGTTGCATCTGCAACCTTACATTCTCTTTCAATTCGAAAAATAGCCATCAACTAATAGGTACTGTGTACCAAAGCAGTCGCAAGGGAGACCATGCGGCAACAGAACAAGATCGGTCTACATGTAAAAAATATACATGGAACAGCGCCTCAGCGTGTGGTTCGAAAGACATATGTCCTAACACTGTTCTATGAACAGAGGGTCTTTAACAGTATGATATCGTACCGGGATACTCTTACCACATAGGTAACGCTGGAGAGCGTACTCAAAGAGTACAGCAGTCTAATCCAGACTAACACTAAGTGGTCTCTTCCACTGGTGTAATAGAGTCCAAGACCGAAGCTCCAAAAAGTGCAGCACATTTCAGTCTGTAGAACCTCATGATAGTGCGTGGCATAGCACATATTTCAGACACTGGGACACCTTGAAAGAGGGCCCAGGATGTCACCATACCCTTGGTAGAATGCGCCTTCAATTGGCCCAGAGGGGAAAGGCCAGCAGATTCATAAGCCAGAGCAATGGCGTCCACTATCCAACGGGACAGGCGCTGTTTAGACAATGCCTGACCCAGAGTCCTAGAACCATAGCACACAAACAACTGTTCAGTGCATCTGACACCCGTTGTACAGTCAATATAGCACCTCAATGCCCGCACCGGGCAGAGCATGTGCAACCGTTGGTCCTCCAGAGAAGGGAGGAGGATGGAATGCCATCAACTCCACAGATTGGTTCACATGGAACGGGGATATTACTTTCAGCAAAAATGCAGAGTTTGGTCGCATGGAGACTCTAGACCGTCTCCAGCGAAGCGAGTGCAAGAAGGGTGCAATGAAAGTGCATGCAGCTCACTCACCTGTTTTGCTGACGAAATAGCCAGCAAAAACACAGTCGTTAAAGACATGAGTATCAGCTCCATAGTGTGGAGTGGCTCAAATGGGGCTTTTGTAAGGGCTTCCAGCACCACATCAAGGCACCACGAGGGTAAGCTAGATGTCCTGGGAGGACGCAGCCTCCTTGCACCCTTAAGAAATTGGGATGCCAGGAAATGGTTTCCAAGCGATAACCCATCTATGCGTGTGCGACAAGCAGATATGGCTGCTAGGTACACCTTCAATGTGGAAGGAGACCTACCGTCATCTAATAGTTTCTGGAGAAACTGTAAAATAACTGCCATGCCCTGAAATAACTGCCACTTATACACGTATTGTGACCTGATAGAGGGAGCTATCACCCTCTGAATAGTGGCAGAGGGCGATGGCAGCCCTAGAGCTGACAGGCGTTCCCGTTAAGGGGCCAGACCCATAGCTGCATCAGCTGGGGGTTCGGGTACCACAGATCGCCCTGGGCCCGGGAGAGGAGATCCGCCTGCAGGGGGATCTGCCTTGGCTGGCCGTGCAGGAGTTGCACCATGGTCGAAAACCAGGTCCTTCGGGGCCACCGAGGAGCTATCAGAAGCACTGTAGCTTTCTCTACCCTGGCCTTCTCTAGGAAGGCGTGGAGCAGCGGTATCGGTGGGAAGGCATATAGGAGACAAGCTCCTGTGGGTTAGGGAGGCAAAACCAGCAGAGGCCGTTTCACTTCATCGCGCTACAACAAACCCTGCTGGCCAGGTGCTCAGAGGCCGGTAGCTCGCTGATATCCACTCTCGATTTCCTGGGCGTAAAGGAGGCAGCTGGCTCGGTCATGGGATCAGTTCTCCTAGCTGTGTGTGGAAAATAATTGGACATTCCAAATGGGGAGAAAAAAAAAAAAATCAAGGGTAAAATAATTAGGCACACAAAAAAAAAAAAAGTTACCTCAAGAATCACCAAGTGTCATTTAAGAACAGAAGTAAAATCGTTTTCATACTTATCACAGACAGAACAATGATGGCATCGGTCTGGCTTCACAAGCTGACATCGATCACAGTATCTTATAGCTAAAGAAATCAAATGTACAGTACTTTATTAGAAACACAGTCCATTCAAGACACATCCTTCTTCAATTGAAAGTAATTTAAACCAACATGTTCTGGTATAGTGCATGTGTTAACTATTGTAAATAGTTTATATTGTTGTATTTGTAACATTTAAAACATTTTGGTTTGCTTTCCACCCATTACTAAATGTCACAGAGAATCATTTAGCTGTGTCTTGGAGATTAAATTTTATTGAATTTTATATGAAAAAGCCTAACTTGGTCCATATAAGGAACACACATGCTTAGTTAAGACTCCCCTGTTTATAATAGAAAAACACAAAATATGGTTAGGTATAAACCAATATAACCGAGCACTGTTTATTACACACAAAACACCCATCATTAATACCTCCAGACATCGTCCTTGTATAAATGGGTAAATCCTTGGCTATCCTCCTGAGAACCTCTTGCTGGGTCTCTCCCCGTTCCTCTCTCTCCAATATTTCCCTGTCTGTATATGACAGATGAAACTGCAGAAAATAAGTAATTTAATTAACATAGTTATACTGTATTCAATTGTTCACGTTGATGCATTTTATCAAAAGGTCTTTGATGTAACAGTCAGGAGATTAGGATTTTTGTCTTCCTATAGTAAAGAGATCAGCAACTATATCTTCAGACTTTATAAAAGCACCCTGTGGATGGTTTGATTTTTATTTATATAGAGTTAACTGTAGACCCCAGAGTCAGCTGAATTTAGGTTCATGAAAATTTAGCTGAAGATATGATATGCCTTAAAGTTGGTGTTAGTATCTGCATGCTGACCCTTTCCTAGCCATGTTTTAACACAATCTTCAGGTCTGACTGTTAAATACCATGGGGGCTGACATTATTATATATATATATATATATATATATATATATATATATATATATATATATATATATATATATATATATATATATATATATATATATATATATATATATGTGGTAGAGTGGTGAACGGAGAACATCCGTATGAAAAAGGCTATTCCCCCAGATTAGGCACAGTTTTGGATTTACATAGTGTAGTTTTGAGAATGAACCACTAGAGGACATCAAGATACAAGGTAAATATATTATAAATCCAATTGGTTGAAGGGTAATACAAAACAGCTAAACAGCTGTACTACTAGTAAACTGCTAATTAACAATTAAACACAGTATTTGAAACAACAGATGTAACACTGTTCAGGGTGGGGAAGTGAAGGAGTTCATGGTGTTTGTGTAGGTGCTAGAGGGAGAAACTGGAAGTGTTAGGAGATAAAAGTTCAAGTGTTTTCTGTTCAGGTAAACAGCTTAGCTGTCCTCTCATGTCCTGTTCACACTAGCATTTTTATACTGGTATCGTTGCGGAAGCGAACCGAAACAACCGTCAAGACTTGTGTTTTTTTTTTTTTTTTTTTTTTTTTTTTTAAATAAATTTAGTCGTCGCCAATTATTTGTATTATTTTCTCCCCTAATTTAGTGTCCAATTATTTTTGGGATCAGTTCACCGCTACCACCCCTGTGCCGACTCGGGAGGGGTGAGGATGAACACATGCTGTCCTCCGAAGCGTGCGCCGTCAGCAGCCCGCATCTTTATACACTGCAGACTTGCCATGCAGCCACCTCAGAGCTACAGTGTCGGAGGACAACGCAGCTCAGGGCAGCTTACAGGCAAGCCCGCAGGCGCCCGGCTAGACCACAGCGGTCCCTGGTGTGCAGTGAGCCGAGGACACCCTGGCCGACCTAACCCTCCCTCCCCCGGACGGCGCTCAGCCAATTGAGCGCCACCTCCTAGGAGTTTCCAGTCACGGTCGGCAGTGACATAGCCTGGATTCGAACTTGCGATCTGTAGGCTATAGGGCACATCTGCGCGGAGTGCTTCTGATCTTTCTTGTACTTTATTAAATTAGGCCTATTCCTTTCCTTTCTTCAATATACACTTTGTATACAGAACACATTTTCCAAATTTGGATTAAACAAAAATAATTAAATCATATAGTATTTCCTAAAGTCAACAACTTTTGTATATGACTCCTTATTTAACTTCCAGTTATGTTGAACTATATTCAACAAATTGTAATTACCGGCTCCAAACTAAAATATTATAATAACTGTTGTATGTATGATGTATGTATATGGTTAGTAACCATATACATACATGTTAAAATACAGAAGGAATACCAGATATTTAATAAGTATAACATGAAACATCTTTTAGCACTTACCTCTTTTAATGGATTCATTGGAGTTGTGAAAATTGTTTTCCAGTAGGCCCAGGCAAACATGATGAAAAAAAGATGATACGCCACTATGCAAACAACTATAATAGAAAAAAATGAAACAAAACACATTACTGTGATGGACTGAACATGTCACTTTTTGTGAAACAAAATAATGAATTCCTGCTGCAAGAGGAATGGCAGTTATAGTAGAACGGTTTGCAAAAAGTAAATGGTTCAGTGGACAAATTACTAGTAGGCCATTACAAAGGGAAAAAATTATGTATGGTTACAGGTGGTTAAAATAACTGTAGCTACAGAAAGGTTTATTTAATTAGATTGTTCATCAGTAATTAAGGGTAACAAAGAGAATCATTGAACCAAAGTAGATGACAATTGAGGCAGACAATTGACATGATTAAAAAAACAACTGAAACTAGAAATAAACTGCCAACAACAATCATTTAACTGCTCCTTCCTGCAATTAACTTGTTTTCTGCCAGTTTTCGATCATTACAGTGGATTTTCTAGTTACAGACCATGCTCCACTGACATAGATGCAGCAGAACAAAGAAATATGCAAGGGTTACCAGCTGGTTTTTAGCTCTACAGCCCTTACATTTTTTATATTGAACTGAGCTGGAAAAAACATGGTAATGCAGATGGCCTTTCCTGTGTACAGTGTTTCTTCTTGCAGGTCGCTCGCCCTGCTGGGTCTGAGCTGAGGGGAACGATGTGTGGTGAAGTACGGGGAATAGTTGTTTATGGAAGGTACATAGGTCCTAGAATTCAGCAAAGTGTTTTTCCACTATAACTGCGGGCAGGGGAAAATGTAGACCTGTGTTCTAACCGGAGTCAAGGGGTGGGGGAGGGGAATCAGGAACATTTACCAACATGCACTGCGCTGGGTGATTTTGGCCATCAATGTGAAACACCCGACTCAGGGACTGTTTGGTGTGAAGGTAGACATCAAGCAGACTTATTTTTTTGTTTGTGTATTGGTTTATTTTATTACTGTTGTCTATAATAAACACATGGGCATCGCCCCGTTTAAAAAATACTCTCATTCTTCAAGATCCTCTTTTATTAAGATCCTTTTTAAAAAGTAACAGAAATCAAAGAAAACACCACATTTTTGGTATTATTGATAGATAAATAGATAGGATAGATAGAGATATAACCACATTCTACTAGTAAAAGCCTTGTATTGTCCGTGCGGAATTCGGATTCAGGTATTTATTATTATTAGGCTTCCAAGCAAGGCTTGGGAAGCTGATTGCTATTGTTTTTGTTTTGTTTTTCTTCCCAAAACGTTAAACTGCTGCTGCCTGGAAGCTATGTGACTGATCAGATTCTGACTTGGCAGGTAACAAGGTGGATACATTGGCTGTCAGATGCTGAAAAAATTTTGCTGCTATGTCCCCGCAATTGGCGCCCTGACACATTTCCATAAAGCCTTTCGAAATCTTCTTGGGAACCTGTGAAGCAATTGATCTGACACTTCGCATATATCATCAGCAACCAAACCCGCATCGAGTTTGTGACGCAGAAGTTTCTGCGATAAATTTAACTGTCAAAATGGCTGACACAAACTTTAGCGAAACACTCTCTTAACAGCAAACTGCTGCTACTTGAACACTGTTTCACCAACAAACTCCAAACTTGGTAATTATCTTCCCAGTAACCATGGGATACGAATATGTGAAAATGGTGATGTTTCATAAAACAATATTGCCGCCAGGTATATGTTTACGTCTTAAATTTAAAACTGCCTCAGTTGACAAACGGTTTACTTGACTAACTCCAAACTTCACAAGTACCATCCTTGACACTGTAGCAATACAACTGACTTTTAAGAAACTGCTGTTAAACCGAAATGGTCGTATGATGCAATTCTTCTTGAAACCTCACAAAATCTTCTTTGGAACCGTTGAAGTGATTGATCTGACACTTGGCATATATTTTAACCATCCAAACCTGCTTGCAAAGCAGAAGTTGATGAGATACAATTCAACAGTAAAATGGCTGCCACAAATTTCACCGAAACATGCCCTTAAGAGCAAACTGCTTTTATTTCAAAACTGTTTGACCAGACTCTAAACTTGGTAGGCACCGTTCTGGTGACAGTGCAATACAAATACAGTGCATATAAAAAGTCTACACCCCCTTTCAATTTTCACCTTTTGTTGCCTTATAGCCTGGAACTAAAAGGCATTCAAATATATATTTTTCATTTATCTACATGTCTTACCCCACAACTTCCAAGTGAAAAAAATATTCTAAACATTTGTAGAAAATTAATTAAAAATAAAAACTGAAATAGCTTGGTTTGATAAGTGTCCACCCCCCTTTAATAGCAATCCTAAATTAGCTCAGTTGTAACCAATTGCCTTCAAAATCACACACCAAATTAAGTGGCCTCCATCTGTGTTAACTTGTAGTGATTCACATGATTTCAGGATAAATTCAGCAGTTCCTGTAGGTTCTCTTTGCTGGGTAGAGCATTTCAAAGCAAAGACTCAACCACCAGCACCAAGGAGCTTTCAAAAGAACTCCGGGACAAAGTTGTTGAAAGGTACAGATCAGGGGATGGGTATTAAAAAAAAATATCAAAGGCCTTGAATATCCCTTGGAGCAGTCAATACGATTATTAAGAAGTGGAAGGTGTATGGCACCACCAAGACCCTGCCTAGATCAGGCCGTCCATGCAAACTGGACGACCAAGCAAGAAGGAAACTGATCAGAGAGGCTACCAAGAGGCCAATGGCAATTTTGCAAGAGCTACAGACTTTTATGGCCAAGACTGGTCAAAGTGTGCATGGGACAACAATATTCCAAGCTCTCCAAAAATCTGGCCTGTATTTTCCTCAAGAAAGCCCACCTTGAATCCTGTTTGAAGTATGCAAAAAAACACTCAAGAGATTCTGCAGCCATGTGGCAGAAAGTTTTGTGGTCTGACAAAACTAAAATGTAACTTTTTGGACTAAATGCAAAGCATTATGTTTGGCGCAAACCCAACAAAGTGCATCAACCAAAGAACACCATTCCTACTGTGAAGCATGGTGGTGGTGGCATCATGTTATGGGGATGTTTCTCATTGGCTGGGACTGGGGCACTTGTCAGGATAGAAGGGAAAATGAATGGTGCAAAGTACAGTGAAGTCCTTGAGGAAAACCTGCTGCCCTCTGCAAGAAAGCTGAAACTGGGATGGAAGTTAACCTTTCAGCATGACAACGACCCAAAGCACACAGCCAAAGCTACACTGGAGTGGCTAAGGAACAAAAAGGTAAACGTCCTTGAGTGGCGGTCAGAGCCCTGACCTAAATCCAATCGAAAATTTGTGGCATGACTTGAACATTGCAGTCCATCAATGTTCCCCGAAGAACTTGACAGCGCTTGAACAGTTTTATAAAGAAGAATGGTCAAATATTGCCAAATCTAGGTGTGCAAAGTTGGTAGAGACCTATCCCAACAGACTCACAGCTGTAATTGCTGCCAAAGCTGCTTCCACCAAGTATTAACTCAGGGGGGTGGAGACTTATCCAATTATGATCTTTCAGTTTTGTATTTTTAAAATATAATCTTTCTCAATAAAAACTGTTTTCCCCTTAATAGTGTGGAGTATGGTGTGCAGATAACTGGAAAAAAATCCTCATTTAAATGTATGAAACTCTGAGGCACTGACACAACAAAATGTGAAAAAAGTTCAAGGGGGTGTAGACTTTCTATAGGTACTGTATGTCAAAATGGTGATGTTTCGTAAAACAAGACGGCCGCCACACCCACATTTTCTTCTTACATTTAAAACTAAATCAGTTGGCAAACAGTTTACTTGACTAACTCCAAACTTCACAAGTATCTTCACTGACACTGTAGCTATACAACCGACTTAAAAACAAAAAAAAAAATGGTGTTGACCTGAAACCAAAATATGTGTTTGATGCATTTTTTTTAGAAATCGTTTGAAATCATCTTCTTGGGAACCGGTGGAGCGACTGACGTAAAACTTGGCATATATCAGCAGCAACTAAACACGCTTCAAGTTTGCGAAGCAGAAGTTGCTGCGATAAAACTGAATGTCAAAATGGCTGGCAGAAATTTTACTGAAACGCGCCCTTGTCAGTAAACTGTTTAAACAGACTCCAAACTTGGTAAGAACTGTCCCGGTGACAATACAATACAAATATGTCAAAATGGTGATGTTTTAAAAAATAAGATGGCTGCCACACCTACACTTTCTTTTTACATTTAAAACAGGTTCAATTTAAAAATGGTTTACTTGAAAATTATCATGCCTGTGTCAGTACAACTGAGTTTTTCAAAATCTTCTGGGGAAATAGCATACTGGCTTGTTATCCTTGTGCTTGTGAATTTCAAACTGTTAAGCCTGCAATGTGTTTTGCATACATATGATTTTAACATAATTTAATTTTACCTATCCCCTGGTAGATTACAATTCCAAGGTATGGAAATCTGTTAATTTCAAATTACTTATTTACAGTTGCTGAATTTGTTGCAAATGTCTGTTGTATACAGTGTTGGTGATTTAAGTCAAATTGGGCCTGGACCAAACGAAAACTTTGACACACCTGCTAATTGCAAATTCTGTATAATCTGACTAACAAAAAAGCCACCATCAGAATCAGTTTGGTAATTTGTGATGTGGGTGGGCGAAGGTTTTGATCTGGGGTAAGCCTTCATTTAAAATTACTTAAAAAAAAAAAAAAAATCAGGATTTAAATATTTTTCTTTTACTATTTATTTTAAAGTTTCATCACTGTATTAAGTGATATACAGCCACCCAAAATGTGTTTAAAGGAGAGAATATCACTTTATATTGCTGTGTGTTTTAACATCACAGGCATCACTGAGATATAATGTAATACATTAATGACTTATATGGTTTATGTACAGGGTTTGAATACTTGTCTGCAACTGCACTTGAGTCCAGAACTTCTGAAAGACTGATAAAGGAGAATAAAAGGCAAGAATGTGCAAATGCAAAAGTTAAGTGTGTCAAAGGGGATTTTCACTCTTAACAAGATATAGTTAATGGGACACTATGTGGAGCGGCTGTGGTGAAACTTCAGGCAAACCTTATTATAGTTCATATTTAGAAGATGCCACAAAGATATTTAAAAAAAATGGTTTGTGTGTTCATTGAGATTTAGAGTAATGTTTTGGTCCAATCTTGGCAAAACAAATTTGAACTATATTAATATTAAACTGCTTGTATATTTCAATTTAAAAAACTATGCAAGTATGCTTGAAGAGAAGGGTCAGCCAAAATCTAAATAGTAATGTGTATATATAAATAAAAAAACAAAAAAAAAAAAAAAAAAACACACACACTTAAAAACTAATGTTTGTGCGTCAAACAAAACGGCCACATGATGCATCTTTGAAAAAAAAAAAATCTTCTGGGGAACGAGTGGTTGCTGATTTCAAACTTGGCAACTTGAACTCAAATCTCTTCTACTGGTACTGTTACTCTGTCTCGGTTTTTGTTTTCTGTACTTTAAAAAAATGTTGGTGGCCAAATGAGACAGGCTGCACTTCTGGGGCTTCAACACAAACTAAAAACTTAATGGAAACACAGTTTAAGAAAGCTGTAGGATATCAGTAGTTGTACAAGGCCAAATTGGAACTTTGACAGAAACATTTAAATATACCCTCTCATATTTTAATATTAATTAGGTTATTTATATTTGGAAGGAGGATTTCTCTGGCTAAAAGAAAACTACATGGAAACCCACACTACCCGAAAGGTACTACCAAAATAGCATGAGAAAAAGGCGAGACTTAATTTTCTTTTTCAATGGAAACCCGGCCATTCATAAAACCGGTAGCGACAGATTTACAAAAAAAATAGGTTCCCCAACAAGGGTGCTTGATAATCTTGTTGCGATTATCACTAGAATACCTGCCATCTAATAACTGCCATTGTATCTACTGAGCTAAATAATTAACATTTAGTTTATTCCAAAGTAAACGTTAATGCAAACATGACATTATATAGGTAGGTGACCAGACGTCACTGTTTAGCCAGGACAGTTTCCAGGTTTCCATCAAAGGTCCCAGCATCCCGACATTTTGCTCAAACTCTTTAAAAAATCCTGGTTTTCGGCCACTTCATGTAGCGCGACACACTCTAAATACCTTTTGTCAAAAAGACAAACAACCGCTTTTAGTTTATGGCACCTGCAGTGAAAACAAAATAAAATAAACCGAGGTACTACGGTAATCAAGAATACTTAACACAGGTGTGCATGCTTATTCCTCAGTATGGCATGCGTTTTCACTTAGTTTATGTTCAATATGAATCTGCAATTGTGTATAATACAGTAATGTTGTAGCTTTTCAGTTCTGGCAGGATTTAGCCCAGACAGAGCAGCAAGAGGCTGCAAGCATCCAAATCCACCAGGTTAAACCTGACGCAGTGAATTAAAAAAAAAAAAGAAAGAAATGTTACTTGACTAAATGCTACTTAAACTAATTAGCCACAAATTATACATCCAGGACTGTACTGAAATTAGCTAGCGGCTTAAAAAAAAAAAAAAAAAAAAAAAAAGAGGAAACATAATACTAAGAGTATGGGTAGTTAAATAATAATTTAAAAATAGCCTATATTTAAATGGTTTAATTAGTCTTACCAATTATTTAACAAAGTGTCCTGGTTTTGAGTTTTGAAAGCTGGTCATCCTATATATAGGGCTTCTGATTTTCGGTTTTAACCGATACACAGATAAAACATGGAAATGGTTACTCAATTCACATTAACCTCACCCCTTTCCCATTAAAAAAAAATAAATAAGATTCCCCCTGCAGGTAGGCAAAGTCACTCCTTCCCAACAGGCATCTAACATTGACTCGCTCTGAATACTTTAAACTCATTCACTGTAACGGATGCCTTGCAGTTATAGCAGTGTTTCATGTTATATCCACAAACACCAACTTTTTACAGCAATTACTACAAACAAAAACATTATATTAGGGGCTTACATACACTGTGTATTTATATAAAAGTAATGCATTATTACTTACCCTTTTCTCCAATATTTGTTATGGACCCTGTTATAAAACGAAAAGGTACAGCATTACAAAATGTGACAACACATTTCACAAAACATTCTGTGGTGTTTAAATGGAGCGAAGAAAAAAAAAAATACTGCACTGAAATGGTATTCTTAAGACATGTCTTGCCCCATTATAAAGCACCTGCCCCATCATTATTCGCCGAAGCGAAGTGAGCACTGTGTTAAAACCTGCTGAAAGCAGCTTTATTTAGTGGTGCAATCAGGAACTTTAACAATACTATAAAAAGACACACTATAAAAAGCAAAGCAGTCCTAAGTAAACAACTGTGTTTGTTTGGACTGACACACAGAGGAAATCAAAAAAGGAAAAGTAAAATAATGATTGGGATGAGTGAGGGGTATTTCTCTCTGGCGTACCCCATCGCTAAATTCACATTTAGAGGATAACACAATGATAAATAATTTGAGTAATTTAGCTTGGTATGTAACTATTCACAAACCACCATTTCCAACATCTGTAAATGTACAGGTTTGGAGGTACTGCAGAGCTACAACTACAGAAAAAGATTCTATAATTAAAAACTATTTAAATCAAATAAATCTGATTTTTTTTTTTTTTTTTAATAAATACTTTAAATGGCCAGCCCTGGCAGGAATACAGTAATGACCACAGTTTGGAAATGGATTTGTGACCATAACAATCCGTACCATGTGACATGGTAGACTGCCAAAATAGATGCATGTAGCATAAGAGAGAAAAGATGCTGAATATGTAACAATCAACAACCAGTCAAGCAGTGGTGACTATACTGAGTGAATCAGTAGTGGGAGGTCTGTATGTGCCAACGGGTGAAGAAAACCCCAAAACTCATCACAATGCAAGTTAATAAAAATACATATACGCAAAAGCACAATTGCATTTTTATTTTGTTTTTAATCCCACAGAATTGTTCGACATACAGCATGTGGCTTTGTGTCTAGTTGCAGACTGGATAATAGATTTCAAATGAACAGCCAGCTACCTCAGTTTGATTCTCCAGTGGAGACTGGAAACAAGGAGGGTGGACAGAATTCAAGTCACACTCAAAGACAAGCATCACAGTAGGCCTAGGGGCCTATTTTTTCATTCCATTTAATATGATGTATTGCACAATGTACTGTACTTGAACCCTGCTGCTGCCATAAAAAAAAAAAAAAAAAAAAAGATTAGTATCTTCCTTGTTTAGTCTTGTTACAAAATAAAACAATAAATTCTGCCACAAGTTAGCCTCAGCTTACCCAATGGGATCTGAATTGGGTAAAAAAATAAATAAAAATATTTTTTTTATACAGATAGATAGATAGATAGATAGATAGATAGATAGATAGATAGATAGATAGATAGATAGATAGATAGATAGATAGAGAGTCACAGATCACTTGACAACTACAATATTTCTTTGCAGGAAAATTAGTCATATGTTCTTTTAATTTACAAACAAAAAACTCAACAGGTCAGGTCCACACGTCATTTAATCACACAATCAAAAGACAACATTAAAGGATAGCCAGCTAATAAAATGAATGTACTAAATCTACAGTTGCAGACTTGTCATTATTATTACACTAGGTAAAAGAAAGCACTAGGTAAAAGAAAGCTCTCAGTTTGCTTGCATTGCCTCCCACATCATTTTATCTCAGCAGTGTGTTCAGGGTCATGTTTCCTACTGGCTGCAAAACATGGCAGTCAATAGGGAAAGCAGACGATTGGTTACCGACAGGAAAGAAGGCCCTAAGGGGATGTGGACAATTTCACACCCCCAGGTGAAATTACCCCGACTGTCTGCAAACAGGTATTTCTTTAACCTAATGTAGTACCAGATATCATGTTTTAAAATATACAGTGCTGTGCAAACGTTTTAGGCAGGTGTGAAAAAATGCTGTAAACTAAGAATGCTTTCATAAAGACATATTAATAGTTTATATTTATCAATTAACAAAATGGAAAGTGAGTGAACAGAAGAAAAATCTACATCAAATCAATATTTGGTGTGACCAACCTTTGCCTTCAAAACAGCATCAATTCTTCTAGGTACACTTGCACACAGTTTTTGAAGGAACTCGGCAGGTAGGTTGGCCCAAACATCTTGGAGAACTAACCACAGTTCTTCTGTGGATTTAGACAGCCTCAATTGCTTCTCTCTCTTCACGTAATCCCAGACAGACTCAATGATGTTGAGATCAGGGCTCTGTGGGTGCCATACCATCACTTCCAGGATGCCTTGTTCTTCTTTACGCTGAAGATAGTTCTTAATGACTTTCACTGTATGTTTGGGGTCGTTGTATTGCTGCAGAATAAATTTGGGGACAAACAGATGCCTCCCTGATGGTATTGCATGATGGATAAGTATCTGCCTGTACTTCTCAGCACTGAGGAGACCATTAATTCTGACCAAATCCCCAACTCCATTTGCAGAAATGCAGCCCCAAACTTGCAAGGAACCTCCACCATGCTTCACTGTTGCCTGCAGATGTTCATTCGTGTACCGCTCTCCAGCCCTTCGGCAAACAAACTGCCTTCTGCTACAGCCAAATATTTCAAATTTTGACTTATCAGTCCAGAACACCTGCTGCCATTTTTCTGCACCCCAGTTCCTGTGTTTTCGTGCATAGTTGAGTCGCTTGGCCTTGTTTCCACGTCAGAGGTATGGCTTTTTGGCCACAAGTCTTCCATGAAGGCCACTTCTGACTAGACTTCTCCGGACAATAGATGGGTGTAACAGGGTCCAATTGTGAAGGGAAGTAAGCATGATGTGTCTTTCAGCTGCTGCAGTAAGTTTCCTTGGCCGACCACTACGTCTACGGTCCTCAACGTTCCACGTTTCTTTGTGCTTCTTCAAAAGAGCTTGGACAGCACATCTGGAAACCCCTGTCTGCCTTGAAATTTCTGCCTGGGAGAGACCTTGCTGATGCAGAATAACTCCCTTATGTCTTGTTGCTGTGCTCAGTCTTGCCATGTGTATGACTTTTGACAGTAAACTGTCTTCAGCAACCTCACCTTGTTAGCTGAGTTTGGCTTTTCCTCACCCAGTTTTATTCCTCCTACACAGCTGTTTCTGTTAATGATTGTGTTTCAACCTACATATTGAATTGATGATCATTAGCACCTGTTTGGTATAATTGTTTAGTCATACACCTGACTATATGCCTACAAAATCCCTGACTTTGTGCAAGTGTACCTAGAAGAACTGATGCTGTTTTGAAGGCAAAGGGTGGTCACACCAAATACGGATTTGATTTAGATTTTTCTTCTGTTCACTCACTTTGCATTTAGTTAATTGATAAATATAATCTATTAACATGTCTATTTTTGAAAGCATTCTTAGTTTACAGCATTTTTTCACACCTGCCTAAAACTTCTGCAATCTGTACTGTAAATGTTTGCTAAAACACAGATATCTTCCAAAACTACAATTAGTAAATGCATGGCATGTGTAAGGCATGCAAATGTATGGGATATACTATTATATATATATATATTATATATATTATATATATATATATATATATATATATATATATATATATATATATATATATATATATATATATATATATATATATATACATACATATTACACACACACACACACACATATACATACACTGAACAAAAATATAAACGCAACATGTAAAGTGTTGGTCCCATGTTTCATGAGCTGAAATAAAAGATCCCAGAAATTTTCCATATGCACAAAAAGCTTAGTTCTCTCAAATTTTGTGCACAAATTTGTTTACATCCCTGTCAGTGAGCATTTCTCCTTTGCCAAGAGAATCCATCCACCTGACAGGTGGGGCATATCAGGAAGCTGATTAAACAGCATGATCATTACACAGGTGCACTTTGTGCTGGGGACAATAAAAGGTCACTCTAAAATGTGCAGTTTTGTCACACAACACAATGCCACAGATGTCTCAAGTTTTGAGGGAGCATGCAATTGGCATGCTGACTGCAAGAATGTCCACCAGAGCTGTTGCCAGAGAATTGAATGTTAATTTCTCTACCATAAGCCTCCTCAAACATCGTTTTAGAGAATTTGGCAGTACGTTCAACTTGCCTCACAACAGAAGACCACGTGTAACCACGGCAGCCCAGGACCTCCACATCCGACTTCTTCACATGCGGGATCGTCCGAGACCAGCCACTCGGACAGCTGATGAAACTGTAGGTTTGCACAACCGAATAATTTCTGCACAAACTGTCAGAAACCGTCTCAGGAAAGCTCATCAGCGTGCTCGTCGTCCTCACCATGGTCTTGACCTGACTGCAGTTCGGCGTCATAATCGACTTCAGTGGGCAAATGCTCATCTTCGATGGCCAATTGCACGCTAGAGAAGTGTGCTCTTTACGGATGAATCCCGGTTTCAACTGTACCAGGCAGATGGCAGACAGTGTGTATGACGTCGTGTGGGTGAGCCGTTTGCTGATGTCAATGTTGTGAACAGAGTGCCCCATGATGGCGGTGGGGTTATGGTATGGGCAGGCATAAGCTATGGCAATTTGAATGCACAGAGATACCATGACGAGATCCTGTGGCCCATTGTCGTGCCATTCATCCGGCGCCATCACCTCATGTTTCAGCATGATAATGCACGGCCCCATGTCGCAAGGATCTGTACACAATTCCTGGAAGCTGAAAATGTCCCAGTTCTTCCATGGCCTGCATACTCACCAGACATGTCACCCACTGAGCACGTTTGGGATGCTCTAGACCGACGTGTACAACAGCGTGTTCCAGTTCCCGCCAATTGAAGAGGAGTGGGACAACATTCCACAGGCCACAATCAACAGCCTGATCAACTCTATGCGAAGGAGATGTGTCGCGCTGCATGAGGCAAATGGTGGTCACACCCGATACCGACTGGTTTTCTGATCCACGCCCCTAACTTTTTTTTTTTTTTTGGTATCTGTAACCAATAGATGCATATCTGTATTCTGTCATGTGAAATCCATAGATTAGGGCCTAATGAATTTATTTCAATTGACCGAGTTCCTTATATGAACTGTAACTCAGTAAAATCTTTGAAATTGTTGTATGTTGCGTTTATATTTTTGTTCATATATATATATATATATATATATATATATATAACACACAATAACTCTAACAAGCACAACCATTTACATATGTTTACTAGTATATGGAACAACTGTTAGCCTTTTCAAAATACAGAATTAAATTGTTAACATGTAAAATACAGACAGTTCACTTGAAAGCTTCAAATCCTTGCTCATTTAAGATCTTAACACAGTACACCTACAATTTGGCACTAACATCATAATTATAATGATATTATATGGCACTGGCCTTCATGTGTTCTCTTGAGAACACAAATAATGGAACTGCATGACACAGTCTGGTGGCCTAATACTTTTGGCAGGGCAGTGAACAAGGTGTCAAATTAAGGACTTAAACTGTAGAAGAAGAAAGTGGGTCAGGCAAAGATTGCTTCAGGTTACAAACTGCTCACCAGTCAGAAAATAAGATTAGCTCGGTCATCTAACTAAAAGGATCAGTGAATTCATATAAATATCATGTCTTGAATCTTTACAACTGATGGGATACATTACATTTGCAAGACAATTACATTTACAAACTTTTGAAAACAAATTCATTTTAAAAGGATAAATGATTCAACAACTAATACTGAAGTCACACTGTAAAACTGGAAACAACAAAAACACTCATCACTCAATAATTACATTTTACTCTATTAATTACTACCTTTTTATATGCTATGGATATGTAACTGCTTCAACTTTTAACTGGTACAGTAGTTTCACAGCCTTATGAAGAAAAAAAATGCCACAGAAATCTATAAATAATTACAGATATCTACTCTTACAGATCTGTAGAAAACAATAGAACTCTTTATCAATCTAAAGATATTTACAGAAATGGGTGTGATCTATAGAAAGGAAAAGGCAAAACTATTTTAACTTCTTACCCATGCTCATAGTTCTCTCTTTGGTAGGTTAGGTAAAACTAGAGTATATTACAGTATGCTTAAGAAAGTGTCATCCTAACTGAAGATTTTTTTTTTTTTTTTTCAAACAGGTGAGCTTTTTATAATGTTAAATCCAAACAGCACTGTCATATTTTGAAATAAATTAAACAGCATAGCCAAGTTCGCTGAAACAACATTGTGTTCCTCGTTTTGTGCAAGTAAAGGGTATGACATGTTAAACTACATTCTTTAAAAATAAATACATAAATACAAATTCTTAGTCAGCTTTAAATGTCTGCATTCTCTATCCAACTACTTACCGTAAAACTGAAACATCAATGAGGCAACCTTTTTGGCAGGCATTAAAATGCAGTTTTAATAATGTTTTGCTAACAGACCAGCAGAGGTTTTAGTTTGTCAGCTAATGGAAAGGCTTACTGTATATATGAACAGTCTATGCTTAAAGCTATAAATGTGGGCACAGTAATTGTTCTCTGTGTTGTCTGAAAACAAAAGGGCTTTTTGTTATAGTTACTTGTGACTCATTCCTGTTCTAGCAATTCTTCTCTTCAGATTCTTGAATTATGAAAAAGATGACAACATTACAGTATAATGTTCAATTACAAACTATTTCAATATAATGTGATAAACAAGCTGTTAATCTTCACTATGTTACTGCAGTCTGCAGGAACATTTAGACAAATCTGTCTGCACTGTATCAGCATATGCTTAACCTGCTTTATCCTGCATATCTTATGATGTACAGTTCTTGCTCATGGACTCAAATTAATTTTAGCAGTCATTTATGTGACTTTCGTTAAGCTATTACAAGCCAAACTGACAAAACTGAAATATACAATAAAAGTACATCAGCCAGGTTCTGGCAATGCAATAAAATAGGGCAGTCTTTTATACTGTTACTGTTATTTCGTTAGCTTTTTTACCAGTAGTGTTGGGCAAGAGGTTTAAGGTAATTAGTATGACTGCTACTTCAACTGCAGCTGAGAATGATAACATGTATCTTCAGTCAAGTCTTTGTATTATTAAAATTGTTCAGTGCACATACAGATGGCATGAATTAAACAAAAGTCACTCAGATACAGTATCTGCAGAGTACAATACATGCCCTATGTAGCCTGTATAAAACAAGCCAAACTTGGTTCATTTAATAACAAAAAACAAGAACCTATTACTTTTTTTTTGTAGATTTTGTTATAATTAACTTTGCCCAAAATTATATGGCTTAAAAAAATAAATAAAATTTTAAAAAAAGACGAATATCACCCACTGCACAGAGCGAATGGGAGTTGTGCTTACAATTGAAAAAAGTTGGAAATACTTTCACTTCTGCAAAAAGTAATTTAATTACCTGGGTTAAAACAGCACAATATTTTGGAATTGTAAAGAGCACTGTGACTGATATTAAAAAGTCTGCCTCAGAGATTTAAAAGTTTGCGGTCTTTGATAGTAGCGGTGGGATTTTTTAGATCTATTGTTGCTCAAGACTAATACTTAAACATTACACTTCGAATCAAACACCACTCTCCTCTACATATACTGTACATAAACCTCCCAAAAATTGCCACACGTCCGATTTTAAATGCCAAATTAACACATAATGAAGTAACATATTATGTAATTAATATACTGTTTGTCTTCTCGTGCAGTTAATTGTGTACGGTCAAGTATTACTAAACAACGTAAAGTATTCAAATTCATGTATCCACACAACTTTTGTAAAAAGAGATGTCTGGCCTACCTTTTGAACTGTGTCAGGGGTCCTTTGCTTTAGTGCAGTGGTTCCAACATACAAATAAAAACCGTACTGAACATAAACGGACGTTCGGTCCACGAGTCTGTGGTAATCGCAACTTTTTGTCCCCTTGAAAAGTTTTGTACGAACAGCTGCAGCACAATTTTCTTCAAGTTTTTTCCAGCCTCGCTGTTATTGTTTTATGGGTCGGCACAGTATTGGGATAATCTTACAACGATTTCAAAACTGCTGCATTCACGATTCACACACAGTGTCCTCATAGGGGATAACACCATCACATCCTGTTTGGCCAAATCTATAGCAAATGTTGTTATGGATGTTTGCTTTCTATTGCCATCAGATGCTTTTAAGCATAGAATATCTGGGAAAACATTGGCAATTGCAAATTTCCATATATACACTGCAGTTATTTTTGGGACTTTGGTAGTCCATGTAACCTAGGTCTGTCATATGTAATTGTACACTGAGAAGAAATTTGAAAAACATTTTTCTACTTTCCATCTAAGTTTTTTTTTTCTTCTATTTACAATTAGTATACATTATGAAGTTGGTTTCTGATATATTGAAAGCTTTCTAATCACGTCAGGTCCACGTTTCCTTCAATTGCAAAGTTAATCTATCCTGAAATGCAATACAAATATACTCTCACACATACATCTGGAATTTTACTTTACATTGTGCTGAAATGAATACTATTTCCTGTAGCATGTATGCAGCATTCCACAGCTTGCAGACACTGCTGCTATTTCTCAAATAGCTCTTAGTGTGTTAGTAATCACTGACCTTTTTATCCTCACAAATGTGCAAATTTTTGAATAAACAGCCATTAAAACTCTGAATCAAAAGCTCATTTTCTTGGACTGGGAAATGCATTTTCTTCATAAACAAAACAAACCACAAAACATCTGGCTCACCATGCATTACAAAACCTTACCATTTGAGAAATAATATAGGCTAATCAATTTCACTTAACCTTTTTGCGTTAAAATATGGTTTATTAAAAAAATGTACGTAGTACCAACACAAATTATGGTAAACAATAAATGATTTACAGCAATACTTCAGGTGGCATTTTTCCTCACTAAGACCCTGTAGCGGAGTGTCCAGCCCCTTTGTGTTTATTAGTGTTTTATGTTGTATGGAGTGTGTTAATGTTGGTGTTTATGTATAAAATACAGGGGATATAAATATGGGTTATGAGCGTTATAAAGTGTAATTTGTATTTAGACACGAGGATGGCACAACTCACGCCACGTGCATGTTTAAGTGGGTATTGATACGTGAGCATGGAGTACACAGATTAGTTCACAAGCTGGGATTCAAGCGAATAATTAATTGGTAATTGAATCCCAGCACAACTTTATAATAGATGCACAAAGCACTCACTCAGGGTTGTGTGTTCGTTAGTAGAGAATGGGTGAAGTTAGCAGAGAATTCTAAACAATTGCTACGACGTGTTGGAAGTGCCAGCACGGTACTTGTTTGTTGGGTTCGTCCACGTCTGTTTTGTCTGTCTGTTTGGCCAACGTGCCCTTTATTTTCAGTGTTGTGTGTTTTGTTAATATCTTCTGTTTGTTTTGTTATCTAATAAATATAAAGAGCGCCACGGCTCAATTTTCAGACACCAGTCCTTATTTAGGAGTCTGTTCTTCCGGGTCTGTCGTCACCACTACAGCCATCCTGTTCATAGACCCCTTACTGACTACTGTAAAACACCTTTGTAAAACTCTACTTTCTAGGTATTTTTAAGGGGTCCTAAAAAGGGGAAGCAACTTATACACTAGTGTGACCTACAGGCTTTTTCTTGAAATTGTTGTCTCCAAAAAAAAAAGGGGGGGGGGGGGGGGGGGGGGGGGGGGGGGGGGGGGTGACTTATACACTGTTTTTTACGGTAAATATATTGGTATCTCCAAATGGATAACCGTCTCCACTTTGTGTTGCCATTTTAAAGCAATTTACATATATATACACACACACACACATCCCTTATATCTATAGAGTAGGTTACAATGGTGACAATTTCAGCTTTCTGCCCACCAAAGTGCCTTAATACTGCCCTGGACCTCCCAGGGAATCAACCCTGGCTGGATTTGAACTGGAAACTTCAGCTCACATTTCCATCTGCACCATGAACCACAATGCAAAACTAAATCTCATCCTGTTTCAATATCACACTGTGGCTCTAGTCTGCTGTCTACAATCCAATCTGCAACTGCACATTACACAAAGGAACCATCCGTTCTGCCTACTGGGGCTGACAGAGTCCCGATTCAAAGCAGTTTGATCTCAGTCTCCTTCAATAGTTCTTTGTATCACATTGCCAATCCATTTAAAAGCACTATGCCCAAAAATCTAAAACAATAAAATCCACCATCAAAAATCTGTACTTTTGTTAAAAAGGCTTTTTTATATTTGCTCATTAATGTCTAGGTGCTGTTAGAGCTACTGTAACAATATTAAACAATACAACATTGACTGCATTCTTGTTTACTTCTTCCCTCTTGATAATTAGCTCATTCTGTGAAAGAATGGCCTTTACCAATGAATCAAGCTCTTTGAATCAACTGAACGGGCACATATAACATTCAACCCAATTTTAAATGAAGCAGTTGTTACTTAAAATATAAGCATCCATAACTTCAAAACACTCAATAAAAATAAGATAACCAAGCAAAATGGATACATTATTGTTTTGAATCACGTTGATGTTGCCATCAGAATAAATGGTTTAGGGTTAATTATTACGTAAAGAAAAGACTAATTCTGTGTAAGCTAATACAAGAGCAAAACCGTCCAAAGAATTTTTATTTATTTATTTATTTAAAAATATAAAAATAGTTATTTATTCAGATTAAGTCTATAATATTTTTCATTTATTTATTATACTTTGTTTTTACATAAACCTAACACGTATGGCACATTCTTGCCGATTTAGATTTAAAAAAAAAAATTATATATATATATATATATATATATATATATATATATATATATATATATATATAATATATATATATATATATATAATAATTATTAATAATAATAATACTCAACAACTGCCAAGCAGGCAACGTTCCAATAAAGAATATGTATTTCACCTTTCAGTAAGCCAAATTTCTCACCTTCTCCAGAAGAAAAAGTAAAACGTAATTCCATTTGAAAAAAGGCTCGGCCCCATAATCATGTTGACAAATATACAGTTCTTCCTACTTATTTTAAAATCTGACACCTACAAATCTTGAAATATGGAGTGATGTAAATTAATGAACAGTCTACAAAGTAGAGCAGTCCTGTCTAATTCGTAGCTCTTGAGCTTGAAAGGCATTGAGCTCTACAATATTGGTCTTTTGACTTAGAGTTGAAATATCTCATTGAAGGCTGTTAATTAGTTTGAAAAGACTATATTAACATTATTATTATTATTATCAACAATAATCTTACGATCAAGAAAATGTGTTGTGTTTAAACTTTCAATGAGCACAGAGATACTAAATACTTATCTAGTAAAACCTCACATTCACATAGTACTCACCTTACATGAGGAGGAAGGGTGGGGATAATTTCCCAAACTACACAGGGGGTATGCGCCTTGCAATCTGTCTGGAAAGCTTGCTGAAAGTTTGGCTATGGAGTGCATGCTATTACAAACGTTATCTGTAAAACGTCAGTCACCCTCAGTGTCTTGAGACAGAAGAAGCACTCCTTGTCCTTTCCTCCTAATGATTTTAATACCATCAATCTACTGACAAGGTGCTGTACATATTGTTCAGTATGAGGAGAGATTGACTTTCATTGAGATTACAAATGCTGTTACCCTGTGAACAGATTATCTACCTTTTGGTCAGCCCCACCAATGCAGCTATAAGTTTGTGTTGAGGTTTAAGGGCACTACAAATGCCATAACGAAGTTCTGACAAGTGATTGATCATGATCATTTAACTTTGATGTGCATAACTAAAAACCACACACACACACACACACACACACACATATATAAGAATCTGGTCAAATAAAAACCTGGATTTTCATTGGTTGTTAATTGACCATGACTCAGAGCTAACTCGGGGTCTGCTATGTCAAGCAATCCAGACATTTTGCATTTATTATTAGACTTTCATCGTAAACATGCACTAATCCTACAGCTTTTTAATATGCCAAATATTACACTTAAGAAAAATTAACTTTACACATTCGTTTTTGTAAAATAAGGTGGGCGGATAACTCCCCCCTGTTGAGGCCTTATTTGAAATGTAACTGAGTACAAAGCAAATATATGTATTCAGTATTTCTAGTTCTGTGATAAAATCTTCCAACTCTACAATGTACGATTTATATATAGGTTATGGGTTTACTTGCCAAATCAAATTAACTCTACTGTCAGAGTTTGCAAAGAACATTATACATTACCAACTGTGTACTATTCAACGCAAAACTTTCAGCTTCATCTACATTTTTAATGAAATAGCAATTTATCTTGCAGCGTCTACACTTATTTTCTAATTACTTATAAATATCAAACCACATTATTATGCTCGTATTGCAATCAACTACAAACAAAACCCTGGGACACGGAATCATGAACGTGTTATCTTGTTTATACTAACTCAATTAGAGGGCATGTATTTTCTGTAATCACACGTATGACCCTGGATTATTTTTTACGTTTTCTCACGTCTATAATTTATCCAAAAATCACATGCATATTGTTTACGTCTCCCATAATAAATAATTTAAATTACTGACTTATCACGACATAAGGGTGTGTTTTTTAATACCTAACACCATAAGAACACAAACGAGCACAGTAACGTGACTACTGTATGGTCTTTCAGTGGTAGCCTTACCTATGCAGAGCTGGATAACATATGCGTAGTAGGACCAACCGACTATCATGGTGATAAAAAGAACTGGGATCCAGTATAAAACTCTCTGACAGCTCCTTTTAATGCTGCTTGAGCCCGACGGCGCCATCTTCTACATATACACCTTACAACTGTCGTAAATATGAAGCTTTTCCTCAGTGCATTTGTGCTGGGAAACAACGTCAAACGTTTAGAAATATGTGCTTGCTATTAAATGTGTTTGCAGACTCTTCGCCGCTCGCCTGCATAACATCCTTCAAATGTGGTTCATCAGCTGCTCTGCTTGCAGTAGCTACGCCCTCTCCGGTTTGTTGCCGTGACGTCCGTCTGATGCTGGCGATTTACTTGACTGCAACATTACCCACCTGCCATCCACAGGTGTATGTGTGTATTGCTGTCATAATCACTAATAACCTAAAAACATATTACAGAAAATAACCTACTTTTTGCCGGGTCACAATCTCAAATCAGATTGATTATTAGGTTTTGTTTGAGTTTTGAGCGGTACCTGACTAATTTAGTACAAGGCGAAGTTTATTATTATTATTATTATTATTATTATTATTATTATTATTATTATTATTATTATTATTATTGATTTACTATTAACATGCAATAGTCACATTAAGTAACTCTGCAGAAACTAATTTATGGAGTAAAATTAAATAACCATCCAGTCATTTTGGGCTGACATCTGGTGTACCACTAAAAAGGCAACAAATATGGACAACAACTGCAGTCTTTCCAAACTGATACATGTAGGGAAAACAAAGCACTTGTGATACTTTCTCATTATACATATATAATATATGGGTCAGAATATATAAGAATTGGTGTTTCAGGGTGATTATGTGTGTTGATTATTAAATGGCACAAACATTTAAGGGAACAAATCACTGCTTGTTTCAGGAATCAGTTGCTTACACCTTTCCAAACAAAGAAAAGAAAAGCAGCGGTCAATCTGGTTGCTGATTTCAAGTTACTTATAAAATTGTATCGTTAACTTGAATTCTCCAACTGCTTAAAAGCTGAAAACAATTAAAATGTCTTATTAAGCTATTGAATAGTTCAATTAAGGGTTCAATTAAGTAATTGAGAACTCATCTGGAATGAAAGCCAGCAGACACAGAGGTATCCCAGGACCAATACTGTGAAACCCTGGCTCTACTGTGGGGAATTAATGGTGCAGTAATCATCCTGCAACAAGTGGTATCACCTGGAATGTGCAGATGTACCTGCTATTGCCATTAAAAAAGAATCATTTGTGTGGAATTGCCAGGCTTGTGAATCTCATTAAAAAGTCATTAAGCACTGATTTGCATCCCAGCACCACTCTCCTCCATCCACCCCACCCAACCCTGTCCAGTCTACATAAATTAGCCACCCATTCCTTTCCATTGATGTTAACTTCCTCCATCTCCTCTCTTTTGAGTTCTGCAATCTGCCTTTTTCCTCCTCAACCAAATCCAGTTTCTATTTATCTCTGCCTCCTAGGGCAGAGCCTTTACCATACGTTGCAACTCCTGTCCACTGAATCTAGTCTGAGAAGCTGGGTCATGGAGCGTGCGACAGTCCCTACAACCTACCTGTACTGGATAAACACAGACTCTCCACCACCAGGAGAACAAGATTTATTGAGGCTGACCAAAGGACAATTTCAGGTCAAAGGGCAGTTATAGCAATCTCAGTTGGAAAAATAAAGTGCTGGCCAACATCTGCTGCATTCTCCAATCTCTAGCAGCCTCCAATTGTCCCAGACAAATCTTAGCTCTAATAACCATTCATGTTGTGTCGATCATGGAATTCTTTAATAGATAAGTTGACAACATTTGGTCCAGAATACTGAAAAATATCTTACTTTCCACCAGGGCTGCAGAATGCTAACGCTCCCAACTTTTTACAAAACACATCAACCATATTTACTATTATTGGGATGGTGGGTATATTTGGTTAAATGCATTATACCTTTTTTATATATTTGATCCATCAAAAGTTCACAATTATAACTACAGTATTTTAAATGTATAATTCTCACGATCAGCAAGTTCATTTATTTGCTGCATAGCGGACATTTAGACTCTTGTTTGTACTTCATTTCAAACTTATAAATAAATAATGTTATTTATATTTACTTTAGATTCCCCCAATACTGTTTTAAATTTTGTAATTTTGTAATTTTTTTTTAACAATTGTATTTATTTATTTATTTATTTATTTTCAATTTAAGTAGTAATTTGTTCAATTTGTAATTTAGAGAAAATTTGGAACACAAACATGAACACCCTGCAGCTCTCATGGACCAGAGCTGACCATTCATGATTTAATTGAATAACTTAACTTGCTAAATTGAACAACTTACATTCTTCAAAAACTGATGATTAAATTGATTGATGATTATAAACCTGCTGGACTGTGGCTCTCCAGGACCAGGGTTGGCCACCCATGGTCACTATTATATAATCCCAATATGTTTCAAAACTATCTACCTGTAAACCCATTTGGGTATTTCAAGCACAACTGAGAAACATGTTAGTAGTAAAATTGATTTAATTTACCTTTTTTTGGTGAAAAAAAAAGTTGCGGTTAAAAGAAAATGCGACTGCACTCTGTCCGAATGTCTCAGGTATCTTACACAGCACATTTAAGTTAACTCCCTGTAAGACTTTCAATGATTTCTCACTTCTTTACCATTTAAAGTGGCATATAAAATGATTACAATTTATATAAAACATTACAATACCATGTGGTTTACAGTAAGTGCAAATAACACTACTAAAATACAATATGAACTAGGATGCAACAAGTTAGAATTACAACAAGTTATAGCTACAATAACATAATGAGGATCCAGCAACATGGTGCATACGTAAGGCAAGTTCAGTGCATAATAGGATCGGTAGAGCAAGATATCTACAAGTGCCGACTAAACAGGTGGGTCTTGAGGAGGAAGGTGATGAGAGATGGAGCAGTCCTGAAGTTCTCCAGTAGCTGGTTTCACCACAAAGTGGCTAGGGAAAAGAAGGAGCTGGCACAGGAGGATGGAGAGTGGAGGAGAGGCATGACCAGTCGGCCTGTAGAGGAGAAGCGGAGAGGGCAAAAGGGGGTGTAGGGAGACACAAGTGATTGTAGGTAGGAGGGGGCAGTGTGGTGAAGAGGATTGTTGGCCAGAAGAAGGGTCTTGAATTGAATGAAAGCAGAAATAGGTAGCCAGTAAAGGGTGAGAAGCAGAGAGGAAGCGTGAGAGTAGCTAGGTTTGGAGAATACAAGACATGCAGCAGAATTTTGAATAAGCTGAAGGGGTTGGATAGCTGAAGAGCAGGGAGACCAGCAAGGAGAGAGTTAAAGTAGTCCAGACCAGAGAGTGCAAGAGCTTAGACCAGAAGTTGGATGGAATAAGTAATGAGAAAATGATGGATTTAGTAGATGTTGCTAAGAAAAAAAAGGCAAGTGTGTATCAGGGAAGGGTGACAAATAACAGCTAGGTTTTAGCAGAGATGGAGAGAGAATGATAGAGTCAAGGGAGGCTGAGAAAGGGCGAGGAAGCAGAAGGAAATTAGGCTAGCTGCAAATATTGAAAACCACTTAGCAAATTACACTGTGTAACAAAATTTTTTATTTTTTTTTGTTCCTGGGTAGTAAGTGTTATTTCCTAATTGCTTATGCTCAAAAGTATAGAAAATGGCTATTATTCCCCACAAACTTTGCTTTTGTGACCAGGACAGTGATATTTCAAAATATCACTATTTCCAATGGGAAAACGGGCAAATGTGTGTCTTTTCGTTCACATAAAGTCAGAAAAAAACAGCATATGCTTCCAAATTAACATGTATTTTATACTAAAGTAATACAAAAATGACTACAAAAGATTTGGAAGTGAGTAGTTTTTCGAGATTGACGATTATACTGTAAATACCTCTATAAATCTATACTTTTGAGGCATAAGCAATTAAGAAATAACACTTACTACCCAGGAACAAAAATTGTGTTACATAGTGTTATTAAACTAGGAACTGGGGAGGGGAGGTGTGCAAAATAAAAGTTAAAGTATCTTACCACTACCGCTACTCGTTGGCATTTATTAATCACAGGCATGTGTTACAGTAATCTTCTTCATATGCCTATTGCCTCTGTCAATACCATGCTCTTGTTCCAATTGTACCAATCTATGCCTGGCTTTATTTAATGTTAGATCTCTGTCTAATAAAGCTCCTCCAATCAATGATTTTATTATGGATTACAACATTGATATTTTCTCTTTAACTGAAACTTGGCTTGAAACTGATGGCAAGCCTGAGTGAGGCTTCTCCTCTAAATTGTAATTTTTTTTCCCAGAAAACCTGCTCTGCTGAGCTTGGAGGTGGACATGGCACTATATTTCACATTGAACATAAAACCGAATGGGAAGTTGTTGAAAGCTATTCCTTTTTTGAATTGTTAACTGTATATAACCTAATGCTGGTTCATCTTGTAATTATATATCGTCCACCTAAGTCAAAAATTTGGTCATTTTAAATCCATGTTCACATTGAATGTGATTCTAACGCTTCAGAAGTTTTGAGGCTGCTGGATTCCCCAGCATGTTAAAGGTCCTACACACGCTATGGCCATACTTTAGATTTAGTAATTTCTCATGGTTTAGTTGTTAAAAATTTTGTAACTATTAATCTCACTATTTTTTTAAATCATTTTGCCATTCTTTTTCAGTTTAATCTGCCTTTAACTACAAAGAGCGTGGAACATCCAAATAAAACTGGGGTAGTTAATTCTTCAGCAGCTGTGAAGCTTTTTGAGACATTGAGTTCATCACCACATACTCAGTCTTTATCATGAAATGAGTTGGTTGCACTTACAACACCACTTTGATTAGTATCATAGATACTGTAGCGCAGTTAAAACTTGGAGAGTGTCTTTTAAAAGAAGCTTGCCATGGTTTAATGATATGACTTGTAAATTGAATTGTGAGGGTTGTCAATTGGCACATAGATGAAACTGCAAGTTCATTGCTTTCATGGAAAAGCCATCATGTAAACTATGGGAAGGCTCTGGCATTGGCTAGATCATATTATTCCAATTTAACCAAAACCATTAAAAACAATCCTAAATGTATTTTTGCTTCCCTAGATAAATGAATAAATCCTCCCCGTAATACTCTAACCCTTAACATTGAGTCCTCTTGTAGCTGCAATAACTTCTTAAATTATTTTCAAAATAAAATTCTAGAGATCAGAAATCAGATTCTACAGAATCCTTCTATTACACAGGATTCCTCCAAATTGTACAAATTAAACCGGTTAAGGCTACTATGGAGACTTTTTCCTTGATTACCTTACAAGAACTGACAGTCGAGCATATGAGCATATGAGACCCACTACACATGCTCTTTTTACTATTCCTACTATTAAAATATGTTTTTGGTGTTATTAATTCTCACTTTCCACCAGTACAGTTCTCTTAGCACTTCATGTCCTAAATAATTATAAGCCAGTCCCGAACCTGCCATTTTTAGCTAAGGTTCTAGAGAGTTGTTGCCAATCAATTACACAGATTTCTAGCTCATAATAGGGTATGGGCCATTCCACACCAACTCACCCAGAAAAGAGGCATGACTGTCTCAGATTGTGCTAGAAAAATTCACCTGGGGGTTTTTGGGCTCTTTTTTAATTTTTTTATTTCCCCTTCGAGCTGTGACCTGGCAAAGGTCAAATGAAAAAGTAACTGTAATAGTGACAAGTACATGTATTTGTTTATTTTAGAGCGGGTTACCCCTCCGCCCCTGTGCCGTTTAGTATTTTGTGTTTCTTACGATTTATTGTATTTATATATATGACGATGTAACCGTGTGTTTTTGTTTTGTTATTGTTTTGTTTCTGGCAAAGTGCCAGTGTGGAAATAAAAACCTTTGCAGTGCTCTCTGTTCTGGGTGGGTTGTTCAGAGGAGGAACGTGTACAGGAGAGCAAGAGGAGAAAGGAAACTGAAAAAGAAAAACAAACACAAATATAGGAACAGTGAAAGGGTTCTGCCCAGCCTGACCTGTGCTTGGTGATTTTAGTTTTGTTGAACCTTTTATTTCGCTCGTTGAGTGAATGCTTAAATAAACGACGCATGCCGCGTCTTTTTGCCCTGCAGTATTGCTCAACTTAGACACTACCACCATGTGTAGCACCTCATTTGACTCGTAATGAATACAAATTTTGAGAAAAAAATACCAGGAGCACCTACACTTTTGGCAAGTTGCCAAATGAGGGGTAAGTGACTGGTTTTATTTGAACTTGAGCCCAACCCTTTACCCTGTAGGGGATGCAGATCCTAAAATGTTAGTATTGCTGTAAGAACCATAGGGGGTCACTCTTCCAAATTTTGTGAAACACTTTTGGTTTCAAGTCTCCCCACTGGTCATTAACCCCCTCTAAAATTTGAAAGTTTTGTATTTCTACCATGTTTATGCCGAAATAACTCATGTGTTGATGAGATGTTGATGAGATCTACAAGAATCAAGTAAAACTTTTTGTTATCTGCAGACTTTAGATTTTTGGCAGATGTTTCAAGTTACATTTGCCATGCATTCGAGCACTGCTTATGGCCACTTTAGTGAGGCTAAAGACCACATAGTCCTAACCGACCTGGCGTTATTCTTCAATTTTGTATTGTCTGGGGTTAGATCTAGAGTAAAAAGTGACAGGGTGTACTGCCAATGGCACTAGCTTGGAGGTGAGGGGTTATACACTTGCGTGTGGAACTTAGATTTCTTTGTTATAGTGACACATTTGAAACTGCCAAAACCTCCCTTAGCTGCGTTTTAAAAACTACTCTGTTAAAAAAAAAAAAAATGTCCCCGTTTACCCCACCATTTGCATACACATGCCTTCCGCCATCTTGACACTGCAGCATGGTTGCCATGTGGTTTTGAACACTGCTCTGTGTGGCACTCCAGTCTCCTGGCACCATGCATACTGGCAACTTGTACATCCTGAAGAGGTTCCCTGCCACTGAAGACTTAAACTCCAGAGACTTTCAGGAGTGCCTGCCCACAAGGCTTAATTGACTGATTGGCCAGCATAAGAATGCAGCAAATGTTTTTTTCATGAATACTTGACTAACCAGTGAATTATCCACCTAGGTAGGCACCACATCCTATAAAAAAAGGAAAGCGAAAGGAACTGCTCTTTCAGGTATCGAGATGAGTGCCACAAACTGACTTATCTTTGACCTAACTCAAAAGTCCCTGATCAACTGACACCTTTGGTTGAATTCTCTGAAGATGACCAAAAGCTGCTATGGTTGAAGTTCTCTGGAGAAGGTGATCCAGTGAACGTATGCATGTACCATCGTCAAGTTTTTCTTGATAACTATAAGCATCTCATAGTTTCAAAGTGGTATGCTAATCCCACTTAAAGCTACAAAACACAGGGATCCATTGAAGGCATCAAAGTTATTACTCTGAAACGGACGGAAGACCTCCCAGTGTTTAAACTAATTCCAGGACACAAGCTCAGTCCTCAATGTGTCATCCGGATAAACAATCCCAAAGTGCAAAACCAGTTTAAGGAAAACAAGCAGGAGCAGCCTGAGCAAGTACAAGGCACATCTGATGTAGAAAGCTTGGCTTCATCATCTGTTTCCTTTATTGATGAGGATGCTCAGAACGAATCTCTTGTCAGCATCGGACAGCCTCCAGTGAAGAGGAAAGTTCCTGATGAATGCCGTGAGGCTTCCAAGAGCGATACCCCAACAAGAAGATTGGGTTCTCGTCATCTGCAGCTCTGCGGCCTAAGTGGGGCATACTGCCTAGAGCTTCTGGGACTCACTCCGTGTGCATCTGTAAGTACCATCAGAATGTAAAGTTGATGCTAAAGTGTATGTTGTCAGGAGGAAATTTCCCTGGTCATCAACCCCTGGTCTGGAAAGTCTGGATGCAGTTGTCAAAGTTATATTCCATCAGTGGGTGTAGAACCTGCTGACTTTGATGGAGAAAGTCGAGGATTTCAAAAGAATCCTGATTCAGAGACTTCTGAGCCTGTGGAAGCATCACTTTGTCACCAAGAGTCAAAGCAACTTCCTAAGGTGTCTGAAAGAAGATCTGAAAGAGCCATCTGTCTACTTGATTTTGCAGAAAAATTATAGTTTTGTGATCCAAGACGCTGCCCAAGAATTTCATTGGGACAATTCTCAGACAACATCTGTTTGTGTTCTATTTCCATCAGGATGGTGAACTTAAGCACATGAGTGTTGCAGTGGTGAGTAATGAAATGAGACACTCCACGTCAACAGTGTATGGCATTTCAGAAGGAGGTAATTCCTTTGATCAAGAGGGAGGTCCCTGACTTATACATTACTTCATTGACGGAGCTGCTAGGCAGTACAAGAATTGCAAAAACTTCCCCAAGTTTAGCTTTCACCAGCAAGACTTCGGTATCACTGCTGAATCATATTACTTTGCCACATTACATGGAAAAAGCCAGTGTGATGGTGTCAGAGGTATTATTAAGACAAGAGCAGCATGAGCTAGTCTTCAAGTCAACATCATTCTTACCCCTTACCAGCTGTATGAATGGACAAAAGCTGAGAACGTCTCTGATGATGCAGCACAAGTGAAGGTTATGCATCCTGCTGGACCGAACACCTTCAAGTGGCCCTTCCCCGAAGACAGACTGTTCTATTAATGGAAGAACACTGTGAAAAAATCTCACTCCCCATTCCAGTTCACGCATGTAATCATTTAAAATTTGATGATTACTGAACTTTGTGATGTGTGGTTTCTATAGCAGCCGTTAACCAACCACATTCTGCATGCAACTTTTAAAATGTTTAAGATCCTTTCCTTTTTCGCATAGTTATATACTTGTCATAAGAACTGAGATTTTTATTTCGATTCCAGTATGCGTAGACGTGAAATTCTAATGATCCGGAAGTTGTTAACCGCTCAAGTTCCTTAACCCTTAGTGGTCCATTTATTCAGCGCTTGTCAGGCGCGTCAGGTCCAATTTAGTTTTACACACGCTGTTTAAAATATTTTGTTTCAGAGTAAAACAGGTTTAGCAAAAGGACACTCAGTACTGCATCTCCAGCCAAGCCCCACCCTTTGTTTGCTGTATTTTAGACATACCTCTTCATAGTTGTGCATAATGATAAATCCTCTCCTGATCACTCGTTTTATCACCAAACCTCTCAATAATGAGATTCAAATCATTATTTTATTACTATAGCATCTCAAAAAGACCTGTAGAAAGAAGCAGCTATCTTCTTTATGTCAGTGTTATCTCTGTGGTGCAGGGGCTATGTTTATTGTTTAGATACGCCCCTTTTTTCGGCTTCTCTCAGCTCCTGTCAGTCTCACTCGGCCAATTAAAGGTTTTCTTGGCATTTCCCAGAGAAAAACGACTAGAGACCTGTGATTGATGTTTTTTGATGGGTCACTGTAACAAAGAAATCTAAGTTCCAAATGTGTCACTGTAACAAAGAAATCTAAGTTCCACATGTAAGTTCATAACCCCTCAGCTCCACCCTGTCACTTTTTACTCTAGGTCTAAACCCAGACAATGCAAAACTGAAAAACAATGGCAATTTTGTTAGGACTATGTGGTACTTCAGCCTCAGCAAAGTGGCCATAAGCAATACTCAAATGCATAACAAATGCAACTTCAAAAATCTGCCAAAAATCCAAAATCTGCGGATATCAAAATATTTAACAAAGACAGCCCTTATTAGATTAGTACATTATCTGTTGATTAGCTTTCTTTCAGTTTTAATTCTCATAGATATAAGTGCTACTTTTATACGGTGCACAACTCCATTTTATTGAATCGTCTTGAAAGCTCAGTGGGATTGTCAGGAGGTGTCCTATCTTGGTTCAGGTTTTGTCTTTCCGATAGGTTTCAGTTCGTCTCGTTTAGGGAGGTGAGATCAGCATTGTCTGTGGTGTTCCCAGCGCTCTGTTTTAGATCCTTATGTTTTTCTCAATATATATCAATGTCACCTTTAGGTGACATTATCCAAAGACATAGAGTGAACTTCCATTGTTACACTAATGAGACTCACCTATATTTGTCTTTAAAACCAATAAATACTACTGATGGGGTGTTATTAGCTTGTTACAAGTGACCCTAAAACCCATCTTCTCTTGCTTGAAAGGTGTAAGTGGCAGAGATGGATGGCTCTTTGGTAGAAACAGCTTAATTTATTTGAAGCCTTCCCACTGACGATGGGAATGAGAATGTAGAGATGGGAGCCCAACTAACAGGATTTAAGTTTTATGCAGGTTTTTAAAGATTGCCACCCACACATGTGGTGGCTGAGAGAAGAAACTGACCTAAAACTGTCACAGATACTGTATACTGTACTGTAAGCAGTCTGATCTTTAGGATACAAATTGAATATTTGTGAAACTGCAACAAATATTGTAATGACTGTATTGTATTTTAAAGAATATAAAGTCAGCAGAAATTTTAAACAAATAGTTAAAACACGCTATTCAGAAAAAAAAAAAAATGTTATAATGTACTCTGTATTAGTCTTTTGGTTCTATATTCCTGTTTATTCTAGCATAACAGTAGAAAAATATTATTAGTGAATGTTTAAGGTCAGGCTGACCTGCTGAAAGTTCCAAACCTCCATTATCAGGCAAAATCCGATCCAGCGAGAACAGAATGGCAAACTCTATGGAGCACAGTTAATATGCCAGGAAAAATTGAACTAAAATAGGTTTGTGATTCTACTATACTAAGAAAAAATGAGAATATTTAAATAAATAAGAAAAACTGTGATATTTTAAAAATAAGAAACCTAATATAATAACCTTCAGTAAATGCATGAAGATGTTAGTCTGTATCAAAGTATAGCAGTTCTAAGTTTTAATATTCAACGGCATTTGCTGCTAAGCAGGTGCCTAATTAAAAATTAACTGCTGTATTGAAGTATCTGAATTAGAAATACATGTTATGAAAAAATTTAAAGTTAAACTAAATAAAATAATTATTGTTGAAAGAACATATTACAGTTAAAAATGAGAGTTCAGTTAAAATATTGTAATAACTGTACTATGTTTTAAAGAATACACAACCAGTAGAAATACTATTGCAGCAAATTATGAGCAGAATAACAATTTGAATTAAGAAAACTGAACAAATATTAATGTTAGTGAAAAAGTTTGTCTTTATGCCTTTGTTATTAGAGTGCACATACACTCTTGGAAGCTAGTCAGACTCAAGAATAGGGCTTCCCCTATATTTAAATTAATAAAGTCTATTGCGTGCAGAAACTTGTGTTAACCTTGGTATAAGCAGGCATCTGGTTTAATTAACATGAAAAGTAAGTCATAGTTTTTGGGTAAGTAAACACAGAGGCTAGATATTGCGAGTTAACAAAAAGAAAAAGTAATCCTTTCTAGACAGAATAATGTTTAAAACTAAAAAAGCTAAGTTATCCCTATTTTTTTTTTAATCGTCACCAAAGGTTTTTACCCCGATTTGGAATGCACAATAATTGTTTTTATGCCGGTTCACCACTGCAACCCCCTGGCGACTTGAGAAATGGAGACTGAAACACTCGTCCTCTGAAACTTGTTCCTGCCAATCTATCATTTTTCACATGCGGATCTACAGCAAAGCCACCAGACCCATAGTGCTGGAGGACAACACAGCTCTGAATGGCTCCACTGCAGACCTGCTGGCGACCTATTGGCCACAGGGGTCGCTGGTACGCAGTATACCGTGGCGGCGTTAGGCCAATTGTACGCCGCCCCCTATGAACCCCCCAGTCATGATCGGCAAAGACATTTTAACCTGCGATCTCCAAGCTATAGGGTGCATTCTGCACGCCACACAGGGCACCTTTACTGGATGCGCTACTTGGGAGCCCCTATGTTATACCGATTTGATTTTATTGCAATTAAACACAGAGGTTTTAAAAAGTATTTTGATCTTATAAGGAATACAATGAAATAAACTCTCTGAAGAGAAAAATATGTTTGAATTAAATAGAAACATCATATTTGAACTAACAAGTGTTATTGCCTGTTTGGGGGTTTAATAATAATAATAATAATAATAATAATAATAATAATAATAATAATAATAATAATTTATTTTTATATAGCAACTTTCATATTGGACCACCATCACAAAGCGCTTTACAGAGGTAGGCTGTGAACTGTGCATTATATGCAGAATCACTTACAACATGACATTGTGTAATAAAAATAGTAATAACAACAGAAGTCTTAATAATGCTGTTATATTGCTCAATATTAACAAGCCTATGGTGTAATAGATTTACAGTCGTGCATCTTATTTGGACTAAGTAGTAAGACTTGATCTACAAGCAGTCCTTGAGTTAATAGCAGATATTCTAAAAAGATTGAACTAGTACAATTATTAAAGTATAAAGTTTAAAAAAAGCAAGACAATAAATTGTAAACTGTAATTAATAACTGCAGTACACAGTGGACCTACTTAAGGAAAAAAACACATTGTGTGACCTCTTCTTTAACTACTTGTAGCAAGCCTGTGATGGGCATAAAAAAAATGGTTTTGGCAGTTGAAGTGGGATTCTTTGGTAATCAGCAGTTTTGAATCCAAGGCCCTTCCTTAATGAGCGACCTTTTTAAAATTAACTAACGAAATACCTTTTGGTAACAGAATACAAGGTGTATTATGGTGTAATGTCCATTCTCTTTATTATATTACAGAAATTAATGAAAACTTGACAGCCAAAGTAAGCATTTAATTTAAATTAGAAAAGTTGTCTACAGTATCACTTCTTATCAGGAAGGTAGTGACTGTAATTGGGATGATGTTTGTCAGCCAAAAAATAAGGGGGGGGGGTATTTTGGTCGGCCAGGGTGTCCTCGGCTCACTGCGTACCAGTTAGCCCTGTATTCTGGCCGGACGCCTGCAGGCTTGCCTGTAAGCTGCCCAGAAGTGCGTTGTCCTCTGACACTGTGGCTGCATGGTGAGTCTGCAGTGTAAAAAGCAGCAGTCAGCTGATGGCACGTCATCGCAGGGATGGTAGCGGTGAGCTGATCCTAAATAATAATTGGAAACTCTAAATTTGGAGAAAATAATAAAAAATAATTGCCAACTACTAAAAAAAAAAAAAAAAAAACATAAGGCTTAGTCTTTGTCACCTCAAAGCACGATTCGCTGTTGGCTCTTAAAAGCGGGATTTGTAATTGCTGTGTATTAACCTTGAATGATAACCAACGGAAGGTGCTTTAAAACAGGTCTGTGTACCTCATTATATTAAGAAAATAATGAGAGCTTAGTTATAAAATTTAGGATGTAAGTTTTTTTATTATCTAAAAAGATACTGGTTCTATCTCTTGAATCCGGCCAAAAAATGACTTCATGCAGTGAATTTGGAAAAGCACTTACAGTAGAGCACTTTCATATTAATTAAAAAAACTAGCCTCCGCAGGTAAACAGGGTGTCTGAAAACTGCTTGTGCATGGGGATTTTTAAAAACAGAGAGAGGTCAGGCTTAGTCCAAGCTTGGCACAGTTAATATGAGACTATTATAGCTTGAATTTAAATGAAAATAACTGGACTGGCCATTGTATGCTTAGTGGTTTTATTCAAAGGCTCAGTGATAAACCTCTATTTGGTCTTTTTATATGGTCTTTTTCCAATATTTTGCTGGTGTTATGTATTAAATAAACACTTCTCACATATGTACACATATACTTATATTGTATTTGGTAGCAAGGACCCTGTGAACTCCAGTTATCCTAATTTTTAGGGAAAGGAGGGGTGGAAGATAGTGAACCATGAGCTGACATTCAATTAATTTTGAAAAGGGAGTCAACAGTACTTCTTGAAATATATTATTCACACAAAGAGCTATCAAAGCAGAGAAAAACATTTGATTTAATTGGGTCTTCTGACATATTAAATGGAGAAAACACTAGAAAAGCTGAGGTAAGACCCCAGTCAAGTATCACTCAATGTGGCACTACAAGCTGAAGTGATCTCTGCTCTGAGGATCTCTGAAAAAGCTGGTTGATGTTTAATCATATTCAGAAGTCTGCCTTGAAAGACAGCTCTAGGTTTTTACATGATATACTACAACTACACTTCCATATACTGAAAGGTAAGAACAATTTTGAATTTGTATCTCATTTATACTGATGTAGTGCTATAAGGTATAGGAATTATGTTTTAGCTTTGGAGTGATATATTGGATGCTTTAGGATTTAGCAGTGGGTGCTTGAGTGGTTTGCATATCTAGCCTAAGGGCTGAGTATGTGACCATACCTGTATTATTGTGTTAAAGTATTAATGCTGTTAAACCTGTAAAGGCACTGGAAACGCCCAGATTGTTTATTAGCACGGATCTAAAGTAGCTTGCAACCACTCAATCCATTATTAAGCATTTAATAAACAGAAGGAGCACTATTTCTGCTCTGGTTCGTTAAAACTTCAAATTAAAGGAGTCTGCGTGATTTTCTTGATTAAAAGTTGACAGGATATGTTGCACGCCCAGTGCATGAACAATCCACTACAGGAGTCTGTCCTCCTTAAACGTCTCCTGAGTTTAAGAGTGTGCTCAGAGCAATAAAAGTACGTGCAAATCTTGATAAGATGCTTGCCTTGCTGACTGGATGTCTCAGAATTTTTTAATGTTGAATTCTTATCAGGGGCATGCACAGGAATTTAAATTGGACCACTATTGGTGGGGCACTGTGGCAATGCACCCTGCCCGTGTGTGGTGTATTAATGTTGGGGTATATCATTGGTACATGGGATATAAATGGTTGTGTGTAACACAAGGGATTTAAAATGTATATTTGTATTTAGGCATGAGGATTGCACATCACTCCACATGCAGATTAAAAAGTATATGGCGTGTGGAGACAGGACTGCACTAATTTAATTCACATGCAGTTGTACCGAGATTCCAACTGAATGATTGATTAGCAATCGAGTCTTGCTACAGCTGAATAAAAGCAGCATGTTTCACTCACTCAGGGTTGAGTGTTCGGCGATGGAAAACGGGTGTGGAGGAGAAAACAAAATAAATAATTGATTTGATTCACCTTGTTTGTTTGTTCATCCACTTTTTTGTTTAGTGTTAGTCCGTTTTGTTTGTCTATTTATTTTGGCATCAAGTGTTGTGTGCTGTTTTTGTTTAAATCTTTTGTTTTGCAATAAACCGGCACAAGCAAGCCTGTTAACCAGATCAATCGCAGTGCTGTGTTTTCTTCTGGTCTGACGTCATCACTGAAGCCAGCCTGTCACAGGCATATTAAACAAATCATATATTTCTATACAAATAATTATAGGGAAAAATCTTTTGTAGCAAAAGTTTTGTTTTTGCAGAGGAGGAAAAAAAGTTACAAGAAATAGATTTCTACAATTATTTATTTCAGCAATTTTTTTGCAAAACTCCAAACATGCTAATTCAAAAGTATTCATACCCTGACAAGCCTTTGGCAATAATAACCTCTTTAAATTAGCTTTTGGCATGATTCTTTTATAGAATTTTGACCATTCCTTAACGCAAAATTGTTCCAGTTCATTCAAGTTCTGAGGACTTTTCTTGTGCACAGCCTTCTTCAATTCATACCCAAGATTCTCAATTGGATTTAGATTGGGACTTTGACTAGGCCATTCCATAACCTTGACTTTATTCTTCTATAAACATTCTGAAGCAGATTTTGATGTGTGTTTGGATCATTGTCATGTAAGTCCAGTTGCGCTTTTAAACCAAGTTTTGCAGCAGAGGGTTTCAGATGATTGGCCAATATTTTTGTTATGCTATGAAACTCATTGTACCGTGTATAGAACGTAAATTTCACATGCCATTGATATCTTCAAGGTGCTTGTATTATTTCCCAGGAAGTTCTGACTTACCCATTCTTCAATTAACAAATAATGTTTTTAAAAAGGTTGAAATGTATTTTAAACCAAATTTTGTTACAAATGAAACTGGTGGAGCGATATTGTTTGGTTTGTTGTTGTGATCAAACATTCTAAGGGCATATATGGATTACATTCCTCTACCTCAACCAATCACAACGCAGGGAATCACTGAATAGCCTACTTTTTTTTGTCATTAGTCAGAAATCGAAAATGTTCATTTTTGTTCTAAACACAAATATCCCCAATTTAAATAAACAACACATTTGGTACATTTTTAAAACAATTTATTAATGCATTCAACAACAAAATCTTTAGATTACCTAAAGCATACTCCCAAGTATTGTGTTACATTTTGAAGAAAATGTTAGCAAAATAGATTTTAAAATGCTCTTTAAGGTACCATGTGTATGGAAAAATAAAAGAGCAGGTTAAAGGTGCAAAGCAAGTATAATTAATACACAATTAAATACAGCTCAGTGAGTGCAAGTTACAGCAGCTTCAGTGTGTTAAATTGTTTTAAAAAATGGTGATTTTAGTGCAGAATTATCGTGAGCCAATAAGCTTCCTGCTCTGGCAGGCTTCTATTAGCCTTCAGCAACAGGGAATATTGCCTAAATAGTACACTTGTCATGCAACATACCTGGTGGACATTCTTAGGTTCATCAAGCTTGCATGCGGGTATTTTATCAGCATTCTGTGTTCTCTCAGTAAAGTTTTTCATCTAACTGTCATCTAACAGGCCAGTCAGAAAAATGTTTATTGCTTGTACAATACAGTTAATAGTAGATTAAGTTAACATTTTCAAGATATAAGTGAGCTATAAGGCATTAAACAAGCTCTTATTTATAAACTACAAAACGTTTTCTTTATATCGCCTCCACAGTCGTTTACAGTGTTTTCTGACTTCTGTCTTCACACAAGTGAAGAATGCAGATACGCCATATTGTTTAGCCACCTGTTCAAGATATAAGTGAGCTATAAGGCAAAACAAGCTCTTATTTAAAAAAAAAAACGTTTTCTTTATATCGCCTCCACAGTCGTTTACAGTGTTTTCTGACTTCTGTCTTCATATACAATGCCTGTTAAAATAAATAATGCAAAAAAACAAACAAAAAAAAAAAAAAAACAATGATTGTCATTACAGAATATACAATGCCACAATATACAATACATCTGAAGACAAAGTTATTATATACTGTGAATTTCAAAACTAGAAGCTCTAGTATGGAGAAAAGCACTGCAGCTGCACAATCCAGTATTTAAAGTAAGCAGCACTGAGAAGCATAAAATCCTCAATTCTCTACATTTCCCTGCTGTGTGCAACATATTTTAAGTTTCTTTTTAAATTTATTTCCTATGGTTTTTGCTTTACATTTTTGACATTTTTTGTCCATATTCATAAAAGTTACCGTCTCCTTTACCATGCCAGTAATATGTTTAACATGACAGTATTTTATCGGGTGATGCATAAAGGCCATTTACCTTCCTAAAACTTCACTCATCATGACGTTAGAATAACGTGACCTTAGACACCAATGTTCTCTAGCATATTATTCGTCTGATTCACACATCTATACTGTACCATTAATTGACCTATACCGGCATCATAATTAACACGTGCCTCAGACCATGCATAGAATGAGATGCGTCTTTACGGTATAATTTCCTAGAATAATTTCTGCATTTAGGAACATGTATTTAAGCCAATAATAATATCTATGTTTAATTATACAATAATTATGTAATTTAAGTAGTTTGTTATTTGCAACTCATACATTAAATTTGCTCTATTAACTAGTCTGAACAGGATAGGCTGCTTACTGGTTGGAAAACAAATCACATATGTAGCATACTTGCTCTAGAAAATGCCAGGCTTCGGTGTGCTTGTGTCGACTGTGCATCAAGTTGAGGAAGAAGACACAGCAGATCTGAGCTGTCACTTGCTCTATATTACTTTGATGATGTGATTCGTAGCAGGTATTGATTTAACAGGTGCACAATTATTCACCTTTTTGGAGAACTAACATCTCCCCGTATTAATGCGTTCTAACTCAATGCATGATTAGGATGTTGGCGAATTTTATTTTTCATTAGTTAATTTTTTTTTTCTTTCCTATAGTATATTCATCACTGCCGTGCACAGAAAGCTAGAAAGCTGTACATACCATTTTGTAGTTTCCACATACTTAACGAAAACCTGACAAACTGAACAATGTGACAGTTTGAAATACTGTATACTATTACTACTTTTGCGACATCATTTTGTAGTTTCTTCGATTACACGATGTTAAATAAAAGCTGTAAATTATGTTCATATTGATTTTTTTTTTTTTAATTGTTTCAATGCTACAATTCTAGGTGATGTAAAACTTTTAGCAAAAACTTATTCGTGTCAAACGGGATTGTTAGTTAGTTCAAGAAGTTGAAACTACAAATAAATTGCAATATGTAGCGTTTTCTAACCAGATTTTGCTAAGAAACCGAGTAGTATTGCGTGTATTTTTCAATCTAGCTGTATTTATCTCTTTTAGTTTAAGCTTTTTGTATGGTAAGGTGTACTGTATGAAAAACAGATTTGAGATGTTATTGTATGTATTGTTTTTAAATGAATTGTGCAGGTATTTGCAAACTGAGGGAAAACAATAACAAATAAAAGCATAGGCAATTCTTCTGCCATTTAACAATTACTCTATTTTGATGTAATTGTGTAGTGCTGTCTTTCTTAATATTATGAGAACCAGAGCTTGCTGATGCTCTTGTGCCTTGTATACTTCCTTCCTTTTTTTCACAACTAAAAGTAAAATATCATGAGCTGGGACAACACATTACATTTTTGGTGATTACTTTTTCAGGAAGGCACAATACAACTATTAATGTATTTTTTTTTTTTTTATATACAGAATATATTAAGGTTAAAAAACAGGGTAACAAAGTTGACCCTGTCTTGGTACAGTGCACTTTGAAGAGCAAAAACAAAAATATAGAGTTTAAATTGTCTTCCTTGAAATCAGAATGATGGGAACAGCAGACAAGTTTGTCTAATTCTGGATGGCCCTGAGCTTCTATTACAGTTTTAACATGTGTGTTTATAAAAATCATTTTAATGCACTACTGTAAATTTATTAAAAACAGAAAAATATTTCTATAGTTCTGCCAAAAAAACTGGATGGTTCTCCTGCATACAGCTATGTTTTATATTACTACTGCAGTATATCGTCTTGATAACACTAAGACTATTATTATATAATATATATATTATAATATATATATATATATATATATATATATATATATATATATATAATATATATATATATATATGCACACACACACACACACACACACACACACACTACCATTCAAAAGTTTGGGGTCACTTAGAAATTTCCTTGTTTTCCATGAAAAATACATGAAATGACTTTGAATAGGAAATATAGCAAAATGAATAGGAAATATAGTCATTGACAAGGTTAGAAATAACGATTTTTAATTGAAATAATAATTGTGTCCTTCAAACTTTGCTTTCGTCAAATAATCCTCCATTTGCAGCAATTATAGCCTTGCAGACCTTTGGCATTCTAGTTGTCAATTTGTTGAGGTAATCTGAAAAGACTTCACCCCATGCTTCCTGAAGCACCTCCCACAAGTTCGATTGGCTTGATGGGCACTTCTTACATACCATACGGTCAAGCTGTTCCCACAACAGCTCAATAGCGTTGAGATCCGGTGACTGTGCTGGCCACTCCATTATAGACAGAATACCAGCTGACTGTTTCTTCCCTAAATAGTTCTTGCATAGTTTGGTGCTGTGCTTTGGGTCATTATCCTGTTGTAGGAGGAAACTGGCTCCAATCAAGCGCCGTCCACAGTTAATGGCATGGCGTTGCAAAACTGAGTGATAGCCTTCCTTTTTCAAGATCCCTTTTACCCTGTACAAATCTCCCACTTTACCACCACCAAAGCACCCCCAGACCATCACATTGCCTCCACCATGCTTGACAGATGGCGTCAAGCATTCCTCCAGCATCTTTTCATTTGGTCTGCATCTCACGAATGTTCTTTGTGATCCAAACACCTCAAACTTAGATTTGTCTGTCCATAACACTTTTTTCCAATCTTCCTCTGTCCAGTGTCTGTGTTCTTTTGCCCATCTTAATCTTTTCTTTTTATTGGCCAGTCTGAGATATGGCTATTTCTTTGCAACTCTGCCTAGAAGGCCAGCATCCCGGAGTCACCTCTTCACTGTTGACGTTGAGACTGGTGTTTTGCGGGTACTATTTAATGAAGCTGCCGGTTGAGGACCTGTGAGGCGTCTGTTTCTCAAACTAGACACTCTAATGTATTTGTCCTCTTGCTCAGTTGTGCACTGGGGCCTCCCACTCCTCTTTCTATTCTGGTTAGAGCCAGTTTTCGCTGTTCTGTGAAGGGAGTAGTATATAGCGCTGTACGAGATCTTCAGTTTCTTGGCAATTTCTCGCATAGAATAGCCTTCATTTCTCAGAACCAGAATAGACTGACGAGTTTCAGAAGAAAGTTCTTTGTTTCTGGCCATTTTGAGCCCACAATTGCTGATGCTCCAGATAATCAACTAGTGTAAAGAAGGCCAGTTTTATTGCTTCTTTAAATCAGCACAACAGTTTTCAGCTGTGCTAGCATAATTGCAAAAGGGTTTTCTAATGATCAATTAGCCTTTTAAAAATAAACTTGGATTAGCAAACACAACGTGCCACTGGAACACAGGACTGACGGTTGCTGATAATGGGCCTCTGTACGCCTAAGTAGATATTCCATTACAAATCAGCCGTTTCCAGCTACAATAGTCATTTACAACATTAACAATGTCTACACTGTATTTCTGATCAATTAGATGTTATTTTAAATGGACAAAAAATGTGCTTTTCTTTCGAAAACAAGGATATTTCTAAGTGACCCCAAACTTTTGAACGGTAGTGTATATATAAAATCTAGTAAATGACAAAACATCCTAGACTTTGGCCTTGAGTTTAGTGGCCTTTGTGTCCTCTACAAATGTACTGAACTCAGTACACTTTGGTCTTGTCCTTTCTTTTGCCATCTTAGAACCAAGCAGCACTATAGCGTGAATAACGGTTTATACTGGATCACAAAGCCAGGGACAGTATGATGTGGAGAATCACACCTTTTTACTAAGCAGATGCAGAGCTTGATATAAGATAACCTAAATTTACTTTTCCATATATTGTCATTATATAAATAGATTACTAGATGAACATACATAAAATTCTATGTTAACATTACTACACAGGACCACATCGAGTGACATTCACATTTGTGAAAATACAATACTCCATGAACATATTTTTTTCCTACTTTCAATATACAACTAGAAACTCACTAATGCCATTTGAGGAGATGCTCATCTGTTCAGTTACTGTATCTATGTTTGTACCAAACTAATGCTAACAAAGTAATTCTAAAACAAATATCATCAATTAACAGCATGCATGCTTAACAACTAATGATTGCAAATAATAGAATATTCATGACAGAACATACTTATCTGCTGAAGAGTTCCTTTTTGATGCAGGATTTGAAGGTAGTGTACCTCTGTACAGTTTTGTACCCCTTATGTAGTCATAAAACGTTGCGGAAGCATACAAAGGAAGCATAGCAGTGGCCAGTGGTATGTAGAGACAAAGTGACCAAGTGATGAAAGTGACAGAACGAGAAGAAAACATGGCAAAACAAGTATGTTAGTTTTTGGTTAATACAGAATTGGTTATATTAAAGAATCACATTCTGTTAGCATTAAAAGTTAACTAGCTGACAAAAACACTGCAACATAATAGTTTTAGCCATACAGGATTCCAGTACCATACATTTACAAGGCAAGGAATTGAAAGTAGAAACAAATTATCACACTTCACTCAAGCAGACTCCTTCTCTCCTGCAAAATGTATATTATTCAATATCAAAACAGTATTTCAAATGATCATGTTTTGTAATGTGCAAAGTACTGACAAAAAGTAATGGCTTAGCAGTACTTAAGGGTTAAGAGAAAAAGACCACTAGGTGGTAGTAAGGTACAATATACAGGAAACACTAGCACTTTCAGAAGAAACTTTCCAGCCAATATTTCTGTGATGCATAAACTCAGAGGAAAAAATAAAATACATAAGTGGTCAAATGTGTATAAAGGCCCAGAATCATTCCCAAACAATCTATTACAATTTGTACATTGCTGTGCCGTGGGGAAGCAAACGAAAAAGAGAACAGAGAAAGCATTGCCCAATAACGTAGTGATGTATTAATTAATTTCACCAAACAGCACTTTCAGTTAGTATTGATGCCCACATTGCCATGAAATATAGAACATATATTGTTAAAGAACTAGAGTATTGGCATATATTCTGGTTAGATTGTGGCCACAGACTCTTGTTCAATTCTAGGTTTTTACTTTATAATAGTTTTACTTTTCAAATGTTTCTGTTGTCTCCACAGATGGGAAGATGAAAAATTAGGATCCAATTAAACAAATGTATAAATCTCATCAAGGTTTTTTTATTTTGCTAATTAGAAAGAAAAAAAAAAACAACAATTTATCAATATAATTTTTATATCAGTTTCAGAACTAGGTTAGTTAGATGCAGAATTATTAATTCTAAAATTACACTTTGTAACACAATTTTTGTTTCTGGGTAGTTTTCTTTAAGTGTTATTTCCTAATTGCTTATGCCTCAAAAGTATAGAAAATGGCTATTATTCCCCACAAACTTTGCTTTTGTGACCAGGACAGTGATATTTTGAAATATCACTATTTCTAATGAGAAAACGGGAGCTTTTGTGTCTTTTCGTTCACATAGAGTCAGAAAAAAACACATGAATCCAAATTAACATGTATTTATACTAAAGTAATACTAAAATGACTACAAAAGATTTAGAAGTGAGTAGTTTTGAGATTTACGATTATACTGTAAATTTACAGTATAATCGTAAATCTCGAAAAACTACTCACTTCTAAATCTTTTGTTTCAAAATATCACTGTCCTGGTCACAAAAGCAAAGTTTGTGGGGAATAATAGCCATTTTCTATACTTTTGAGGCATATGCAATTACTTACTACCCAGGAACAAAAAAAAAAAAAAAAATTGTTACACGGTTTTATTTATCATAATCCAGGAGTGCAAACCAGTTTGAAAATTGGTGCTAAACCGTTTTGAGTTAGTGCTAAATTATCAAACGAGTTTTGCAGATGAGTGTGGACGGGTCATGTGAGTAGTCCAGACCCAATGAGAAACTATCATCATCTATGTTTGCTAAGGAATACAAAAAAATTAAATAAAAATACAAATTAAATGTGTCTACTAAGGCCAGAATGAAATTTTGTGCCAAATGTTCTCTCCTGAAATCTATGTTGTGTACTTATAAACAACCTAACCTATATTCTTACATTATCATGTACACATACTTTGGTTCTCAGTAAAAAGTTTTTGGCTTCGAATACAAGTAAGGTATCATCAGTATTGGATTATATATTATAAAAACGACTTACCCGAGAACCCCTGTGCAGCCTGTCCTTCATGATTCCAATAAACTCTTTGTAACTTAGCTGCTCATCTCGGTCGACATCGAAGATTTTGAAGACAGTGTTCACCAAGTGCTGGGATAGTTTTAATCCTGTTGCTACATAAACTGCACGCTTGAACTCATCTATATAAAATATATAAAAACACACACATATATATATATATATATATATATATATATATATATATATATATATATAGAGAGAGAGAGAGAGAGAGAGAGAGAGAGAGAGAGAGAGAGAGAGAGAGAGAGAGAGAGAGAGAGAGAGAGAGAGAGAGAGAGAGAGACACACACACACACGTTGACTTCACTGGCTTGTCCTTTGTCAAGACATGTGTGAGGAGTTTACAAGCAAAATTCCTAACACATCCATGCACAGCATCATCAGATTTAAGAAATGAGTTCCAAGGATACAGGTTTCAATAGATTTGTCAATCCAGGGTTAGTGGGCCACCGTGTGCTATATTCAGCGTGTAACAGATGTTTTGTAACAAATAATTATGCAAAGTCTCAATTAGGGGGTATAATTCTAAAGATATAGCCTTACATGGCTCAGCTACTCGGCACCACAGTATTTAAAATATTCCTGTAACAAATGCAAAAAAAAAAAAAATGCTGTAAGTGGCTTTACAAAAATGTCAAAACATACAGATGGAATAGAAAATATTTAAAGTTAAAACTATGTTTTCCTTTATCAGGATAAACCCATTAAAAGAAAATGTAATAAAATAAAAATTCACCATACCTTGTCCAATTGATCGGTTTGCAAAATTGTACATTTGCATTGCAATTGCAAAATCCTCCAAGTTGTTCAAGAACTGGAAGAATGATCTAAACTCATCAAATGTGAGACCCTACATAAAAAATAAAAAAAATAAAAAATAAATTTTATTTTTAAATGGAAGGGAAGTTTTACATAGTAATAACATCATCAGCTTGAGAAAACATGCGGTAAATACTGGAACCAAATAACTACAAGAAGTGAAATGTCTGAACATCAGATAACATTAGGTTATTATCATAACCCTGGTGCCAAAATAGAAATGTAACCATTACCATATGGGTATTTACCTCTTAAAGACCCGAAACCTGAATAAGATATATCAAAGCTGCTTGCAGAGTGGTGCTGCAGTCATGGCCCACCTCCGAGTGCATTAAAGTACTGTGCTCGCAGATCTCAGCAGCATTTTTCCTTCAAGCCTGCTGCAATCATGGAGGTAGCAACCTTGAAGGCTTGAATGGCTACATTCCTATTTCATGGAACCAGGTTTATGATACTAACCTAATGTTCCCTATCAAGTACCAAATGTAACCATTACCGTATGGGTGAGTGTACCAAAGCCATCGTAACGGCAAGATTGGAGAACGACTGGAATGCTACAACGGTAAGCCGAGAGGTTGCCTTGTGAGTTACCACACAAAACCCCGTAAATGTTTTCAGTTAGGGCTAAAACACTGAGGGAGAACTCACCTCTTCGCCTGTGTTGTAAGGGTTAACTGAGAAGCCGCCATTAACACTCTAGTTCCAAAGCCAGGGTTTTGAGGATCCACGACATTCAGTCTGTAGAACCTAGTAAGGTATGGGGAGTAGCCCACGCCGCTGCATTGCATATGTCCTTGACAGATGCATCCTGGAATAAAGCCCACAGAGTTGCTATGCCCCTGGTGGAATGGGCAGTGAGCTTTTCTGGAAGGGGCAAGTTGTCCAGCTCATAGGCAGTCCTGACTGTGTCTGCTCTCCATTTGGATAGCATCTGCTTAGACAGGGCTTGACCATAGGATTTATCCCCATAGCAAACAAAAAATGGTTCTGAATGCCTCCAACTTTTCATCCTGTTAACGTAGTATGCTAGAGCCCACACTGGGCAGAACGTATGGAGCTGTCACTCCCTGTCAGACTGGAAAGAAGGTGGATGGAAAGCCTCCAATTCCACAGACTGGTTGACATGAAATGCTGAGATTGTCTTCCGCAAAAAGGCAGGGTTGGTACGGAGCGTAACCTTTGTCCTGGCCTCTGTAAAAATTAAGCAGGCTTTTGCAATAGAGAATGCCTGAATCTCAGTCACCTGCTTTGTGCAGGTAATAGCAAGCAAGACAGCCGCTTTGAGTGAAAAATATTTTTTAACTCAGCTGAATGCATGGGCATTCATGAGTGCATTATGCGCCACGTTTAACCTCCAGCAAGGAACAACGTCCTTCACAGGTGGCCAAAGCCGCCGAGCCCCTTTCAAAAATTGCCCCATACCTTGCACCCCCCTGCCATTCCACACAGCACCCTAGCCCCATGGTGACAACCTCCCTTCAGATGAGACTGCCCAGCGCTATGCCGAGGCGTAGATGGGCAGACTGTTTCCACCAAGAGAACACCTTTAGACAGTGACAAGACACTGTCAATAGAGGTTTGCAGTTCAACATAGGCTGAAAAACCTTGCTGCTGAACCAGGCCTGCAGAGGGCGCACGCGCAGGAGACTCAAAGGAAGGGTCTGGGAAGCTGCTGCCATCAAATTCAGAAGTTTCTGGAACGTCACTACTGTGAGAGCTCTGTTGAGCTGAAAGTGCCCTAAACAGGTGGCTATTCTCTACACAAATGACTATAAGTAACTAAACATCTGAGACGATGACTAATAATAATAATAATAATAATAATAATAATAATAATAATAATAATAATAATAATAATAAAAAAAGGAAACCCAATTTTTTTGTAAATCTAAAGCAGTTTTATTACCAAAACAATATCAGTTATTTTTTATTCTCTGTTTGCTTCTGTAAGTTACCTGTAGATTTGCAGAATGTTTGATAAAAGATTACATGTAAAAATCAGCAGTTGGTGTGTGCTTCGATCCTGCTTTATGCTAATTAGCCATCATTTTTTAGAATAATTTAATATACCAGTATTTATTTATTTCTTGACAACCCCGCCCATTGTTTAGCAATGCCGTTCAGGTTACTGCAGGTAATTTAAATATTTACCAAAAAGCTTCGGGAAAGTTGACAGAATGTATTATAGCATTCCTAAATAACTTGTCTAAAAAAAAGTCTTTAAACAGTGTGAAACAGCAAGAAAGCATGTATCTTGTACCTTTTCTTCTGAAATCCTCTGCCGTACGCTATCTAGATAGCTGCTTATGTTCTCCACATTTGTGTAACGTAACAGAATGCGAGCAAAGTCTTCTTCACTAATGGTAGTCATCCCTTTGGAGTAGGTTAGGAACTCAATCTCCAGAACCTCTGTCTGCAGATTATCCATAAATCTAAAAATCAGTTAAAATTAAGGAAAAACAAACATGATTGGCAATTTTCTCCTTAGCTGAAGTAATCTGCAGACAGCAATATATTTCTATAGTGACAATATTAATATAACTACTACTTTCTACCAATCTCTGAACAGTGGCATAGTGGAAATTGGTGCAGATATAATTTACAGCAGTTCCAGTGGCATGATGAGAGTCTTTATTTTTCTTAATATTACCCAAAGCTCCAACACAGACAGACCTGGTCAGGTTTACAGAATTTACTAGAATACAAGAATTCTGAAAAAAAAAAAAATGTATTACAGAAACATTGTAGTGGCATCATGTCTTATGTCATGTGTTAATTTTTTTTTACATTTTTGCAGAATTACACACCTGTAAAAGTCGTCATAGTTGAGCTCAGCTTTCCCTTTCTTTCCAAAGAAGTGCATCAGGAGCGTCGTGTCTACCATCATACTCTCTTCCGCACGCTGAAAAAAGAGGATGATTTGAAAACTTTCATTGGGATTTCAGAAATGGGAAAATAATCAATGACCTGACACATTACAATGAGAAACACAAATCAAGATGATTAGGAATGCAAACAAATATATTAATTGCATACACACACTAAATATACAGGCACAAACAAAGCAATAACTGAAATGTAATAATACAAATATACTACTTTGTTACAGAATCCAAAACATGTTCAGAAAAACAACAGTTGCTAATAATTAGGTTGAAAGTATTTTTTTTTTCAGAATTGGATTCAACTAGTTTGCTTTTCTATCAGTAGTTGGTAATATAAAAAACAAAATCACTGGAATCAAGATTCAAACAAATTAATTTTCAACATATCATTATCAGCATATACATATTATTAAGTGTGCGATTATCTGGTGGTGGTGTTTTTTCTGCCGAATGTAGAACAAAGACATGAATACTCAAAAGCATTTTCCCAAAAATCTGGAAAACACTACTTGACAAGTTAAACAAATGTAGCACAGATAATCACAATTAGTCTGTTATAGCATTCAAGACCAATTTTTACACTAAATGTAACACAAAATGTTAGGTGTTCATAAGCTGAACAGTTTGTTTTCCATGTTCAAGTTGCAAAAAAGCAACTCATGCCAATGTATTCACTGCCAAACTGTCTTTCTATGTAACCAAAGCATTACAAATTATCCACATCATGCTCCTTCTCTACCTCTAGCCAAAAATCATACCGTTACAATGTTTAAAATAAGAGACATGAACATAGTGAGCTAAATTGAATTGAATGTGCTTCATAAATTACAAATAAATTATTTCAATTGTGATCCTAAAGAAAAAAAAGATAACATAGCACAACATTAGAAAGTTCCTGAATATGGTCATATTGTTCCTCCAAAGAGTTCTGGAGAAACAACAACAGGTGAATTAATTGAAATCATACAATTTCCAATCCCTGGCAATCCCAGCCTGTCCTGTAAAGTTGTACTGTAAAATTATACTTTCACTAGATAAGAGGAGGCAATCAAACATCCTTTCTGAACTGGTGTTCCATAATAAATTCCTGTAAAGTCTGATATATTGTTTGTTACACAATAATATGCATTTTAGAAGATATCAGCCATGCAAGCAGCAGGTAGAATATATTTATTTTATTTGCTACTAGTTTCATAAATCTCACAGTACATCTGGCATGAGGCCTTAAAGTTCTAGTTTCCACCCTTCCACAGTCTGTGCTTTGAACACAGAACATTAAGAACTGGACAGGACAACTGACAGAAAAAAATAGAATATGAAACCAAACAAGAGACAGTCGATATATTATAAATGTTAATGAAACTCATTAAAAAAGGGAATACAAACTATCGTTTTAGAAATGGAACAAACAAAATCCAATCAAAACAGTTTGTGATGTGAAGAAATTAAATACATGACATTGGGTTTACAATGAAGAAATTAGGGTTTTAACGGATACATAAATTATAAAATGGTCCAATTATAAAAAAAAAAATCAATAAAAAAAAAAAAATCAATAAATTAAATTTGAATAAAAAACTAAAGAATGACCAGACAGAGGCATATTGTACCTCTGCAAGGTCTGAAAAGAGTGCCTGGCTTGTGCTGCGTCTCAGTATATCCCAGTAGCTTCTAGGGGCATACTCCTCAGTATCTTTAAGAACCTGTAGAAGTTTTAAGAGGCATAACTATTAGAACTATCAAAGTAAATAAAGGAACGAAGACAAATATTGCACTGCATGTAACATCGGATTACTCTGACTACACTGGGAATGCATTATACCTTACAAAAAAGATTACAGATAATTACTGGAAGTACAAATATTTTCTTTAAAAGGACAATCTGATGGTGGTTAATTGCATACCATATTAAAACCTCTGGCAATAAAAAAATACAAATAAAAAAGTCCACCTGCCGATCAACAGAAATATAAGGTTGACAAGTGAAACCTGTCAAAACCTCAGAAATCAACCACGAAAAGTTCAGATACCATCCATGAAATTAAACCACTGACAAAGATGATTTGTATTTTGTGAGTGGCTTGTTAATTTACCAGTAATTGATTTATAGTAAACCTATTTGATAAGAAAAACAACAATAATAATGCAATAATTGATATATCCTAAAAAAATGTACATGTGTAACTTGCTCGGTTTTGTATTGGTATTTTCTTTTCTTTTTTCTTAACAATCTTTTCTGCCTGCAGGTAAAAATGAAAACTGTCACACCTGATAAACACCACTTTTACAATGTGCGTCATCATTTTCAGGGATAGATTTATGGCATTATGCCTCAGCTAATTAAGGGAATATCATTTAATGCACAGTGATATTCCTATCTAATATCATAAAAGCTCTAAATGTATAATAATAATAATATATAGGGAAAAGCCCAACTGCATTTTTAAATGGAAATGTCATGTGAGCATGAAAAGGTTTTTGTTTTTATGCGCCTCAAAAACTAATGTTATGAATTAAAGAGACAATCATAGATGCTTAAAAGTAATGTTAAACTGCCTAATTTAATGTATATGTTCAGATTATTTGCATCCACTCATTCTTGAAGTTTTAAACATACTTGAATGTTACTATGTTTTAAACGTAAACATAAAATACAAAGAAAGAGACAACATAGCACTTTTCAAAACAAAGCATGGTGGTCCTAAAATGCTCCTCCTACAAGGGTCTTTTAAGATTAACTTGGCTATCATGTCTCAAAGAAACTTGTTGATACAGGTAACATATACACCACCTGTTTTACAGTTAGAATCATGTTTCTCAATGCAAGACAATGGCCATTACATTTCAAGTGGTCCTTGATTGAGCTTTGACTGATCTGAAGTGTTCCCATTTCTGAAAACCAAGCCTTCATGTGGGTCTGGGGTGAGTTACTTGAGCTCTTGTTTAACAGATTTTAAAAGACAGAAAAAAAAAAAAACACAATTTTTCATGACTGTGAACGTTGGTTTCTATCATAGTGTATTTTATTTCTACCTCCTGGGAGCTGATTGGTTGTCTAACGTGCAGTAAAGGTTATACATTTTGTAAAAACGTTATTTCTTAACTGTGATTTTTGAGTTTGCTGAATATGGGCATGGTCAGTGTTCTAATACCACAGTAATTACAGTACAAAAAAATAATTTCAAAATAAAAGTTTACACAGGTCTAAATGTTAATTTTACTTATAAACCTGGACATTTTTTATTAAAATGTTTTTATCCAAGATACTGGACTTATTTAGTCTGGAAAACCGTGCTTAATAAAGCAGAGACCCAATAACAGGCGATTTTATGTTTAAGAAATCAGTGATTTCTGTTCCCACCGCACTGTACCCTTGTTCAATACATAAAATGGATCGGTTTGTGGTGTGTGGAAAAAATCATCTTGTGTTGGTGCATTATCGTCTAAAAAACAGAGTCCAGAAATACAAAGAAAGCTACTTGGAAACTTAATTTACCTTTATTGGCACTGAAGATGGACCTCATTCTCAGTGTGTCGTCTGTGGTGATGTACTGGCTAATGACAGACTATTTATTAAAAACAGCCAGAGTAATATGTGTTTTTTAGTCTGTAGTAATTATGGTAAGATTTTCTTCCGAAAAACTAAGTTTATCAAAATTGAAGTAAAAGTGAAGTTAATAAGATGATCCATTTTAAAAAAGGTACCAGGCATGTGTGTTTTTTTTTTGTTTGTTTGTTTTGATTTTTCAACATTGGAATTAGGTGTGATGTTGTATGCACAAGATGACACCTGTACACAGGATAAGATGTAGTGGTATTTTAGCAAATACTTCACTGTGATTGGTTGATTTAAAATTCTTGTTGTTGTGGTGGTGGTGGAGGGGGCTCCAAGTAAAAAAAAAATAATAAAATTGCTAAGGTGCAGTGTGATTAAAAAAAGGTTGAGAACCCCTACAATAAATAATTGGGTGGACAATAAGAAGATGATAAAACAAGTACTTGTAGCAGTACTGAGACTTGAAGATGTCTTAAAAGTATAACCTAGATGACATTTTGTACAGAAGCTTATCTATACAACAGTGCAACCTGACAAAATGTCTACCAGGTGGTAGTGGTAGTTGCCTTGAAACTTAACTGCAAGTTGCAACAAAACAGAGTTGACAAAAAAGCATTCTACGGTATTTCCACAAATCACCTATACTGTACATTAAGATTGGGGCACATTACTTGTAGATAAGAAACTTTAAATACTCTGCCACATTTATATACAAAATTAGATTGAAGAGGGTATATGCATTATTTACTTAATTACTAGCACGAGTAAATACTACAAATTTAAAATTAAAATATAATTTAAAAACATCACCCATACATGAACACATTTCAGCTATGAATATAGTATTATTATAGTAGATAGTATATATTAGTTTAACATGAAATACATACGTTGTTTATAGGAGCAAACTGATATCCATAAAGTTGCAAATTCTTACACAGAGTAAAAGAAGGATGCAGTCAGATTTCAGAATACATCATGCGATAAAAGAAGGAAGAAGGAAGAAAATAAAACAAGTTAGAACATGCAAGGCATTAGTCCAACATTTAACTGATTACATCAAAGACACAACCAGCACATGTCCTTGTACATATCAGTGCTTTGAGAACAGTTTCATATACTGTTAAAAGAGTGTAGCTACAGATAGACAGATTGAACAGGAAGACCTACAGAATGCCTACAGATGTATTTTTTACCAAAGACAATTCTGGTAAATAATATTTCAATCAACATGCCTTATTTTGTTTAAATTCATTAGACATGGGATATTTTGGCATGCAAACATGGGGTAATTAACTAAGTTTAAAAAAAATGTAAATAAATGAAGACTAATCAATTTAGACATAGAAAGCAGAAATAAAAACAAATGTGTTTAAGCCCTTGTAATCACTCACAAAAGCAAAAAGCATACAAAACCCAAACTAAACACCACATCATCAAAAGGACCTAGCACTTGAACACCGGTCCTAGAATCCTTTGAACTACATATCTAGGGCTTATTCACAAAGAGCAAGTGGTGCTTTAACAGCCTTATTTACTCTTTTCTAGACAGACCGAATCAAGATGCATAAATATTGAAGTTACTGTGTTTATTAAATACATATATTTATTTTGCATTGTCAAACTTACATGATTTTCTGGTGTTTTCAAGAAAGCACTTAAATAGTTTGATTTATGTCATGAATTAAAATGCTTTGCTTAACAGCTCAAAAGTAATTAAACTTTTTTTTTTACTTTAATCTTTTGAACTTACAAAATGCTTAAATTACACCTAATTAACTATTTAATAGAATTCATATATCCCTTACTAAAATAAGATGCAGATGCCATGTTTTGAATAAATCTGAATCACTTAAATGTCTTGTATGTGGCTTTTAGTAAAAACAATGTATACAGAATAAATCAAATTGAACTTTTATATTTTAAACCTGTCAAACTGCAATAACGCTCCCAGAAGTAAACTCATGTACTGAACCTTTTAAAATCCTTGCTTTAGAGATCAAAAGGTAACACATTGCTGTGATCATTCTTACCAGCTGTGCAGATTTTTCAGCATCTCCTTTTCTTCCCTTTTTTTCATTTTTCTTTCGGAATATCTCCTGCAGCTGAGTTAAAATAAAAAAAAAATCACTTGTTACCCTGGCACTATATTAGACTGTTTTCTGCCTAAAAGATATCATGTGACCATCTAAAGTCAGTAGTGAACTATACACAATTGTATTTTGTATCAACTAAAATGAATGTTTAAATAACTTGTATTTATTATTAGGTCAGGCCATTTTAGGGCCCATTCATACTTTTCTGGGCAGTTTATTTCAAACCCAACGTGGTTTGGTTTGTTATGAAACATATATGAAGGCTCCAAACTGAATCTGGTTTATTTCAATCAAAACAGTTTAGTTCATATGGGCTTACAAATTGTGTTTAGTTTGGCTGTTTCAGTGCAATGTGAAAGTAAAATCTGTTCAGAAAATGGTGGAAATAAACAAAATTTGAAACATACAAAGTAAATTTAAACAAGCAATATTTATTTGTTAAGTAAGCAATAAGGTTGATGTGTGTTGTACTCTAATATCACCACAGTCATGGTGTGTTGTAAGACACGAGGCAAAGCTTATAAAATGGGTTAATTAAATAGAAAACAAATATTGTTTGAGTGTTTTTTTTGTTTGTTTTTTTAATCACTTTTTCACAATTTAGAATAGACAATTATTTTTAGGCTCAGCTCACAGCTACTACCCTGACGCTGACTTGGGAGTGGCGAAGACGAACACAAGCTGTCATCCGAAGCGAGTGCCGTCAGCCGACAGCTTCTTTTCACAATGCAGACCCACCATGCAGCCACCTCAGAGCTACAGCGTCGGAGGACAATGCAGCTATGGGCAGCTTACAGGCAAGCCCGCAGGTGCCCAGCCAGACTACATGGGTCACTGGTGCATGGTGAGCCGAGGACACCCTGGCCGACCTGAGGCCCCCCCACCCCCAGGCCGCCCTCTGGGAGCTCTCGTCCATGGTCGCAGTGGACGTCCAGGCTATAGTTCGCATCCTGCACTCCACGCAGAGTGCCTTTACCGGATGCACCACTTGGGAGCACTTTAGAACATTTTTTTGATTAACAAAAAAGTATTTATTCCTTCCAAGACTGACCTAAGAAAAAAGTCGCTTAGAGCTTTTTAAAATTAAAAACAAAAATGCATTAAAGAAAGATAATTAAAAGCAAAACATATTTTTACATACACTGAATTGATTAAAAACAAGAAAGAAGCTTTCAATTTTGTAAATCGTCCTGTGTGATCTGGGGGTTGTGGCAGGTGGTATCCATACCGGATTTGCAGTCCCACTTTACAGTGGAAATAAATGCGTTGTTAGCACTCTGGAATACCAGGTCACTAATCAAACTCACTTTGCATTCTAGTGTGGCTGGTTTAGACCAGCTTCTAGTTGACATAGCTTGAAACTGAATAGTCCTGCCACTCTAAACTATGGACGCTGGCATAAAATATGCAGCAGTGGCAGATGAAATACTTTAAAATCAATAAATAACGATTTTTGTTTTAACCAGTCAAACAGGACACCCGATGCCCAGGCAGTGTTCCTTAAGAGTATTTTTTTCTTCTTTTCTTTTTCCGATGTCCCTTAGCTGCGCTTCAGTAAGTTCAAGATGGCTACTTACTTTTTGGTGTTTTATTTCAACACTTGCATTGGTGTTATTGGTGGATGATTCATATTCGTCCAAAAAGTCAAAATTTACATACAGCTGGTCAGTCATATTAATTGCGATACATTTGAATATGGCTTTGGCTACAGTGTTTGTTTTTTTATATATTTTTTTAAAATTCTATTTCATTTAAAAGAAGTGCCGGTCCATGGTGATATGTTTTGACCAATCAGGATAGAGTATTTAAAATTCCCATTTTATAAAGATGACCAATATAATGTTGCATTTAAGTATAATTAATAATGCATCCCACATGCTCTAAAAAACATATGTCAATAACATACTGCACTGAGAAATGTATTAACATTGTGTCAGACATGTAGGACAGTAGATATATATATATATATATATATATATATATATATATATATATATATATATATATATATCATATAAGATGTCACACACACACACATATATATATATATATATATATATATATATATATATATATATACACACATACATACATACACACACACATATATATATATATATATAAGATATGGATATGGTGTGTATATATATATAGATTATATATATGATATATATATATAATATGACTGTGACTGTGTAATTTACATCGGATTTTAACAAATGGTAAACTATGATATCAGTCATCCGATTTTTTCAAAGCCCTGTACATACTTTCAAGAGTTCTAATATATATATATATAATATATATATATATAGGTATCTATATATATATACTATATATAGTATATTATATATATATATATATATATACACACCATACATACCACTAAAAACTCCTTTTTGTCCACCATCTGATTGCCATCAGCATCAAACATCTTGAAAGCTATCTTAAAGCCTGCATGAGGCTCTAAAAGATTAATACAAAACACCTTTGTTAGTATCAGATAAGCAGAGAACAAGGGGTTAAACAAATACACAGCTGGCAGCAAAAAAACACATTGCTTTTTGACACATTGGGAAAGAAGAATACAAGTTTAACCAGCTCTAACCCTTTGGTTACTAAATATCTTGATATCTCTGAATAGATTTTCCTCTTCAAGTACATGCACAAGATTGTAACAAACAATCCATGGTATCAAATTAATAGCAGATGCCCCACCTAGTTGTTCTGTTTAAAAACAGTGGTGCAATGGCAGATTGATCAGTAAGTGTTTTGCATTGACAGCATTTAAAGATTATAAAAATGTACAAAATGGCAAGGTTTTCATGGAAAAATAAAAAGTAGTCAACTTTTTCTCGCGCTGTTTTGGTTGTACCTTTCGGGAAGTGTGGGTTTCCCTGTTGTTTTCTTTTAGGGAGAGAAACTCCTTCCAAATGCAAATAACCAAATTAATATAAAAACACGGGAAGGTATATTTAAATGTCTCTGTCTGAATTCCAATTTGGACTAACGTGACAATTGATATCTGCCAGCTCTCTCAAACTGGGTTTCAACAAAGTTTTTAGGTTCTATTGAAGCACTATAAGTGCAGCCTGCCTCAATTGGCCACCAAAAAAATGTAGCAATAAAGTATGGGAAACAAAACAAAAAACAACATTTCACAAGAAAGGGCTGTGTACTAGCTTTGTATTATTTGCTAAAAATGTTCTGACTGCATACATATATTTATTATACATTGTACATATATAATATATGCAACTTTTCCTACCGTCTAAGATCAAAGTCTTATAGTCTAAGATCGAAGCTAAAATACCAGCACTTTAGGTTAATGATATAGAAATGACTCAGTCAAAATGCTTAGTACAGTACATTTTTTAAATACTGCTAGTAAATCTACAACAGGCTACCCAATTCACCCACATTTCCCACTACATAATATTATTATAATAATAATAATAATAATAATAATAATAATAATAATAATAAAGACCTGAATCCGAATTTCGCAGTGACAGTGCAAGGCTCTCGCCAGTAGAATGTGGTTATATATTTTGTTGCTGTTGGGTATCCATTATACGGTAGTCCATACGAGTTCAACACATTTTTCAGGAGATGCTAATTCACCCGGGACTTTCTGGAACTTCTTTATGTAAGTCTTGCAGGAAGCTGATGTTAAGCCCTGTATTTGTCTTTTTGAAAAAATTCATGGAGCCAACAGGCTTTTTTTTTTTTCATGTTCTAAAACAAATCTTGCTCAATGAATTAGGTTTCAGAGACTTTACTTACTTCTAGGTGGTCGCTCAACCCTGGTGTGGTCGGTAGCCTGCAGAAATAGGACCACTGGCACAAATTCCCAGCTATACTAATTTAGTATATTTTAGTATATAAACATGACATTTTGTGTCCCCATGATAGATGCTACTTAAGGCAAGTGTACAATGAATTACACTGTATTGCTGTGGGACAGAAAAATCTAGACTTAAAGCAATCAGCTAGGTGATGACCAAGCACAAAGATAACAAAAGTGTAAAGGATGAAACTGAAATGTGTGGGTAGTTTAACATTTATACATACTCACTTGTTAAAATGCACAGCAGAAAGAGATATTCAGTGTAGGCAATAATACCTGAAACAAACCATGATTTAATTAAATACATATCAAATTTCTGGACTCAAATGCCATTTTATAAGATAATGTTCTATCCACAGCTTCTTTTTATAAACTATTACATTTTACACTGAATGTGTGTCAAATATGATAGCTGTTTTGCCCAACCACAATAAATGGCTTTTTACGTCTCTCTCGTAATGCAGACCAATGCCATACCGATTTGTATGATGTCACATGTATCCCTGGGACATGACACTACACATTTTAACAATTCTATTTTACATATTAGTGCTGGGACATGTATTCGGATACAAAAATCAGATGTTCGTATTTGACAAAAATACCATGCACTTATTTACCACCTCACCAGAAGTTGCGCGACAGTGGCAATGGAAAATGAAAAACAGCTCCATGTGATATGCAAGATTAATATATTACAAAAACCCTGGCACAAGATCAACCCAGCAGCTCTCGAGTCTCTGTTTAAAAGGTTTTAGACAGCAAAAAGAAAACAAACCAGATTATGCGCACACATGCATAGTGATCTCTATGGAATGCCATCTGGGTCAAAAACGCATTGTGCTGCTTTAGAGCGAGTCTGAATCTCAAAAAAACGGCAAGCATGTCACACTGAAATACCTCGCTTAAACAGTGCCCAGCTTGCTGGAAATGTTGTGTAATGATTTATATATATATTATATATTTTTTGTTGTGACTTTCTGGAATGTAATAAACGAGGACCAAAATGGTGAGTTTTCCCAACTTTATTTTACAATACCATTTCCACGTTTGTTTTATTTGAAGTGTTTAAAGTTAAATTTCAGTTTTCGTTTGCTTGTTCAGCTACAAAAAGGCACAAGCAAACCTCATGTTATTACTTTAAGAAAACGTGTCGATAGCCACCGTTTACTGCGAAGAAATGGCGATGGCAAGAGGGGAGAAAAAAAATGTACTATTTATTTCAGGAATGAACAAAACAACATTTAACTTGAACTGCTATTTGGCATACTTTTTTTTGTAGTTAATTCATTGGTGTAAAGGAAGGCCTACACAACATATTATTTACTGGGATATTTTTTTACTTGAACATGTTACATATTGTAACATCTTGCTGTAAAACAAAGGCACATACAGTACAATCCTGTGTTCATCCCAGCACTAATTATATATATATATATATATATATATATATATATATATATATATATATATATATATACATATATATATATATATACACATACACACACACTGTATTACTTCGAATTTGGTACCGCAGCTTTTACTTTAAATTGATCAAAATGACTGCAGCCCTTAAATGAGGGCATTGATTATAAGAGGGTGGCCTTTATTAATAATACTATGCTTTACAAACGCTGCAATGTTTTATTACATGATTTAAGGGATTTTAGAAGCGACGCCGTGAGAGGCTCCGATTTGAAGCACTATACTCTTGTGTTTTTTTGGGGTTTGAATGTAGTACATTTACTGACAGTTACCTAGAGCCTATTAGGTGGGAGTTGGGAGGTCAGGGAGTACTGTACCAGCAAATCAGGAGTGTGTATCTGTGTTGTTAACGGGCGGGACAATGCTGTTGTGGCAGTTCAGTCCAAGAATGTGACGTAGATGTTTTTCTGCACCAAAAATTACCTCAGAATATCAGCTTGATTTTTGTAGAAACTCAATATATCCTACTCGTTTGATTTTTTTTTTTTCTCACTGTAACTTGCTTGTTTGTAATTTCTTCGCAAGAGAAACTGAAACTTAATCTTCTCATGGATAGTAAGCACACTGTTTTTATTTGTACGGGATTGAGTAAGGGAATTACACATGAACTAAAAACAAAACAACAAAACCACCTAAAAGAACTTCAAAAGGACTGCAGTTCTGTACGTGGTTTATCTTGCATTTTCTTTCAGAGCTGTACCATAAAATAAAATGTGCTTACTATGTGTGTGTATATTAGTTTGTAATTTACCTGCTAGATTGAGGCTCCCGTCTCATTGGGGGCGGTACATGTACATAGTCAGTGTTGCGCGCTTAGTTGTTTACTGTGTGTGTTTTTTTACTAGGGTGGAGACAAAAAAACCTTAATGTTTCTTTATTGATAGAGGCGTTTATTCGAGGACGGCCTCTATTATAAAGCTGATAATAGATACGTAATAGATACGCGTCAATACGAGGGCATCTTTAATACAGGGCGGAGCCAAACTGAAGTAATAAGGTGTGTGTGTATCTATCTATCTATCTATCTATCTATCTATCTATCTATCTATCTATCTATATATATACCTTTTAATTTTTGTCGAGAAGATCTCTAGAGAGAGAGAGAGAGAGAGAGAGAGAGAGAGAGAGAGAGAGAGAGAGAGAGAGAGAGAGAGAGAGATACATCCACACACAGGCTACAGTGGGGTTATGTGGTATCATAAACCGTGAGAACGCAGAACCTCGAGATGAAATATTTTCTCATAACACACTGTAACTCATAAGTTATTTTGATATTACGTGGATTTAAAAATATATTATAATATATGTTGTTGTTCAAGATATCTATCAATACTAGTCGGAACAGAACATACCTTTCCGGGTTGCGTCGAATTCAGAACAGTATTGTAGCAATCTTTAAAAAGATGCCACCCATCAGGTAGGTATGTGCCAAAATCCCCAGTACACACACAAAACAAAAACCATCAAGTCTTCTGAACCATTAAAGCACCAGCATTAATTCCTTGCCAACTGTGGTTGTTGTTGTTGTTCTCTTCACAGAAATAGGGAATTAACAACATAATTGACCTCATAAGTGGATGCAAACCAAAACAGTATTAAAACACTCCTGAGGCATCTCTGTAGATATCAGATGCTTCTTATGTTTTGGTAAAGGGGTGTAAAACATCCTTAAGTGATCTGTCACTAAATGTGGATTCTTTATTTGGTATTGTGTTCTCTTTTGTTTGATGCCACTCTCTTTGTTACAAAACAAAGACGGGAAGAGCAACTGTCAGGCAACATGTCAGCAGAAGCAGCTATCTAGCAGGCCCTGAAAGCATTCCCTCTTTTGTTTGTAGTTGCAGATAATGACCGGAGTACAGATAGTTGTGGTTGACTGCACTGAGTGTTATGGGAGAAAGATCCTGGAATGGCTATTGCACAGACAAAACATGCCGCAGTAAACCACAAAGGGGAAAGGAGATTATCTGCGCACCATCCAAACACACACATTATATACACATTATATATATAATTTTTCTTTTAATGTAACAGTACTAGAAATATACATAAACTGGCAAGCCTAATGTTTTGCCTTCAATTAATTCAATATTGCTTTTTGTTCTTCAAAATATCTAATATTAGTGTTAAAACTTAAATTGCTCTTTCAATAAGTAACCATGTTAGACCTGCTATTTTTATATTATCAAAAACAGCAAACCAAAACAAAGATATAACATTATTATTATTTTTTAACCTGATTCAAAATATATCATAAATGCAACCTTGCCAATTAGATTTAAAAAAAAAAAAAGTATTTTAAGTAAATGTAATACTTACTATTTTTTAAAAAAAAATGGTATTACATTAACAAGTGTGACATTCTTCCAATGTATATGGAGATGCCATTAAAATCAGTTACTCATGTATACACTTTTCAAACAGTGCAGAGAAGTTGATTTTAAATAAATACTTAACATTCCTTCTGAATAGCACTTATGCCACACAGTGTCTTTCTTGTGATTTAAATAAATTTACCTTAACAAAGCCAAAGCTCAAGAGAATGTGGTTAGACAATACAAAAAATTCCACAAGATCACTTTATAGAAAGCTTCAATGTCTGAACTGTAATTCAATGCCCTTTTTAGAGATAATACTGTCCACAGTGATCAGTGGCTGGTATATGAAACTTGTCTCAACACTGCAGAGTTCAAACAGCTTTGTACATTTTCAAAGATGAGCTTTGTTTAAAGATCACTCTAATACTTTTGTGTGGAGCTTCGAAACTTAACGCCAGGATTAAAAAGCTTCAGCCCAGCACAGCCCCTCAGTTTCAGTTCCAGTTCCAGAACAGGTATTAGATTCAAGTCAAATAAAAAAAGAGAATGAAAACATCTAAAACCTGACATACAGAATGCAGGACTTAACTCTTCAAAGATCCAATGACAACTTCATCTTTCAGATGAATAGTTTAAAACCGAGAAACCAAACTGCAAGGGATCAAGCAATACCATTATTATACACATGTTGTTTTTTTTTTTTTTTTTTTTTTTTTTTTTTTTTTTAAAGCTATGATAAATAAGGCAAATACAATGTTATTGCATCATTCCTACCAATGCATTATACAATTAGGCACAATGTAGAAATAATACAATACTGTATTAAGGGATATTGATGAGGAAACACTTCCATTAATTACATTTAAAGTGTCATCTAGATTTATGCCAGCAAAAAACTAGAGCTAGAACTCAGGACACAAAATGCTAATATTTTATTTTCTTTCAATACTTTTGAACTTGGCTGTTGCAATCAGCTTTTTACTTCTTAGGATGCATTTTTTGAACAAGAAGTTTAAGCTAGGGTACCGTTTCTGCGATTGCCAGCCAGTATTAGCACCAGCACATTTCATCAACAAACCTAAAAAGAAAACAGCCCTAGGCATCTGAACACCCAGACTAAGAATGAAGCCGCAGTTATTCCTGCTGAAGACAAAACGGTAAGTCTTGTCATAACTTCTGACTTATGTTACCATCTTAAATTATTAAGGGACGTTATTATGAACTGTCTGCATGCAGCAAAGTGTGTGATGAGCATCCAGCATTGCCACCAGCTTAGTCCTGAGACACACAAAGCTTTTTCATTGTACAAAAACAAATAAATAAAACAAGGTTTTGGTTCGGTTTTATCTTTTACTGGTATCGTTTGGTTTTGAATTTTATGCAAGTGTTGGTTTCGGTTTGGTTTGGGATAATGATAACCACTGCATCCCTAATTGGTATAAATGAGATACTGCCACTTATAATGTAACTTATTCTTCTTACTATTTAGCATTACATTAAAAAAGGCAACAGCAAAAATTGAAGAGAGATGTCTGACAAATTAGATAGTGTTGTGTACATGTTCTGCAAGTAGTCTGGAACTGACTGTTGGTAGAGCAATGCAATCAAAAGAACAAACAAAACAAAAATAAAAAACACCTAATAAACTTACTGGAATCCCTATACCATAGCTGTCTAAACCTTAACAGTTATATCATTCCCCCTCAAATCGACACAATATATCCCTCTATAGCAGGTTTGTTGGCTGTAATGCCAATTATGATATTAATGCACTGTTATGTAAACAAAATGTTTGCAAAAACATAAACACAACCGTTTTCAGTTTACATGTGTAAGCTATATTTATCACCAAACCAATTTCTCTTAGCAATCTAATTCCCTTACCTCCATCACGCAAGTTTCGAAACAGTTTTGATGTCCCTCTCCAAACAGGTGGTGTTGCTGCAAGTATCTGCTCCAACTCCTATAAAACACAATACAACTTAGGACTATGTTGTTTGTATTGTATAAATGCTATTAGATATATATTAAGATATTTTTTATTGTAATTGTTTGTCTGTGTTTTTTACTATTGTATTTCATGAAGTAACTAAATTGCCTCAGTGTTGTGCAAAAGTTTTGCATCATAGGACATCTGAAAGGAAAATATTTGTGCTATAAATAAATTAAAAATATACAGTTATGGCCAAAAGTTTTGCATCAACTAAAATGTTATGACTGAGACATAAAAAAAGTATATGAACATAATTTAGATATTATATTTAAAACCATGCAAAGAAATTACAAAATATTGCAAAAGTCTACCGGAAGCCATAATAGTAGTACAGTATTTCATACTAGATTATATTATATTATATTTCACATTTTTCAATTAAGTACATGGAAAACTACTAAGCGTTATGTATTTCAATATGTTAATGTAACATTATTCAGCAAGTTTCATTCGACTTTATAAAGCACATTTAGTTAATTCTATAAGGCAATGCAAAACTTTTGGCCAGAGCTCAGAACTGATTTCAGCTCTGGTAACTGGTGAATTTATTTCTGTCAAAAAGGTCTTACCTGCTTTGAAAGTGACTTCCACTGTCTCCTGTCTAGTAAAGGTTTTTAAAAAAGGCACAGATTAGAGAGACAAAAATAAACAACTTTGAACACACACCATTTTAATACAAATACTAAACTTACTTAAGCAAGTTGATGACCCATTTTGGACCATTCATTTGACTACTACATTAAAGAATATTTCATTACAGTTTAATTAAAGGTCGAGTCATAATATAAATAACCAAAAACACCTTTTGCTATATGGTATTTCAGTAGTTACTAGTAACCAATAAATAGTTCACAACCCTTCATCTAATCTTCAGTAGTGCATTCCAATATGCAATAAAAGTCTTACCTCACAAGACACAAGGAGTCATAAAACAATCACTTAAGTGCTTGTTGTTTAATTAAAGTCTTAAACTTATCACAATTGCCTGATAATAGCTGTGACAATGACCCTCGTCTTGACACATTAGAAGTCATATAAAACGTTCCATATTACTGCTACAGTACAGGCAGTTGCAAATCTCCAGTGTTCAAAAATAGTCGTGAGGACATTGTATCAAATGCTCTTTAGATGAACCCCAAAAGTCGAAAAACACACAACAAAAAAAAAAAGACAAGTAAAAACTGGTTCCATCCATGCATGAGAGCAAATAGGAAGTAATACAAATAACAGTAACACCATTAAAGATATTACATAATGTCACTATATTTACATTATTTTGAGTTATTAAAATTAGTTATTAGTTGAACTGCAGAACTCTTATCCAAAGCGTACTTCAAGCAGCTTTTAGCCTTTAGAATACAACTTGATTTGTCTCAAAAACGTTTCAGACCTAAAGAACACTTACAAAATGCTACAGTACATGCTAGATAATAAATAAATACATAGTTATTGTATCTGGTAATATTGGCTTGCTTTTACTAAGCAGGTAGTTTTAGTATCACCATGCGCTCTGGTTTCAGTGTTTGTGTGTCCTACTTATTTTAGCCATTCTGGTATTCAGCAGCATTAATGTTAGTATTTCTTCTTTTATACTACTATAGGATTTTTAGACAGCGGTCTGTTTTGTTTACTCAAAGCACTGAAACGTTCAAGTGCAGAATGAAATATTTTGAATCTGTGCATCAGCATGTGCTCTGCCAACAGGGAGAATTACCCTTATGTCATCAACACACTATGCTAATGTTAAGCTCTTTACTAAGCAACGCTAAAAAGCACTTGACAGCATAAGTCTGTAATAGGCTGTAGAAAGAAAAGCCAAACTACATTTATCTCTTGACGGCAAAACTGACACATTTACAAGCAATGAACTAAAAAACATCAGTTCTACAGCCCATTTATCTAAGTGTTCTTGTGCCTTTTCCAATACAGTCAGCTATTTACCCACGGTCAAAAGTTCTTCGGTAGTATTCCTTATTTACTCTGTGGCTGGTGCCTTGCTATGAGACTGCTCAAAGTCTAAATTCTAAAAAGGATGACAATTTACACTGGCAAAATCTGAAACACAACACGATTCGAGGCAAACAGAACCTAACAGCTTCTGTCTGTCCACATAGCAACCAACTAGAAAAGGCTTGAGCAATGGTTCAAGTACTTTGAAGGAAACTTGAAATTCTCAACACACAATTAGAATTGAAACTGTGCAAACACAAGTGAACTTCAAATCTCACAAATGCCTTTGGTTATATGCAATCTAAAAAAAAAATAAAATTAAGGTTACCGGTAAAAATAGTAAGCCTAAATTGTTGGATTTATGTTGTAGAGACATAAATCCAAATCCATTTTATGTTGATTGTTAAATCAAAGATACTTATCTGAATGTAATTGATACTGTGCATTCCATTTTTGTATTTTTACCTCAGAGTTTATGATTGAGTGTTTAAAGTTATACATGAGCCATCTACTGACCATTACCAAACAGTTGTATCTATAAGACCCCACCCTGACTATTCCTACAGCCGCTCCCACCGCCAAAATCAACAGGTGTAAAAGCATAAAATCCTCTACCTTGAAAAGCTTTATCGAAGACCACCAAAATGCAATTTTTATGTTGCCAGAGCTTGGTTTAAAACAACCCTTGCCACATTATCAGACAGTAAGAAAGATTACATTGTATATCATACTTAATTTTAATAGTGATTGCAGGCAAAAAAACAAACCTGTGACAAGTTGTGTAAAACACCTATATGAATATAGTACAAATCATAATCTGAAGAAATGAAGATGTGGTTACAGATTGGGCTGTGTGGATATTACTTTCAATATTGAGATATGCAAATCCCAAACTGTTGAAACACTGGCTAACCACTGTTTTATAATAGTGTTCACAACCTCATTTTCTCACTGATACCATCTACACGGCACTATTATTCATTAGGATTGTCAAGATTAAAATTTTTCTTCTTCTGTACAACTGTTACAAAAGGAGGTAATTTCCCTTTACATTTACAGTAACACACTTTCCATTTTCTGTAAAGAACTTGTGGTGTTGGTATGTTCAAAAGGACTGTTAATTATCTTTTTTTTTCAAAGGAAACTGTACTCCTCAGATCCAGTGCTGTGTATGAATTTACCATTTGTTCACTTTTACTATTGTATCGGGGCTGTTGATATTTTATTTGTGTGAACTGTTGTTTAATGCACAAATGTTAGGCAGTTTATTTCCGTTTGCAAATGTATTAAAAAGGATTAAAAATAGATCTATGGCATGCTGCAAACCTGTGGATAAAGTTTTTAACTCTCAGTGTTAGAAAAAAGCACTTACACTCAGTCAAACACAAAAGATAAAGCCTGAATATAGAAATGACGACCAAAAGCCTTACAATGATTTATCAAGTATTCCCACTAATATTGCGCTTATTTGCTACAAGGTAGATGTTGTAAATCGTTAATAAATTGTTGTCAAAGCTTTTTTTTTTTTTTTTTTTTTTTTTTTTCCACAGCCAACAAATCTTTTATTACATGTTCCAAAAGAAGGGAAGATGCACGGTTTCTAGTAAGCATTTTATGTGTTTGCCTAAGATTAAAACAGACTTTGCAAGAGGATTTATGTTAATACTTTAACCAAATTATTGTTTTTATCTGTTGAGATCATAAAACTAAACGATGTCTCCTTTGAGATAATTAACTATCAGCATACTTCTCACAACTAGTATCTTCACTGAGTACACATCTCCATGGACTTTACAACCAAAGCATAAAACCATACATTTCATGAAGACGTTTCCTCACACATACTAAGAACACCAGAAGTGTCACTATCACTTATGGAACAAGGCATACTTAGGATAAAAAACATTGTGTTCGTAAACATTTTCCTTCATATAAGAATAATTCATGTCAGTAACTAGTACACTATATTCAATAGTAATCACTGTATATCACAGACAATGAAAAAAACAACTGTAAAATAGTGTCAGTTACATAAAAAAACAAAAAAACTGTCCATAAGGCTTGTACTGAAAAAAAAGAAAGAAAGAACTGCGATAACACTATAAATAGGGTTTGGAAACTCCATGAGAAGCAAGCATGATGTGTTGAAATTGTTTTGGGAGTAAAGACTCCTTACTGATCACCACCTAAAGCAAGAATTGATTACTTAACATTTTAAATTACAAATTTAATTATTTGTTTACCAACAAATAGTGCCTTTGGAACCCCAACTGTTTTGTGGTGAATACTTTTGGTAACACAGCTGAGCACTAAAAGTGATGCTGGTTAAGCTGTTAGCTTCATGTAGTGGTTGTGTCTCACTGGGTTATTTACAATCATGGGTATTTCAGACAATCTATGAAGACACTAAATTTCCTAAATACACACCTGAGTGTGTGCTAAGCATCACCTGCAAACAATTCATGATTTACCCCTTACATGTTCAGATCTATTTTGATAGCACATCTATATCAATGGGATTAGGAAGATTATTCTTGCATACCACATGAAAGAAGACTATAGAATAATACACGTGGATAGCTGTTAAATTGTAATGCATCACCTTTAGAAAGTATGAATATTTTACAGTAGGCGAATACATAAGTTTCCTGAACAATATCCTGTCTCCTATAAAGAGAACACACACGTTCTTCTAGTACTGTACATTCAATTACTTGCTTGGGCTACTGTTTGTAAGCAAATAATTCTATGTATTTATTTTCATCACTTACATTTGGGCTCATCCATTGTGACAGACTCAATGAAATTTTGCGGGGTCATGTAGAGTTGGCCCTCATATTCAACAGAGGAAAACATGCGGAATCTTTGCTCATGAGAAGAAATGTAGACATCTCCATCTTCAAAATCCAGACCTCTGGACTAAAACAAAGCAAACACAAAACTCTTTTAAATTCACACATTCCCATAACTCAATGACTTGTCTTCAGTATGACTTTACTGTAATTGTACCTCACAAATTAATTCCACTTGTACTTCCAATATCTACATAGGTCTCAAATGTGCAGTTTAAAAAAAAAAAAAAAACTTAAGTTATAACAAACATATATTTTCATTTTAAAATGATGTCTGTGACTGCATTACTTCCTTGTTAATTTCACCCCAGCAGTGTCTTCTGGGTGAAAGCCTCTTACTGGCTGAAAGAATGTGAATCAGTTGGAGAAGCAGCTGATTGGTTATTGACAAGAAATAAGCCAGTGATAAGGCGGGGATAAATTCACTGTCTAGGTCAAAAGACAGGAAGTGGAATACATGGCTTACAAACAGAGATGTATTTAACATAGTGTAGTACCAGATATAAGGTTAGCTTAAACATGTGTTATAAATTGCACATTTGAGACTGATATAATTAATAGATGTTAATTGCAGAGAACATTTATGGAACTATTGTGTTACTGTAGCTACAACTACTTTAACTTTATCTTAAATTTACCTTACACATTTATGTACGGCTAATTGTGATATTGTTTATACAATAGCATGTTATCAAAGTAGAATAGTTTTCAATAAAATTTAAAGTTATGTATATTGTACTGCATCTTAATAGCAACTTAATGTGGACTCATAAGAGCATTTTCTACCAATGTAGAAGGCCAGTGTAGGACCTGGTTTTTGCAATGATGACTCCCATAACCAGATTTCTAAAAATGGTGATTCATTGTCATGGGAGTCTGGCTGGGGTAAATGGGCTTCAAATCAATCAATCTATCTTTATTTTTATATAGCACCTTTCATGACAGACCACATTACAAGGACACAAACATTAATAAATAGTACAAAAGTAACAATAAACAGTAAAAATTAACAGAATAAAAACAAAACCGTAAAACAAGCAATAAAGGGTAAGAAAACATTTAAAAATATGTAAGATAGATTATAAAAATGTGTTTTTAACCTAGACAGCAACAGTGGGAGCTTTCCTTAAAGGGCTAGGCAGGTCATTCCATAATTTAGGGGTTTTATAGCTGAATGCTCTGCCACCTACTGTATTTGGAACAGTAAGTAATCTTTCATCCTGTGGTCAGAGTGAGCATCTAGGAACATATGGGGTTAAAAGATAATTTAAGCAAGGTGGGCAAGACCATTTAAAGCCTTATAGGTTAAAAGCAGTACCTTAATCTATCCTAAACCGGACAGGAAGCCAAAGATGTTGCACAGGGGTAATGTGTTCTTGTCTCAGTCCCTGTTAAAACTTTAGTAGCAGCATTTTGTACAAGTTGCAGATGAGAAATAACAAGACTAGAAGTAACAGAGAGTAGGCATTACAGTAATCAATCCTTGAAGATACAAAAGCATGCATCAGGTTCTATATGCGGGAAAGAATACTTTTCAATTTGGCGATATTTCTTAGATGGAAGAGATTTTGGTCATATTTCTAAATTTTCTAAATGACTGACATCTCCAAAGACTCCAACAACCAATCAGAGATGATTGTACATACCTTTCAAAACAAAAGTTAGACAGACAGAAAGCTAGACGAACGTGTTTTATTAGGCGATCACAAGTGCAAGCTTACCAGAAATAATACTAAATCTGAGATATTTAGAAACCCAAAAATACATTAACAAAATATGTATATAAATATGAAATACATACAGTATAAATTCCAGGGATGGCTCTCCAAACAAAATGCATTTCACTAAAGCCCCAGGCCACTAGAGATTCCTTTTATTACGAGGTGCTGCATTTCAGTATCATAGCTGGATTTTTTCTGGCTCAAAAATAGGCTTAGGTAGTGACTAAGCGCGGTCAGTCCGGCTTCGTTGTCACGGCCAACTTAACACCCATGCCCATTCCTACCATTCAGATTTGGCTTATAAGTCCAGGAATGCCAGGTTTTAGCCGGAGTAACATTATAAAACCTTTGGTAAGGCACAGTTGAGAAATTTGGGGCTTTTTAAATCCCATTTTCTGCAATTTTGCATGAGCTAATGAGTAGGTGAACTGAAAAAGAATAATTGACTGGGAAATAAAGATCAGATTTTTTTAGACCTACCTCTGACAAAGATATCATGTCATATGTGGTATTTGGCTCATCCCTTCATGCAGAAGTGGTTCAGTTTACCCTCTCAGCATCAGCAGTAACCAAAGAGAGCCCATGTCTCAAAAGAAAGTGGCTAAACAAAGCCTTTCAATATATGTTACTTCAGCCACTTAACATGTATATAGCAAGTGTTCCTTGTTTTGAATTATTTACAGGTTATTGAATAAACAAAGTAACTTGACTTCAACTCATCCGATGTCAGTACTTGATGGCTAGTTGTAATTAGTAATGTTAAACTATTGTAATGTTGCAAAGTATTTTCTATTTTGGCCAGCTTATAATATTTACACTAAGATTATGTTATAAGTATTGTTAGAATTAAACAGATGTAGAATATTTAGGTTGCTATATGACAGGTGTTATTTTGTTCTGAATACACTACAACCAAAATTATTATTTGGTGGTTTGAGCAATATTATGCTAATGTTGCTTTAATTGGAAGACATACGCGCTGTGACGTTGCTGCTCATTGAGTTCTGTGTATTTTAATTCAGTAAACAAAAGAAAAAAAAAAATTGCGCCTAAGGAAATAGGGTACAGAACGAAGAAACCTTGTCTTGGACATTGTTTGAACACTGTGAACCCGGCTAAGCTTTACCGGCTTACACTGTTATGCTGTCTGCTTGTGCACACGCATTTGCCTTTTTACTCTTGGTAGCGTAAGGGACCAGAGTTCGGGTAATTGAATACACAAAGAGGTTGCACCCTGTGCATTCAAATAGGAAACTATTCAAAATTCCCATCCCTATAATAATAAACACTTTTAAAATAATATTCATAATACAAAATAATAACAATCCTACTTGGAGCGTTGTCACTTGTGTAGCCTCTCGCAAGTCAGCGCCAATCTTGCTGAGTGATACCAATGAGTCCTGGAAAGATTATGAATGGCATTTTTGACCTAAACACATCGGATCCCAAATCAAAAAGTTAGACAATTCGATTGCGTATCTGGGTATCCATCGGGACATCTTACTGTGAGACTGGATATGATGTAAAATTGTAAACGAAATGTTGAGTTCACAACATATAAAGCTGCTGTTTTAACTGCAAGTCTGGAAAACTGACGCCAAACAAGGCAAAACTTTTTTTTTTTTTTTTTGCTGTCATAATGAAGCCTCCACTCTAAATGTTAGTCTTCACTTTTTTCATAATTACACTATGATTTATTGATTTCAGTGCTTTCCTTTTGGCTGACTGGTTGCTTAGTTGTAGAAAACCCGATTTGTAAAAGATTTGCCACAGGAACGAGAACCAGCACAGCACTTCAGTATGCAGTATCAGATTCTGACTGTACAACAAATATGACGCACGGCAGGAAAGTTAGGATTAGTTCGTAGTTAATTTTTTTAAAAATGGTTTGTAAATTAATTTTCAGTTTTTTGACACACTGGCCCGTTTTCCTGAATTCATGAAACGGAAGCTATATGCACTACATATATGCTTCATAACTTCATAACTACCGGCCAAACTGCGCTCTCTACCAGGGCATGGTTAACGTCGAACCCTGCTGCTAGACTGTGGTTGCTTATTGATTCATTAGTGAAACAGCTTTATTTTGTTGGGGGGTGGGGCGTCCGGCATTTTCGTATCTCAAAGGTGGCAACCCTAGCCTGAGGTGAAAGTATGAGTGTAGCTTGCAGACATTCTTTGCTATCTAAAAGTAGAGCTTCCTCTTTGCTGAGTCGGTCACTCTGACTGCTGTCTAGATATTTTATTTTATTTTGTTGATAGAACCGATTTAACCATCAATCATCCGAGCTGTCACGTCCTTTAATTTCTCAACGAAAGATCAATTTGTCCATATAACGTTAGTTTTCGCCACGGCCGTTAACTTTTGTGATTACCTCGCCGCTTCACAGTCATCTTCTACCACTCGTGCTCTCTTTGTCTGAAGAACTGAGTAATTTTTCCCGTCTTATCCACTGCGACTTCAGTTTATCTTTCTCCTGCGAATTCACCGCCTACTCTCCTCCGAATCCACTTGACCACTCAGTGACAGCAGGGACGGGAGTTCACTCAACTGGCCTCACTCTACTGTCGCTACTGCTGACCGCAGACTTAACGGAATGACACGCGACCCCTGTCGGGGGGATGACCGCATTGCATGAAAATGCACTACTCGTTTCGCCCTTCTAAAAATAGGCTTCTATTGAGACGATTTAAATGCAATTTTTGGTATTTTTTGTTGGGCGGCTCGAAATAACGCTTAGGTGGTCCACCCAAGATTTTACATAGCAAAAAAAATCACTGCATAGGTTTTGATTTTAAAGCACAGCATTACTGGAGAGCGTACTAAATTGCTTTACACAACCAAAAATGCTTACCAACTTGAAATTGATATATATATATATATATATATATATATATATATATATATATATATATATATATATATATATATATATATATATATAATATATATATAGCCTTCGGAATTAAAACATATGAAAATAGTTTTTTTTTTCGTTTACCTACGCATCCTACCCCACAACTTCCAAGTGAAAAAAATATTCTAGAAATTAGTAGAAAATTAATTAAAAATAAAAACTGAAATTGCTTGGTTGGATAAGTGTCCATCCCCCTTGTAATAGCAATGCTAAATTAGCTCAGGTGTAACCAATCGCCTTCAAAATCACACACCAAGTTAAGTGGCCTCCATCTGTGTTAAATTGTAGTGATTCACACGATTTCAGAATAAATTCAGCAGTTCCTGTAGATTCCTTCTGATTGGTATTGCATTTCAAAGCAAAAGACTCAACCATGAGCACCAAGGAGCTTTCAAAAGAACTCTGGGACAAAGCTGTTGAAAGGCACTGATCAGGGGATGGGTATAAAAAATATCAAAGGCCTTGAATATCCCTTGGAGCATGGTCAAGACGATTACTAAGAAGTGGAAGGTGTATGGCACCACCAAGACCCTATCTAGATCAGGCCGTCCCTCTAAATTGGATGACCAAGCAAGAAGGAGACTGATCAGAGAGGCTACCAGGAGGCCAATGGCAACTTTGCAAGAGTTACAGACTTTTATGGTCAAGACTGGTCAAAGTTTGCATGTGACAACAATATCCCAAGCACTCCACAAATCTGGCCTGTACTGTAGGGTGTCAAGAAGGAAGCCATTACTCAAGAAAGCCCACACTGAATCCCGTTTGAAGTATGCAAAAAAAACACTCAGGAGATTCTGTAGCCATGTGGCAAAAAGTTTTATGGTCTGATGAAACTAAAATGGAACTTTCTGGCCTAAATGCAAAGCGTTATGTTTGGCGCAAACCCAACACAGCGCATCACCCAAAGAACCCCATCCCTACTGTGAAGCATGGTGGTGGCAGCATCATGTTATGGGGATGTTTCTCATCTGCAGGGACCGGGGCACTTGTCAGGATATTAGGGAAAATGAATGGAGCAAAGTACAGAGAAGTCCTTGAGGAAAACCTGCTGCCCTCTGCAAGAAAGCTGAAACTGGGACGGAAGTTCACCTTTCAGCATGACAACGGCCCAAAGCACACAGCCTAAGCTACACTGGATTGGCTAAGGAACAAAAAGGTAACTGTCCCGAGTGGCCCAGTCACAGCCCCGACCTAAATGCAATCGAAAATTTGTGACATGACTTGAAGATTGCTGTCCATCAACGCTCCCAAAGGAACTTGACAGAGCTTGAACACTTTTGTACAGAAAAATGGTCAAATATTGCCAAATCTAGGTATGCAAAGTTGGTAGTCCCAACACTCAGATGTAATTGCTGCCAAAGGTGCTTCCACCAAATATTAACTCAGGGGGGTGGAGACTTATCCAATTATGATCTTTCAGTTTTGTATATATATATATATATATATATATATATATATATATATATATATATATATATATATATATATATATATATCACACACACACATATATAATTTTTCTCAATAAAAACTTTTTCCCCTTAACAGTGTGGAGTATGGTGTGTAGATAAGTGGAAAAAAAATCCTCATTTAAATGCATGAAACTCTGAGGCACTGACACAACAAAATGTGAAAAAGTTCAAGGGGGTGTAGACTTTATATAGGCACTGTGTGTGTGTGTGTGTGTGTGTGTGTGTGTGTGTATATATATATATATACACACACACACACACACACACACACACACACACACACACAGAGTTTTTTTTTTTTTTTTTTAACAGAAAATGTTGATGAATTGACAGATCTATCTGATGGCGAACTTCACATTATGTACCCGTCAAAGAATTTTGTTGAATAATGAAAACCTGACACAGTATTTAGGAAATTATTTCTGATCCTAGATCCTGACAGTTGTGGCTACCTTCGATACCATTACAGTTTTTAGGTAGATCACTAAATTACACTTATGGAGACATATCTATATAAAAATTAATGAGTACATTTTAAAACTGATTTCTTACCTTTAAACTAGGTAATCTTAAGGTATATTTATCATGGAGCGAAAGCGTTATTCTTTTAATAATTTTCAGACTCTCAGCTGTTTAGAAAGGTATAATACGGTGTACTTCCGGTGGATATTTGTCCTGATACACAAACCGAAAGTCATGTTATGTCAGTCAGATCTCAAACAGGTAAATGTTCACAGGAGCGGAAGGGTTAAAAAGTGAAGTGGCAATAGGGTGTAACACACATTTAATTACAGTAACCAGATCCAGTTCACAAAGCAAGGAAACATGCTCTAAAGTTTCTTTGGGTGCTGTACGACCAAGGGTAAGAGTATCATTATTATTGTTAGATAACACATCTAAATCTGGTACACAGTTAGGTATCTGATTTCTAATGTCAGTGACTTTCTTGTTAAAGTGATTCATAAAGTCATCACAACATTGTTGAGCACTTGATATACCAGTCTCTGAATGTGGAGTTCTTGTTTCTTTCAAGATGATCTTGCTAGAGATAGTTCAGCTCTATATTTTGAAATATTATGTTTCCAAATGAGATAATGGACCTGAAGTTTAGTAGCTCTCCATCTACGTTCCGATCTGCGACATGAAAGTTTGTCCAGGCGCGTTGTGTTATTAAACCATGGGAAAACCATTTATAAGGTGCAATAGTATCTAAGGTGTTTGTTAGAGTGCTGTTATAATTATCCACCCACTGATCCCGACTGGGTAAAATCTGCAGTGGAATTTAGAGATTGAGTTTTAAAACAACATGCCGGGAGTTTCACAGAGTCGTTTCTATCTCTAAAGTAGGTCAAAGCTTGACAGTTAGAATAAAATTGCCATGCATTACTGAAGCTAGCGGTCAACACCACCAAACCTTATTCTTCAATCAGAAGTGGGATTTTTGTGAACAAAAACAGAGTAAGCTCTATGTCGTATGCAATCGAATTGTATGCAAGAAGAAAAAAGTAACCCAAATGGAAATGTGGAAAAGATCTGTCACGGACATGTCAATAGGGTGAAAACAACATGGCACTGAAACAGTTAATGTTCACTGGAAATGTAACAAGTTCCTGTAAATGAACTTTATTATGAGACTCAAACAATAATTGTGTACCAAATCCAAAGAGTCTACTGAATGTACAGTATCATAGTATGTTGTCTGTATCACTGAGACCATGGTTAAAACAATGTGGCAGTGAAATGATTCATTTTTACTGTACAACAGAGGCCACTGTACAGTCACAGCCACACACACACATTTGGTATTGTGACAGGGCAGTAGCCCTGAACATGTACATATTCTCAGATTTTTGGTTGTGTAAATAAAGTTTATAATGTTTTAATTTAAGTTTAGCAGGGATGGGGTTAAAATCTCATCTCTGTCAATTCCACGTGCAGGTGGAGAGAATGTATAGTTTAGTGAAGGTGCTGCTAAGCCTGAACCTTAGTTTTGTTTATTTGTTTAACAAAAGAGCGCAAACACACTTAACTGCAGTTACTGCCGCTGGGTTTACTATTCCTGCCGTGGACTAGCCTTGACCGCATGCCACTTGATCAACAAAAGCGTGTCTCACAAACTCAACATGTACCCCCAGTCGATCGAAAAACTTTTATTATGTCAACAAGAAAAAACTAATTTGACTTGGCTCTTGTGAATCTTATTTACAGTAACTGAAATCGGCGTGCACAGAAATTCCGAAAAAATAGCTTGACACACCTGTCAAATGTAATTTTCAGTGTAATGAAAAATGACGCACTCTGTGTATGGACTGATCCCTCAGCCTGCTGTTGTGGTAGCCTACTCTCTCTCTCTGCGCATTGCTGTTTACTGTTAGAAACATTGCAGGCTCTGGTCAAGACTGTAAGGCTGGGGATTGCTGCCTAATAAAGGAGATAACATTTTCTTGACCTATGTGCCAGGGTTGACTGATTTAAATCAAGTCTTAAATCACTGACTTAAATCACGATTTAAATCACTTGATTTAAAAAAAAAAAAACAATCACTGATTTAAATCATTGTTTCACTTACTATCCATTTTGTAAGTTTCTCAAGGAAAAGGCATGAAAAGTTTTAACAATTTTTTATTAACACAAACATCTTAAACTCTTACTATCTATAAACTAAAACTCTTAGGGCTGTATTCTGATCACAGTGCAAATGCGAGTACAAGCGCGAACGCCCCTGACTCTGTGATGCATAAAAATACGTAAAAATAAAATACTGCACTGAAATGGTATTGTGAAGACTTGCCTTCTCTTGCCCAGCTATAGAGCGCCTGCCCCATCATGAACATATTCACCGGAGCGATTCACTTCGCACTTTACTTTACACCAGGGTTATCTGTTACTCTCGTGACACAATTCTGAGCGACTTTGGTCCATAATGAGATATTTTTTTCGTTTTTATCAGGATTCATGTTGACAACATACACACACACAAACCTGACTGTTTCTCCTTTAGAGGAAAAGTTTCATTTTCTTCAAACCTCCAGGACTATCTCGATCTACTGTACTACAAAAAAAAAAAAAAAAAAAATCCATAATTAAAACAACACTAAAAATATTATATATATATATATATATATATATATATATATATCTATATATAGATATATATATATTATATTATATATATATTATATATTATCTAAATTTTGGGTTTGTAGACCCAAACATCTGACTTAAATAAAATTAATAAATCTGTTTTTTTTTTTTTTTTGTTTTTTTTTTTAATTAAAAAAAAAAAAAAAAAAAAAAAAAAAAAAAGCGCCAGCCCTGGTATGTGCCTTGGCTTTCCTTTAAAGACCCGGTAGGTGGCATCTTTTTAAAGATTGTTACAATAATATTCTGAATTCAACACTTGTTATTGTCATTTATGCATTACAAAAAGAGACAACAGTGAGTATGAACCCAGAACAACAACACATTTTATCATATTTTTATAATCCAGGTGCAGTAGTATAAAAAATGACATATGATCTAGCACTGTTACAGGGTAGCCGCTTTGGTGACGTCAGGCCAGAAGCAGGAACAAAAACACTGACATTGCAGGTATGGTGCAAAAGAGACAGCTCTGCAGGGTGAAGCAGCACAGCAGGCAGCCTCAGTCGGTGCAGAGCAGCAGGCAACACCAGGCAATCCAGACGTGGCATCCCCGAGCGCAGCGGACAAGGCGGCTGCAAAAGGAGCTCCACTTATCCCTTAGCGGTGGAGGTGGGAGCAGCAGACAGTTCTCGCACGGCAGTGGAGGCGGGACAAGCAGGCATTCTCCATCTGCTGGTGGAGGTGGGAGCGGCAAGCAGTCTGCCTCCCCCCTCTTGGACTGTGGACGTTCGGCCTCCCCCCCTTGTGCTGTGGATGCACAGACTCCTCCCTCTTGAGCTGTGGACGCTCGGCCTCCTCCCTATTGGGCTGTGGATGCACCGACTCCTCCCACTTTGAGTCCATGTCTCCTCTCTGCCGCTCCTGGTAGACCCAGTCAACCATCTGGGCCATCCACTCCAATGCCTCTATGAGCCCTGGATATCCTCTGGTGATGGCTTTTTGTTGGACTTCTGGCTTCAGCCTGATGAAGTCCAAAAGGATATCCAGGTTGATGTATCCCCTCTGTTTTTAGCCACAGGGGGATGCTGGGGTCCCTCAGCCAGCTCTCATACCTCACCATCCTTCTCTGGAGAGGTGGCATCTGGGGAGTGCTTTCCCTCCTATAGTGCCTCACCTCCGTGAAGTGCAGGTACCACAAAGCTTCCTCCATCCTCCTCTTCACCCACAAAAATTAACTTGGAAAAAAATAATAATTAAGCTCCTGCAGTACTACTTCTGGCCTTGGTCCAGCAGGCGCTGTGGATCCCACAAAGGACACCACGTATGGCAGGGTAGTCGAGATGGTGATGTCAGGCCAGAAGTAGGAACAAAAACACTGACACTGCAGGTATGGTGCAATGGTGCTTGTGTCGTTTTATTTTCAAATAAAAATAAAACATTAAAAAAAAAAACAGATTTGCTCATAGAGCGAAATGAAAGATGTAAACAAAAACAAAAATCCCGAACACCAAAACACACAAGTCAGGCTGGGCAGATTGCTTTCACCGATCCTATGTTTTTACTTTTTAAACTCACTCTGCTCGCTCTCACCTCTCCTCCGAATAAACCACCCAGAGCTCAGAAAGCCTAAGACTTTCATGTAGGTGACCATCTCCCGATTAGCAACAATCAAATAATTAACTCGGGAGATGGTCACCTTCTGCACAAGGTTTTTAATGTGGATGGGGCTTCCCCTGCCAAAAAAAAAAAAATAAAACTACGGCTTCTCGCTGTCATATATGTATTTAAATAAATACACAAACAATAACACGGCTGCGATGCCATATTTAAAAATACATAAATTCTAATAAAACAAAACAGATACAAAATATCACACACTAAACACAGGGGCGGTGGGGTACATAAACAACAGGCCTACATTTTTTAATCATAATACAAAACAAATACATTTTACAGCAGGGCTTTACCCCGCCCCCTTTTCATGTGCAGGGCTTCAAGATTTTAAATCGAAAATAGAGATGTTTAATTTTTTTACATATTAATTCTAATACTGTGTCCTTAATGTAACAAAAAATTTATTTTATTAGTAATATTTATGTTACTCTCAAAAAAAACATCAATGTCTACTTGACATGGGTCATGCTGTATAGGCCTATTGGGTTTGGTGCTTACAGTACAGCAGAGCGTAGACCAACAATTTGAATAGATGTGAAAAATCTGTTGCTGTTCAAAAAGCAGACCACCATGACCTACATACTGTGTATGTACATGTGAAAATGTAGACTGATCTGACATGCACTACTTACAGTACATCCTCATATTCAGAAATTGTCAAAAACATGCAAAAGAACAACCTCACCAAGTTTCAAAAGTAAACACTATTTTTAAAAGGTGACATGCATACAGTATGTACGGACACTTCCACTATATAATGTATGATAATGTGACATATTGTCCAGTTCCTAACAAATAAAGAGAGAAAAAGAAATTACAAACTTTTTATTTGCAAAAATAACAACTGTGGGCGAGTAATTCAAACTGATTCTCTGCGTAAAATTGGAAAGTTTTAAATGTAGGCATAGATGCATAATATACTTGTGAAGCAAGAGTAAATAGAGAACATGTCAAATAGTCTTGAATGTCATGTTATGCTTACAATACTGATAAATTCCAATCCAGGACCTTCATATACTTCAATTTCTAAGCACCCTCCTTTGTTCCTCAATTCATTGTTATCCCTCAAATCTAATGACTGCAATTTCACTAATAATAATAACTTGATAAAAAAAAAATCACACTGACAAATGAGTATAATCAGGAAACATTTAACTGCTATTCACTGCAATCATTCACTCTGGTAGATATTTTACCAACAATAGTATTGCAAAACAGTAGTTATATAATGCCCTAAATGTATGTTAATAAATTCTTCAAGAAAGAGATTCTTAAAAATACAAAACTCAGCTTTGGTTTGGACCTCAACCTAAATTAATCTGTACACTTCTGTATATTGAAGATACATTTCCTAAAAATTAGAAAACAGCTGTTGCTGTTATAGTTCATAGATTTTTGTGTCTATCATGGACATTTTAAATCTGTACAAATTGTATCAAACTAGTTCAAACACTTGTTCTTCAAATCCTAAGCATTTTTTGTACCAGTAGTTTTCCCAATCTGTTTGAATCAATGGTCACTTGAAATATACATTTGTGTACTGAAGTTGCACTGCAGTCTACACAACAATCAACCTATTTATCATAGAAATTACAGATTTATAGCCAGCCCATACCCCCAAAAAAACAAAAACAAAACAAAAAAAACACACACACACACACACACACACACACACACACACAGCCCCCTTGGTACTTTAAAACACCTGCACTTTATAGCATTCATATATTTTTTTACACCTTGGATCTTAACACTTCATATGCCAAATGCTCTAGGGAATCTTACCTTGTCAAAAACTGTGAATAAGCTACAATATGTCAAACCAACAGTATAAATGTATCAGACCAGGTTGAAAACGTCTACATTTACTCTCAAAAAACTAAGGCTATGTATTACCTGGGGCATCTGACATTTATAGATGCACTGCATGTATGAACTTAAACATAACAAATATTTGAATATTAGATGGGTACACATCTTTTTACTATTATTATTATGGAAGAAAAAAAAGGACAAAGGGTTTTGAATCTTTGAAAAAGTTATCCATTGATGCCAATGTTCTGTTCTTAAACCTGTACACCTGTATCCAACCCATTAAATTAAAAAAAAAAAAAAACCTGCCCGGACACGCACATGGTTTTTATATTGCTTTTTGGGATTAAAGGAAGACACCCAAAGAATCACTGTTTGTTTTGCAGCACATCATGATCCATCCCTCTTGTGTGAACATTAAGACAATCTGAAGCTCACACCCTTTATGATGTTCTTTGACATGACTCAGACATTACTGTACCTCTATAACTTTTGAAGCCATCTGGTATATCTAGAGCTTCTGTTTTTTGTATTTTATTAATTTCATTTTTCAGTGCTTATTTTTAGCTATTTTTGATTTTTACATAAATCCGTTTTTTTTTTCAGGGCTTTTGCTTGGGAAAGGGGTGAAGGCAATGTGACTTGAGTAACCATTTCTGGTGTTTTTAGTGTTTTCTGGTGTTTGTTGGCTATCACAGATTTCATTTTTTGTATCAGGGATGTTTTATCATTTTTTATCGCTTAAAACTGAAAATCAGAAGCTCTAGGTATATCATATAGGCCTAAATATACAGGTATATTCCTGTTTAAACCCATCCTTTGTTGTCGAGAGTGCTTTATTCACCACGACAGTGTTAGGAAACCAGAACTGTGTAAATAAATATATTTTACTGGTATTTCTTATTAATGTTTTTTTTTTTTTTTTTTTGTTTGATTTTTTAAAGTTTTGCTTCCGTTACATGCCTACATTTACAGATGGAGAAAAAGCTGCCATTTTTTCTTATCACACATCTGTAGTTCATCTTTAAAGATGTGCCTTTTCTACCGCCTCAATTTATCTTAAAGGGGCAGGAAAAGCTTACAAATAGAAAGTTTTAATTTGTTTAAAGTGGCCAGCAGATTTTTCTTAATCATTTACTGTATTGAGATTGTTTAGCATCTCAATATACAAACATATGTACTGCTTTAGCGGGGAAAAAGTTGATTTGAACTGTGATTCAAGAAATAAAGCAACTTCATACCAAAAAGAACTGCCTTTTCTGATAGTAGATCAGGGTTACAAAACTGAGCTGCAAACTGCTGTTTGATTATACAGTGGATAATCTTGTGATCTCGCGAAAACCAGTTCCGTTACCTCATACCCACAAGATAACTTATCTTAGGATCTTTGGAAAGTGGCATCGTTTATCTTTCAGCACAGAGAATCCGCTATGAAGGCAATGAATGATTATGGTTGCAAAGGCAGGTGATTTATGCAATTGCAGATGAACTGTGAAAGACACTCAGGGCCCGATGACTGTGGTGGGCACGCAGGGCCTAAGTGAAAGACAAATTTGGCCGAAGGCCTCGTCTGTGGGTGCCAGACACCTACCTGTGCGAGGCCAGTTGGAAATACACGAACAGCTTCATGCATCTCAGTGTCGCAGGTAGGAAGTGGTTGTGGCCACCTACCCCCAAAAAGATGAGGCCACCAAACCATGAATGAATAATAATAAATAATTAACTCGCTCCACAGTGGCGTCCTGCCACCTATCCCCCAAATATTGAATTTAATGAAAACCAGCAGCTGAGACATGGCCTGTCCCCATCCCCCAGTGCATGACTGCCAGCCTCGCCAACCTGACCACTCACCCTGCGGAACTAAATATGAACTGCTCAGCACTCAGGCAACTGAAAAAACCCTGCTAGGGGGAAACCTCAGGGAATCCGTGGCTGAAGGCAGCCCTTCCTCCAGACTCTAAGCGATCAACTCCCGTTTCAGACTCTCAGCAGCAGACTGAGTAGCCGAAACAAAAAGCAGCGACATGAAAGAATAACAAACAGAGCTTTTATGTGCTTGCTGATGATGTATTGGTTAGGGGTAGATAGTCCTTTGCAGAAAAACAACCAAGTTTAGAAATCTCAGAAAAAACAGAATGACTTCCATTTTATCTAGATCCTGAGACAAATTATCTTTTGATAAAGCAATCGTAATACCGTGAACACCCAAGCTAAAGTTTACAGTAGCCTAACTATCTGAGTGAGGTTGCATAGGTGCTGGGTTGTATGGGCCAGTGGTGCCCAAGCTCCACCAATATTCTGGAAACGTTGGCCCAGAACCACCTATGTTAGAGCTTACACGTAGCAACTGTACATACCTTTTGATGGGACTGATACATCTTTATACAATACATGTTTTTCAAATTCCACCTCATAATGGTAAAATACATGAGAAACAGTGTACCTATCAAATAACAGTTCACATCAGATTAGTTTAACAAGAAAATCAGTGTCATTTCTCCTTCGTTAGAAGTGAAAGTTCTGAGCCCTAGTCATTGGTGAAAGACTTTCACAGACCATCCGTTCTCGCACAAAGTGACAAAACCAGAAAGGGTCAAATTGTGTCAGGGTCCTCTTTCTTTTGTCATTTCCATATTCAGTATTATGTTTGCGTATTTTTTGTATTCAATATACTGGTACAGTAGTGTGCTGTTAGTCTGCCTATCATAATTACTTCTGAATCACTACATGAGTCATGAATGACTAACTGAAATGACAGATAGGATAAAAACTTGTGTGTTTAATATGAAACGTATTTTAAATATCCTTTTTTTATAATACTTTTAGAAAAAAAAACACATCTCTGTTTTACAGGTTTGTATGTACCAGTTTACACAATAGTGTTCAATGGAACTATGTCTGTGTTTACAACACAGCTCCTGGATGCAGGCACAGTCAGCTGGTAGATGCGTACGCTCCTCCATAGAGTACAATGGAGCCATCATACCATAAGTAGTGTTATATTTTCTTTTTATGTAGTATTAGAAACAATTTATTTTGGTTTTATAGTTTTGTGTGTATATATGCCCGTTTACACCTGTATACAGGTATATGAACATACCTGTTTCTTTGAAATGTGTATTTTATTATATTTTTTCACTGTTTGTAGTCGTGCTGTATATGCGCTCATTATAAAACGAAAGCATTTTATGTTTAATTTTCCATTTAAATACAGTGCTTCTGCGATGCAAATGTTTCAGTTGTACCCATTAGTATGTCTTTCATTTTCATAACAAAGCAGTTTAAAAATGTATGGGTCAAAGTGACCCATGCAGTAGTTCTAGGTAGTTCGAAAATCTGGCGGTTCTAGTATTAAACAACTAATGTGCTTCAGTTGTTAACCAATTGCACCAGCTAGCACTCATAACTGATTTGATACAGGGAAAAGGTCAGTGTAACACTTATCAGTTCAATTTTTACGACAATTACTTTTCTAAAAATGTTTAATTTTTCTGAAAATTAAAAAAATCAAATATTTGTCCACAATTGGAAAATTGAACAATTTTAATTTGGGTGCAAATTACACATAAATTTGTTTTTTGGTTTCTTAAAAAATAAAAAAATTTCAAAAAAAATGTTTTTTTTTTTTTTTTTTTTTTTATAACTTTAGTCGTTGCCAATTTTTTTTTTTTTTCTCCCAATTTGAAATGGGCAATTATTATTTAGGCTCAGCTCACCGCTTCCACCCCTGCGCTGTCCTCCGAAGTGTGTGCCTTCAGCCGACCGCTTCTTTACACACTCCGGATTCACCATGCAGTCACCCAGGAGCTACAACGTAGGAGGACAACGCAGCTCCCAGGCAGCTATCAGGCAAGCCAGCAGACATGCGGCAAACAAAAAACTAATAAAATAAATGTACACAAAGTATTTATTTTTTTGTTCTATTGCTATTGTTGTTATTATTATTTCAAGTATTGTTTTAATTATTGTTTATTATTTAAATATTTAAAATGGTGCACATGTGCAAACAACTTACTGTACTACTGGTACTGTATTCATTTTCCAGACACAGAACCCACATTTACTTAAAGCACAACAATGCTGAAGTTGGCTTCTTATTCGCCAGCTTCTTATTTGGACAGCTTCTTATTCGCATTCCGTAAATGTAACACAAATTGAATAAGTAACTGGGGTATTTCAGGGGTTAAGTCGCTGTATTAAAGTCCCTAGGTGCACCCAGGCACTGTGGCTTTTTTGTCTGCATCGGCTCATCTGCAGAATGACAGTAGATACTGTCTTGGTATGATGCTGACTGATTGGAAGGAATGTGGCTGAAAATCCATTTCCAATCAGTCAATCATCCAACCTATTGTTTAAAAGAGAGGTGATCCTCAATAACAAAGGGCAGCAGGTAGGAACCAGGTACACACAGAAATGACTCAGTGTGTTTTGATGGACTTGCAGAAAATAATATGGGATTTTGCAAACCCAAACTTAGGAAATACTGCGACTAAAAAAATGTCTTGGTTAAGATGATAATTCTTAATCACAGCTCAGCTCCAATACTGATTGTGGCTTTCAGACAGAGATGTTTGAAGCAGTGAAACCTTACTGAGACTGACCAACAAATCCTCAGTTTCATACCCGCATCATAGCAGAATTTTATAACACAGCAGTAACGTGCAGAGGTCAGTACAGAGCAGGGGCTCATTGAGAAAAAATGTCACTTTTCAAGCATCACAATATTTTTTGACAGAGAAACAGGGCACTTTTGGGGCATAACATATGAACATTAAGTTTACAAAAGAGAGGGGGTCATTCGGCCATTCTTTATCGTTAGGTTGTTAACTGCCTATGGTGTTGAAAGTAAAGAGATTTTTAGTTTTACAGATATTTGCGGTATGCAAATAAGAAGCTGGAATGCGAACAAGAAGCTTGCAAATAAGCCAACTTCAGCATCGTTGTGCTTTAATTAAACGTGGGTTCTGCCTCTGGAAAATAAATACTGTACTCAATAGTACAGTAAGGTGTTTGCACATGTGCACCGTTTTAAATATTTAAATAATAAAACTATAATTAAAATAATACTTGAAATTATAACAATAACACTAGAAGAAAAAAAAAAAAAAAACGTTGTGTACATTTACTGTATTTGTTTTTTGTTTGCCACCATGTCTGCAGTTCTCCACTGCCGTCATAGTACTATGACCCTTCATGACACAAATAGCAAATATTTTCAAGTTACACCGTTGTTTCTTCTTCCTTTTTTTTAACTGGTAAAAAAAAAAAGGAGGTGTCATTTCGAACCACAAACTGCTTTTTTTTTTTTTTTTTTTTTTTTTTTTAAGAAATCAAAAACAAAGTTGTAGTAATTTTCACCAAAATTCCAATCTTTCAATGTTCTAATTGTGGACGAAAAAATGAAAACACGAGACCATATTTGATTTTTTGTTTTAATTTTCAGAAAACGTTGTCAAAATTTAACTGATAAGCGTTACACAGACAAGTAAAATCACAATCACATATTACAGTACATGCTAGTCTGTACTGCACAGATCACAGCAGCAGAAACGCCTGGCCAAATAAGGAATTGTTTAGTGCGTTTCAGGTATTGGGAGTAAACATCATCTATTTACTATATTCCAGAAAAGACTAAATATTTCTGATAAAAAAGTCACCCAGAATACAGTTACTTGCATTATTCGGCTTAACTCGAGGACCACCATATTTGTACAAAAAAAAAAAAAAAAAAAAAAAAAAAAAAAAAAAAAAAAAAAAAATATATATATATATATATATATATATATATATATTATATATATATATATATATATATATATATATAAAAACACACAACACACAGTACCTGTTCTTTAGCAGCTACTGCGGGTAGTGATGGGAGCAGGTCCTTTTTGTTGTTGATATTGAACATCAATCCCTTCCCCCGATTCGAGTTGTTCACATGACAGAAATAATAATAAGCGACAGCTCCTCCTGCTGCTACACACATCCCAGCTACACCAGGCTTTAACGACTTAAATTTCATTTTACGTACATCCCCTATGTGATCCGTTCGCAGGCTTGTTATGAAGTTGTTCTTCATAGACCTGCTTACAAGAAGGAAAACTCTACGCATAGCGGCCATTATTGTTGCTCTGCTCTATTAATTCGTCGGAAACACTGATGTTCTCAACCCTCGCGAGATATGGAAAAGGGCCCACAGTAAATGGACCGAGTACCTGTTCTAACACAGCAGGCGTAGAGGCGTTGTTCATGCTGTGTATGCATGTGGCAATATGCCAAAACTGAGTGTTTATGTACAGTGTACGTATATTAAAGTGTGCGTATTTATTTATTTTTTTTTAAATTTAAACAGTTATATATGGGTACCTGAAGAAATTCCAGAGTGAGGGTTAAAATGTTCAGTTTTTTTCCATACATAATTCTAAGAAGATGGCATACTTAAACATGGCGAAGATGTAAGGTAGGCGCAGTGCAAACAATTGTGGCTGCAAAGTCTAAATTGCTTAGCGGCCAGACAATTATTTTGCACTGCGGCCTATGTAAGCTTTAGAACAATGCAAATTACTCAAAGTGCACAAATAATGAGCTGCAATCAGTGTATTTAGCAGCCATTAAACTGGGACAGTATGGAAATATTGTGAATAACCTCCAACTTCCAAGCTACAGGGAAGCCCTACGGTTTTGATTTTCACATTGTCAGTGTTTGATCTAATATATTATTGAAAGTGAATGCAGAGGCTCATGGTGATATTCAGAGTGGAATCTTTTACTTTAAAAAAAAAAAACTTTTTTTTGTGAAAAAGCTTTCTTATTGTCTGCACCCTTCCTGTATGAAAGCATTACATATCTCAATATTTCTATTAATTAAATTGTTCTGTATATGTATTTTTTTCCTATTGCAGTTCCTGCTTGGATCATTAATGTGCCATAGATACTAGGAAATATTTGTTTTTCAGCCACTTTCTACTTAAACAAGACTCACTCATTTATAACATGCTGTAAGCGGATAGCTATCACTTAACATGGAAAAATAACCTGTTAAAAACATGTTAATTCCATTGTTTTCAATCATTCACAGTTTTTTGGTACAAATCAATGATCATAAGAAAGCGTCTTCTGACAGTCTGAATTAGATAACTATGCATTTTACAAAGGCTAATTTTATTTGCTCATTATAGCTGGAGTTTATTGTTTTGAGTTAACAGTATAGACTGAGACATGGATCAAGCTGTAATAAGATTAAGATTAAATTGTGTTAATTTTCTTATCAAAGGAAATGTTGTCTCTTCTTATGAAAAGAATACTGTTTTATCTTCCTTAATATTAGCATAAGCATTAAGCTATGGAAAATGCGCAGAGCAGTTTTCAGATTGTCAGGAGATGCTTTCTCATTATCATTGTTGGCACTGAATAATGTATCATTGATTGGTACTGAAAAAACTGCATAGACAAGGCAGGAGATACCATCTACAATTAACATGTCTTTAACAGGTTCCTTTCTGTTTAAGTGAAACCTGTCGGTTTAAAACATGCTAAAAAGTAAATTTGGAAATAAAACCATTTTTTATCCATGTGTTTTTTTTTTTTTCTAAAATACTTATAAAATATCTTATATAGCTATTATACTTATGCAACAGATAGCATTCATCTTAAATATGAGTATTCATGGTCTCTATTTATTTCTTAAACTTTGCAGGATAAAATATACTACTTTTGATATGACAATTCAGCACAGAAATAAAAAATAAGGGGTCACCAATTATAGCAAATAAAAAATAAGGGGTCACCAATTTATCCTGCCTCTAAGGCAACTTATTTTGATATTTTTAAAGGCGAAAGGTCAAATTAAATGATGATGTCATTCTTTTTTTTTGTAATTGTTTTAAACAAGTTGTATTCTATACAATACTCAACTATCAATGTAAATACATTTTTAAAAATAAATTAAATGGGCACATGGAGACCTGAAACTATTGTATTTCATTATTGCTAAAAACAACATCAACTGTATACTTAAAGAAATAAAAAATATTCTGAAACTTCTAAAATCATTTTACAACATGAGTTTCACAAATGTGAAAATAACTAGTTCACAAACTATTTTGTATTATTCACTAACATACTTTTCTGAATAATATAGACTTATTTCAATAAAAAAATATATATATATATTTCTAAATAGTTTTGTTACATTTTACAGCCCTTCCTTTCGTTGTGATGGGATATTTTAATCCACAAAGGGGTAGATGTAAGTATAGGCGCAGTGCAAATAATTGCAGATGAAAAATGCTAATTGCATTGCAAATTACTCAACACTCTCAAATAATGATCCACAATTATGATACTGAGGCTCTCAGTGAGCACATTGCTCTGTTTAGCGGTCGCACTTGCAGCCCAGAGGTGACAGAGTATCCTTAGGAAATGATATGTATTGGTCTGTCATTTTCAGCATGACATCCAGAAATGTGCCTATTGGGCTATCCCTCCAGACGTTCCAACTGTGGTCTGAAAGGAACCAGAGGCTAAATAGTGCAGAGAATACAACACTTTCACATGTGCAGGGATAGCGGTCCCTAGATCGACGCTGGGGTCTAGCTCAAATCCCTCAATTCATCTGTTAGGTCTAGGATGACTTGCGGAGTGAGACGATAACGCTTTAGCACTGCATCCTCCAGCAGCCCAAACAAAGTGACACTGGGATTGAATATGTTGGGTCTTCTTTGTCTTGCCCTTCGCCTCCGAATGTGTTCCTGCCTCTCCTCAACAAGAGCCAAGTGTCGCTGCATCAGGAAGTGAACCACAGCAGCCATCCTAAGGCCAATGACAGGTCTCTGAAGGCGTGTGGTTTTATACAGCTCTTAATTACTTGCTTCTACAATGGTTTGCACCTTGTAAGAGGAGGTGCAACGTTTTTGGATGGTCAGCAATTGCCCAAGTGCAAGGGAAGAGCCTTACATCTCATTATAATGTTTGTGCCCGCTTAGTATTCCAGATCCCTGCCCAATTCCACATCTTTTATTCATTTGAATACATTTCAATATCATTTAAATGAATTAATGATGGCAAAGTGTTAATTTGATAGCAGGTACAGAAAGGCAGGTGAAAATTATTTTTTACACACGGCACATTTTTAGTGGCCACCAGGCCCACTTTACGGCAGCTAAATGCGGTTTGCTCGTGCAAAACTCCAATTTTGGCTGCAATATGGGAGTTTTGCAACCGCAAATCACTTCGCACGTATCCTTACATCAGCTTATATATTGTGTTTTGATTCCAATGTTATATGTATATTCGTTCCTGGGAGAAATTATATATCATTAGATCACCCAAAAACAATATAGACCTTAACTTTAAATGCACATTACTTGTGACCCCATGTAAAATACAATGTGTCCCAAATATACAATAACAATGTAGACTTCCCTGGAATGACCAATCCCAGACTTGCACTGTAGCCACGAATAAGTCAATAAACTGGATAAAGAAGGTGATGTAAATCAATTTGAAAGAGACCTGATTGTGGGAATAAAACTAGCGGGTGACCAGGACCACACAGCTACCTGGGAAATCACAAATATGTGTCATAAACACATTTGTTGTTGGACTGCAGCACAGCAAACAGTTTCTGTTTAAAAACAGAGCACACTGCACTGCACCAGATGCCTTATATTATGTAAAGCAGCAGACCACACTGACATTAACATTCCACTCTACTTCTAGAGTCATGTGTTTTGGCAATGGATGTAATTAATACTATATACCTGATAACACGCTACACCTTTTTTTTTTTTTTTAAACTGCAGACCATGTTGATTTGAAATGTGATTTTCTTAAAACTAGATAATAAATTCACTACATATGTCTTCAGCAATATGCTATCGGAACTGTTGGTTTAATGACAGATGAGTTACTGACTTGGCTGTACAGACCCAAGCTGATAAAGTAGGTTAAACCTAAAAATACCCAGTAGAATCTGAATGGGTCAGAACCCATCAGAACAATTTCTTTCATTTTCTGAATCTGGCTCTGTTTCTTTTCCACTCAGCCAGTGCCACTGAATTTATTACATTTCTTTTAGTATCCCTAAATCTATCCCACCAGATCTTGGGTTAGGTTAATATGATTAACATGGCTTACAGCATAATACATTAATCAAATTATACAACTCTTCAATTAACCTTGACAAATTAAAAATGAATCATTCTATTTTGACCCGTAATACATCTGGCTGACATTATTCTGGTCTTTAGTGAACAAAATTAATTTATTTTAGACTTAGGTCTAGATTTCAGGTTTAGAATGTAAATGTATTTTAATTTAAACGTATAGCTGCATCACCTACTTCCAATCTTGTCTATGTTATTTCTTCTGATCATAAACATTTTATATTAACTTGCATTATTTGTTTATTTATTTTTTATTCAAGCCATTGTGGTGGGCAAAATGAAGAAAGGGGTATATTTGATATGGGGTTTAAACATGTCTGATACCTGTATATTTTCAGAGTGTGTTGGATTGCCCAACTTTGATCTGTCCTTCTTTGATATTTACACCACAATTAAGAATGGTGAGATCAGTTAATTTTTGACACTGAAGTGAAAGCATTTACACAGGTGTGTTTTTAAGTTTTTATTGTGGTAATATAGGAGCCCCACCACTTGACAGCACATTGCTAACATAACATCTGCAACTTGTGATGTGTACTGCAGGAGCAACGCTTTTTTTTGCTGCATCATTATAAATGTAAAGTTAGAACTCGCGAGACAATAAGTCATAACTCTGCAGATCTATTGATGCATAATATCTGTTGATTGCTTATTATTATTAACAGGGGACATACACGGCTCGTGACTGTTTAGAACGAATACATTCTGTCTTATCTTAACTGTATTTATATTGATTGATATGAAGTGTTCTTCTTTATATTGCCATTTAAAGACCAGGCTTCGGTAATCAGCCTGCCATCTTTTAAAATCTTTACCGGAAAACATTCAGAAAAGATTGCTGAACGAGCATCCAGTCTCACAAATGATACAACCAATGAACATATGTTCTCAAGTGTTTTTCTATTCAATTTACAATAACATAAGATGCAATCTACTGTAAATGCAGCAGTTGATCTTAACAGGAATAGATGCGGCTGGATTTGATCATTTCAAAGGAAGGGTGGTAATCAACCAATCAAACCACATACTATATGAATGTAAGCTTCAATAAAAGGGATAGTTTATTTACAACACCACGTGTTTTAACAGAACAGACATCTGTTTAAGAACTACTTTTTGTAGCTGTTTGAGTTTATACCTTGCTTTAATGTGTATCTGCCTGGGCAGGTTTAATACTCTGGTAACGCCCCTTCTCTTTTCTTTGCATTTTGCACCTGCTACACGCACGTCCCCCAGTCCCACTAAAAGCAACTCCTTTTTATATCAACTCACCTCTCATACCTCGCTTATTATACCTTCAACTCTGAGCGTGCTCAATTTAAGATCTCAACTGCAATTTTATTTTGCAGCGTAGCCTGTAATGCAATATAATCAGACTATTGAATGACAGTACGACTAAACATGCCTATTTTATTATGAAAGGTGTGATAATAGTAAGGGTTCATATTTCAAATAGAGCCTACAAAGAGGTGAATTAGCATATGTCAAGAGTGAATTTACATATTCGGTATGTATTTAAAAGGGGTCTAATCTAATCCAGTTATTCAGACACAACAGCACAAGCTAGAGGTTTCCACACGCAGTGCCTGGACTTTAAGAAAAATAAAAAATAAATCCTGCAGAAGACAGCAAGAAGAAATAACATTTGTTTCTTAAAGCACACTCCAAACAAGATTTGGATTTAAAGATTTTTAAGGGACGCGTTTTAATTTATTAGTTACTTTTTGCATAGAATTTACTGGATCTCTAATACCTGGAAGTGTGAATTTATCAACTCTCCGATGGCTCCTTTAGCCGAAGTAGGGAGCTTCTTTGGCGGTTTGGATGGTTTTGGACATGTCGGTTCACATGTCCTTCTGCCTCTTGCTGGGGATAATCCTATGCTTCTGAGTGATCACCTGGCGCAGAACGAAAGACTGTCCCGCAGCACATCTACGGATTTAGCCCACTTACAAGGCATCCTTCGGAGGAGGCAGCTGTACTGCAGGACTGGTTTTCACTTAGAAATACACCCTGATGGTACTGTGCAAGGGACAAGGAAAGATCACAGTCGATTTGGTAAGTTGTCTTTTTTTAAAGCATGTCTTGTTATTAAACTAGGCAATACGTCTACAAGAAATGCGTGACATGATATCACTACATATATGTTGCAGATCTCTTAAGATTAATCGAGAACATCGAGTCAATAATCTTGATAAGACTATAATTGTAATCACGTTGCTTTGTTTTGCAACCCTTCTTAGTATAAATAGCATATATGTACACTAGTTTTTGTTTATTTTGCCCAAGTTTGTCCTGTGTATCCATTCCTGAAAAAAAAATGGATTGCAATACATTTTACACCCTCAGGTGAATAATAAAACAGGTAATTTGTTGGAGATTATCAGAACAAAATGGCTTTGCGTTATACTCCACCGTAAACTTGTATTTGTATCGATTAAATAACAGTACAGAAAATGATTAAAGACAACCTTCTGGTAGCCAAAATTATCTTTACCAAAAGTTCAGTCAAGTCTACAGAAAAACCAAATTCATAGCCATGTTAAAACATTATGAACACTATTAGATTAATAGACCTTACACCTCAATGGTACTGTAACTCCCAGTATTTTACTGTACAATATAATGATGAATCTTCTTATTCGGATAGATTAAACATTTGCGGTCAGTTCTTCTTGCTTTTACCTGCCACCGTTCCCCTTTCCTACTGTCTGATGTGGTCTCCTCTGTGGGTTGACTCACCAGATTATTATAGATTTGAAAAAGCAGTCGCTTTGAAAACTGGATCAGAAAAACAAATCAACTCTATATCGTATTATTAAAAACACATAGAATGGTAACGTTGTCTGTCGTTACTGGTGGTAGAGCATTGCAACCCAAATATTCTTTGTGGCCACGTGAGATGGTTACGATAATGTAAAAAACAAAACAAAAAAAAAAAAAAAAAAAAAATACATTTTCTTATTCATTTAACAGTTATTAAGAAGTTGGCATTTTAATACACACAACGCATTCGTTGACAAAGCACATACTAAGCAATATACAAACAGTTGCAATGAATGAGAGAATATGGCATTTAAGAAGATTATCCCCGGTATAACTTGATAGTCTTATGTTTTGTTTTTCAGGTATTTTGGAGTTTATAAGTGTTGCAGTTGGACTGGTCAGCATACGAGGAGTAGACAGTGGTCTTTATTTAGGAATGAACGACAAGGGAGAACTTTATGGTTCTGTAAGTATGCAAAATAAAACCATTCATTGTTTCTTTCAAAAACATAATATTGCACGATAAAATTAAATATAGTGTAGGTACTGTAGATTAGTTTTAAATAAATGCCTTAGTTATCTATTGGTAATGTATCCATGTTGCCAGCAGGTGGCGCTTTTTAATACGTTCTTTAAATCAAACACCACTTTTTAAAATGGCCATCTTATGGTATTGTGCCCAGTAAAACTAGCTCCTTTATCTCATTTGTTGTTTTGTAAGGTTTCTTCTCTGACCTAATTACCTATTTTCATTTTTCAGGAAAAGTTATCAGCAGAATGCATCTTCAGAGAGCAATTTGAAGAAAACTGGTACAACACTTATTCTTCCAATCTGTACAAACACAGTGACAAGGGAGGCCGGTATTTTGTAGCACTAAACAAAGATGGCACTCCAAGAGATGGGACTAGATCCAGACGGCATCAAAAGTTCACACATTTCTTGCCAAGACCAGTAGACCCAGAAAGAGTGCCAGAGTTGTACAGAGATGTATTGGGATACAGCTGAGACACAGCAACTTTTTTAATGAAAATATCCTCAACCCAGGTTTCCATGGAAACAGGGATGTAGAAGTACCAGCTTCCTAAAGCAGCAGGGTCATTCGAAGACTAGTTTTGGGATCTGTACTCAAAGAGAACAGTCTTAGTGTTTCTGTGCCAGGAAGACAGTTCAGCATGTGTGACGATAACAAGACTGAAGAAAGCAAGAGCTGCTTGCGCCTTTTGGGCTCTATTGATACTGCATCAAGTAAAAGACAAAAGGAAATTGGTAATTAAGCTATGATGTCTCCTATTTGGAATACGTAACTGTTAGAGTACACTCCTTTCATGAGATGGAGTATCTGCAGAAAGAATGTCTTGCATTGTTGGGCAAACATTTTCTCCATTTAAAATCTGAACTGTGAAGGAAGTTATTGTGACTGTAAAGTCAATCAAACATTGCAATCAGTGAAAGTTAAAACTGGATTGAAAGTTAAAACTGGATTGATCACTTTCAAAAGTTATCCCTTTCCAGGATGGACTTATTTATGCAATTCCAGATAACAAAAAAAAAAAATATATATATATTTTGTATATTTATTTATTGAAGAGTTTATTTTTGCTGGAATAAGTACAATACGATACATTTTCTTTGACAATATTTATTCAGATGTAATTATGAAAATAAAAGATTGCATCATAAATCAATTGGAAATATCATTTTTTGTGACATCTTTTATAGAGTATAGTTTAGGGTATATTTTTAAATTAATGTTTCCTAAAAAAAAAAAAAAAAACATATAAAATCCTTGATTTGTATGCAGTGCAGTAAACATTAATAAGGAAAATAAACTATTTAAATGAATTTCAGTTTCTGTGTCTTCAATTTATAACATTTCTATTTATTGTTTTTATGTTTCAGTGTATACTGTAACCTTACTATACCCCTACCCCTAGTCATCTTATTTTAATAAGAATATATTTGGCTTGGAGGTTTTCAAGTTTTAAGTGATACTGAGCAACCTTGTAACAGTCAAAAAAGAACTGTGTGCATTTCAAAACATGTTTAATTCCTGTAAGCTGGTGATTAGAAACTGAGGAAATGGGACAGTGATATATAGTACACTGTATTTAAAATATAAGGTTTATCCATTCTCCCCGTTCACCATATAGCAACGTAGCTCTAAACTCTAGTTAGTATTTGTATAAACATACAAGCTGCCTTTAAGGTACAGTGGTATCAATATTTATGATATTTCTCTTGACATTCCAGTTTAGCAGTACATGTAAATGGTAGATTTTAGTTTTAACTAGCTTCAGAGAGAGATGTCTGCTTTGACAACAGGAAAAGAAACAGAAAATGGTCTTACAGCCTTTTTCTATAAGTAAAAAGCAAAACAGACAAACCACTCTGTAGATGGTAAGTAGGATTTAAAATAATTTTACAATAGTGTTTCAAGTAATTTATGCAAAGAAATTTAAGCAGATTTGTGTGGGTGAGCAATTGCTTTAAATAATAATACATATAATCATATGATCATAAATATATATTTTGTTTGTGAGTGAGATGCATTATTTTAATGAATACTGGACTGGGTTTATACAGTGCAAATCCACTATTTGCTGAGAAATGTATAACAAGACAGCTTAGATTACTACTATTTTAGTGTCTGTCACTTGCATTTCATAACAATTAATAGATGCAGTACAGGTAGTTGTTACATGAATTGATTATGAGCCTGAGTTAGCTTATTTATCTCCAATTTTAATGTAAAACCAATATAACATGGTCCACACCTCCAAAGAAACCCGTCCAATCAACAACCCACCCAGAAGAAATACAAAAATGACCTTTAACTTCTTTCTAATGACTTGGAAATTTGCAATAGAAAGTGAGGTTAATGTGTTTAGGATTAAGTAATCTCTGTTGACAGTTTCAAATTGTGTTTTACTAAATAATATCATTAAGTGCCAAAGTAAAGCTGCAGTCCTTTTAATGGACAGTAATCTTTATGACTTGTGTATGTATGTGACTCAGCATGCCCTGTGGCTTCTACTTCATTTAAACTCACAGATACAACTTTATTGCTGTGATGCATTTAAACAGTTCAAATACATGCTTATTTATTTATACTTAAAGCATGACAGAATCTATCATCACTTAAACATATGTGGTTTCAAAGTACCTGTACAGTAATGATTGGATTCAGGTTACTATAACAATAACCAACAATATTGCTTTGAACTTAGCCCCATGTTGACTATACATTTACCAGAGAAATATCCTTGAAAACAAAAGAGTGCAATGACAACATTAACGTTTTTAGATTTTTATCCTTGTTAACCAAAAATAACTTTCAAGGAGTGCTTGGAAGAATTCCTGTGCTGAAGCGTGTAAACTATGCTTTATCGTCTCAGCATCTGTGTGATTTGAAGCCAGGGACTGTCTTGATGATGTCCGCCTGCCAACTTGAACCATGAATATAGTATTCGTGGCAAGAATGGGGTTTTCCCATTATGGGAGTGTGGCGGGGTGTTCCACCCCTATGTGCGCTGTTATTATTATTATTATTATTATTATTATTATTATTATTATTATTATTATTATTATTGTTTTATGATTTATATTATATATGACATAAAAAAGCTGCATTATTAGTATTTTATTATTGTTTGGTCGGATGAGCGAGATGCCATCCGCTATGGTATTGTTTTGTATTATTTATTATTTAAAGACCTCGTGATAATGCATGACTGTCAGCTACTGATTATTTAACTAGCTGACAGTCACGCAGACTTATAAATCCATGCAGACTGTGACCAAGGCATAATATAATAATTGTGAACCAGTTAATCCCACGGTCACCAATATAAAAGACCTGCAGCTTTGGCGGAACGAGTCGGGGGGTGAAGCAAAGTAAAACTTTAAAGTGAATAGTAAAACAATTGCTAAGCGTGCTGGATCTACACCGGCACGATACTTACTTGTTTGTTCCCTCTGTTTGTTTGTTTTGGAAAACTGTTTTATGCAATAAACACACTGAGTGCCGCAATGTCTCAGTTTTGCCCCACCTTTGCTTGTTTCGGTTTGTGTTTCTGGTCTGACGTCACCCCTGCAGCTATCCTATCACAGAGAGCAAAAGCCTACAATATTGGAATGTTAGCCTTACCCCCAATCACAATGTTGGATGATTGGGCCATTCTAAAACCTATTCTTTCTAAGAAAGGTTAAAATACATTTTGGGAAACTCAAATAAGGGTTCTAAAGAAATGAAATGATATGTGTCTTTTGTTAACGATTGCCTCGAGCAACTTGAAGCACTTTTGCCAAGAACAGACAATGTAACTACAGTACAGAACAGATTATAGTAGTAACTTAAATAAGACTATTTTTATTAAATGCAAAATAATGTATTGGCTTTGTATGTAACTGTGATTCTTTAAGTCAAGTATTGTTGCTGGTACTGAATAAAATTGGTAAAAGGGTGTTTTCACACAAACACACACACACACAACACACACACACACACACACACACACACACCACACACACACACACACACACACACACACACACACACACACACACACACACACACACACCATCTCCAGTTTATTGGTGTAATTGAAGGGCTCACAATTATGCCTACTACTTGTTTGTTATTATAACTTTATAACTTTAACCATTTTAGTCTCATTTAAGAAAGTAAATAGTGTACTAACTTCCCCATTTTTTTTTTGGGGGGGGGGGGGGGGGGGGTTGCTGGAGAGTTTCCCCTCACATAATGAATTGGCACATTTTCGATTTAGTAACAAAATTCTCACAATAGCTGCACATTATCTTTTTGGCTATGTGCAAAAATAGACTGATGCATATGCATCCATTCCAAAAGCTGCTCCACAAGAAAAACTTAAAAGTATACAAATATCCTTACTAACTAAATAAAATGAACCAGGGCCACCTATTTGACAAATCCCGCGGGTCATTCAGCCTCTAGCTTTCTAAAGTAGACTGCCTTTTTATGCAAGTGCCCCTTGACATTGTGAAGGTAATTTTCTGATTGTTTGTGTAATTCTTGAGTTTAACAGGCCAGTGTTACCTGCAGCCAAGAAATGTTCCCGCTCTTGTTTAACTGATGTTTTGAAATCTATCTGCCTGTATGCTTGCTTTCCTGCTCTGAAAAAAAATGCCCCCCCCCCCCCCCCCCCCCCCCCCCCCCCTCCTACACGTCCGTGGTCCGTCACACTTTACAGTAAACACTTAAATCCTTCATCCAGGTCCAATTTGGAGTCTGTTTTGTACACTTAATGGATGCACCCTTATTTTCATCACCTCCTCAGAAACAGCCTTAAACATTTCTTATAGAAACCCAATCAGATGAAGGTGCTTAAGAGTCCAGAATAAGGCAGGTGTGTAAGTCACTGATCTGACTGCCTCTCTTTGTGGGCCACTCAAGCCATGCAGGTGTTCAATGTTTTCTTGTCAGCATTTCCCAGCTCTCTGATCTTCAGGCTTTTGTGTTTGTCAGCTAGTGGGTGTGTGTGTGTGTGTGTGTGTATGTGTGTGTGGGGGGGGGGGGGGGGGTGCAGGACACGCACTGCATCTCAGAAGGCTTTGTTGTCTGCCTCAAATATCATAAAGCATCATAATTTATATCTTATTCACTAGTCGTAATATCACTGAGGGAAGTGGTGAAGACTCACCTGCTTAAAGCCAAGACTCTCTCTCTCTCTCTCTCTCTCTCTCTCTCTCTCTCTCTCTCTCTCTCTCTCTATGATTATATATATATATATATATATATATATATATATATATATATATATATATATATATATATATATATATATGGCTAAGAATTACACTGCACCCTGGAAATGATAATAACAGTCCTTCAAACTTATGCAGATTAATAGTCCCATCCTGTGCAAAAATACACTTACAAGTAATAAAACATGAGGGTAAGCAGAAAACATTTACTGGATACTGCAGCGCAGGAGGGATAGTATTGATCACTCTTCCCTTCATCATTGTCAATGCCTTTTAGAATTTGGAATGCTTGAATCAGATCGCCGCATAGTCTTCTTTGTTCAAGACTGAATAGATTCAGTTCTTTGGGCCTGTCTGCATATGACATGCCTTTTAAACCCCAAATAATTCTGGTCACTCTTCTTTGCACTCTTTTCTAGAGCAGCAATATCCTTTTTGTAGTGAGGTGACCAGAACCAAACACAATATTCTAGATGAGGTCTTACTAATGCATTGTAAAGTTTTAACATTACTTCCCTTGATTTAAATTTCTGAGTCAACATAAACTCCTAAGTCTTTTTCATAGATTCTTCTTCACATTCAGTATCTCATATGTGATATTTATAATGCACATTTGTATTGCCTGCATGAAGTACCTTACACTTTTCTCTATTACATATCATTTGCCATGTGTCTGCCCAGTTCTGATTGCTGTCTATATAATTTTGAATGACCTTGCTTAATTGGAAGGTATAATTGGCAATGCAAGACATCTGTAGACAAGACATTATTATGATTTGCTACTTGGCTGGGAAAAAAAGTTAGCAAAATTAGAAAAGGCTTAAATTAAAGCTTGATCTATGTATTTCCCTTAACTGAAAACCTTACTTATGAAAAAAGTAGTATGTTGCTTTTTTGTTATCTTTATAAAGGATAACTACCATTCTTTTTAGAAAACAAAAAGTACAAAAACCAAATAGCCATAGAAAGGGTAACTGTGCTTGAGTAATATATCTTTATACTGTGACTCGAGCAAGAATTTCAAGAGATATAAATAAATGCAAGTTTAAAACAAAAGGTTATCCAAGGATGACATAAGGGTAAGGGAGGATTTCATGCATGTCTTGCACAAAACGCTCCTATTCCTTCATTCGATTTGTTTTGCAAATTCTTTGTGTGGTCCTTGCATCCCTGCATCACCTGACAATAGTAAAATACTGAAAATATTACCTGTTTGGAAAGAGAAATATGTTTATGGCTGACCCCAAAGTGCACTCTTCACTACATAGTTGGACATGAAAAGCATATCAATTCTCACCCCTGTGACAGGGATCTATTCTAAGCTCAATACAAATCCATGTCTGTTTAACAGTGCCTTTAAGATTTCTGGTCTTTATCACTTGAGATCTCATTGGGTCTTTTTAATGACCTAAACAGCAGTGGAACATCAGCTTTGCTTTTTTTTTTGATAAACTAAGTGCCAACAAATTACCCTTGAGGCAAAGCACCAGTATGATACATTTACTGTTTAGATCGATAAATAGTACTGAAAATTCTGAAGTGTACGAATGAAACTGATCCCAAAAGATCAATATTAAGACTAGTGTGCATTATAAGAAAAAAGGGGCATTCTATATAGAACCATATGGTTCCTTAATTTCTTCTCTGGAACCTTTTGTTCTGATTAATTCTGAGATACTTAATAATAGTGTGTCATGTTGTGCAGTAATTAGTGTTATGACTCCTACGGTAAAGGTTTTTCATATAGAGGTTGCAATAATATAGCTCTACCACTTTAGGATTCATGGTTTCACTATAAAGTCATACAACAAAAGAAGTACCAGTATACACAGACTTAGTCCTATAAGAATATACCATTGGCACATTAAGTTAGGACCTTCATTTTTCAGAATATGATGTGCACCATCTGCATGACTGGACAGTTTCATTTAACATTACTTCTATAATATGCACCCCTTGTAACACATGCTCATTTAGTAAAATGTGCGCCTCTCATATGCTAAAAGGTAAGCAAAGAATAATACTTAGTAGGCTCAATCATACTTTAACTGTATTTATATGTACCATATCATTAATGAATTATGAATTATATTGGATATAATTATATATGGATATACCATATCATGAATTAATTCATGTAGGTTGTAGCTTATACATGCAAACTGCACTCAAGTATACCATGCACCTGTTATATAACATCCTGCAATACTTCTGAAACTTGTAAAAAGATGAGCATTACCTAATAAAGATTATGGTATTTTAAGGTATAATTTGAAATTTTAATAAAAAAAAAACACTTTGCATTATGATGAATATTCAGAAACAGGGTGGACTCTACTTAAACATTTAACATAGGAAACAATTGCTACACTCAGCAGGAGTTTCCTTGGCATATAAAGTCTGTAGTAAAAAGAGAACCTTCGATAATGATTTTTGGCTGCCAGTCTGTCCTCAAGACAAGAAAAAGGGTACATTGGTTGATTTACTCAGTTCCCATGAGTGTTCTTTTTGGCAATAATGTAATCATTGACTCCAAAGGTAGTTAATATTTCCGCTTACATTTTATGTATATATATATATATATATATATATATATAGTAACCGAACTGCAACTCTCTCAGGTTCGTTGCCTCTTTAAAATCCATTGACCCGACACAGGAACTTGCAGATTTAGTGCGGTTGCACACTTATTTACAATAACAAAAGAAATAAAACAGAAACAAAAACCTAGCTCACACTGGAGCACTAACTAAACTTTTCAAAAACAAAACGCTAAACTAATAAACTGGGCAGCTAAGCTGCTTACCAGAAACAAAACACAAAAAATACAAACAAAACAATAAAAGGTTCACACAGTACTTTTCTCACTACGCAACAGGTAGAGGTCTGAGGCTGGGCACCGATGCAGCGACCTCTGAACCGCCAGGGGGAGCACAGCAACAGGCATGGGGAGCTCAAGTGAAGTCTGTGTCACAACAACTGGAGTTGCCAGGGAAGCGCAGTGGGGGATCAGTCGAGGAACTGTGCCTGGTGGAGTACACTCCTGGGCTCCAGTTCCAGCGATTGGAGATCCGGAACCTTAGGCATGGTGTCCCAGAGCACGGGACAAGGGACCATACCCATCAGAGTCAGACTGCTCATGCAGGGGTGGAGGTTGGGGGTGTGGTGGAGGTACCTGTTGCAGTATGGGCACTGCCAGTTCTAGAGCCGGGGCAGGTGGCTCCAGCACAGCTACCTCCAATGCTCTGAAGCAGGCAGCTCCAGTTCCAGTGCCAGCAACTCTGGCTCTGGTGCCGGCCACACAACCTTCTGAAGCACCAGCTCCAGCTGTGATACAGGAAACTCCAAACTTGTGTGTGGGCAACCCCCGCTTCTGCCTCCATCACAGGTGGCTCTCCCGCTGCCTGCGGGCTGCCTCCTGCGTCTCCACCGTGGACTTCTCTAGAGCCCTTATCAGCTCCACAATGTCCACTTTTTTTTCCTGTGGGTCAGTTGGGGCTCACGTTTACCGTTGCCACCATATGTAACCGAACTGCAACGCTCTCGAGTTCGTTGTTCCTTTAAAAACCACTGACCTGACACATTTGCAGATTTAGCGCGGTTGCACACTTATATTTACAATAACAAAAGAGACAGAAACAAAAATAATAATAAAACAGAAACAAAAACCTACCTCACACTGGAGCACTAACTATAATTAACAATTAAACAAAACCAATTAAATTAACCAAACATGCATACACACATGTTTTCTTTTCTTTTTTTTAGCAGGGAGGAATTAACCCTCTCCCTGCTCACACTATATATATATATATATATATATATATATATATATATATATATATATATATATATATATATATACACAGTGCCTTGCAAAAGTTTTCAGACCCCTGACCAATTCTCTCATATTACTGAATTACAAATGGTACATTAAAATTTAATTCTGTTTGATATTTTATTTTTAAACACTGAAACTCAGAATCAATTATTATAAGGTGACACTGGTTTTATGTTGGGAAATATTTTTAAGAAAAATAAAAAACTGAAATATCTTGCTTGCATAAGTATTCAACCCCTGTGCTGTGGAAGCTCCGAGTTTGCACCGATTAAAGAAATTGCCCTAACGAGGGCACAATTACCTTACCATTGGCCTCCACCTATGAACCATTAAAGTTGCTGTCACATTTTCTGGATAAAAACCCCACTGTTGAAGGATCTTTGGTAAGGCTGTGAATCTGAAGGAAAATGAAGACCAAAGAGCATTCTACAGAAGTTAGAGATAAAGTAATACAACTGCATAGATTAGGGAAAGGGTACAAAATAATCTCCAAGTGTTTGGATATCCCAGTGAGCACAGTTGGATCAATAATCAGGAAGTGGAAGCTGCATCACATCACCCAGGCACTGCCAAGAAAAGGCCGTCCCTCAAAACTCAGCCCTCAAACAAGATGGAAACTTGTGAGAGAAGCCACAGAGAGGCCAACAATCACTTTGAAGGAGCTACAGAGTTCAATGGCTGGGAGTGGAGTAATGGTGCACCAGTCAACCATATCAAGAGCTCTGCATAACACTGCAGACCTGTATGGGAGGGTGGCAAGAAAGAAGCAGTTACTCAAAAAGTACCATCTGAAAGCACATCTGGAGTTTGCCAGAAAGCATGAGAGTAACACAGCTGCGATGTGGGAAAAGGTTTTGTGGTCAGATGAGACCAAGATAGAGCTTTTTGGCCAAAACTCAAAGTGCTATGTGTGGCGCAAACCTAACACTGCCCATGCCTCAAGACACACCATCCCTACAGTGAAGTATGGTGGTGGCAGCATCATGCTGTGGGGATGCTTCTCATCAGCAGGGACTGGGCATCTTGTTACAATTGAAGGAAGAATGGATGGAGCAAAATACAGGAAAATACTGGAAGAGAATCTGCTTCAGTCTGCTAAAAAACTGAAGCTTGGGAGGAAATTTACCTTTCAGCAGGACAATGATCCCAAGCACAAGGCCAAAGCAACATTGGAGTGGCTCAAGAACAAAAAGGTGAATGTCCTACAGTGGCCCAGTCAAAGTCCTGATCTCAATCCCATTGAGAATCTGTGGCACTATTTGAAAATTGCGGTCCACAAGCGTCATCCAATTCACCTGAACAACATGGAACAAATCTGCCAAGAAGAATGGACCAAAATCACTCCGACACTGTGTGCAAAGCTGGTATATACTTACCCCAAAAGACTTAAAGCTGTTATTGCAGCAAAAGGTGGCTCTACCAATTATTAATGTGTGGGGGTTGAATACTTATGTTTCTTAAAAATATTTCCCAACATAAAACCAATGTCACCTTACAATAATTGATTTTGAGTTTAAGTATTTTAAAATAAAATATCGAACAGAACGAAATTTCAATGTACCATTTGTAAAATTGTTTGTTTAGTCATCAACCATGTTGCATAAAAGACAAACCAAACTTCACTTGTTTGCTGTTTGCAGAGACTTAGAGATTGTAACACCTGAATGAAGACATGTATTGTCGAAACAAGTTGTGTTTCATGTTTTTAATAATAAAGAATTGTTTTTTAGATGGAAAACATTGCTGCTTCCTTTTTACTCTCTTGAACATCAAGTCTAAAATGAATTAAGGATGCAATTGAGCCATCCTGAGTGTGCGACCCACACAGTCTCTGCAAACAACAAACAAGTGGACTTTGGTTTGTCTTTTACTGAACATGGTTGATGACTAAACAGTGACTATTTTATTTTATATTCTATGCTGTTTTGGGTCAGCACCTATATGAAAGATTTGTGAACTTGGGCTATGCACGAATGATTCTTTCACTAGAAATGTAATATATGTAAAGGGGAAATATTAACTACCTGTGGAGACTTTTTTGTAAGGACAAATTTCCAGCATATTCAATTTAGCAGTCATAATCAATTGTTTAATTCAGGACAAGTGAATGATTAAATTATTACCAAAAAGAATACTCAGTGGGAACTGAGTAAATCAACCATGTACCTTTGTTCTTGTCTTGAGGACAAACTGGCAGCCAAAATCATTATCCAAGGTTCTGTTTGTACTACAGACTTTATATGCCAAGGAAACTCCTGCTGAGTGTAACAATTGTTTCCTATGTAAAATGTTTAAGTAGAGTCCACCCTGTTTCTAAATACACATCATAATGCAAAGTGTTTTTCTAATTAAAATTTTGATAACTTACAAATACCTTAATCTTTAGAAGATAATGCTCATCTTTTTACAAGTTATACTGTACAACTGTATATATATATATATATATATATATATATATATATATATATATATATATATATATATATATACACAGTTGTACTTGAAAAGTTTGTGAACCACTAGTGTAATTCTATAAATTTCAAGTTTTTACTATGAAATCCTTGTTTAATCCTTACTTTACTAAAAGGGCTTATATTTATAAATTCCATGTGCTTTTTACAGGCATTTATGCATGTAGTAGAATAAAGATAGGTAAATAAGAATCAGTGTATGTACAAAAATAAGTGAAGCTCAAGTTGCATTAGCTCAATCAAGGAGGTAACTATAATCAGGTGGGTAAATAATTGGGTACCAGGTTAACCAATCAAAGAGCAGATCTCCAGGACAAAGTTTGGGTGGCGCTCTCCTATATAAAGGTTAGAAACCTGATAAGTTTGGTATTACCCATACAGGTCAGTGTAACACACACACAATGTAAAGAGACCTCTGAGGACCTCAGGAAGACAGTTGTAAGTGCTCATCAGTCTGGAGAGGGTTACAAAACTATTGCAAAACATTTCGGGCTCCATCAGTCCACTATAAGACTAATAGTCTACAAATGGAGAAATTTTAAGACCATAGTGGCTCTACCTAGATGTGGACATCCTTCAAAATTATCCCACAGAGCAACACGAAAAATCACAGAGGTCAAAAAGAACCCAGGAACCACATAAAAGGATCTGCAGGCCTCCCTTGCTGCAGCTGATGTCAATGTTCAAACCTCAACAATAAGACGCAAACTGAATGGCAATGGTATTCATGGGAGGGTAGCCAGGAGGAAACCTTTGCTCTCCAAAAAGAACATTGCTGCTTGTCTTAAGTTTGCAAAAGACCACCTGGATGATCCTGTAGACTTCTGGAAGAATGTTCTCTGGACGGATGAGTCTAAAATTTATCTTTTTAGGCACAACCACAAACGCCATGCTTGGCGAAAACCTAACACTGCCCACCACCAAAATAATCGTATCCCAACTGTCAAGCATGGTGGTGAGAGTGTCATGGTTTGGGGCTGCTTATCTGTCTCTGGCCCTGGACGACTCGCCATCAGTGAGGGAAACATTAATTCTTATACCAAAAAATTCTGGAGGAGAACGTCAGACCATCTGTCCATCAGTTGAAGTTGCACCGAAAATGGTTATTGCAGCAAGACAACGATGCTAAGCATTCCAGCAAATCTACCAAATAATGGATTAAGAGGAAGACATTTTGTGTTTTGGATTGGCCAAGTCAAAGTTCAGACCTCAACCCAATAGAACTGTTGTGGCAAGACCTGAAGCAGGCTGTTCATGCAAGACAGCCCATTAAATGTGAAGCATTTGCAGCAGTTCTGTACAGAGGAATGGGCAAAAATTCCTCATGGAAGATGTGAGAGACTGATTAGTAACTATAAGAAATATTTGGTTGTAGTCATCTCTCGCTGCTAAAGGAGGTGCCACAAGTTACTGAATCAAAAGGTTCACTTACTTCTGCACACAAAGATTTTTGAGTTTCTGTTACATAAACATGTTTTGTTTAATAAATAATGAAAATATATCTTATTTTTTGTGTGTGTCTGTTATTCAGGTTATCCTCATCAAAAAATGTAGATTTTAGATGAAGGATTTACAAGGTTCTTTGTTTAAAATATATGAAAAGAAAGACCACCCCAAGTAGGGTTCACATACTTTCAAGCAGCACTGCACATCCTCTTTTTAGGAGTAATGTGCTAATAGTGCTGAAAGTAGTCTTACTTTACAAAGATCACAATAAGCAGCAAATCTAAATCTTATTTTGATTTTTAAAAGACTTACTTTTTTTGCTATCCAGAAAACTATACATAAATAAAAGACATACTAAGTATACGGGAGGAGATGTTTTGATTTTAATTCTGAAGGATCTGTCATTAATCTATAAATAGATCTCAATGTGTGTTCCCATTAGAATCAAAGCCACAGGGGAAAAAAAAACAAAAAACACATTAGAATCAAAAGAAGAAAAAAAAAAACCCTTTAAAAGGAGTGCACCCCTCGGCCAGAATATACTTTATAGTTTTGGACTATTAAGGTCCAGTCAGGGCAACATGAGAGATAATATATATTTTATTAACATGTTAAAAATAAGCATTCTACAATATAGTTCTTATTAAAACATGAGACTTATTAGAATATACATGGTTGTCTCTCACTAACCTGCTTTACAACATTAGCCTCATTTTACCTAAAATAATCCCTGAATCATCTAAACTGTTCCTACAACTTAAATTAAGCTAAAGGGTATTTATGACGGTTATATACGACTCCAGCCTTAAAAACTGGTTTGTATGGTTGGGCAGAAATTGTTTATCCATGAGAAGCTGAAGAACATACAATACACTGTAGCAACCTTGTTGTTACCACGTGATAGTTATAACAAAATGATGACGAGATGCATCTGTTTTTGGTGTTGTTTAAATCATATGCGTATGAGCTGTGAAGTTTAAAAAAAAAAAAAGAATTGAGTTTAGAAAAGAAGTTAGTGAACAAAAACCCATATGGCCTTTTATTCCCTTACACAAATTTAGCATAGTAAAAGCATACTAACGTGTAATAAATCATAGCGAAAGCATGGTAAAGCATAATAAAGCATCGTAAAGCCCAGGGAGAAAAACATAGCAAACCATGGAAAGCTATTGTAAATTATTATTATGAATTAATTATTTAGCAGAAACTTTTATCCAAAGTGACATGGAGAGATCAGGAAGTGAACTAAGCATCAACAACAACAGCTGCTACAGTCACTTATAATAGGACAATTGAGAAAAACAAACAGCAAAAGCACCGTTCACATTTACTGTGGTAAACCTGTATTTTAGTACTGGGTATATTGCTCATTTATAGTAAACTTTGACATAACAATGGTTTATGCAAATTATTTATCTGCACTGGCTATAATAATGTGGAGGCTTTTTTTTTTTTTTTTTTTAAATAAATGAATGCAGTAAAATCTTTGGCTGATTAAGTGCTTTAGAAAAAATTCCGAAATGTATCATCAAATTATTTTCAAGTCTTCAGTAGTACAGAGACCGTATGTGTAAATATAAGCTACTGGTGTATATTTGAAAAGGAAGGGAAAATAAATTTGAATAGGTTTTCAAAAACATATCTGAGTTTACAGTTGAAGATCCTGGTTAACATCCAAGTAAGTTTAAAAAGATAAACACCCATGCAAAATGATTCTTTTGTTTTTGATTGGCTACCTACTTAATTCCAGCCATGTCTTACTGAAATAGATGTAACGTGCAACGTAAGCAAACAGTTAGTTCCCTGCCAGAGAAAGTTAAAAAATCACATTGTTACTCATTATTCAGCTGGAAAATTGCTGCACAGCTCGTCATGGTGGCCCATCATGGGAATAAAGATCAGAGGATTCTTTAATGACATGGCTGTTGAATTGCAGATGCACTTCCAGTGCCTCACCTGTTCACACCTGGGCTGTCAGAAAAAAATAGTAAAAGAAAAAAAAAATAACCCAATCTCTGTGACGAATGAGCAGCAAACAAGACTAACTTTGCACTTCTACATGGCACACCCTGTCAAGGTTTAATTTAAATATTATAACAATAGCGGATTAAATATTATGCATACAAAAATATTATTATTTAATTACATATAATTGTATTCCAAATATAATTATATTCCATTTGGCTTATGGAATAGGAACAAATTAATGGTGCTTCAAATAAAAATAAGTAACACCTCTATGTAACAAAGTGCCCGCCCCTGTGTATATTATCTGTTATGTGTTGCGTGTGGTGTGTTTAAATGTTGGTGTATAGACATTGGTACACGGGATATAAACGGGTCTGTGTAACACGAGTGTTTAAAAATGTTTATGTGTATTTAGGCACGAGGATTGCACATCACTTCACGTGCAAGTAAATGTAGTAATATGTGAGCACGGGGAATTGCACTTTATTAATTCACGTGCTGGGATTCAAGTGAATAATTAATTGGTAATTGAATCCCAGCACAATAGTATATATAGATGCACGTTGTCACATACTGGTGTTTGGGTGTTCGGTGAGCGGAGAACGGGATTGGAGACGGAGGAAATAAGTAGTAATAATAATAATAATAATAATAATAATAATAATAATAAGAGGGGAAAGTATCCGCTCACCGTGTTTGTCAGTGTCTGTCCGTGCACCGTTTTGTTAAGTTTAGTCTGTTTTCGTTTGTCTATTTATTTTGGCGTAGAGTGCCGTGTCCTGTGTTTTTCGTGTTTGTGTAAACCTTTTATTTTGTATTAAACCGGCGCCAACAGGCGTCTTCATCACTTCATTTCATCCGTCCTGTGTTTTGTGTATTGCATTACTTTTCCTGGTTCTGACGCCGCCCACTTCGGCCGTCTTTGTGACACTCTATTATAAAAGTTAACTATAGTAAAAGCATAGCAAAGTGAAATAAACCAGTGTGAAAGCATGGTAAAGCATAGGTAAGCATGGTAAAGAATAACAAGGTGCATTATGTTGAAAGAATAATGGGGTGTATGGTAAAACATATTGATAAACCAAAACAGGGGAAACTATGTTAAAAACGTTTATTAAGGCTTCTTATCTGTAATTTGGGCAAGTTTGAAGCAACTGGCAAACTGGCAAACTATTTATCCTGCATCATATATATATATATATATATATATATATATATATATATATATATATATATATATATATATATGCGTACTACTACCTTTGATGGAAACTGACTTTCCCTCTTACAGGGAGAATAAGATTTAATTGTATATGTTAATAACACAGTGTAACAATTTTTTTTTTTTTTTTTTTGGTTCCTGGGTAGTAAGTGTTATTTCCTAATTGCTTATGCCTCAAAAGTATAGAAAATGGCTATTATTCCCCACAAACTTTGCTTTTGTGACCAGGACAGTGATATTTTGAAATGTACCTATTTTCCAGAACATTCCAGATAGATTCAGTGCTGAGTAAACTTGGAGTAGAACTTTCTAGAACTTTCCAGTAATATAAATAGTAGTATAAATACAGGGGCCTTAAGCCTACCAGTTCAGTTTAGTTCCAGCTGCCTAAGTGGATACATATCTGCATTTTTCTGGGAGGTCATAGGAGACTTCAAAATGGTGGCATTCCTAATGGGTCTCCAAGGCGGTTTTACCAAGTTTCCCTGCTATCTTTGCCTTTGGGACAGCAGGGACACCAAGGCGCACTACCACAGGCGGGACTGGCCACAGCGGACCGAGTTCTCTGTGGGGAGGAACAACGTCAAGTGGGAGCCACTGGTGGACCCCCGGAAGGTGCTGATGCCACCACTGTACATCAAATTGGGCCTTATGAAACAATTTGTCATAGCTCTAGTTAAGGAGTCGGCAGCCTTCAAGTACCTTCAAGACTTCTTCCCTAAGCTGTCTGAGGCAAAGGTCAAAGCCGGTGTTTTCGTCGGACCACAGATAAAGAAGATCCTGGAGTGCAATGAATTCCCCAAGAAGCTCACTAGTAAGGAGAAAGTGGCTTGGAACAGCTTTGTCGCAGTGGTTCGGGGCTTCCTGGGCAATCACAAGGCCGAAAACTATGTGGAGCTGGTTGAGACTCTGGTGAAGAACTAAGGCACAATGGGCTGTAGGATGTCCCTCAAAGTCCATATCCTTGATGCTCATCTTGATAAATTCAAGGAGAACATGGGAGTGTACTCGGAGGAGCAAGGCGAGCGCTTCCACCAGGATATACTAGACTTTGAACGCCGCTACCAAGGACAGTATAACGAGAACATGATGGGAGACTACATTTGGGGGCTGATTCGTGAAAGTGATTTACAGTATAATCGTAAATCTCGAAAAACTACTCACTTCTAAATCTTTTGTAGTCATTTTTGTATTACTTTAGTATAAATACATGTTAATTTGGATTCATATGTTGTTTTTTTCTGACTTTATGTGAACGAAAAGACCGTTTTCTCATTGGAAATAGGTACATTTCAAAATATCACTGTCTTGGTCACAAAAGCAAAGTTTGTGGGGAATAATAGCCATTTTCTATACTTTTGAGGCATAAGCAATTAGGAAATAACACTTACTACCCAGGAACAAAAATTGTGTTACATAGTGTAATATGTATCAGGGTTGCAGTTTAAATTAATTGCATAGCATCTGCTATGATTGGTTGAAGACAATCCAAGTTTCCTTATTTATTTATATAATCTAAAACAAACATGGGTTTTTTTAAGAGTTACATGCTACACAACTGTAATCATACATACATATAATAATAGTAACAGGTATTTGTCATTTATTTCAAATAGCTAAAGCAAAATCAACAATTTATATGTGAACATCAACTTTGTTCATTAAATATGTTTTCTGTCAGGTAGAATTAAACAGTCTGGGCAGTTGGGGAGCAATTGACTTTAGCTATTCCCTCAGGGCAGATTTTTTATTCCTTGGGCTTACTCATTATTTTGCAAGTCAAAACTATAGATTAAGATCACTAATTGCTTTTAAATTGTTAGTAGGCAGAATAGCTCTCTTTCTTTGCATTGGTTACGTTAGTGAAAATTAACTCCAAACTAAAGCAAGTAACTCTTAACTAGAGGCATGGTGGTGACTCTAGTCAAGTTAATATCGTGGAGACTATCCTGTGATTAGTGACTGTATAGTATACAGGACCTAACATAAAGGGAAATCTAGGCTACTGTCATGGCAGTTTGCAATGTACTCTGCTTAACACATTTGTAGTTTACAAAGTTACACTCTCTTGACAGACATTTTGAGCTCCATCTGCACTATACAGTATCTATCATTTGAAACGATGTTCCAGCTGCAACTTGTTCACTTTAGTTACAAGGTATGTTTGCAGGGTCTTTAGATTATAATATTTTAACTATTTTTGAGGTTCTGCATTAAGGGATATAGGGGGATTATGAATGCCATGTATTCAACCTGCAAAAATAAGAGAAATACGGGTTATTACAGAAAAAAAAAAAAAAAGTTGCCATTTTAGAATTGCTCAAAGGTATTTCCATCAGTGTCTCTGCTTTGGATATGGGTCATGAACCAATGTTTTAACAATACTGAATCCTGTCTGGCTGAGGTATTGAGGGCTGTAGCTTGAGATTTTGATAAACCTTTTTTGTGCAGCTGAGAAACAGAGATTAAAAATTCCCTAAAACAGAAACCACTGTGAAGCATGCGGAAATAAAGTGAAGGTGTAAGGATATCTGTTTGTGAATCTATAAAGGAAATAATGATCTGTACTATATATGTAAATGTTGTCAAAGCAAGTTTTAAATAATCATTTAAGGACCTATTCATCTACCAGCAGATTAATGATTTCAAGCACAAATGCACATTTTGAGAAAAAACGAATCAATGCCAGTTCATGAATTCTAATTACAATGTGTGTTGGTGATTTTAATGTAATATGCCTAAAAATAGAACAAGATTATAAAACGCATATATCTTTTCAAATCGTATTTCAATCCGACACAGGAAATAAACATGTATTTAAAAATATGAGTTATCATGTCAAAAAAAAAAAGGTATTAAAATGATGAACAATTTTACCTCCAGTACCTGAAAAAGTTTTGGTGCATTGAAAAAAAAAATCCCAAGTGTTCCCACGTAACTCCTGTTCACCAGAATTATAATAATGCTTACCAATAGAAATGACCCTTTTGTAGTGTTTCATGAACTGCCCATTATTTCCAGTGGTTCATTTCGAGTTTGGCTGAAGTACCCTCCCTCGCCAATAGAGGATGCTTTGCACAGATAATCTATATTACCTTTATTTTGCGGTTTTAATATGTCAGTTGTACAATGTTCCCTCTACAGCACAAAAACCCCCCAAAAAACAATAAACTGTGGTTTATCATATTTTTCCCCCAAAACTATGTTTTGGTGTCAAGAATGACTGCCAGAAGGCAATGGTGTCGACGTTCTGGCTGATTTCATTATAAAAACACAAATAATTGGTACAATTGCCTTTACAATGTATTTTGTTGTAAACACAGTTACCATATAGTTGTGTTACATTATATAAACACACTGAGGTTAACTAAAGGTCTGTTTGCAGTGTCATAGAAGACAAATGCTGGGTATTTAAATAATTAAAGTTTAAACATATTCTTATCCCCTAAATATTAAAATCTCAAACTGACCGAAATACAAATCCCAGTAAGCTCTGAAAACCCAATTATTATCCAACCTATTTGAACCCCAAGTGATGTACCAAAGTACAGGGGCTGTTTACTATATTGAGAATATCATGAGCAAAGAGTAATATTAACATTCAGTAAAGAGACACAAGGCAGTATTCTCAAAACAATTAATTCTATTAACTATGCAGTCTACAATAGCAATATTACCACTAGTCACCCTGTTCTTCTGTTAGAGTTCTAACATGCATGTCAGACTTGCAATGTGCAGACATTTCAAAGACAAAGCTAGAGATGAAATGTTGCTGGTGTTTCTTGGTACCTAATAGTGTGTGCTCCATTTCACTTACTCCAATGGTCTAATAAGAAATTCAATTTTAAAGAATTGGTCAACACTCCTGTAAAAGACCTTCCCTAATAATTCCTGAGTAAAGTGCTTTGAGAATGGGCCCACAGTGTCATCCAGACAGGAGCTTATTGGGCAAGGAATAATTCTAATGAAAGATGCAGTATACAGTGTAAGACTTAATATAAGAAGTGCTCAAATTGAAAAGGGGTCTGATTCAATTAAAGTTACATGTATTTTGCACCTGAATGCACATCAGTAATTAACAATTTACAAAATAAGAAAGTAACTTTATATTGATAATCTATGTGTACATATTTGATCACTAGCATCTTATGTAAATTGCTTTAAATCACACTTTAATATTCTTTATTGTTGTGTATTGGATGCCAAGTCTTCATCAACTCAGCTTTATTAATTGAACTATAGCCTTCTCCTGTTTTACTACAGAAGTCCTGTGATTTGTTCTGACTCGGCTAGAACTACAGCAACTCACTAAAGCCAAAAAGGATCTACATTCTACATTCCTTATCACATACGAAATTAATATCAATACCTTAATTCACTACATTCATGATGCTGGAAATTGTTCTGATTGGTTCTTATTGCAATTAGTCAAATATTGTATTGTCAACTGGTTCAAGTCCAGGCTATTCCTTTGGCGACCGAGGACAGGAGCTCCCAGGGGGCGGTGCACAATTGGCCAAGCGCCACCCAGGGGAAGGGAGGGTTAGGTCAGCCAGGGTGTTCACTGCACACCAGAGACCCCTGTGGTCTGGCTGGGCATCTGCAGGCTTGCCTGTAAGCTGCCCAGGGCTGCTTTGTTCTCTAACGCTGCCAGCGACGGTACCACTCAGACGGGGGACAGCAGTTTTTGCGTCCGCCCATTACCCTGTGTGAATCGCCTGAAGGACACCTGTGTTCACACAACCAGAAACGGGGGTGACTCAGTCACGTCCGCCAACCATCAACCACGCACTCGATCGATTTGGTTTTATTACCTGTTTGATTGACCCTTCATTTATTGTTTTTTTTTAGATTTAAACATATAGATATATATATATATATATATATATATATATAATATGATATAGATATATATATATATATATATTTTTCTAACATAACAACAAGGAAAATACAACAGATACAATTCAACAAAAAGTTGGATGACCTCAATCTTAGACGATAAGATCAACGGATATTCGTTGGTGTCACAGAAAATTCATAATCGTCGTCTAAGGTCGATAACTAACGATATTTTTTCTATCGTATTTATTGCTATAATAAGACTTAACAGTAATATATATATATATATATATATATATATATATATATATATATATATATATAATATATATATATTTGCTTTTACGGTCAAATTCGAGTTTAAGTGACAACTTTATAATATATAATTACATACAATTAATATTTTGATATGGACTGCATGCAATCTAAAACCTGCAGAAAATATGATATAGTCTATACTATATAGACTATCTTTGATAAATGAGCTAATGCACTGTAGTATTATTTTGATCCGAAGAAGTGTGAAGTTATTCCAACTTCTGTATATCAATAATTCAAGTCAAAAAGGGACCCATAAGCCAAGCAGATCTCAGGTTAGGTAAAATCCCCAACATAGTGCATCCATTGCTTTCTAATAGCCCACAGTCATCCCTTTAAACATCACAGCAGAGATATCAAACAGATGGGCTCATCTGTCAAAGAGTAAATCAGCAATTAAAACACTTGCATCAAAATGTCAAAGAATACATGAATCACAATGGAACCCTGAACAAGCCCTGGCAAGCCAGCAAATGATACATCTGCAGTAAACCAAACCCATCAGTTTCTAAATTGTGTCAATTCTGTCAGAGTGAGAACTGCCACTAGAAGACAGATCATATATGGAAATGTAAAATATTAACTTGGGTGTAATACCAGGGCAAGGTAAAATGGTATATGATTAACATAAGAGTACAGAATATGGCCTACGTCAGGGTATTTTTTCAATGACATCTTATATACAATATACTTATAAGGCAACACTGATGTATGCAGCATCTTTGCTCTTTAAATATTTAAAACAATACCTGTAATAATTTGCATTATATATTTCCCTTTAGAATAACTATATAACACTAGGAAGGTATATTAAAGCAAGAAGTGTATAATTTGCAGTGTTACACCACAATTTATGTCATCCCTTTTTTTTGGCGTAAATAACAATAATGGCATTAAAATAATGGATACCCATTTCACACCTAATTTATTAAGCTGCCCTGTATACAGTATGTACATTCCAGATGCCTTTGTAAGAATGATAACTCTTGTATATTAAACTCTTGGTTTTTAGCTTAATAGTTTTTCATTAATGCAGCTACCTATGCAGATGTTTTAAATTCAATTGCTGCTTCCTAGTATCTAATTACTTGTAATACGAATGGGCGCTCCCTCATTACCAGCCCTGTGGAAGTCCCTCATATTCTACTATTGACTAGAAAGGGATGTGCTGCACTGCCAGCTGCCGGTTTCATCACAAGCATGTTTATATCAATCACATCCATGCTGCCATATGCACTTAACATTAACAGATGATAACAATTTATGGTGGTTTATTTCAATGCGTATTTAAAATATTACATTTGAAAATCATCGCTGTCTAGTTTGTTGAATCATAAATACTGTAAGTGATGAATTGATAATTGTGTTCACTGCAACTAATTACTCCAGTGGTTTTGCTTCCCTCAGACTATGTGACCTGCTGTTACAAGGAAGCATATGTTTACACTGTGCGAGAGTGGTAAGTATTGGGGTAAAACTTTGCACACATAAAAAGGTAGGTGATATATTAAATTCGTTCTGAAGAAGAAGAAAGAGAGTGTTTTAGCAGATGCTGGTTTACTGCAAGTTGTCATGACCTGCAGGAGTGTAAACAGTAAGTGATGTACTCCTCAACTTCAAACACTCACGGCAGCAGTGCAGAGCATTACCATCATAGTAAAGCAATCTGCTATTAAAGAAAGGAAATTCCCTGGCTGTTAAAACCAGGATCACTGAAGTCTTGATCGTTTAAAAACAAAACCAATTCTATAACCAACACTTGTCTTATTTAGTATTTTGTTAGCTGAAAACTGCAGCATGTATAGCAGTTTGCATGATGTCCAACCCACATCAAGACTCCTGCATCGCATATTCTAATATAAAGAACTTGATAAAAAGTGGAATAATGTACTGCAAATTTATTTGTGGGCTATAATTGACCAAAATAACCTTTACAAAGAATATACCCTTTCGTGCAGACACATATGCATGGCATAAAGTATACTTGCAAAATTATACATTTATTTAATAAGATTCTACCAATAAGAATGTTTTTCAACACAATTTAATTGCCAGATTGCTGTTCGCTTATGCATGAGAATTACCCTAACATGTTTTCCCAGTTCATTTTAAGCAAGGATATATTTACCTAGCTTATACATAATGGATGTTGTCAGCCGGGAACCTTCGTAGTTATAATTGAAGGATTTAATAGATTAACAAGTCAAAAGCCACCCCTATATGTCTTCAATGGGTTAATACTGCTAGTTTAACGATGGAATTTATTCTGGTATGAAAATGCTTAATCAAAAGCTTAAACCAGAGTGGGAGGACATAAGTAGTTATTGGTGGTGATGATATGTTGGGTTGTAAAATAAATGTGCGTGGAAGATTCAGAATAATAATATCTTCGAAACCAGTACCACTGTGGCAAAAGCCCTTCTTTCACAATATGACAGCTGTCACAAATCCTTCTACTTGCAAACTGAAATCCCTTAATTTTAAGGACCAGATAATTTAATGATAAGGTGATGAAGTGGGAAGAGTTCTGTAATTGCACCAGTACAGTTAATTTCTTGTCAATTTGAAATGAAGAACATATCTATAATAATAATAATAATAATAATAATAATAATAATAATAATAATAATAATAATAATAATAATTCCAAAGCACATATTAAAGAGTAGTGGTGTTCCGAAAAATAGTGTTACACGTCCCCACGTGTTGCTACAAATGTTTAAATAACATACCTATAATTTTTCATTGGCTTTCTTTTTGTAATTGTTTAGCTGAAGCAAGCAACTTACATATTCAAGTATATTTAAAACAAAAAACAAAACATACAACCAGCACAATTAAAAGCCAGTAGACTTGTCACTGGTTTAAATCAAATATTATTTTAGATGTTTTGTTTATCACATTTTTTTTTTTTTTTTTTTTACTTTTTACCAACACTAAGTCACAGCTAAGAACATAGCCCACAGCACTTTAAAAATGTTTTTGAAACAAGAAGGTTGACATGGTAAAATGGCAAGAGATCAAATACTAAAGAACAGCATATCAAAGGTGAGCACTTCTGTTTTATGTTTTGATGTAATATAATCACTTCCTTGATAACAAAATACAGATTGCTACATACAGTATGTTGCAATGCCATCCTGAATTATCAAAGGTGAGCACTTTATTTATATATATATATATATATATATATATATATATATATATATATATATATATATATATATAGATATATATAGTACTTGCCAAAAAACACAGAATTACTAAAATGTGATGGTGCCACCTATCGGACTTTTCTAATCTACTAAATCCATTCCCAGTGGTTTAGAGCCGCTCTGGTGCTGCATGCCATAGCAATTCAAATAACTCAGTGGTTGCCATGCACTGCTCCACGATGACGATGTTGGTGGGATTGCCCTGGCCGACCCATCTCCTTAAAGCAGGTGGAAGACAGCTGTTGTATGACCTCAGCAGCTGAGTGGACCTCCGACTGTAACCATTTTCTGGCAAGTGGACAAGGTCGAACAATTGCGAGCAGGGGTCTTTATCTGGAGAAAATGCCCAGCCGTGCAACGGGGAGCTGGTTGGTCTCCTGCTGTGCCCAAGTGGCCTCTTGTTGAGTGTGGGTAGCTTCTTACTGTGCCCCAGAGGCTTGTATGAGCCCTTGAACTACGGCTTACATGTTTCTGAAGTCAAGTCTTTCTTCTTACACAGTCTATTTTAGAGGTATGCCCGAATTCTCCACCATCTGTAACAACGTGTCTTGATTAACACCGTTTAGCCGAGGGAATACCACAATCTTTTAGTAAGAAGAGAGAGAGCGGTACATGTATGTTTATTTGTACATAGTGTTCCTTGATGCGAGCTGTATTCCAAAATAACAAAGCAAAACAAAATCCTAACTCCCTCACTGAGTACTAACTAAACAGTAAATTGCAAACGAATAACTGGTGGACAGACAGGTGGACAGACAGCTAGTTCTTTAAATATACCTGCCAACAAACAGGTGTCCTGGAACTCACAAAGCCTGCTGAGAAATGTATTTTTTACCCTGTCCTTAGGGCTGTTGGACTACACTGTCTCGTGCAGTGGTTATAGAGGGTATAGACTCCACGCTAACGGTGATCCTATTGCTCTTATTAGGACTGAAGTCATTGTATTTTGTACCTTGCTCTTAATTGTTCTTTAATTCTTGATATGTATTGTTTGTATTCAACTGTAAGTCACCCTGGGTAAGGGTGTCTGCTAAGAAATATATAATAATATAATAATAATAATAATAATAATAATAATAATAATAATAATAATAATCTCCTTTCTCTAACTCTACCCCACAACTTACCACACACAAGGAAAAAAAGGATTTAAAGAGAATGTTCTAAACTAAATTAGAACTTGCAGGCTTTAGGAAGCAAAATGAGCAGGACCAGTTTTAATATGATTTTAAAAATCTCTTTAATATTCTTCAGACAAATAACTAAAACGGTGCATAATTAGGTTATAAAATGCATACAACGAAACATATTAGTGAGTGGCAGGCAAAATAGATACATTTTACTGCAACATTTGGTGTATACATCTACTTATCACTTTTTAGGGTCCTGGAAAAGGGGTGAGCGACTTATACACTGCTGTACCTCTAGGGCTGTGATTTATAATCCAATTTTCCATACATTTCAAGGAAGCATAGTGCTAGCAGCAGCAGATTCAATGTTGATATTCAGTATCCATTAATTACATTTACAGGTTGTTGTTACCTCTGACCTCTCATGGGGTGAATATCTGCTTCTATTGTACAGCACCCTATACAATATTCTATGTATCTTTCCCATATTACCATATTGTTTTAAAAGGATTTGTAGGTTGGTTAAAATTACTGATGCTGGCAAACTGGGGGATTTGTGTACCAGACCCAGGAGACCAGCTGTTGAAAGAAAATGTATTTTAAAAATGTCAGTGTATACTGTGAAGCTAAACTTACAAACATGAAACACAGGTGTATATATGTGTATGTGTATATATATATATATATATATATATATATATATATATATATATATATATATATATATATACACACACACACACACAAAGTACTGTGCAAAAGTTTTAGGTAGGTGTGAAAAAATGCTGTAAAGTAAGAATGCTTTCAAAAATAGACATGTTAATAGTTTATATTTATCAATTAACAAAATGCAAAGTGAGTGAACAGAAGAAAAATCTACATGGAATCAATATTTGGTGTGACCACCCTTTGCCTTCAAAACAGCATCAATTCTTCTAGGCACACTTGCACACAGTTTTTGAAGGAACTCGGCAGGTAGGTTGGCCCAAACATCTTGGAGAACGAACCACAGTTCGTCTGTGGATTTAGGCAGCCTCAGTTGCTTCTCTCACTTCATGTAATCCCAGACAGACTCGATGATGTTGAAATCAGGGCTCTATGGGGGCCATACCATCACTTCCAGGACTCCTTGTTCTTTTTTACGCTGAAGATAGTTCTTAATGACTTTCGCTGTATGTTTGGGGTCGTTGTCATGCTGCAGAATAAATATGGGGCCAATCAGATGCCTCCCTGATTGTATTGCATGATGGATAAGCATCTGCCTGTACTTCTCAGCATTGAGGAGACCATTAATTCTGACCAGATCCCCAACTCCATTTGCAGAAATGCAGCCCCAAACTTGCAAGGAACCTCCACCATGCTTCACTGTTGCCTGCAGACACTCATTCGTGTACTGCTCTCCAGCCCTTCGGCGAACAAACTGCCTTCTGCTACAGCCAAATATTTCAAATTTTGACTCATCAGTCCAGAGCACCTGCTGCCATTTTTCTGCACCCCAGTTCCTGTGTTTTCGTGCATAGTTGAGTCGCTTGGCCTTGTTTCCACATCAGAGGTATGGCTTTTTGGCCGCAAGTCTTCCATGAAGGCCACTTCTGACCAGACTTCTCCGGACAGTAGATGGGTGTACCAGAGTCCCACTGTTTTCTTCCAATTCTGAGCTGATGGCACTGCTGGATATCTTCTGATTGCGAAGGGAAGTAAGCATGATGTGTGTTTCATCTGCTGCAGTAAGTTTCCTTGGCCGACCACTGCGTCTACGGTCCTCAATGTTGCCCGTTTCTTTGTGCCTCTTTGTGCAACAAAGCACCTGAGTGATCTTGCAAAAATGTGGCAAAAGGTGCTGTGGTCAGACGAGACCAAATTGGAACTTTTTGGTCTAAATGCCAAGCGTTACGTTTGGCGCAGACCCAACACAGCACATCTCCCAGTCAACACCATCCCTATAGTCAAGTATGGTGGTGGCAGCATCATGCTATGGGGATGCTTCTCCTCAGCAAGGACTGGAAAGCTTATTAGGATTGAAGGAAAAATGGATGGAGCAAAGTACAGACAAATACTAGAGAAAAACCTGTTTTAGTCTCTAAAAACTTAAAACTAGGGCAAAAATGTACCTTTCAGCAGGACAATGATCTAAAACACAAGGCCAAAGCTACAATGGAGTGACTTAAGAATAAGTAAGTGAATGTCTTTGAATGGCTCAGTCAAAGTCCTGACTTGAATCCTATTGCGAATCTGTGGAAATATTTGAAAACTGCTGTCCATAAATGATCCCCAAGCAACTTGAGAGAGCTTGAGCAAATCTGCCAAGAAGAATGGGCACAAATTGCACCAAGCCAGTGTGCAAAGTTGGTAGAGACTTACCCAAAAAGACTTGTGGCTGTAATTGCTGTCAAAGGTGCTTCCACCAAATATTGAGTTGATGGGTCTGAATACTTATGCAATCAACATATTTCGTTTGTTCTCTTTAGTTTTATAACTAACTTATCTTACCCTTAGAAGTCTTCAGTTTGAGCATTCAAGTTTTGAATAAAATATTAAGTTTAAAAAAATGTGTATGCATTATTTTGTAATTTCTCAAAATGGACACCATAGGAAGAGTGTGAATACCTTTGCAAGGCACTGTATGTTGAGATTGTAGGGTTGGTTGATAGAGAATATCTTTAAGTATGGTAATATGAAGAATGAAAGCATATAACGCTTATGAGGGAAATTCCATCTTCCCTAAAGCTATATCATTATAATTTACGGGATCAACATAAAATAAAAAATTAAACAATAAAATAAAAAATGATTTATCTAAATTAACATGCCTTGCAGGCAATATTGAATTCAGTGTTGAAACAAAATTGCAAATTTTGCAGTTTACTTTTTGTTTTGTAAATATTACATAATGTGTTTCTCAGTTAACCTGCAAGACACCAGTATTTCCTGTTACTGGCATAGACATTTCACTTTCACTTTAAGTATCCCCCAGATTATTAAGTTATCAAAATATGGGAGATATTGCGATATTGTATCCAAAATAGATTTTTTTAAATCAATGAATAGGTTTGTGTTTGTGTTTTAAGGACACAAAACAAAGTCATACAAGTAGGTTATTCCCTGTTCCTGTTAGCCTTTCATTAATATCATTAAAAGAGCAGTTTTAAGTTTATTTTCAAATATTGTTTACTTTATCCCCCCCAAAAAGAGAATAGTTTAAAATGATAACTGTGAAAAAAAAAATACTGCAATTTAAACTTTATTACAATGAGCAAATATGTTTGTCCCAGGTTTTGGGTCACATCAGAGGTAACCAAAATTCATAGCCATCAAATTTAAACATTCTCTCTGCCCTTGAGGCTCTGGTTGTAAGCATAGGTTACAGATTTGCTAGCAGCCAGTACTTTGCTAGAAGGACAATATTTGTGTGCCGGTTCAAGGTAGTTATTTTTGCATGACAGTAGAGCGCATACAGTAGAGTTATCCAGGTTCATCGTGTTCTCAGTCACAATCTTCCTAACCATGCTGAAATTTCTCTAACTGCTTGCATTGCTGTGAGGGATTCAAAGAAGTACCTTCATTAATGATGACAAGTGCCTAAATCATGCTTGCTTTCCCACAACTCCCCAGAATCTGTCTACCGTGCCTTCTTTGGGGATATCTGTGCTGTTTGTTATCTGAAACTAAATCATTTCATCTCTCAATCTGCCTATATCAAATTTTAGCTGTGGAAATTTCTCTGTTAACCTCAACAAAAATACAGAAATCTTAAAATTAAAAACAAAGATGCTGAAATAATTTTCAGTGTCACAGAATTAATTACTGGTACTTCACTTAAACAACTTGAAATCCTTAGAAGATAAATTAAAAAAAGAATACTTTTTTACTTGATGAATAGGACTTGCATTTTGGGCAGCCATTGTAAGCAATGAGCTGAGACACTGCACTAGCGCGGACACTCTCACATCTCCTGAAGCTGCGTCGTCTATGTTACCAACCCTGACACGTGCATGCGTTGTCTTCCACTGGCTTTCCCTGGGTCCTAAACAATGACAAATATCTTCAGGTATTGTGCTTAGGGCACTATGATTTAGAAATTGATATAAATACATGAGAGTTGGGAAGTATGCTAATGGATGGCTATTATTGATATACAATTTGTCCCCCTTTTTATTTCTCAAAATTCAAGAACAGAAATGACAGGACACGTCAGTGTTATACAAGTGTTTTCTTCTTCCTTTTGAATCAATGACAGGTCATTTGTGATTGATTATGTGTAATGTGCAAAATGATTTAAGTAATTGATTTTTACACTGTACAATTAAATGTGTCCACTTGTATATGCTATGGCGCTTCTCTTAAACAATTGACATATTCAGTGTTTCACTTGCTTTTCAAAAGTATATTTTGGTATTTTACTTGAATAAAACGTCCTGAAATTAAGAAAAACCAGAAAGATAATGTACAGGTATTTGATGTCTGTACCTCTAAATGTGGCTTTTTAAAGGTTTTTTTTTTAAATTATTATTATTATTTATTATTAATTATTGATTGCTTTCAGAAGCAAAAAGTTTTTTTTTCCCTTACTGACAAATAATTAAGGCTATGTTTTTTTTTTAATTTCTCTCTGTGCTGCAGCATTATAAATAATAGTATGGTAAGACATAATTAACTTCTGGGGGTAAAGTTTTTTTTTTATCTCATTACTTTTAGACTTGTTTAACCTTCAGAGAGAGAGAGAGTGTGTACTAAATACATCCCTAATTTATTCGATTTTAATCTGTTTGAAAAGGGAATTTGTTTTATATGTTGACATGAAAATTGACGGAGTCAGACTGATGGTGGTAAAGAGAGTTACAGCAATATTGTTGGGTCACGAGTTCTTCTAAATAGCTTTCCTGTTAAAGATTTATAATAATATCATTTGTTTGGTTTCCTTGATATGAAGAGGTAAATGCCAAATAATGATATAATACTTTTGTACTTTTGTAATTTTGTACTGTATATTACATTTCTGTTTGCTGCAACTATGTAGCATATCCATAACTTAAGCGCTTAATCTCAGGTAGATCAACTAGCTGAAACTTTTATAGTTTATTAGAAGGACTGGTAGAAATTCATAGTAGATTTTAAACAAACGGACTCATCTACAATTCAGTCCTTTATCTCTAGATATTGATATTACCAAATAAAAGCTCCAATTAAACTGACCTAAAGAATAATAAAGTTAACTCATTAACAGTTAATAATAAAAGTTCTCCTAAGAACGAGGACTGTTATGCTCATAGAAGTTGAGGCAATTATAAGATAAAGGTCTAGTTTTAAAAACCCTGACTAATGCTAGTATTACACTAAAATCTACCTTACCAAAAAAGATACATGCTCATTGGGGTATGTGAAATATTAGAGTAGTGTATAATATAATATTTAGGTTTTAGGAAAAAAATAAAAAAGCAAAAATCACCTCTTTGATATTTCTTTTACAGTTTTCCCACAGGTTGTTAAACTATGTAAAGCACTTTCAAGTGTTGAAATGCAAGTTGTTCCCAAATGGCCCACCTGGTAAAAATAAGGCTGTGCAGGGTGTGCAGAATGAATCATACAGTCAGGGGAGTGTATGTTTATGTTCCAACTGTGCGAAATTCCAGTATTTTGCTGGAGAATCCAGCAGGAGAGTTGCATTGTCTGTTAGGGAGGCAAAACTGTCAGGGACTGTTTCTCTTCATTGCGCTACAGCGAAACCTACTGGCCAGGTGCCTCATGAGCTCAAGCGGACACCTGCAGGACTGGCTTTAGTCCTCCAGAGGCCAGTAGCTCTTTGACTTCCAATCTTGAGTTCCTTGGCACCATTAAAGCCATTATTAAAAAATGGAAAGAATATGGCACCACAACAAACCTGGCAAAACTCACGGACCAGGCAAGGATGGCATTAATCAGAGAGGCAAGAAAGAGACCAAAGATAATCCTGAAGGAGCTGCAAAGCTCCACAGCGGAGATTGGAGTATCTGTCCATAGGACCACTTTAAGCCGTATACTCCACAGAGCTAGGCTTTATAGAAGAGTGGCCAATAAAAGGCATTGCTTAAAGAAAAAAATAAGCAAACACGTTTGATGTTCGCCAAAAGACATGTGGGAAACTCCCCAAACAGATGGAAGAAGGTACTCTTGTCAGATGATACTAAAATTGAGCTTTTTGGCCATCAAGGAAAACGCTATGTCTGGCGCAAACCCAACACCTCTCATCACCCCGAGAGCACCATCTCCCACAGTGAAGCATGGTGGTGGCAGCATCACGCTGAGGGGATGTTTTTCATCGGCAGGGACTGGGAAACTGGTCAAAATTGAAGGAATGATGGATGGTGCTAAATACAGGGAAATTCTTGAGGGAAACCTGTTTCAGTCTTTCTGAGATTTGAAACTAGGACAGAGGTTCACCTTCCAGCAGGACCATGACCCTAAGCATACTGCTAAAGCAACACTCAAGTGTTTTAAGGGGAAACATTTAAATGTCTTGGAATGGCCTAGTCAAAGCCCAGACCTAAATCAATTGAGAATCTGTGGTATGACTTAAAGATTGATGTACACCAACGGAACCCATCCAACTTGAAGGAGCCGGAGCAGTTTTGCCTTGAAGAATGGGCAAAAGAATCTATAAAAAAATGGTATGTATATATTTTAATTCAGCACCCGTCGCTGCACAAAAACCCCCCAATGATTTGGTATTTTCAAAAGTTGGCAGGTATGTAAGATCTGAAATGTGAAAAAATTACAAATTATCAAAAGTGCCCACCATTTAAAGTGGAGATATCAAAAACACAAGCCAAGTTTCAAGAAACCATTGGGGAAACCTTGCCCAGCACAAACCAAATAGGCATGGGGCCCAAGGTTGCCCCAGTTGTTTCTACTAACTTCGCTAGTGTTTTTCATGCATTTCATCAGGCAATGGCGATGGTGGCTCGGCAGCCCTAAACAGTGCAGATGTGGCAGCCCTCGGCAATGCAAAGTAGTTGCAATGAAAGTGGTTGGTTCAAATCCCATGTATACCCAACTTTTTTTTTATTTATATAAAGAATTTTTTTTTTTTTTGCAAATGTTGCATTTTAAAACAGAAATAAATATAACATAAACGATATAGATGTCAAAATAAAAGCGTCCCCAGTATATTTGCATGTTGACAAAATACATTATTTGTCATAAAAGTTGAATGTCCTGTAATACACATATGAGTGGATAAAAGTGCCTGGCGTCTGCAAAAAAATGCATTAGGAGAAAAGAAAGAGATGGATGTTTTTACCTTACTTTGGCGACTTATTTCTCTTACTGTATGACAGGTATTTACTTTTTTTTCTACATTTCACCTAAGAGTGTTGGGAACTACAAATTAAAAGTGAAAGGGTGCTAAAAGTGAAATCTCTAAATAACTTCCTGTTCATTTAAAGATATCTTTAAATGGACAGGAAGTCCATCGAAAACCATAGAGCATTTTCACAGGAAGACATTTCGAGATATCTCAAAATGGCTTCCTGTTCATTTGAAGTTATCTTCAAATGATTTAGAGATATCTCAAAATGAACAGGTAGTTATTTGAAGATATCTTAAAATGATTTACAGAAATCTTCAAATGAGCAGGAGGTTATTTGAAGATATCTTCAAATGATTTACAGATATGTTTAAAACCCTCATTTTAAGATATCTCTAAATGAGTTTGGTGCACCATGCTACCCAAATCCACATATTATTTAAAGGATAGTTTAAGTGTTGAAATGAAAACAGATTTTGAAGTGTTTTGGTTTGTTAAGGCTAAATCATAGTAGCTATTGTAACTAATGTAGCTTCATAAAGGTACTAGGTTTATATGGTGCTGTGGAAGGGGTGTGGGTAATTCACTGACCAGGAGACAGACAGGAGGTCCATCATTGCGGCAAACTGAGTCACATCCATCACTAGTCTGCTCCTTCTATAGCTGCACTGCTTGGGGCAGTGCCAGTGAATCCCACTGCTGACACCACGTGTGGAAGGGGTGTGGGTAATTCACTGACCAGGAGACAGACAGGTGTACTTGGAAACACCACACAAGTGCCCAGTTTTATTTTGGACTGGTTCTTATTTTTCCCCGGCAGAGGGCACAGTTGACCGTGGGCTGCCTATCAACGATGATAGACAGCACCACGGAAATACCACAGCTGGTACACAAACAGCAAGTGCACTCACAGGTGCTCAAAGAAATAATAATGAAAACAGAAGGCGAAAAGAACAAGGGAAAATAAAACAGTAATAAAACTACAAATAAAAGGTGCTGCACTTGGCAGCGTTATCCCGGTCGCCGCTACCCGCACGACCCGGATCACCGTCCTATTCTATCGGCTATCTAGCCTGCTCTTTTACAATACGCCGGGGTCTGCCCAAGGATTCCCCGCTCTCTCTCTGTCTCGCTGTGAATCTTTATTTTTCTCCCGGCTGATTCCCGGTCCTGAATCAAAGCTTCCGCACTCTTGGCGCGTCTAAGTGGGCAGACCTGAGGAAACAACACAGCGTTATTTTATAGGACCAACAATCACCCAAGACCCGCCTCTCAGCCATTCAGAGAGGGGGAAAGTCCACACACCCACTTTCCCACCTCCCCGTGTCACTGCCATGACTCACAGGCGGTTGTTGGGCGACCGCCGCCCTCTTCCTGCAGCCCGTGAACACGCCAGCAGAGTCAGCACAGATCTCTCCCTGTTACAGGTGCATATCTCAACTTGAAGTACAATACATTTTGTTCAGCGAGGCGGGGCAGCACTGTATGACTTTAACGTTTATTGATTACATTTTCATGGTATTACCTTTAGTAAATCATCACGGTTTTATACAATTTTGGTGCATTTAACGCTACCAGGGCCGTCTTTAGCTGGTAGACAAAGTAGGCAAATGCCTATAGCAGCAAATTTCAGAGTGCGGCATAATTTCAAAAATCTGAAATCTTATGTGCATTAAAATATATAAAAATGTATTACAATACAGTTAAAACTATAAATCGATAGCGCCTCTATAATAATTCATAACATCATAGGTTGGTATTGTAATGTTTATTTGTTACTGCATAACAGAGGCTACACATTTAGACAGGCTACTTTATTTTTTTACGCGGTCACGGGATCGTTGGTTAACGTCAGGGGTTCCCAAAGTGCGGCAAGCAATAGAACTGTGGCCATTAAACCTTTTCTAAAAATTTCTATTTATTTTCTTGGAAATAAAAGACTTTGATCATGACAAGCCTACATTTTATGCTTAAAGTCAGTAAACTCTCAGCAAGTAAGTTTTTTTTTTTTTTTTTTTTTAATCAATGCTTTTGGTACATTTTTTATATTATCAATGTGATTTTATGGGGGGGGCACTATTATATAGGGTTTATGTTCCAAATATATGATTGGATTAGATATCCAACTCCAAAAATGTTTTATATTATAAATATATATTGCTCGTTCGTCCATAACTTGTTTGCTTTAGAATTACAGGAAAGGTTTGGTTTGAGCTGAAAATTATTGTTCTGTAGTTACATTTACGCACTCCAAAGGTAAATGCTTGATCATATATATATATATATATATATATATATATATATATATATACATAAACCTCACAATATTATATTTTGTATTAAGTGGGAGAAATGAGAGCATTTTACCAGTTACCTGAAAAAGACCAGGACATACACCTTTTGAATTTCATCTTGTCAGTAACAGAAAAAAGGGGGACACAACTTTGAACCAACTAGAAATTAGTTTTCGTTAGTTTTGAGCTAGCAATGCACTTGTGGCTATACCACTTGTGCATTACGACGCAAAACCAACTCAAAGGATATTATTGTGTGATAATATATTCTGTTTATATATTTTATATAAAACAAAACAACACAAACAAATAAAAAACCTCAGTTTTACAGAAAAATATATATATATATTTTCAAGGTGAGCAATTGCACACACACACACACACACACACACACACACACACACACACACACACACACACACACACACACACACACACCACATTCTCATTAAAACAGTCACTTCCTTGCCTTTACTGTGCAATGAATTATGGGTGGGTCATGAAGGCCACCATATTAAGCAGATTACTGCATGTAAAAACAGCTTTATAGAAGAGTGATTATAAAAATAGTGCACCCTCTCCATGTTTTTGACAGATTATTGTGTGCCTATAATCATTATGGGAATTACAGCTTTACAGTACCATTAAACTGCAGCTAAGTTTGACCAACAAGTTGAACCACAAGACAGGTGACATGGGAGTGAAAGTCTGCAACAGTTTGCAAGACTCAGGCCCCCAGAACCTTTAGGTTGTGCGCATTAAATCGAACTTGCAGCCCCAATGCATGATATTATATTTCACATGGTAGATGGCAATTAGTTTTCTTGGCTGAACTGTTATTCAACTGGCTCAATTTATAGGCACAGTTATATTGACCATTCTGCATGGCCTACAACCTTATCCAACACTTACATTCGGATGCATGCCCTGCCAAAAATTTGCCAGAATACAGAATAAATGAAATTGTCATGGTACTGCAAAACTGACCTTTTCATGCACATTACTGTGATGTTATTGCTTCCCTGTTTTTTTTTAATTTATGCCTGATTGCTTGATTTATGAGTGGGGCAGAGCTATCCCTTGAAAGTTTGCTCCAAAGAAGTCATCACTCAAGGAATCTCTACATGTTCATTACCCCGTACTTGCTTTATTACTGTACTGTATATAAAAAGTAGAACCAGTCAATTACTATTACTTGAGCTTAATCTGGTAGATCTCCTGTGTTTTTTTTTTTTTTGTTTTAAATATTGTTATTGGTGCTACTCTTTCACTGAAGCTGCAGTGGTTCGTTATATAAAAGAGCACTATAGTTTAAAGTTTAACTGATATTTTTAAAAGCAAAAGATTTAATTTTTTTAAACAAGAAACTAAGATCACTTTTTTTCTATTGCCTGGAGCTGTTTTCTCTGACTGAATTATGACCATTAATCTTCAATTGGGATTAAACATCCATTTTAGTGAAAAAAAAAAAAAAAAAAAAACACAAAAGAAAGAAAATGAAGGCAAGTCAATACAAAGCGTTGATTAAAAGTACAAACCTCCCCTATAATTGTATCTGAGGTAAAGTTTCTGTTGGTAAAACTACGACAGCTCAAAAGGAATGTAGCTTTTGAAGGTCTCAGTTTAACAGATGATTTCAGGGAGGTTTGCCATGTGATGATGCAGCACAATGCAGAGCATTCCTTCAGAAACAAATGCTATTTACAGTACTCGAGATGTCAAGACTCCTGTCACAGCAGGATTACATCACATAATATGTTTATCTTTGTCATTATGTATTCACTTTAACAGGAATTCTAAGTTCATAGTTCACACAGTAACACTTGAGTGTTTGTAGGGCTAATGTGTCCTTTTAACAAGCATCAGCTTGTTATTTTTTCAGTCTTATATTGAAATAATTCTTACACTGCTTACATTTTACTATATAGAAGGTATACGATATATGAGTACGAAGAAGTAAATGACTGAAGAGTATTTTCCGTTTTGCATAAGGGGCATTTGCAATGCCATATTAATGTATGTTTTATGTTTTAACACCAGTTCAGAAATCTTGCAGATATCATTATGTCTTATGCTGGAACCCACTGTTATTAAGAAATTAAATGAACATATTTAAAGATCTACCCAAATCCATTCTTTATCTTCAAAAGTCTGCATTCTCAATCCTCAAATGAATCATTATTAACAGGTATCACTGTTATGATCACCTTTATAAGTAAATTGTAGTTAAGTGTATGCTTTAAATACATTTTAAAGACTGTATTGCAAATTGCAATGTTTCTCTACTCCATTGACTAAGTGAATTCAGGTAGTTTCACTTTCCATAGAAACCTCCATTCCCAACCAGAGTTAAGTTTTTAACTAAAGGGGCAGTACCAAAATACTGAACATTACCAAAATGTATTCTGATTTCAAGTACCTGTGATACAGAATAATGCACTCTGTTTTTGTTAGTATGTGAATTTTTTTCAATTCTGATACAGTTAGAATGTTTCTTCATAGTAGTCTTTACTATTATATAGCACCTTTTGTAGTAGACTACCATCACAAAGCACTTTACAAGATACAAGACTAGGGTGTGAACAATGCATCAGTTTCAGTCACTTACAACATCTCACCCAAAAGACAGAGCACAAAGAGGTTAAGTGACTTGCTCAGAATCACACAATGAGTCAGTGGCTGAGGTAGGATCTGAACCAGGGACTTCCTGGTTATAAGGGCTGTTTCTTTAATCACTGGACCACACAGCCTTGTGTTTGGGAATGCAATACAACAGAGTATTGCTACAATAACTTGCTGGTTTTACTGAATAATGAATGACCCGACAACAAACAGATATTTGCAAACCTCCTGTTAAACAAGCAATAGCAACTAGGGGAACAAATTAGAGCTGTTGTGCTAGGTCAAAACAATTACACTGTTTTCAAATGGCAGGAATGCTTGACTTCCTTGGATGAAAAGCAGGTGAGAGTAACAGCAATGTAAAAAAAAAAAAAGCTGTGGAACAAAGAATCTCTTTGACTGTTACCATTTTCTCTGTAGCACATTAATAGTTACTTTTCAAGGTAAATAGACACTCAGGGGGATTACAAGGAGACAAGGAAAAGTTTCAGTGAAAGAAAAAGTTAAATCTGCTTCAGGAAAGCAGGTTTTCCTGTGTTAAAGAGAAGCATATTGTGTTGCATTATACTTCATGTTCTGGGCACCTGAGTAGTGAACAATGTCTTGCTTATGAGACGAACAAAAGATGCCTTCATTGGCTGAATGCTGGGAAAGATGACAGCTGCAAAATCAAGCCCTGCAAGGACAGGTAACATGCTGGGGTCATAACAGGACATGGCCTATTCAGCTAGACTTTAATGTATACTCCTATTAAGTTTAGATAAAGTAAGATTAGACTACCAAAGAAAACCTGTGAATGTTCAATGGTAACATTAGATGGCTTTAATGATGAACTCCCAGTTGAAAAAGAATAGGAAATAAATAAATTAAAATGTGTACAGTATATTGTGCCAACTTTTTTCTTTTCTTTGCAGGGCCCTTTTCTTCATTGATATGGGTATCTGATCCCAGGTGCAATATACAGTAGCATTGTCTCAAGGTAGTTAATTATCTGTATTCCAGTCAGTCTCTTATTGCTTGACATCTTGGTTTTCAAAATTAATATTGTTGACCCTCTTACCTAAAAGGCTTCATTCTAAGGACGTTATATACACACAGTTAATTGACTCCGACTGGCACAATTTAGCCCATTCTTGCTAATATTACAAAATAACAGAGAGCAGAGAGAGAGAGAGAGAGAGAGAGAGAGAGAGAGAGAGAGAGAGAGAGAGAGGGAGGGAGGGAGCGCTCCATCATACCACTGTGGGTGGCAGATTGGTGGGGATTCACAGTATTTTATTTTACATCCCTCATCTTACCTTACTGTTTTGGGAATGACAGCGATGACATTTTCACAAATCTGCTGCCAGGTTTTTTTTTTTTTTTCCCCAGGTTTAATTTATTAATAATGCTTCGGGTCCCAACAACAGCAGTCACATTTTTCTATTTAACGTGTTTAAGTTGAGCTTTTTTTTTTATGGTTTTGCATTTCTCTCTGCAGTGTCTTTGGGCAGACAACTGCAAACAAAAGCTGATGACAAGGGTCTTTTATGTTTCTATGATCAGATATCATCAAGGAAAACTGTATGGCCTAGACAAAGTACCACTAGGCCCCCACATTTCACAAGGCACTCACAATGTTTAACTTTAATGTATTTCATCAAGGTAAAATGCTTAGTCTGTTTCCATAGCAGCTTTTCATCTTACAAGTAGGAGACCTTTTCTGTATTCGGGAAAGTTTGAAGAAAGTGGTGGCCCAAATGACAGGGCTGAAACATTACACCATATAGGAAAGGAATCACTTTGACCATGACAGTAACTCTGTTGTGTTTTTTGTCCAGAATAAATGTGTGTCTAGCAGTACTGATTGCTAGTTAAAAAAAATTCCACGCATCTTCAAATGCACCGTTCAAAGCATCCATTGTTTATTAGTCGCCAATTATGTTCAATGGTTGTGTATTAGTGTCATCACTGCTCTTATGTATGACTAAGGGAAATGGTTACCAATAAATAAAGGTTTCTAACTGCAGTAACTGGAAGCGTGCTTTTTGTAACTGCAGGAAATGCAATAAACAAAAATATATGTTGTTGGTAGGTACATATAGGTAGATAGGTGTTCTTTTTCGTCATGGATTTTGAACCAATAAAATCATCAGAAAATGTTCCAGCCCCCATCCCATGGTCCATTTGTTGAAAAAAAAGACAATGGGTTTTCAGAGCACCTCGAAGAGTTGGACGTACCAGGTACGTCCTAAGGGCACTGAAGTGGTTAATTCATAATCAAGACAGATTTCCAGTCTCGTACCACATCTCTCACCATGTATTAATGCTTTTTAAGTGTTTGAGTTTTTGAGTGTTAATAGTATTTGAGAGGATGAGCAGGCATGTGACTAGATTGCTGAGGAAGTCAAGTGCCCTGTATTATTTATTTATTTTTGATTGACTGCAGAAATGGCTGTCAGAATCTGAGTACTGGAGGAAAGCTGAGGCATTGGAAGCTCTGGAGGAGGGCAGTTGCAGATTTAAACAGTAAACTAAAGCAACTTTTGCATGCTGCAATAGTGAACAGATCTGACGAGGGAGTCGATATCTGCTGCAGTGAGGAGTAATTAAGAGTAGAGATCTGAGGAAGAAAACGATGGAGTGCTGTCAGTAGTGTGCAATGGTCTGCTGTAGAGAGCAGAGATCTGAATGTGGTGGATATTGATCTTTGACTGTTAACACGGTTTAGATGGAGTCGGAGATGGAGCTGCCTTTGGGCAGAGATGAAGAATGCAGAGATCTGAGGCTGCTGCAGAAATTGATCAGTATGAGTGTATTGTCCATTGTGGGGTAGGAGGACGCTTTGACTGAAACATTGATAATCGTAGGACATGGTTTCCGTGTCTGACTGGTGGCTCACAATGAAAAGATGATGGCGGCTCATAATGAAATGATGACTTTTGAAAGTTGAATAAAGTGCCTTGATGAAGTTGGTCAGTTTGGAGAAGCGGAGCCAGATGAGGAAGTGCAGGAAGAAGTTGCAGGAATGGATGCCTGATTCAGGGAAGCTGGAAGTTAAACCGATGGTGGAGTCTGAGCATATCAGAAAGCCAATAAGCACGTGGTTTCATGACCAGGTCCTTGAAAGGGGAAAAGAGTTAAAATTGAAAAATGTTAGTTGATATAGGTAGGCAAAAAGTTGAGGCAGGAGGGGAACGCCTGAGAATCCCTCGGAGAGACAACGAACTGCAGGAATAGAAAGAAAAGAGAGTGGGCGAGATTTGCAGCGATAGCAAACCAGCTTAAAATACGTAGAACCTGTGGTGTTATACTTCTGTCTAGAGGTTGTGATTTGAATTAAAACCATTGGCTTCAGTGAAGCGGGGTAGAATATATTTGGTTATTGTGATTAAAATCCTTGTCTATGTATAAAAACATTTGCGTATTCTTTTTAGATTTGAATAATGAATATATTCGATACATGTTTTAGAACAGTTAGTCATGTATATAAATAAGTTAATTTAGGTCTACAAGACAAGCCTGCAGTATTTAGGTGTCACAATTCGGTGAATTGACCCCACTTTCACTAGTTGGAAAAGCACAGCAACAGGAAGCCAGAAGGTTACAGTACTGAGGCACAGAGCTCAGTGTCTGATGAAGCTGCCTGGTCATCATAGCAACTTACCACTCCCCATAGTCACTCGATAAGGGCTTTGTTGTCAGGGTTGCTAAACTGCGGAATTGGGCTTCTATTTCTATGGAGTCGCTTACAATTTTACCTTGCTCCTTTTTACTATATTTTGGGCATCTTTTCATGCTTAGTCTCTTATGTTGAAAATGGTTAACACTGCAAAAATCTGTTCAATTAAATATTATTCTTGTATACAAAATCAAAACACATTACCTACCAGGTTTTATTTTATCTGTAAGTCATAGGGGGTCGATTACAGCGTACCAAAGTTAGTCCACTAACAGATTTAGTCCACTTTTTTGGCCACTTGTTAATCCCGATTGCAGCGTACCAGATGATAATCACTACAGGTGGATCATCCGCTAAATCGGACTAAACAAGATCATGATTGCAGCGTACCAAATCGGACGCGAGAGGATCCTGTTCAGGTGGACTAACTTATGAAGTATAATACTAACTAAGTACACTTGCTCGTCCTACATTTATACAGCACATTTTAAAATAAAGACAGCTCCATTATTCTCTGAAATGACATCTGAAAATTATTTAAATGAAAAGTGAAGCCTTTTCAAGCATTTTGTTCAGTAAGGTTCGCTCGCCGATGCCGAGTCACATGAAGAGCTTCATGCTCAGTGCACAGTATTGAAGACCCGCATAACCCAGTATCTCAAGTGAAAAGCATCACTAAAACGTAACAGAACACATAACTATATATAATATTTAAAATTATAATATAAAATTGACAATTGCACTGTGTACATTGTATCATATTATGGTTTTACTATTACTGCTATTATGCTATACCATTTTACTTTCAGTATATCATATTTTTATGAAGGTTGTCACATATTGCCTAGCAATTTATTTCTTTATTTTTTATTTAGTCGCCGCCAATTTTTTACCCCGGTTTTTCTCCACAATTTTGTTTGCCCAATTATTAGCTGTATCCTTGGCTCAACTCTCGCAACCCCCCTGCCGACTCGAGGCGCTACTGTTTGAAATAAAGTTTGTAATGGGCTGGATAGGTCTTTTGGATGTCAAGGGCAGGACCTTCTGATGGAATGATAAATTGTGCTGGCTCTGTGGGAGCGGATGCTGAGTGGGGAGTTGGGGAGGAGTGTCTAATCGCAGACAAGGAGTAAAGACAGAATCAGCAGACAAAGCTTTGTGATAGATTTAAATAGAGCTAAGAAAAGGCAATCACTGACGATGAGGATGTCGATGTCTTGTCGACGTAGCTTTGAAAGTTTTAACGGAGGGCCGGTCTTTCTAATGAAGATGCAGACAAAGTTAAGTTATGGAGCTGCGCTTTGAATGGCGCTGGAGACTGGATGGAGCAGGAAAGACTAACGTTGTAGCTCCTGCAGCCAAACAGAAAAACTAAATTATGAGAAGAATCACCTGAGCAGGTAGGAAAATAATTGATAATATCTTGGCTGCGCTGTGCACAGAAATGACCTGCAGTGAAAGGAACGAGGCTACAAAGTTTAGATATTAGCGAAAACGTTAAGCTGAAGCATGGATGTGACCATTTGCTACACAATGAAAACACTAGACTAGAGGTATCCAACCCTTGTCCTGGAGAGCCCCTATCCAGCAGGTTTTATAGGTGTCTACATCTTCAGTGGCTAAAGATCTGGAACACCTGTTAATCTGGACTGATTAAGCCAATAATTTGTTCAATTAAGTAACTGAGAGATTGGTTGAAACGAAAACCAGCAACCACAATAGCTTTCCAGGACTAGGGTTGGAGACCGCTGCACTAGACAGTGGGAGTGTAGGTGATCAGGGTTTAAATAGGGGATTGGCGATTAATTGACGTGAAATTAGAGATCCCCAGCTACACGCCTGCTAAACAGCGCTATGCTATATTTAAATCAAAATGCACATCCACACTGATATTTTAGTTAACTTCGGAAACCGTACGTGAAACTTATGAAAATTCAACAATGAAAATCTTGTTTGTGACGTAATCTTGCTCAACTTTCTACTATAACTAAAGGATGTAACAAAACCAATTCTTTATGAACAACTGAGATCTGCTGGAAGTAGCCCTGGCAAGCGTCTTTGACCAAATAGGGAAAAAAATAAGCATATATTACAAGGGGTTTAGAGACCTATTCATAAAGTGTTGTGTTTTTTTGTTTGTTTATTTTGTTGCGACACCATTTATTCACCATTTCAGATTACTACCATTTCACTCATAAAAAAAGTGCTTTATAGTTAAGTTGTTTTATAAGCAAGGTTATAAAAGAAATACTGAAGCTACTACAAATAAAAATAAAAATAAACCATTTGCAATCAGTACCTAAATAAATACATAGAAGCCCTTTGTAAAGCACAGAAAGATATTTCTTCATCTTTTACACTTACTTTTATTATCTTTGTGATTGGTCATCGGATAGACGATTACTTTGGCCAAGAGATTTTTGTCCCTTAGCAATAAGATTCAATTTGTTGTACACAGACCTTAAATGGGCACCTACCAAAGAGAAAAACAAAGTCACGTTTGTACCAATATATTTATTAAATTAGCATAACTGCATTATTGCTGCAGGCTACCGAGAAAGGATTAAGCAACTACCTACAGAGTTTAAGTAAAATTAATTAATTAACTAATTAATTGAGCAAGATTTGTTTTAAAAGTCCGAAAACATGTTGATTCAAAAAGACAAATATGTGGCTTAACATCAGCTTGCTGCAAGATTTACATAACAAAGCTCCCTGTGGATTACAGCATCTCCTAAGAAATTTGTTGAAATTATAGGGGGAAAAGCTGGCATGTAGGGTAGCCTATTGTAGATGTACTACTGTTATTTAAAAAATGTACTGTACTAAACATTTTGACTGGATAATTTTTACATCATTAACCTAAAGTGCTAGTATTTTAGCTCTGTTTGTTGACTATAAGGATCAGATTTGCTGAAGTTATGATTATGCAGGAAAATGTGTATATATTACATATGTACGTGTATAATAGGTTTAAAGATTTTGAGCAAAATGTTGCGATACTGCGACTTTTGATGGAAAACCAGGATATCTGGTCACCCTATTTCTTGTGGAATGTTGTTGTTTTATTAGGCTTCCAAGCCAAAAGCTGGGAAGCCTGTTGTTATTGTTAAAGTTTTTTATTTATTTATTTTTTAATTATTATTGTTACCGTCTAACCGCCTAAGTTATTGTTAACATTTTTTTTTTTTTTATTATTATTATTACTATTTTTTTCTTCCCAAAACGTTAAACTGCTGCTGCTTCGAAGCTGTGTGACTGATCAGGTTCTGACTTGGCAGCTAACAAGCTGGATACTTTGGATGTCTGATACTGAAAACATTTTGCTGCTGCGTCCTTGCAATTGGCGCCATGACACATTTTTTGATAAAACTTTTTGAAATCTTCTTCGTGGGAACCGGTGAAGCGATTGATCTGAAACTTGGCATATATCATCAGCATCCAAACCCGCATCACGTTTGCGAAGCAGAAGTTGCTGTGATAAACTTTAATTTCAAAATGGCTGCCACAAATCTTATTGAAACGTGCCCCTAAAACCAAACTGCTGCTGTTTGAAAACCATTTGTCCAACAAACTCCAAAATTAGTAGATATCATCCAAGGAACAATGGGATACAAATGTGAAAATTGTTTTGTTTTATAAAACAAGATGGCCGCCAGGTGAATGTTTACGTCTGAAATTTAAAACTGCCTCAGTTGACAAATGGTTTGCTTGACTAACTCGAAACTTCACAAGCACCATCCTTGACACTGTAACAATACAACTGACTTTTAAGAAACTCACATTAATCAAGATGGCTGCCTGATGCATTTTTGAAAAAAAAAAAAAACTTTCAAAATCTTCTTCTGTGGAACTGTTGAAGTCGCTGATTTTAAACTTGAGAACTAAACACGCTCAGGCGGGTACTGATACTAGTGGTTGGATCCTGTAAAACTGCCTGGCAGTTCTAATTATTATTATTATTATTATTATTATTATTATTATTATTATTATTATTATTATTATTATTATTATTATTATTTAGCGCTGCCTTTTTTCTGCTTTTTTATTTCACTGTTTGGTGGTCAAATGAGGCAGGTTGCACCTAAATGTTGTGGAAACCCAGTTTAAGAAAGCTGTAAGATATCAGTCAGACAGAAACATAGAAATATACCCTCCCGTATTTTAATATTAATTAGGTTATTTGCATTTGGAAGGAGAATTTCTCTGGCTAAAAGAAAACTACATGGAAACCCACACCACCCGAAATGTACTACCAAAATAGTGTGATAAAAAGATGAGACTTATATTTTTTCCCCATGGAAACTACCCTAGTGTGTATTACAGTAGTTCATACTGAAGTGCTATGATACTAACGTTGATATGTCAAAATGCTAATGCTCTACTGATTGCTCACACAATTGTAGCTGCAGCCATTGACCTTTGGATATGAACTATTGCGTTGCCATTGACCATTTGGTACTATAGTTACATCAATCTGTGCTATAGGGTTATAGGATAGTCAACATCAGTGTATGTGGGTAATATCGGCACAAGAAGAAGTGAACAATTTTTTTTAAAGCAAATTATGTCAACTAGGGTTGGCCATGCTCCGGCTCTGGATCCCGAAGCCAGCTTCAAGACCTGAAGCTGGAGTGGAGCTGGTCATTGTTTTAGCTGCATTCCAGAGCCGGAGCGGAGCTGGATTCAGGCTCACCAGGGTGCTCCAGAGCCTTGTGCCGGAGCTGAGGTCCTGGAGCTACTCCACTCACTCCTACCTTACATTAAACACTCTGATTTACTAAGTCCAGTTTACTTGAGTTAACAGAATATGTAAATTCACAGGTATTGTTATGTGTTGGGGTTGATTAAATCAAAGCAGTTCTCACACCAACTATTAGTAAATAATTGTGACAGAGACAGAATGATTCTTGGTGATAAATCTCCCTCCCGACCTGTGAGGGTGCTGTGTAAAGGGAACAGAGTGGAACAAAGGGAACTGGACTGGATGGCCAGACAATTCATTCCCAGGGTTAGGCGGAAGTCGCCCATCTAGAAAGTAGGAGGAGCTACAGTACACTAAATCATCGACCCGGAAGGAAAATCATGTGGCAGCAGTCGATTGGAGGACCAGTTTCTATCGTTAACCAAGGGGACGTGATTGACGGTATATAAGGGGATGTAGCAAGATGATCTGTTTCTTTGTTATGGTTAATGCTGAATTGGAAGGGTAGCCCGTATTGTTATCGTGAGTGTTTTGTTTGTTTTGTCATGTCTAAAATACTTGTTTGTTGTTATTAGACGGCTACCACGATCTGGAGCTGTCGCTACAGGCCAGCACAAAACCCAGACAACACTTCAGTAAAGATTAATTGTATTTGCATCTTGAGCAATACAGCACTCACTATGGACTTGTTTATGTTTATTGTTGGCGATTGTATATTGGGACTATTATTTTGGGACTGAACCGAAATACACACCACGCTGTGTATTGCCTGTTATTACTTATTATTTACTGTTGTCATCAGACTGTGGATTACAAATAAATAAACCATCATTTCACCAGCACTTTGTTGTTTGTCCTTTTCTTGAGCACTGCATCACCCCTACACCTGTACACTGCAAATCACTTAAGCCTGTACACTGCAAGCCACAATAACACATTATTTATATTTATTTTAATCTAATGACATCTTCCCTTTGTTGGTCCCAGAACTGATTCTGTCATCTCAGTGTAAAACACTTGCAAAAGAAGGCAAGTCTGTTTTCATTCTACACTCTTCTACATATTTTCAAATGATGTCATTTTAACCGACTTTTTATTGGCCAAAAGTTGGTTGATGAGGAGTTAAGGTCACATGCTGGAGTCATGGGGCCCCCTGCACATGAATTGTCACATAAATAAAGATAAGGCCTCTTTCTGACCAACCCAAAAATCACCTGATTCCACAACCCTGACTCCACCACAACTTCACTACTTGTTTACTTAAGATGAGAAACCTGTTTTTCAACTTTTGAGTGACAATCCCATTAGCCCCACCCCCAGCTGCTCCAGTTTAACACATTGCATCAGTACCACTTCAATACTCTCCATATCAACATGGCTGAGGCACAGGGAAAGCAAACTGAGGAATGTTATAAAGATGTTGCCAGTTGTTTTCAACATTTACAGCAGGGCAAAATACAATGCTTGCTGTGCCGTGAGAAGTCTTTTAATCAGAAAAGCCTCCTGGAAAGACATCACTCAAATGTTTATGAAAAATACTTCAAGAGCAAGAAAAAAAGAAACAACAGCAACCTCAACTAAAATATTTTTTTGGAATGCCATCAGAAAAACAATGAGATGTTGACAAAGCTATACTAGAGTGCATTGCTCTTGATCTGCCACCATTTTGTGCTGTAGAAACTCATTTAGGTGAGAAATTGTAAATCATCTCACTTTATTATCTTTTTTCTTATGTAGTAAATTTACCCAGTTTGGAAAAAATACACATTGTTGTATAGAAATAAATATTAATTATTAGAATAATTAATATTGAAATACTCAATCTACAATATTGTTACATTATTATTACTGTCCACAGTATTGTTACATCCGTGTATTAATTGTGAACAAGTCTCCAAAGCTTATTTATTTAATAACTAAAATTGAGATGAAAAAAAAGTTCTCCTTACATTTTAAAATTTACATTTTAAAAGACTAAAGGTATGAAATCTGATTCTAAACATTGTACATTAGTAAAAGTAAACCAACTGAAAAATGCAACACAGCATTGTGTTTGTCAAAGAGGAAACACGTTACATATTACTTAGTTTAAAAACGAATATGCTCACACTTTACTGTATTTGCTGAAGTGTGTAAGTAGTTTAATTTTACATTAGAACTTAGAACATAAGTACTTTATTGAAGATGTAAAACATGCCAGTGTGGATACTGGTTTAATGTTCTGCAAAACAATGTATTTACCAATATTGTAAAAGTTATTTCTGTAACTAATCAGTACTTTTGGAATATAAGGATTATTGAAAAAAAAACAAAAAAAAAAAACAACTTTCAGCCCTATTATTAATTAGTTGTTAACAGAAAATGATTCATAAATATTCATTGTAAAAAACTTTTCATTTGTCATTTTCATCTTAGTTTTTATTTTAAGTTTACTATCTCTTTAGAAGGACTGTTATTCAATGTTTTATCATTATATTTAACTTTTTAAAAATAAAATTTAGAAAGCTTTTCAATAGTAATTATATTATTGTTAAGTATAGTTATATTGCATAAAACAATTCTAAGCATCACCTTCATATTTAATGTATTACTGCCACTTATGAAAGCATTGTTTTTAAAGGGCAATTTTCTACCTTTCATTTAGCATAAGAGATTTTATAGAAAGTGTTTGATTGGAACTTTAATCTTTTCAGAAAGATCCTGAACCTGCTTTGTCCATGATAGCAACCACCCTCAAGAAAAACAGTTTCAGGAACACTGTTAAGCAGTGCATACCCAGGCATTGTGAGTACTTTAAAACAAGAACTAATGTCTACATCACATCCTTCCATTCCTGTACCAAAAATCAGAAGCAGTTTCTTGCAATGGCATGCCACTTTGTTGACCAGGAGTGAAATTTAACTATAAAATGCATTGGCTGCATTCCTGCTGATGAGTTCTATACTGTGGAGAACATTGCCTCCTCTGTGCAAAATGTGCTGGACTCCTTTAACTTAAAGCAAGTGGTATGTGCAGTCACTGACAGTGGAGCCAGTGTTGTACGTCCCTACAGTCTCTTGAAGTTGAAACTGTGTTTTTGTTTGGCACACTGCTTACAGCAAATTATTTTTCCTTTGGGAAGGAAAGCAAGTTTCAGTAAAATAGATATCTTCAGTGATTTGAAAATGTCGGTCCGTAGCTACCCTTTTTAAGAAGTCACTGAATGCTTGATATGCTTATGCTAAGCCTGAAACTGGATCTGAACCACAGAAAATTCCAAGGGGCTGTTACAGGATGGATCTCAAGCTTGCCAGTGATTTAAAAAGTGGTCCAGCAAGCAGAACAATTAGAGATTGCAGCTGTGAGACTGAAGAGACCAACACTAAACATTACTGCTGAACATAAGATGCTCCTAGAAGCAACTCTCTCTAGAGCAAAGTATCCAACTGCATCTCTCATTGTCCCTACAGTGGTTGGAATTTGCAGAGCACTTGGAAAGCTTGAAACTAAATCTGAATCTGGCTTTGAAGATGAAAGGCTATCTTTTGAGTCAAATCTCAACAAGGTTATCAAGCTTAGAGAATTACCTTAATTGTCATATATCAACCTTCCTCGATCCACAGTCTCTTCTACAATGAGCAAAAAGCAGCTGTGACCAAAGGCTATCTGTTCTATGTGGACCTGCTGAAAGTGATCCAGCTCCACTCAAGAGAGCACATACATCTGAAAGCATCTATGAGCTTTCTGACAGCATCCCTGAAGATGGTGATAACATGGAAGGATCTGCTTTGCACAATGAGCTGAAGTTGAACAAAACACAGAAGAGAGCCTTTGGACTCTTGGAAAACTACAAAGATTCATTGCCTTTGTTGGCACAGCTGTCACATTGTTTCTTTTGTGTGCCTGCAACTTCAGTGGAAAGTAAAAGTGTTCTTCAAACTAATTCTATTTCTTCAAAATAATTCTGATAAACCGTAACCTATCCTTGAGTAAGGACTGTGAAAGAGGAAACTGGAAAAAGTCTCTCAGTGTCAAACTAGAAGGCACCTTAATTGAACACAAGTGTACAAAAATAACACGGTGTAACAATTATTATTATTATTTTTTTTGTTCCTGGGTAGTAAGTGTTATTTCCTAATTGCTTATGCCTCAAAAGTATAGAAAATGGCTATTATTCCCCACAAACTTTGTTTTTGTGACCAGGACAGTGATATTTCAAAATATCACTATTTCCAATGGGAAAACGGGCAAATGTGTGTTTTTTCGTTCACATAAAGTCAGAAAAAAACAACATATGAATCCAAATGAACATGTATTTATACTAAAGTAATACAAAAATGACTACAAAAGATTTAGAAGTAAGTAGTTTTTCGAGATTTACGATTATACTGTAAATACAATATAATAGTAAATCTCTTAAAATCCCCAAAGTCTCGCTCAAAGTCCAGGGCTAAGAACAGGGACTTTAAGGGGTTGATGGATGGCAATGTTGCCAGTAGCCAGGCTGCTACTGGCCATGCTGTTAGTGGGGTTAGTGTAAATACAGTATAATCGTAAATCTCGAAAAACTACTCACTTCTAAATCTTTTGTAGTCATTTTTGTATTACCTTAGTATAAATACATGTTAATTTGGATTCATATGTTGTTTTTTTCTGACTTTATATGAACGAAAAGACACACATTTGCCCGTTTTCCCATTGGAAATAGTGATATTTCAAAATATCACTGTCCTGGTCACAAAAACAAAGTTTGTGGGGAATAATAGCCATTTTCTATACTTTTGAGGCATAAGCAATTAGGAAATAACACTTACTACCCAGGAACAAAAATTGTGTTACATAGTGTAATAGGTCAAACTAAATGGAAAAAATGTTTAGATTTTAATATGTTGTGTTAGTATTTCCAATTAATAATCTCATATAATTATGTTTCTTTCGCTAGTATTTAATATTTTAATTACCCCTATGTGGCAGAGCAAAGCTCTGCCCTTTAAATTGGCAGGGATGGGGTTAACTTCCCCTACCTGCCTGGGTTTATTATGTTCAGGTGGCTGGGGTTGATTAGTTGATTAGGTTGATTAATGATCAATCAGCGCCCAGCCACCTGATATAAAAGGAGGCCTCTGCTTCTCATTTGGAGAGAGGGAGCTGAGGAAGCAGGTTGGTGTTTGTTTTGTGGTTTTTAAATTTTCTAAATCCAGTGAAGGCATTGCCCAGCCTGGAAACTTTATTTTTGTGAGTTTTGTTTTTGCTTTATTTGTGTTTGAGTATCTGTTATTTTGCCCTTGTGCACTTTATTTTTGTTTATTTATAATAAAATAGTTATTTTTTTGAACTGCAGTCTGTCTCTGGGCCTCTATCCACTCGCCAGCCTGCCACACCCTAACTTTTAACAAGAAAAATATTTCACTGTTTTTGTTTCTCTGTATATATTATACTATTTTCTACTTTGTTATGTCTGAACAGTTAAACAGATGTTTTTATGTTGTGAATATGTTGATTTTGTCAAATGGGTACCTAAAAAAGTTGCACAAGAAAATAAAACAGTGAAGCTTTAAAACCAGATTTCTATATTCTTATCGCTTTTACTCAAAACACATTTAATCATCTTGGAATATTTATACCCAAGCAACATCCATTAAAAAAAACAACTTTCTAAATAATGATACCATCCAAGTTTATACTATTTTTTGTGGCTCTGGAACCAGAGCCAGGTAAAAGTAAGTGGAGCTGGAGCAGCAGTTCGGAGATGCACAGGAGTGACTCCAGAGCTGGAGCAAAGGCTGCTGCAGCAAGCCTGGAGCTGGAGCAAGGGCTGCTGAAGCCAGCCTGGAGCTGGAGCAGGGGCTGCTGCAGCCAGCCTGGAGCCAGAGCAGGGGATCCTGCAGCCAGTGTGGAGTTATAGCAGAGGCTGCTGGAGCTGGAGCAGGGGCTGGAGCAGGGGGTCTTTCTGCTCTGGAACCAGCCTGGATCTGGAGCTAGCAAAGCTGGAGGACAGCCAACCCTAACGTCACCCATGCTAATATGAAGAATACATCATGGTAAAACCTGAAAATGGAACAGTTGATATCGTGAATATGGTTTCTCCATGACTTGTGGAATACAGAAGGCAAAACGTGCACTCTCTTTGGCTAAAATATACTGAGCAGTCTATATTTTAAAACTGTCAAAATAATGATGATATTTTTTACTATACCTCTGAAAGCTTTCGATTATTTTGTGAGAATTCAATGAGACATCATGACATCAAAGACCTCAAATAAGCAGGTGGTTGTACAATTTCAAAGAGCTATTTAAACTTCACATGCCCATGCAGTACAACTGTCTGGCTTTTAGAAACCTGATTCATTTTTTCCACGCTGATGATAGGGCATCATCTTGAATCTAAGGTTTCTGTGGGTCTACTCCAATGATCTTATCTTTGCATAAATGTTCTTCCAATTCCAATATCACAAAGCATCTCTGTTTATGAGGGCAATAGGTAGTTCTCTGTGTCAGTAGCACTCAGGTTACTTGTTTAGTACAATGTTCCTGCATTGACCGTTGATCCTATAAGAATTTTCTAACATGAAGTTTGTAATATTATTGGTTGCAAAGATAATAATAAATAATAATCATAAATTGTATTTATAAAGCACCTTTCCTATCCCAAAGAGCTTAACATAGTTGATGAAAGACAAGATAAAATGACAGAGCAAAATAAAAAAAAACAATAAAAAATTCACAAAGTAAGACACAGCATTAACACATCCTTAAAAGCTAATTTTAAAACAAAATGTGTCTTGAGGTGGGTTTTAACAATCTCCACAGTCTCTGAGTCTATTGTGGACCTGGGTAGTGCATTCCAGAGGTAAGGAGATGCACTGCAGAAGGCTCCCATGACCATAGCTTGGTAATAGGTGGTCGAAGATAACCTGAGTTAGAAGCACAGAGAGTACAAACAGGAGAGTAAACATGAGGCAGGTGTTGCAGGTATACCCAAGTAGTGCCATGGAGCCACTTGTAGATGAGGAGAATGATCTTAAAGTCAACCCTGAATCGTATTGGGAGCCAAGCACAGGTATAAAACACAGGCGGCAGAATTCTGCACATATTACAACTTGTTTATAACTCTCGTACATACTCCAGTAAAAGCACATTACAATGATCAAGCCTAGAAGTAATAAAAGCGCAAATCAATTTTTCAGCATCAGAGAAAGATAAAAGGGGCCTTATCCATGCAATATTGCAGAGATGGAATAAAGACACCCAGGTGACATTTTTAGTATGGGCTTGAAGATCCAAAAAAAAATAAAATAACATCCAGGTTACTTACTACAGTGGAAGCAGATATATTTACTTTGTCAATATCCAAATTAAAAAGACCAACTCTATGAACAAGAGATTGGGAACCGATTCAAATAATTTCTGTTTTGTCACAGTTTAGTTTAAGAAAACTCTGTTGCATCCAAATTTTTATATCACAAAGGCAGCTGACTAGTACAGAGGTAGCAGGGCTTGAATCTGATAAGTCATAGATGTACCTTGAACATTTAAACCTGTGTGTTGTTTTACTGTAGTGCTGTATCTTAATCTTCACTTGCCTTGAAGCTATGACTAAGGCATATACTTTTAACTTTAAAACCCTTGTAACAGTATTTTTAAAAAGTCATTAAGAGATTGCTCACTGGAGGAACTTTACCCTCAGCCTGAACTGAAGGAAAGAGTAATATATGCTACTCCACAGGACTACTCTCTCTTTGCTCCTTGTCTCACAATACAGTGCTCCCTCGCAGTATGAGCATGTCACAAAGACGGCCATAGTGGGTAACATCAGACCAGAAACAGGAACCAGGAAATAAATGACAGAGAGCTGGAGCTGGGTAGAGCTGAGTGATTGGTACCACTCAGCATTTAATAAATGAACAGACAGTCAGAAAATAAAAGGTTGCAAGACAAACAAAAAACACAGGACACGGCACTCATCGCCAAAACAAAAAGACAAACAAAACGGACTATACAGACAAAACACGGTTATCTTCTATTTTTAATTACTATTATTATTACAATTATTACCTCCGTCTCCAATCCCGTTCTCCACTCACCGAACACACAACATACAACACAAAATACATACAGGGACGGACACTTTGCCACATACCCCCCCCCCCCCCCCCCCCCTTGTGCAAAGCACACATGGCTTCAATGGCCACCTCCCCCCTTAAAATCCCCAAAGTCTCGCTCAAAGTCCAGGGCCAAGAACAGGGACTTTAAGGGGTTGATGGGCAGCAATGTTGCCAGTAGCCAGGCTGCTACTGGCCATGCTCTCAGTGGGGCAAATCTCTCCTTCCGCTGTACCACTGGCAGCGGAAATGCTGCCAATGATGTGGCTCTCAGCAGACATGCTGATAGCTCCCAGACTGACTTCTTCAGCCGAGGCAGGCATCCTTGGGCGAAGCGAGGTAGGCATCTTTGGGGGAAGCAAGACAGTCATCCTTGGGTGAAGCGAGACAAGGAGTCATGACAAGCTAGGTTGCGGGTGTTGGCCCTCTTCTCGGCTACTGCGGCTGGATGGTTCTTCCCCATGCTTCCCTCAGCAGCTTATGCAAGGGCTGCTGAGGACTGCCAGCATCTATGCCTGGTCCTTCTCGTGCAGAGGGAGGCAGCTCCTGCACCTCTCCCCCTGTTGGTGATGGAGCCAGAGGCAGCTCCAGCTCCTCTCCTTGTGATGGTGGAGGAAGTGATACCAGCAGGCATTCATCCTCTGCTGGTGGAAAGGGACCCAGCAGGCATTCACCCTCTGCTGGTGGAGGTGGCAGAGGCAGAGGTAGCTCCTGCTGCTCTGCTCCTGCTGGTGGAGGTGGCAGAGGCAGAGGCAGCTCCTGCTGCTCTTCTCCTGCCGATGGAGGTGGCGGAGGCGTGTAGTCTCCTGGCGGCTGAGGTGGGAGCGGCGTGTATTCTCCTGGCAGCGGAGGTGGGGGCGGCGTGTAGTCTACCCTTATTACAGGGGACTGATGCGGCTCTCCCTCACTTGCAGGGGACTGGTGCGGCTCTCCCTCACTTGCAGGGGACTGGTGCGGCTCTCCCTCACTTGCAGGGGACTGGTGCGGCTCTCCCTCCTGCTCTGGAGACAGCGGTGGGACCTCTCCCTCTGGCGCTGGAGACGGCAGCAACAGCTCCTATCCCTCTGGCTCTGGAGGCAAAACCAGCAGGTATTTTTCCTCTGCTGGTGGAGATGGGAGCTGCAAGTCGTCTCCCTTGAGCCCAATGAGTATGCAGGTAGGCGTGGCTCCTCCCACTTGGAATTCAACCTGCTGGGGCAGTCACATATCGGCAGCCAAGTAATTGATCACCAAGGCTGCCGGGTTCACGAAGGGCACTGGGTAGAAATGTTGTTCCCAGCGTTCCCAACGTTCTCCATCTCTGGCCCACAGCAGGTCAACAACCAGTGGGAGGTCCTCCCCGCTCCACTCCGGGTCCGACACCCAGTCCAGCATCTCCTCAGAGGACGAGAAAGGCTCTGTCTCCTCCCTCCTGGGCTCTAGTTCCTCCTCTTCATAACTGAGGAAGGGACAGCTTGAAAAGTGATGCCCCTGTTCTCAGAGGAGGCACACTGGCGACTGCTGGTTATATCGCCCTGGGTTCCTAGTCTTCAGGCAGAACTCCTTTGTGTCCTCCTCCTGCAGTTGTTTCTGCCGCTTTCCTCTCCCGCTTCTTCTCCCCATTTCTTTATTATTATTTTTTTTTACATTTTATTTATTTATTTTTTTCCCCAAAAACTGCTGTCTCTGCTCTTGTCTGCGTCTAGGAGGCGCTGGTAATCACACCACATGTCATAAAGACGGCTGGAGTGGGTGACGTCAGACCAGAAACAGGTACCAGGAAATAAATGACAGAGAGGTGGAGTTGGGTGGAGTTGAGCGATTGGTACCGCTCAGCATTTAATAAATGAGCAGTCAGTCAGAAAATAAAAGGTTGCAAGACAAACAAAAACACAGGACACGGCACTCGTCGCCAAAAGAAAAAGACAAACAAAACGGACTATACAGACAAAACACGGTGAGCTTCTATTTTTAACTACTATTATTATTATTTCATTTATTAGCTCCGTCTCCAATACCATTCTCCACTCACCGAACACACAACATACAACAAAAAATACACACAGGGGTGGGCAGTTTGCCACAGAGCATTATAAATGAAGAGTATTATTAATGGGGGAGCAGGTGGTGGGCGCCGCTGGACACATAACAACACACGTCTGACTAAAATACAAAATACAATAACTCCCTCTCTATAAAGCAGATATAGTGAAGCAAAAAATGTAACTCCATGAATTAACCATGCGTAAAGCACCATGTAATCAATGCTAAAAAAAGAGGTAGCATTCCCACTTGTGGCTCATTTTAATTAGCAGTTTTAAAACTATAAATAGCCTGGCTAAACGGTTCAATTTGAAGCGACAGACAAGCTAACCAAGTGTGTGAAGGACAGCAGGTCGGGCAAGGGGAAGAGAGAATGGGCTCATTCCAGGTTCGGCTGCCAGAGTGGGGCTGAAGTGAGGCTGAAGCGTCTCGTTTCCGGGAAAAAGCTGCAGCTCCTCTTGCAGCAAAAAAGTAAATGCATGTAAGATGTCTGTGTTTTAAAGTGCCAGCGCAGCTTTTCTTCAGTTCAGATACTATATCAGAAGGGAGAGAAGTTCGGACGGAAGTTCAACTGAGAAGTTGTTGACAGTTTGAACAACACTGGTACTGTATTTACTGTAAAAACATTGCATGAATCACTAGTATAGGGAATTGGGGGACATGCTGTAGAAGCATTATATTCAAAGCGTTTTTTAATCCGAGAGTCTTATAATGAGGGAGCACTGTATGTGTGTGTGTGTGTGTCTATATATATATATATATATATATATATATATATATATATATATATATATATATATATATATATATATATATATATATATACTGAATGATTAATGCACAATATAAAATGCAACAGTCTGTTTTATATAAATAGCTCATTGGCCACATACATAATGTTATTTACATTTTAAATAGTGAGCAGATAGGTTTGCTGATTGTTTGAGTAGTATTGTTCCTTGGGATAACAAAATACTGAGCTCAAGTCATGCTATTTCATAAAAAAGCCAGGTGCTCAGTGTTTGGTATTTGAGTTGAGTTAAAATTGCCAAAATGAGTTGATTAAGACTCTCTATAAATAGCCGTTTGAAAACACATGATTTTAATTAACGCAAGAACAGCGAAAGATACGACCATGCCCCGTTTCAGTAATGAAGATTGCCTGGTTGCTATTGGCATGATTGAAGGCGGCCTGTCTGTGAGAGAAGTTGCCCGGGAAGCAATCAGCAGGCTAGTCCAAAGAAACTAGGAAACCGACTCTGTGAGGGACAGGCCACGTCCTGGAAGGCAAAAGGTCACCACACCTGCAAGTTGTGAGACATGGGGAGATTGATCTGTGTTATTTTATGTTGTGGTTTATATTGTGGGTGTTTTAGTTGTGGGTGGTTTGGTGAGTGGTGAATGGTATTCGTGTTCTTGGGTGGTTGTTGATGAGTTTAAGGATCTGTCATTGCTTCGTGGGGATTTCAGTGGGGTGGTACGTATGGTGTCGTATGCATCGTACGCATGCTGGTGGTGTCGAGGTGGGTATTGTTGTTAAGTTTGTTTGTGGTATTGGAGCTTACTCGTGGGCTTAGTCGGGGGGCTCTTCGTGCAATTTAAATTAGTGTAATGAGGAGAATTGATAGTGTGGTGGTTAGGAAGAAAATTTTTAAGTATGTTTTGATTAGGCCTTGCTGAATGTTATTTGTGGCTTTAATCAACAGTGTTTGGCTAGTTGTGATTCCTTTTGGTCCTACTTTTTAGAGCCATGTTTGGTCAATTATTGCTAAGGTTTGTCCTAGATTCAGTTTGATTTTTGGGGCTAGACGATGGATGATTGACGGGAAATATCGTAATATGTTGGAGAAGTTGTGTAGTGGGATTGTTGGGGTAATTTTTAGTTGTTTGTTTGTCAGGTTTGTCAGTTTTAGGGCTACAAGTAATTCCAGGGCTGTTATTAGTAGTGCAGATAACTTAAGGGTTACGGGTATAGTCATAATTGATGTTTTTGTTGGCATAAAATTGGAGGTAATAAATAGTCTGGCGAGGATGCTTCCACAGGCAAGTCGTTTGAGTGGGTTGATTACTGTTGGGTTGTTTTCATTGAGGGGGGATAGGGGAAGAAATCGGGGGGACTCCATAGAGGCGATGAAGATGACTCGGAAGCTATATGTCTGTGAAGGAGGTGGCAATGAGGGTTAGAGTTAGGGCTCAGGCGTTCAGGTGTGATGTCTTCAGGGCTTCGATGATAGCACCTTTCGAGAAGAATCCTGAGAGGAATGGCATTCCGGTAAGGGCTAGGCTGCCAATAGTGAGGCAGGTTTGGCTTGCTAGGATCATTAGACGTAGGAGACAGCATGTTAAAACAAGCAGGGGGGTAGAGTGCGGGTCTGTGCCGAGGTAGGGGTTAGAGGAAGTTCAACCTTTTTCTGAGTTTCAGTTAAGTAAGGTCAGGATTGCGGTGGCAATGACTAAGGCTTGGGCTGTTGTTGTGGTTCATAGTCATTTTGGGGTTACATGTCAGGTCGTGGGCAACAGCATTAGCGTTGGGATTATAATTTTTAGCATTGTAGTAGGTTTAGATTTTGGAGGTGGTCTGTGTCGTGTGTTTGTGTGGTGGCGACAAGAAGGGCTAGGCCTGCCCCGGCTTTGCATGCTGAAAACGCAAGTAGGATATGGGGGCGGTAGCATAGGTGGTTGATTCTAATTGAAGGGATCACAGGGAGAGAGCAATAAATAAAGATAGTATTATTCCTTCTAGGCAGAGAAGGGCAGACAAGTGGGTTCGATCGAAGGTCAATCCTATTAGTCCTAACATGAAGGCGGAGCTGAAGCTGAAGTGTACAGGGGTCATAAAATGACTATGGACTTGCACCATAATTAGTTGAGCCAAAATCAGCAGTCTTACTTTAGACTAGTCATCTATTCAGCCCATTCAAGTCCTGCTTGGGTTCATTCATAGACAAGGCCTAAGGTTAGTAGGATTAAAACGGTTGTTGCTCATAATAGGGTGGTGGTGGGGGAGGCTAGTTGATCTCTCCAGGGTAGGGGGAGTAGTAAGTCGAATAGTAAGAATAGAATTGCCACTAGGAAAAATTGTAGTGAGAAGGGAACTCGGGCGGAACCGAGGGGGTCAAAGCCGCATTCATATGGGAAAAGTTTTTCGGAGTCGGGGTTTATTTGTAATAGTCACAATGCAACAACTGCTAGGATACAAGATAAAGTGATTGCAATTGCTAGGATCTCTATAATTAGGTTCATTACCTTTCCTTGGATTTTAACCAAGGCTAAATGTTTGGAAGTCACTTGTTCTAAATGTTGATACTAGAAAGGTAATGATCCTCATTAATAAATAGAGACATAAAGGAATAGTCAGACTACATCTACAAAATGTCAATATCATGTGGCGGCTTCAAATCCGAAATGGTGTTCAGATGATATTGGATTTGTCGGAGGAGGCAAACCGCTAAGAAGATGGAGCCAATGATGACATGGAGTCCGTGAAATCCTGTTGCGACGAAGATGGTGGAGCTGTATACTCCATCAGCAATAGTAAATGGGATTTCTTAATATTCCATTGCTTGCAGGACTGTGAAGTAGAACCCCAATAGGATAGTTAGGGCTAGTGCTTGGATGGTTTGTTTGCATTCACGTTCGATGATGCTGTGGTGTGCTCAAGTGACTGTAACACCGGAGGCTAGTAATACTACTGTATTAAGTAGTGGCACTTCAAAGGGGTCCAGGGTAATAATACAGGTGGGAGGTCACCATCCCCCTAGTTCTGGTGTTGGGCCAGGCTTGCGTGGTAGAATGCTCTGAAAAAGCCTAGGAAAAAGAAAACTTCTGAAGTAATAAATTTATTCCGTAACAAAACCCTTTTTGGACAGGGGGTGTATGGTGTCCCTGAAATGTGCCTTCTCGGATAATATCCCGTCATCATTGATATATGGTTAGGAGAAACAAGGTGAGTCCTATTGTTATAAGTACTATGGAGTTAAAATGGAATCAGACTGCAAGTCCTGATGATATCATGGGGGCAGCTATTGCACCGGTTAGGGATCAGGGGCTGGGGTCGACCATGTGATATGCCTGTGCTTGGCCGGCCATTAGATGTTTTCTTGTAGGTAGAGGCTTAGTAGAAGGACAAATACATATGCTTGAATTATTGCTACAGCTACTTCTAGCAGGGTTAACAGGAATAGGACTACTGATGTTAAAATGGCTACGGTTGGCATTATTGGAAGGAGCACAAATGCAGCAGTGGCAATCTGTTGGATTAATAGGTGGCCTGCAGTTAGTTTCACTGTGAGTCAGATGCCTAGGGCCAGGGGGCGACTAAATAGGCTAATTGTTTTGGTAATAATTAAGACTGGAATAAGAGGTACTGGGGTCCCTTCTGGTAGTAAGTGGCCCACTGTGGCGGTGGGTTGGTTTCAAATGCCAATAATTATGGTGGCTAGTCATAGGGGGACGGCGAATTCCGAATTGACGGAAAGTTGGGTTGTGGGGGTAAATGTGTAGGGGAGTAGGCCGAGTAAATTAAGTGTAATTCAGAGTAGTATTAGGGTTGTTAACAGAACAGCTCATTTGTGTCTGCCGAGGTTGATAGGTAGCATGAATTGTTGTGTGAATCGGTTGATAAATCAGGCTTGGAGGGTCAAGAGGCGATTGTTTAGTCATCAATTAGTGGGGGTGGGGATGAGAACTTCTAGGGCAATTAGAGGGATTCTTAGGTGTGTGGGGTTCATGAATTGATCAAAAAAGCTTAGGATCATGGTTAGGTTCAGGGTTCAAGTTTAATATTTTTCTGCATTTTTGTGGGTGGGTTCATTCATAAATGTGTGCCCTAGAACTTTAGGTGGAAGAAAGATTAGGAAAATAAGTCATGAAAAAACTAAGAATAAAAATCATGGGTTGGGGTTTAGTTGGGGCATATCACTAAGGGTGGTTGGGGGTCACCAGTCTTTAGCTTAAAAGGCTAACACTATTCCCTATTTAGGGATTATGTAGGAGTCAGAGCCCAGGTCTTCGTAATCTGTGTATTTGTAGCTTCAATATCATTGGTGTCCTATAGCTTTAATTGTTAAGTGGGGGTCATTAATTTTGTCTATTAGGTAGAGAATTCGAAGGGTGGGCAGAGCAGATTAGAATCACTGCTGGGAGTACTGTTGAATTTCTTGTGAGTCTAGTTTAGTTGACACTATGGCCACAATAATGTAAAGTATTAAAGAGTTGATTAGGAAGACAATCATTAGTGCGTGGTCATGAAAGTGGAGAAGTTCTTCTATTACAGGTGAGGCCACATCTTGGAATCCTAATTGTGATGGATGTGCCAAAGGGCTTTAACCTGCAACTTTGCCTTTACAAGGCAATGTTATAACAATTTTACAAGTGCCTCACAGGAATAAGAACGTGGCACAGCGGTTATGCGGTTGGCTTGAAACCTGCAAATGGGGGTTCAATTCCTTCCTATCTCGTGGATAGTTGGTTGACTGCACTTGCACAAAGGCAGGTTCTTCATAGGTGTGGTATAGGGTGGACAGCCGTGAAGTCATTCTACATTTGTGGCTGGAAGTTCAACAGATAGGACTTCTCGTTTGGCTATGAATGCCTCTCAGAAGATAAATAGGAATATAATTACAGTGATAATTGAGATTAGTGAGCCAACTGAGGAGACAGTATTTCACAGGGCATAGGCGTCAGGGTAGTTTGAGTATCGGCGGGGCATGCCTGCGAGACCTAGGAAGTGTTGAGGGAAGAATGTTAGATTGATGCCTATGAACATTACAGCAAAGTGGATTTTAGATCAGGTTATGTGAAGTGTATAACCTGTGAAAAGTGGGAATCAGTGTACGAAAGCCCCTATAATAGCGAATACGGCTTCCATTGATAATACATAGCAAAAATATGCTACAACGTAGTATGTGTCGTGAAGTATGATGTCTAGGGATGCGTTGGATAAAACAATTCCTGTTAAGCCCCCCACTGTAAATAGGAAAATAAAGCCCAGGGCTCAGAGTAGAGGGGTGTCTCATGTGATTGAGCCTCCGTGAAGGGTAGCTAATCAGCTAAAAACTTTAATGCCCATTGGAATGGCGATGGTTATTGTGGAGGAGGTAAAATAGGCCCATGTGTCTACGTCTATCCCAACTGTAAACATGTGGTGGGCTCACAAGACAAAGTCCGATAGTCATTATAGCTCATACCATGCCTATGGGACCAGTCAGTTTCTGAATCAGCCGATTATGATGGGCATTACTGTAAAGAAAATCATGACAAAGGCGTGGGCTGTAATGATAACATTATAGATTTGGTCATCGCCAGGCAGAGCCCTGGGTTGGCTCAGTTCGGCACAAATCAGCAGACTGAGGGCTGTGCCAACTATGCCTGCTCAGGCACAAAATGGTAAATACAGGGTGCCAATATCTTTGTGTTTAGTAGAAAAGAATCAGTGGGTGATTGCCACAGGTAAGATGGCTGAGTATTTAAGCGGTGGATTGTAGCCCCATGCACAGAGGTTAAAATCCTCTTCTTATCAAGTTCCGTGGTGAAGACCACATCAGATTGCAAACCTGAAGACACGGACTCGTCGCCTGCGAGGACTTCCTCCAGCCACCTCCACCTGCTGGCTGGAGGAAGTAGAAGAATATCTGTTGAATAGGGCACTTAGCTGTTAAATAAGATTTTGTAGGATCGAGGCCTTTTCATCTAGAAAGGCTTTAGCTTAATTAAAGTATCTGGGTTGCATTCAGAAGATGTGGGGTAGTATCCTGCAATTCTTAACAGGGGCTAGGTTACTTTCACTCCTGCTTAAAGCTTTGAAGGCTTTTGGTCTAGATTTATCCTAAGCCCCTTATGTTGTTAGGGCTATGATTATTGGTGTGGTGGGTAGCAGTGTTAGCGCTAGTATGGTAGTGATGGATAGGGTTATGGTGGTTTGTGATGATTTTTGTCGTCATGTTGAGGTGCTGTTATTATCAACCTGAGCCCAAGATTGAGTATACTGATAGGCTGGATAGGGCTAGGATCAATAGGATGCATAGGTTGAGATCTGCAATTGGGTAAGGTATGGGCAGGGGTATTTAAAGGGTGAGGGCTAAGGTTAGTGCTATAATTGGGGCTGCCAAGAATAAGAATGGGGAGACTGTAGTGGGGTGGAGAGGTTCTTTAATAAATAGTTTAATACCGTCGGCAATGGGCTATAGCAGACCGTAAGGCCCAACGATGTTTGGGCCTTTTCGTAGTTGTATATAGCCTAACACCTTTTGTTCGATGAGGGTTAAGAATGCTGCTGCTAGCAGGATGGGGTCAATATACACTAATGGATTAATTAGATAGATTAGCAGGTGAGAAGTCATAGCCAAGAAGAGGATTTGATCCTCTGTTGCAAAGGGCTTAGGCCTTTTGCAATTACCAAGCTCTGCCATCTCAGCTTGTCCTATTCTAGGGGGGAGGTTTGTGCTCCTTTACCTATTTTAGTTGTTTTCATTAGGTTGGGGTGGGGCGTACTTGTAGTATTGGCCCCAGCCTTCCGATCCTTTCATACTAGGAAGGGTCACTGCATAGATAGAAACTGACCTGGATTACTCCGGTCTAAACTCGGATCACATAGGACTTTAATCGTTGAACAAACAAACCCTTAATAGCGGCTGCACCATTAGGATGTCCTGATCCACCATCAAGGTCGTAAATCCTTTTGCACTGTTATCCCTAGGGTAACTTGGTTCATTGATCTGTTGCTTTGGGCTGTCGCCCTAGGCTTTAGAGGCAGTGCCCCCATCGACATGGAGGCTTTTTTGTCCTCCGTGGTCGCCTCAACTGAAAACATTAGGATCAGGGGTACTATTACGCTTTTAGCTATTATTCCTGTTGGTATGTAGCATAGCCGATCTTGTGTTTTAAGCTCCATAGGGTCTTCTTATCTTATATGGTTATGCTCGCCTCTTCATGAGCAGGTCAATTTCACTGACTGGAAAAAAGAGACAGTTGAGACCTCGTTATGCCATTCATACATGTCTTCATTTAAAAGACAAGTGATTACGCTACCTTCGCACGATCAAAATACCGCGGCCGTTAAACTTTTGGTCACAGGGCAGGTGGGACCACTAATACATTGTTTGCAAGATGCAATGTTTTTGATAAACAGGCGAGGTTTGTGTTTGCCGAGTTCCTTCTTTTTCTTTTAGTCTTTCCTTGGTGGGCACTCCTGTGTTGGGTTAACAGTTGTATTTTACAGGGTTTTCTTGAGTTTCATTATTATTTTGTATTTCCCTCTTTGGTTGGGTCTGTTATTTGTCAGTGGTGGGTCCAATCTGACTTACGTGTGTGCTTGGAGAAGGTCGTACCTTCTTGTTACTAATTTTAGCATTATTGCTTCTATAGTTGTATAGAGTGGCTCTGTAGGTTTAGGGGATTGTGATTATTTTATCGGGCTAATAGGATGGAGTTTTTTTCTGAGCTTTAATGCTTTCTGTGCAGCTGGCTGCTTTTAATCCCACTGAAACAAACTTCCTTTAGTTTAATATGATCTTTATCCACCTGTTAAAGTTGTGTTTTTTTTCAAGGGAGCTGTACCTCTCTTGACTAACTCTTAAGGTTTTCTTGGTGTCTTTGTTTGTCATAACCTGGTTGACAGTAGAAGCCTTGAGGCTGAACTAATATTCATTTCCTGAGCAACCAGATATTACTAGGGTCTTTAGGTTTGTCGCCTCTACACAGAGATCTTCCCACTCTTTTGCCACAGAGACGGGTTTGCCCTGTTAGACTGTCTGTTGGGCTGCAGGTGCGTGCCTGATACCTGCTCCTTTTCCCCTAATAGTTGAGGGATTAAGGGCATTCTCACAGGGGTGCAGAGACTTGTGTAAATTGGGTTAAAATTGATAGTAAGGCCAGGACCAAGCCTTTGTGCTTTTGGGGCTTTCTAGGGCACATCTTCAGTGTTATGCTTTAGTTAAGCTACACTAGCTATATATTATTTTGTGTGATTGTGCAATAAAGTACACACACACACGTACAGATAGATATCTGCACAACTAGGCACATATGGGTGATTAAAATATATCGATGCAAGTTAGTCCTGCTTTTGGGGTTTGACAGGAAATATAAGGCTTGTTCGGTATAAAGAGGTAGGGGGTTTGTCGAGAATAAACGTTAATACTTTAGTTGTCTGTTAGCTCATTTATGTCAGAAATATGGCAAAACTAGGTCCTGTGAAACATAGGTTATGTATTATTCAAATATGTCATAAAATCATTTATTAATAATCTTCCAAAACATAATATGACATGTTCCACCCTATTGTTCTTCTCTGAAGGAGTTCCCACATGTGCATGAATGGTAACCCAAATAAAAAATACCAAATGTTTATAGGATTCTTGACTTATCACGATTCTTTGATCTGTAAGTTTGTTCAAATTTTCTGTGATTTTGTTTGATATCTATGTTTAAAATATTTGATTAAATCCATTAGCCCTGAGTGTTGTGTTTCTTTTGTGCATCTATATATATATCTATATATATATATATATATATATATATATATATATATATATATATATATATATATATATATATATATAGTGCCTTGCAAAAGTATTCAGACCCCTGACCAATCCTGTCATATTACTGAATTACAAATGGTACATTGAAATTTCGTTCTGTTCGACATTTTATTTTATTTTAAAACACTGAAACTCAAAATCAATTATTGTAAGGTGACATTGGTTTTATGTTGGGAAATATTTTTAAGAAAAAATAATAAAATAATTTGGCAGTTTTCGCGCTTCACTGATAACTTGGCGTGAGGAACTACCGTTCCTCTCAATTTAGCGAAGAGATTAAAATTAGCATGACAGAAGAGTTTGACTTTCTGACAGGAAATTATATCTTTTAGACCAATGTCACTACCTTTCACAAAATCACTGTTGACTTTCTTTGGTCAGTTGCATGCCGAAAAACCACATAAGCCTCTTAGTATTAGAATAATAATCTCTGATGAGTAAAACATTTGTTGAAAGCTGTAGGAATTTGGCTTACCGCCAGACTGCGACGTCCTGATTTACAGGTGGCACCATTAATATGGTTCAATATCTGATCAAATTTCAATTTCAATGTGAAAGTTTAATAGGATCAGAAGGATGATCAATCAATAAACAAAGTTTAACGCTGTAGTATTTATTATAGGAATCTTCTGGAAGTAGTACAAAGCATTCATTTTCCTGGTCTCCTTGGGACCCAAGTTATTTCCACAATAAAGTCATCAAACAAGTGTAAGTCTAGTTCTTAGCATGCTTGTTTGCTGTCTTGACCCACTCTTAACACTGCAGTGCCATTTTGTTACCACAATAGCCAATTTAACAACAATCCCTATTTACAAAACTATCATTGTCAAATATACCTTATAAGGTACTAAAAAAAGTTCTCACAATATTTCACTACACGTTTCTTCTCAATAAAAACTTATCATCCAAATGTTTGTGAAAGTTTATTTTAGTATCATAGTGCTATTCTACCATTCATTATTTAACAGCTATAGATGATACATTCCACTAATACAATGTAAATAAGAATTTAAAGGACAAAATACACAACAATTTCCATAACATACAGTAGGGTTAGTTCTGTATTTTTTATCCTTTGGATTCTATATGGTGGTTAATCAATCAATCAATCAATCTTTATTTTATATAGCGCCTTTCATAGTGGACCACCATCACAAAGCGCTTTACAAGATGCAGTAACAACAAGAAAATCCATAATACTTCAAATAGACAAATCCATGAAAAATGATATACAGTGGAAAGTACATAATACATGAAATAGTACAATAAATACAGTGGAAAGTGCAGAATACATGAAATAGTACAATACAGTGGAAAGTGCAGAATACATGAAATACAATAAATATAGTGGAAAGTGCAGAACACACGATAGTAACAATATGTGAAATAGTTGCAGCAGCTAATAACAGATATCAGACTTAAGGAGCATAGAAAGCAAGAGAGTTAATAGTTAAATGACTTCAGTTGAGTCATCTCAGTTTATAAATAATGTTGGGACATATAAAAAAGCAACACATTGTTCATCAAAAACCCAGAGCGGTAGATATGGGTTAAGCTTCTGCAACCCCAAGTGTGCTAATATACATACTTTAGAAGAAGGCACTTTATATAGCTGAGACACTGCCTAAAGACAAACCAGGTGATCTTGATAAAGGGCCACCCATCAGGTGAGGTGTATCACCAGGTATCTGCAAAATTGACGCTGAATAATAGATACACAGATGGAACCTATAATTGACTTTGTGAGTCAGAATGTTATTGTTCACTCCAGATTGACCCAATGGGAGGTTCCAGCAGAGGTGAAGAGCATGATGACATAAAGAATATACACAGAGAGAAAGAGACCTAGGTGAAAAAAGATGACCAAAGGCAACCAATGCACAAGACCTGAGGAACATCTCACCTAAGAGCAGCTTACAGAATTTTACATGCCCCAGCTCATCAAAAATTAAATATCTGATAAGTCTCTCTTTTCAATCTGTTTTCATTCTCTTTAGCCTTATCATTAATAATAAGGTTAAAGACAGTAGCAATACTTCAGGAAGTACATTAAAATTAAAACAGGAACAGCTGATTATGAAACACAGAAATTGTGTTTACTTTCAAAAAACATTTCTACTCACTTTAAGTTTGTACTATAGAACAGTTAAAGGTTCAGTATCCTAGTGTATCTTTCACAGTGTTGTCCCTGCATATTTCTTTCAATTATAAACCAATTTACTTTATCTGAAAAAGCTTTAGTGCTGTGTTTTGCCATTCTCTCATTTTCTAATTTTTGAAGAAACCGGCTACTAAAGTAGGGTGGTCAAATGTATTTTTAAATCTAAGCAGAAAAAACAGATTTTACGAATCAGTTTTAACCTAACAAAGAAATGTGAAACAAAAACATAAAAAAAGTTTTTAAAACCAATAAAAAAGCCCTTTTATGTGCAAAAATGTGCTCATTATTAAGTGCATCTTGGCTTTACTGAATTTAAATAGCTCAAATAAAATAATACAAATGATTATATCAAAATAACACCACAATTCAAATGAAAAAAAGGTACATATGCTGCATTGTTTTGTTAAAATAACAAATCACTTACTTTCTTGTACAATAAATGCCTCTAAAAACATAATCTCTCACTAAACCATGTGCCAAAAGTGTGAGCCACCCACTGAGCAGTCTGTATTGCAATAGGAATCTTTTTTTTTTTTTTTTAAATTTAGTAAATGCCAATTGATTTTACCCTGTTTTTTCTCCCAATCTGAAAAGTCCAATTGTATTAGGCTCAGCTCACTGCTGACTTGGCAGTGGAAAAGATGAACACATGCTGTCCTCTGAAGCATGTGCTATTAGCCGACTGCTTCTTTTCAGTTTGCAGGCCCTCCATGCAGCCAACCCAGAGCTACAGCATCAGAGGATAATGCAGTTCTGGGCAGCTTACAGGCAAGCCTGCAGGCACCTGGCCAGACTACAGGGTTGCTGATATGTGGTGAGCTGAGGGCGCTCCCTCCCCTTGGGTGTCGCTCGTCCGATTGTGTGGTGGCCCCTAGGAGCCCCCTTTGATGGTTGGCAGTGGATTAGCCTGGACTTGAACCAATGACCTCCAGGCTATAAGGTGCATCCTGCTCTCCACATGGAATGCCTTTACTGGATGTGCCACTCGGGAGCCCCAGGAGTCAGTTTAAATTGGTAATATTTTGTTTACAACATATCAAAATGTGGTCAGTAAATGCTTATATTAAAGTAAATGAACACGTCTCAATAAATGCAACACTATAAATGTTATATTATTTTCAGGTTTAGGCTCATGTGTTGGGCTGTGTTATGTGTTTTCAGATTTAAGCTCATGTGTTGGGCTGTGCTGTGTGTTTTCAGATTTAGGCTTGTCTTGTGTGTTGTGTGTTTTCAGATTTAGGTTCATGTGTAGGACTGTGTTGTGTGTTTTCAGGTTTAGGCTCATGTGTAGGGCTGTGCTGTACGTTTTCAGGTTTAGGCTCATGTGTAGGGCTATGCTGTACATTTTCAGGTTTGCATAGCTGCTCTATAAACGCATCGTTGTCTTTTTCACAGTGGATCGGCTGAAAATAACATTTAAGGTGGTACACTACAGTATTAGATGCATTCCGGTTGAAATTTACTTTTATAATTACTGTTACATTGCTTACATATGCATCTGTATGGAAATAAATGATTAGGCAATGTTAAAAATGAAAATCAATAGATTTATTTTTCTAACATATTTTTGCTGTATGCAAATGTTAGTATTAGTTTGGCAAAAACATTAGACTTACAGGCTGGTGTTGACAAAATTGTCAAGATAAAAGCGAGACGCTGCCTCCTTTTATTTTAGTTTGAGATTATCTTTGTAAACATGTTATTGAAAACTTTGCTACATACAGTATTTCTACTTTTGACATTCACAGAATTGTGGTGCTTATTCAGCAGTTTATGTTCTTTGGTTTATATTTGATTCAAAATGTCATTCTTTTTGGAAAACAGGTGAAATGTATCAAACTTAATTTGAGGTTGTAAGTATGTATCAAATCTGGTGAGAGGTATTCGGATGGACGCTGATGCTACTGTAAAATGATTTAAAACGATTAAAAAAAAAATGATGTTCTTTGCACGTCCATTCTCAATTGATAACACGACCAGACCACTCTTTCTTGGAACATAATTCTTGTTAATGAGCTTCATTTTTGAGAAGGAGTGCTTACAAAATGTCACTGTAACTGGCAGGGTAAGAAACAGCATGCGTGCAGTGCAGATTTCGAGGAAACTCGAAGAGAGAAATTACTTTTAAACCATTCAAAGTAAACCGGGTTTGATACATGATCGAAATGAAAGAAGTGAGAAGTTTGTGTCGTATTGCTTGACTAGAATTTCTGTAGCTGCATACAACTCATCGTCAGTTGCTTTTATCAGTATTGATGACTGAAGAGCTTTGAATGTAGGCACTACTTGATTCAGACTTTCAAAGCACTGTTTAGTCTTTAAGTTTGTGTATATACAATATTGGTTGACTACATGCTTTACTTGTATACATTCATTCATATAAAGGTGAAAGCATTTCATATAATATTTGACAATGTACGATGTGACATTTTGCTTTGTCTTGGCTACCTCTACATAATTGCTGACACTTCAGTGCTGAAAATATTTTAGTTCTGTGTTTGGACAAAGTCTTTTGTCTCCGCAACGGTCGGTTGTAGATATTTTAAATTTGAAATCAGATTTTTGATTTGAAATCCTCATAAAATTCTGGATTTTTAGAACAACATTTTTAGAAAAAGTTATTGTTATAAGTGTTTGGTATGTTCTTTTTTTCACAATTTTTGTATATAAAGAAAACACATCCAGCTCTTTTGTGGTGTTTATATATATATATATATATATATATATATATATATATATATATATATATATATATATATATATATATAATTCATTCCACATCAAAAAACATTATATCATTGGTAATAGCTACTTAATGCATTATTGTGGATATATTTTAATTTATGATTTACGGTTGAGAAACTACAGGGGCTGTAACATAAAGTGATCATATCCATGCCCATAGATGGTCATTTTAATACAGCACTATAGGGTTAAAACCAAAGTTACTAGGGGTAGGGTACTTGGCAGTGTGTGCTGGCTAGTGGAAAGGTTCCGGCTAGTCCTTTAACCCATTTGTCTTTATTCATTAGACCTACTGTTTTACAGTGGCTCTCAGAAGTATTCACCCCCCCTTGGACTTTTCCACATTTTATTGTGTTACAACATGGAATCAACATGGAAACGAATTGTTCTAAATTAATTATAAATACAAAACAGAAAATAATTGATAAATACATAAGTATTCACCCCCTTGAGTCAATATTTGGTACAGACACCTTTGGCAGCAATTACAGCCATGAATCTATTTGGATAAGTCTCTACCAGCTTCTGGACACTGCAACTTTTTCCCAGTCTTCTTTGCAAAATTGTTCAAACTCCATCAAGTTGGATGAGAACCTTAGGTAAACAGCAATTTTCAACTCTTTCCACATATTCTCAATTGGATTGAGGCCCGGGCTTTGATGGCCACTCTAGGACATTGACCTTTTTGTTTTTAAGCCACTCCACTCACTGGGGTCATGGTCCTGGTCTCTTGTAGACTTTAGCAGGTTTTCCTGACGCAGAGAAGCATCCCCATATCATGATGCTGCCACCACCATGCTTCACTGTAGGGATGGTGTTCTCAGGATGATGTGTGGTGTTAGGCAAACATATCGCTTAGCCTTGAGGCCGAAAAGCTCTATTTTGGTCTCATCAGACCATAGAATTTTCTTTCACTTGGTCTCAGAGCCTCCCACATGCCTTCTGGCAAACTCTAGCCGAGTTTATTTCAACAATGGCGTTCTTTTTGCCACTGTCCCATAAAGGCCAGTTTTGTGAAGCACCCAGGCTATTGTTGACATATGCACAGTGTCTCCCAGCTCAGCTGTGGAAGACTGTAACTCCTTTAGTGTTGCCATAGGCCTCTTGGTGGCCTCCCTGACTAGTGCCCTTCTCGCCCATATACTCAGTTTTTGAGGACGGCCTGTTCTAGGCAGATTCACAGTTGTGCCATATTCTCTCCATTTCTTAATAATGGACTTTACTGTGCTCTGGGGGATATTCAATGCCTTGAAAATGTTTTTACAACCTACCCCTGATTGGTGCTTTTGAAAAACCTTATTCTGGATATGCTTTGAATGTTCTTTCGTCTTCATGATGTAGTTTTTGTTAGGAAATGTACTAACCAACTGTGGGACCTCCCAGAGACAGGTGTATTTAAACTGAAATCATGTGAAACACCTTAATTGCACAGAGGTCGACTCCATTCAACTAATTATGTGATTTCTAAAGACAATTGGTTGCACCAGAGCTTATTTAGGTATGTCACAGCAAAGGGGGTGAATACTTATGCAATCAATTGTTTTCTGTTTTATATTTGTAATTAATTTAGAACGATTTGTAGATTTTATTTTTCACTTTGTCATTATGGACTTTTTTTGTGTTGATCAGTGGCAAAAACTCCTAATTAAATCCATTTTGATTCCATGCTGTAACACATTAAAATGTGGAAAATTCCAATGGGGGTGAATACTTTTGAGAGCCACTGTATTTTATTTTCTAAGCATTTTGAACAACAAATTAAAAATGTTCACATGTTTTATTTGTCCCTTTTGAAGTGCGAATGGGTCCCAAAGGCTCGTGGGCCCTGGAGCAGCTGCACCACCTGCAATTATAATAGCTATTCCCCTGGTTTCTACATTTCACCTAACAGTGTTGGGAACTACGAATTAAAAGTGAAATGGTGATTTTGGCTGATTTACTTTGTGAACATGTGAACTATCCTTGCCGTATAGAGAGTCTTTGGCAGTTTTCGCGCTTCACTGATAACTTGGCGCGAGGAACTACCGTTCCTCTCAATTTAGCGAAGAGATTAAAATTAGCATGACAGAAGAGTTTGACTTTCTGACAGGAAATTATATCTTTTAGACCAATGTCACTACCTTTCACAAAATCATTGTTGACTTTCTTTGGTCAGTTGCATGCCGAAAAACCACATAAGCCTCTTAGTATTAGAATAATAATCTCTGATGATTAAAACATTTGTTGAAAGCTGTAGAAATTTGGCTTACCACCAGACTGCGACTTCCTGATTTACAGGTGGCACCATTAATATGGTTCAATATCTGATCAAATTTCAATTTCAATGTGAAAGTTTAATAGGATCAGAAGGATGATCAATCAATAAACAAAGTTTAACGCTGTAGTATTTATTATAGGAATCTTCTGGAAGTAGTACAAAGCATTCATTTTCCTGGTCTCCTTGGGACCCAAGTTATTTCCACAATAAAGTCATCAAACAAGTGTAAGTCTAGTTCTTAGCATGCTTGTTTGCTGTCTTGACCCACTCTTAACACTGCAGTGCCATTTTGTTACCACAATAGCCAATTTAACAACAATCCCTATTTACAAAACTATCATTGTCAAATATACCTTATAAGGTACTAAAAAAAGTTCTCACAATATTTCACTACATGTTTCTTCTCAATAAAAACTTATCATCCAAATGTTTGTGAAAGTTTATTTTAGTATCATAGTGCTATTCTACCATTCATTATTTAACAGCTATAGATGATACATTCCACTAATACAATGTAAATAAGAATTTAAAGGACAAAATACACAACAATTTCCATAACATACAGTAGGGTTAGTTCTGTATTTTTTATCCTTTGGATTCTATATGGTGGTTAATCAATCAATCAATCAATCTTTATTTTATATAGCGCCTTTCATAGTGGACCACCATCACAAAGCGCTTTACAAGATGCAGTAACAACAAGAAAATCCATAATACTTCAAATAGACAAATCCATGAAAAATGATATACAGTGGAAAGTACATAATACATGAAATAGTACAATAAATACAGTGGAAAGTGCAGAATACATGAAATAGTACAATACAGTGGAAAGTGCAGAATACATGAAATACAATAAATATAGTGGAAAGTGCAGAACACACGATAGTAACAATATGTGAAATAGTTGCAGCAGCTAATAACAGATATCAGACTTAAGGAGCATAGAAAGCAAGAGAGTTAATAGTTAAATGACTTCAGTTGAGTCATCTCAGTTTATAAATAATGTTGGGACATATAAAAAAGCAACACATTGTTCATCAGAAACCCAGAGTGTTAGACATGGGTTAAGCTTCTGCAATCCCAAGTGTGCTAATATACATACTTTAGAAGAAGGCACTTTTTATAGCTGAGACACTGCCTAAAGACAAACCAGGTGATCTTGGTATAGGGCCACCCATCAGGTGAGGTCTATCACCAGGTATTTGCAAAATTGATGCTGAATAATAGAAACAGAGATGGAACCTATAATTGACTTTCTGAGTCAGAATGTTATTGTTCCCTCCAGATTGACCCAGTGGGAGGTTCCAGCAGAGGTGAAGAGCATGATGACATAAGGAACATACACAGAGAGATAGAGACCTAGGTGAAAAAGAGTGACCAGAAGCAGGCCATGCACAAGATCTGAGGCTCCTGTTTATGGCAGAAACATCTCACCTGAGACCTGCTTACAGAATGTCACATGTCCCCAGCTCATCAAAAATGAAACATCTGATAAGTCATCTCTTCCTCTCCATCTTGCAGTTTTTCTTTCTTTTGCCACACTAGTGATTAGGCTAAAGACAGCACCAATACTTTAGCAAGTGCATTGAGTAGCATGTAGTACATTAAAATTAAAACAGGAACAGCTGATTATGAAACACAGAAATTGTGTTTTACTTTCAAAAACAAATTTTGAAAATGGCATTTACAACCATTTCTACTCACTTTAAGTTTGTACTATAGAACAGTTAAAGGTACAGTATCCTAGTTTATCTTTCATAGTGTTGTCCATGCTTTTTTTCAGTGATAAACCAATTTACTTTACCTGAAAAAGCTTTCGTGCTTTTTTTTTTACCATTCCCTCATTTTCTCATTTTTCGAGAAACCCTCTACCAAAGCGGCAGAAAAAAAAAAAAAAAAAAAGATTTTAGGAATCAGTTTCAACCTAACTTAAAGAAATGTGAAACAAAAACATTAAAATAAAAAAAAAATTCAAAACAAAAAAAAAACATTTTTAAAACCAATAAAAAATCACTTTTATGTGCAAAAATAAGCTCTGTATTTAACCGGAAGTCCATCTTGGATTTACTGACTTTAAATAGCTCAAATAAAATAATATTTATGACTATATTAAAATAACACCACAATTCAGATAAAAATAAAACTGTAGATATGCTGCATTGCTTTATTAAAATAGTAAATCACTTACTTTTTGTACAATAAGTGCCTCTAAAAACACCATCTCTCACTAAACCACATGCCAAATGTGTGAGGCACCCACTGAGCAGTCCTACTACAGCTAGGAGTCATTTTAAATTGGTAATATTGTTTAGAACATATCAAAATGTGGTCATTAAACACTTATATTAAAGTAAATGAATGTGCCTCTTAATAAATGCAACACTATAAATGTTTCAAAAATGTTACATGGAGGTTACAAAGACACAAAAGCACAATTGATATTTTTTTTATCCTCAATTTGTGTAATAATATGCTGTGTGTTTTCACAGTTAGACTCATGTGTAGGGCTTGCTGTGCTTTTTCAGGTTTGCATAGTTGCTCTGTAAATTCATCATTGTCTTTTTCACAGTGGATTGGTAGAAAATAATATTTAAGGAGATACGCTACAGTATTAGATACATTCTGGATGAAATGTACTGTTATAATTACTGTTACATTGCTTAAATATGCATTTATATGGAAATAAATGATATGGCAATGTTATACATGAAAATCAATGGATTTATTTTTCTAACATATGTGCCTCGAATCTCGAGACACAGATGGGGGGTGATGGGGGTTAAAATGACAATACTGTAGTTATTCATACTGTAACAATCTCGGTTAACGCAGGCAGGCGCATCACACAGGGTGAGGCAATCCACATACAGGTGGAGGGCGGGCGCGAATCCAGGACCTCTCGCACTAAAGCATAACACTGATACCACTGAAAGAAAGAGCCGGCTCCATTGCAAGGAGTGTATATCGGGCTTATATCTTCGGGTGTGATTATGTCACCTACCAGCCCTACTGCTGCCTTCCCCCGTGCATGCTACAATACGATTTTCCTTTGTAATGATAAAATAAGTGCAAGCCTACACATTTTATTTGTTGAACTTTATTCATATATCCTTACTTGATATTTATAAATATTGTAAAAGTATAAGGAAGAAAAAAACATGAAATCCATTTTATCCAGTGATATGCTTGTCAAATATGTACTGCAAAGTATGGTGGCCTCATAAGTCCAAAGAACAACACACACTTAGCCTGTGTAGCCTTAAGCATTTTACACTTAAAATAAAAAGCATTTGAGGATTTTTTAAACTAAATATTTTGTGTAAAAGGACAATTTTAAATATATACCAATTCAGAGTAGAATTAGTGGGGTTTTGTTTTTTTGAGGCAAAGGCTTTTAAGAAAAATGTGTGCTTTTACGATACTACTGTAACGACCCTGGCGATGGCAGCATCCTGGACATTGTGTTTGTCTTGTTTGTTCCATCCCTGTGGCAGAAACACAATGAACCTTGGTTATAAATCTCCCACCCGACCTGTGAGGGTACTAAGCGGGGAGTTTTTTTTGACGGGCTGACCTGGTCGGGAAGTCGATCAGTCTGGAAAAAGACGAGACTCTGTTGCAAGAACATATCAACCTGGAAGGGAAACATTGTAGCAGCTGCAGGTTGTAAAGCCAGCTGCTTTCATTTAACAAGGGGTCATGCGTGAGAGCATATAAGTAGGGCCAGCGAACACAGCGTGGGAGACTGACAGCTATGGGAGCGCATCACAAATGCAGCCATAGACTATAGACTAATATACAATTATATCAACTAGAAGTGCGTATTAAAATATTTACGTATGTTTGAGTTGATTTTGTTTTACTAAGGTCTAAAATTGCAACACAATGAAACGTGCCTGTGGCAGGCTGGCAAGTGGATAGAGGCCCAGAGACAGACTGCAGTTCAAAAAAATTATGTTTTTATTATAAATTAACACAAAATAAAAGGGCACAAGGGCCAAATAAAATATATTTAAACACAAATAAAGCAAGACAAAAAAAAACAAACTTACAAAAAATAAGTTTTCCAGGCTCACCAACACCAACACCAACACCAACACCAACACCAACACCAACACCAACACCAACACCAACACCAACACCAACACCAACACCAACACAACACCAACACCAACACCAACACCAACACCAACACCAACACCAACACCAACCTGCTTCCTCAGCTCCCTCCTCCCACATGAGAAACAGAGGCCTCCTTTTATGTCAGGTGGCTGGACGCTGATTGATCGTTAATTAAACTAATCATCTAATCAACCCCAGCCACCTGAACATAATAAACCCAGGCAGGTAGGGGAAATTAACCCCATCCCTGCCAATTTCTAAACGGCAGAGCTTTGCTCTGCCACAGTGCCATATTAAAAAATATAATTTCTTAAAATATAAAACCAACACCACGAAATAAGATTTTTTTTTTTTTTATTTAAACATTAAACACCCATAAAAACGCAATCGATTTTATTATATACTAGGTGATTTTTTAGAGTTGACCATACAATGCCGTTTAGACTTAACCGCTGTGTCACACTCCGCGGCACCCGGGTATATTCTCTTTATTTTGGACTGACCACAAAAAAAACAATATAGTACACACTCAAACATTTTTTAAAAGTACACAGTACCCTCTGACTTTTTAATCCCATTTGTCAGGAAGAAATTGCCCAGTTAGAACATTAAAGAACACCTCAATTTAAATATTTGGGGCGCTTTTTTAACACCACCAACTACCTACAAACAACACAAAAATTTCACAATTTTGAATTATTAACCAACCTTTTGAGGCCTTAGAGATAGAGGTGTTGGATTAAGTGATGCGCGGATGTTTTCACTGGCGCCTGGCGTTTTTTTTTTCAGTCTTTGCTAGATTGATAAATCACAACGCTTTAAAAATGACTCATTTACATATTTGCTGGGTGGACTTAGTGCACAGATGACACGGCTCACCTGTGGCTGCATCGGTGCCGCACCTACACGATGACAACACCCCACATGTCAGACAGGGAGGTGTCCGATTTTTAGGAGGACTGCTTCTTTGCATGAAAGTTAGATCCTCCCATTTTAAACGCCAATTACTTCGGAGTAAAGTTTAAACTGATTTAATAAAAATAAAAGTGGCTCTTTATTATGAAAGCTTAGGATTGACAGGTGCTTAAAACAAAAAACAAGATGGCAACCTGCCAAACAATAAGCTAATTCTGGTGCGTTAAAAAGCCTTTTTAAACGTTTAAAAACATTTTTTGGAGTGTTTTCATTTTAGATATGTTTAAGTTAAATGAAAACTGTTTGCAAAAGCCAGTTCATTGTTTATTTTATTAAAATCTAAAATTACAATTGACCTCCCTAATATAAGGGGGGCGGAGACTCGTAATCAGTTCCTTGGCTTGGTTTGTGAACTTGAACCTGAAGGACCGTGAGAGATGCAGTAACCTCTGCTGAAATAAACCTGTGTTTTAAAAATATTTGAGAGTGTTTTATTTGTTTGTGTCTGTTAGGAATTGTGTGTGTTTATAAACCACCAGATGGCTAATATATATCCGGAGCTGTCGCCTTGGGCCAGCACAAAGCCGGATCAGCACTTTCACTTGTATCACTGTAAACTGTGTTGTACCACTATCACTAATTCACACACTGAACAGACTTGTGTATGTGTTTTGTGTTTAATGTGGGTATAAAATAACAACTGTTACTTCGGGACCAGCCCAGGGATTATAAATGTAAGTAATACATGCCGCTGTCATAGGGCCAATGTAATGATGTTTACTGGGTATGTATCAAATCTGGTGAGATGTATTCTGGTGGATGCTCTAAAATAAAGAATTAAACTGCATTTCTTACTCCTGGCTCTTTTTGTGAAGCCCATGCAATACATGACATTTTGTTTTTTCAATGCCTTGTAATAAGAATAGTCTAATGTCCCTAGCTGCTACTGTAAAATGATAAAAAAAAAACCATGCTCATTGCACGTTCATTTTCGATTGATAATAAGGGATAGTGTTAAGCAAGGCATAGTGAGGATTTGCTACCATTCTGGAAATTAGGTAGCAAAATCATCTTAAGGCCGTTAAAAATGTATACTGTAGCATAAGGCTTCAGCAAAATGTTACTGCATAAAAGGTAGTAGCAAATTAAGAGTTGGGGTAGCAAAATGCTACCAAATATATGTTAACTTCAAGCCTAGAATTAAGCTTTCAACACACTTTACAGGACATTGAGTGTAAATAAATCATGATCACAATGCATTAAATGCTATGAACCTATCAATAACACTTCATGCTGTCCTGAAGCGACAAACAGCTTCAGACTGTGGGTCTCCTCCTGCTTCTCCTCGTTAGACAAATGCATTTTGCATTCCATTTGAAGTTTAACTTTGTTCTTTCCGCCTGGTCATTTTGGAATGAAGAAATGTCCTTGTTACTTTTGTGAATGCACTTAATCTCCGTTGTCCAATCTTTATTAAATCTTCTTCATTCCGTGAATGGAGGACACACAACGCTTCCCCATTTTGGACATTCATGCCTGATGCTATAGCAAAAATGCATCATTCATGGATATGTGGAAAAGGTTTACGTTTGTTAATATTAATTTAACTAGAAGTCAACGAAAACATATTTGCAAGCTCTTAATTAATATTTTTGGTTTGTAAAAATTCAATACTATCATGTACGCTACTTATATTTGACATATACATTTTTATCAGTATATAAAACAAGAAGTATGTGGACTAAATGGTTTTTGCTTCACAGTGAACTTTACAACAAAGTTTGCAGATGACATTCATAAGTACCTGTTTTATCTCTTTAGTTTGAATGACATTGCCAAAAAGAATTGTTTTTATATATCTGCTGCTTAATTTATTGGAAGAGTACCCAAACTGCAAGGGCAACGTTGTTTTGAATACAGTTGAGCTTTTTGCTGCTTTAATTTAAAGACGTGATTAGCCTTCATATCTAACAATTAATATGTGTAGGAAATTGTTTGAGATTTGGGGGGGGGGGCAGATTTCAAATTTATTTTTAAAAAAAAATCTAAATGAACCAAAAAAGTTGCTCTCCTCTTATTTACATTGACAAACATACTGGCAGTATCTGGCAGTCACAAATTGTCAGTTCTCTGTTTAAATATATGCAGCAGCATGTACAGCAGTGGTTCAGGCTCTGTTGAGTCTTGATGCATCTTAGAGTGGAAAAAGTCCTCTTCACTGCTGCTGTTGTTACTGGCGCGGTCAAGAACAAACAAAGAAGTTTGTCCACCACACTAAGCAGTCTCTTGCAGATAGGCTGAGCCTCAAAGATGTCACATAAAGTCTGGATTCAGGTAACCTGTGAAAAAAATGCATGATTTGCATTAAAGCATATATAGATTTCATTCATGGTATATATAGATTTCATTCATGTAAGCCCTGACTGTGCAGCACCTACTATCATACAAATATATTTATAGTACTGAATAACACATTGTAATGCATACCAATAAAGGAGAATATTTAAATATTAAACAAAATTCTGAAATATACTTTATTAAATACAGACAAAACAGTGGTCCTACTACTTGCTGCACAGATTCTGCCGTTCAACATCCTCAACCATGGTGAGCTGACTGGCCAATTTGCTGAAGTTAATGTCATTCTTGAATTGTTTTTTTACTGACTCACTAACAACGCAGTCCCTTCCATTGGCAGCAGACAAGAGAATAGCTTCTATATCCATTAGCACTAAGACGTTTTTCTGGTCAAATTGCCTCACAATTATTGGCAGGGTTGATTCTGAGTTTAATGCCAAAGCAAAACAAGGTTTGTTGCTCCCTGCCTTTGCCTCTTTGCTGCTGGGCCATATTTCAGTTATCTGTGACAACATATCATGTATGAAATTATATAATTACCCACAGTTTATAAAATGTAATGATCAACCCTATTACATGTTTCTCTGAAAATGTGTTTCAGGCATTTAATATTGAAATTAGTACAGAAAAAATTGAATGAAGAATAAGAAAAATATGCTTATGGGTGCATAATAATAATAAGGATAAGGCGCCATAATATTCATAATAGTGATGACTTACTTAGCAAAGAAAAAAAACTAAGGAAATCTGTGGGATCAGTTAGTACTTAAAACTGTTTTTGTGACATTGTATCTTATCTGCAGTGACAGTAACTTGATAAATAAAATAGGCTCATAGCGTCTTCTGAAATATCACCCAAAAAGAAAAAAAATATATATCATATTACGGTCATTTAAAATTAGACAAACATTCTCTAAGCTATTTACTGATCATCTGTAAGAGGCTTAAATCTTCAAGAAGACTTCCTTGCAAGTGAAAAAAAGGCATATTGTGATTTCTGGTTTCGTTACACTGCTCTCATTGGTTGTTCTTAAGTCGTGCATCAACAAATTACCATTATTTCTCTGGGACTAGAAAAATGTAAAAAAACAAAAAATAAATTGTGGTGTCAATTTCTGTGGTGCCCAACATATTTTGTTTCCTGTGATTACTGGGGGGCCAAAAGATAGTTTGGGCCCCCAAAACAAAATATTAGTGGGGCCTGGCCCCCCTTGGCCCCTGTGATTCCTACGCCTTTGCATTTGTATCGGTTTACCACAATCTGTTCTTAGGGATCAAGTCATTTTTGTTTATTAATGCAAACAAATAAATAAGCAATACCGCTCTCCTTTAGATTCCCTCCCATATTTTCACAGTATTGAATATTGATGTTACTTATTAAAAGGAATACAGTATGTGCAAGCCTAGATCGACACATTAAAAAAGTAGCTTGTAATAAGGCTTTCAGTACCCCCACTGAAATTTGTTCCAGTGCTACTGCTTCCAAATGCAAAAAAAATGTTCTTTGCCTAAAATTAAGCAGTCTATAAACGCTCCCCTTTCTCCTTGAATTTTCTTCTGTTTTCTCAATGATAATATCAGCTGCTACTAACATAAGATCCATGTTGAAAGTCAGGGTGGCTGGAACTGAAGGGCTGTAACACTACTTGAGAATGAGAACAGAGGTTGTCAACTGACCTTTAGTCATCCTGATTGGTAAATGGGATGCATTGGTAGGCATTCAAAATTGTGTACAAAAGACAGCATAGATTACACAAATATGGACTGGAGATTAGGTATATAGTGGAAAACTATTGTCCCCATTTAGGGAATTATATTGCCTTAATCCAAAAGCTATAATGCCTGAAGTCCTGGAGGACACTATCAACACTAGGGGACAATAGTTTTCCACGGAACCCAAAATATGCAGTGTTGAGGTTCTTCTGCAGAAATCTGAGGAAAATGCATTTCCGCCATAGTTTTTATTTGTGATTAGAAAAGTGGGCATGTTAGTGAAGGTCAAAGTGGTTGCTGGGAGAATATTTACCATTGCTATGGAAGAATTATATGTACCGTTGCTATGAGTATAGACTGTTGTTAAGGACTTTGGGGGCTATAGTGCAAATTATAATCTGTCACATGATGATGCCAAATATGCACGGTGCTGTTGAGGCAGGAAGTAATATTGCACTAATGCAAGGGGGAAATTTAGCTAGGCCTCGTTGTATTGTTTTGTGTTAATTCCTGCTCTTCATGAAAACAAGATGTTAGTGGTATTTTTAATATCTACAGAGTAAACAGGACCTAGGCAGCACAGTGTCCTTGAAAAACATTTTGGGTAACACCACTTTTTGAAGTATGTGGTTTACCATGGAGGTCCCCCATCTAAACAGGCTCAATTTTGCTTAGATTTAAACAACACACAAGATAATGCCCCAAGGTGGTTGCAAACAATGTTTTCACATTTTAAATCTGGTTCCATATAGGTGGTGCTGTTGTATGTGCTATGCAAATGTATATTTTATCATTGAAATACTTTGCACATAGCATTGTTGCAGTCAAAACAGAGTAACAAAAATCAAAAAGTCCCAACTGCTCAGTGAAACAAATGGAATTTCAAATGGAGCCACATACTGCCTTATAGGAAGCTGGTATTAACTGACCTTGGGTTAACTCTAATGGAAGCCATTGTTCTACATTTCCTCCTAAATATAAAATAATTACTGCCAGTAGCAGATATCAATATGTGGGAGTACTTACACACAAATTATAAAGGTCCAGCTTTGTCTATATATAGTTTTATTTTCCTGAAATGAAACAATGAGTAAAGTTACTTTTTTGTTCCATGTCCAGCTGCACTCTAAAGTTGGCTGCTTTGCATTTAATCCTTTAATGACTAAGGTGTTTCCATTAGAAGAAACTTCCCTGTAGGTCTGAGACTGACTTGGTGCTAAAGATCCGATCCCTAGACTGTCTAATTTTCAGATTACGCATTATGTTTCCCATACTGGTACATTTGTGAGTTACAAAGACAGAAGGTGGTGGTATGTTATTGACATGACAGAACAGCACTTGTTAAGAGGCCACTTTGATTTCATATATTGTTACTTGTGTTGAGTGTTTTGGAAACTGTACAAAACACTATGCACCTGGCTAATATTAAGTTTGTGACACGACTTTTCAAAGCACTTTATTACATCAAACGTTTCATGTCTAATGCCCTTGGATAATTAGCAGTCACAGGGAAGGACGTTATTTTATTTAGCAATCCGTTTACAAGCCAGATTTATTTTAGATGTGTAGTTTTAAATCTTTAAATAGGATTAGATGGTATTCAGCAAATAGTTATTTTTTGTTTAAATCATATCACAGGATTCAGTTTATCTGCATGTTGATATTTTACATCTTTAAACCAACTCATTTATTTCAAAATAAATAAATTCCTTAAAATGTATGACAATATGTTGAAAGTCAGAGCTACAAAATGTAAGAGTGTTTTCATCATGGCACTGAAATTTGTAATCCTAGATACAAATAAAGTTTTTACAGTACAGGCAAACAAATTGCCGGCTGAGATGAGTGGCCTTCTCTTCACTAATAAGCCTGGGCACAATGCTGCAGCTACTTTAATGCAAGGTGCTTCACAATTTTGATATCTACTCTCCCAGTTGTCTTGGTTATAACATAGTTATAACCCAACCTGCCTTCTGTCACTGATGGGCTGGATTCTTATCCAATCACTTCCCGCAACATCTACTGTACACTAAACCCAGCCTAGTGACATTAAAAACAACCCAATAAAAAGAACATAACCAGGGACTAATTTAGCAGAGAAACCCTTAAGGTTATTAACTTGACAGTTATCAAAGTGACAGACACAAACCAAGCCTGAAAACCTATTCCTCCATTGACAAGTAGCAACAGCCATGCTGTCCATGTACAGTATTAACACTATAGAGGATACGACACTACAGTAATTTATGTCGACATTTGACAAACTAGGTCTACACTTTAAAGATTTTTTTAAAAAACGTTTACATTATTATTTTTTTTTTTTTCAGAAACTAATAAATTAGTAATATTCAAGGCAATCTAAATCTGGAAAACAGCCAATCAGGAATTGGATTGGTAGTTTTTAGAGCAAATAGAATTGCGGTTGGAGTGCCCTGGAGTCTGTAAGACAGTCACTGTGTAATAAACTCAGTTTACAGACTTTGCTGAATAAGATAAGGTTGTGGGAGTCTGCTCTGGTAACAGCAGCCAGAGCACTTCTGTCTGAACCTGGAAAATCAGAGCTCGATCTTCAGACTCTGACCTGTATTATGATAAGGGCATAACTTCCCATCAGATCCTTACAACTGCAACAAGTTAGAATGTGTGGATCAAGCTGTTTTGGCAGTTAACATGCAGTTTCCATTAAAACTTTAAAAGCAAACAAACTAGTGCTATTTATAAGACAGAGTTTAGGACTGTCTGTGTTTACCATTGTTTTCCCATTTAAAAGGGCATGTGCAAAAATACCAACAGTTTGCTGACAATGCGCATTTTACTACATCTAGTAATGGCAGACAAACTGTGAGACAGTTGTTGAATGTGAAAAGGAGTACAAGTAGGGGTATGTGACTGGCATCAAACAAGTGCAACCAGTGAGAGAAAGCCTCCACCTGTCTTTCACATCCCAGGTTAGTGTGAAGGAAACACATTAATTCATTGCCTCCTTGGGAACCAAAGTGAAATAGTTCCCCAATTAGACAATCTCTTCTTCAAGTTTACGTGGTAAAACATAGGTAAGCATGGTAAAGCATGAAGAAGGATAGATAGGCATGCCGAATTCATAGTATAATAATGGAAAAAAAATACTTATCAACACAATCTTACTTCTCCACGAGGAGAGAGAGAGAGAGAGAGAGAGAGAGAGAGAGAGAGAGAGAGAGAGAGAGAGAGAGAGAGAGAGAAAACTGTCAAACTGTCTGGTGGCAGAGAAAGTGCTTTTTTTGCAGTATTTGTATTATTACACTCATGAAGTTTTAGTTTGTTGGATAAAGATTTGCAGATAAAGAAGAAAAAAAGTCATACCTGGAAAGGAAATAGTCTATGGATATATAATAATAATAATAATAATACTAATAATAATAATAATAATAATAATAATAATAATAATAATAATAATAATAATAATAATAATAATAATAATAACGTGTCCAACTGTAAGTGCTAGCTGCAAAGCAGAATTGTCAAATATTTTTTTCTCCAAAGTAATCCATCATGAAGGGAGAATGACCTGGCCTGTTGCATCCTTCAGCTGCAGTGTGGAACAGAGGTCTGCTGTCCCATCATTCTGTCATCGCTGTTGTCTTCCCAGCTCTGAGATTAAACAAACCTGGAGCAGCCGTGAAGGAAAACGGCATGCTCTGCACCAAGGACTTATGTAAAAAATGTTTCAGTCTTCAGGTAATTTGCTATGTTCAGACTCCTTTCGTTATTCACTTCAAAGCTTCAGGGTAAATGAAAGAGATGAAAAAATTGTATTTAAGTCTGGGGAGAGATAGACAGATCTACATTCTTGTGAACTGATGTGGTCTTGCTGATAGGTGTCTTTCTCTCTGTGCCTTGAACATTTCAACCTCAATGTAAATCTTAAGGAGATCTCTTAACACAATTCGTCAGATATGTAGTAAAACAAAAATTGGCGGTTGGTGTTCCAGTGGCATGCGGTGACAGTACTCATGTGGCGCTGGGGTACAAACTAGCTCAAAATAAAATGTGCAAGTTGAAATATAATCATTCTTGGACCTGTATATTTTTAAAGCACTTTAGTACCCCAGTAGGCAATATGATTTTTTAGATCACATTAAATAACATTATTTTTGAGTTGTGTCAGACTAGGCCCTTGATTCTAGAGTTTCAGTAGTTTTTAACATTTTTTGTTTACTTTTGGTGGATGAAGAGGTTTGACAGTGGGAACAGAGGTCGCCCATTGAGCTTCAGTGTTCCTGATCAGTTAGTTCCAGTGACATTAAAATGTGTACATATACCAACAGAATGTAGTACACTTTTTTCAACAACGACCATGTTACGATTAGGGCTACCAAATGTGATATTATGCACAGGCTGAATTTTCAATAACAGAAATATCATAACTAATATGATATATTAACAATGCCATACAATGCCACCCTGCCGCCAGAACTAACTTGAAAAGGCTATACACACATGATCTGCATAAAAAAGTAAAAGCTCATTGTGTACTAATAACACAAGTAAAATTCACTAACAGAATATAATACTAGACTAACCAATATCATATCTGCCCCCATGTGGAGTGGATTTATTCTGAAAACATATTGATGTTGTTTGTTTTTTGACGGTAGTTTAATGCAACCTGTTTAGTCTAGTATGGGGGTGATATTCCTAATCTCTTTGTAGGCTTTTATTATGTAGCTTTAAAACCAGATGTGTGGAGGGATCTGTACTTTTATGTACCATCATCAGTGGCTAATGGAAGTCTGTTCTGTGGACATTAAATGGTTCTTTTGTGTAGTTGAGAAGGGTATACCGTAAACACTGGGGGCCTACTCACGGCATGTACGTTTTCTACAGATAATGAGGGCAGAGGCTGCATGCTCAGATGATTAGACTACCCTTCATATTTTGATAAAATCATTCATTTTAAGACCGTTTTTATACCAGATTTGAAATGTCTAATTTGATTGTTGCCTCACTGCTAAAAACCCATTTACTAATCAGGTGGAACCTAAGCAACTGTCGTTACAATACTGGTTGTCTGATCAATGGTAAAGGTGATTTAGCCCCAGCCCACAGCCCACATTCTGAATACTTTTGCAAGGCACTGTATATATATATATATATATATATATATATATATATATATATATATATATATATATATATATATATATATATATATATATATATATATAGATAGATAGATAGATAGATAGATAGATATCACAGTATGTTCCATATGAGATCTGTTCAATCAAAAGAATATGTTTTACCTACTGATTAAGGACACTTTCATATAAAGGGAACATATTAAAATGAATGTATGTTTCATATAAGCATACTTATATAAATCACAGTGTATTCTGTCAATGTTCTCATAATTTCACTTATGTGAAAAATTGTACCTGTCCTGTTTCATACGAGCAAAGTCATATGAACCATATTTTATTGTAGTAAAATATGGGAATTTCTTATTAGGTGAAATATTAAAAAATATACTTTAAATATGATTAGGGCTTCTGATTTTCGGTGGTTTACCCTGTATACTCTCCTTTAAGAATTGAACTGATACCTATTAAGCCATTCGTGTACATCAATCACAACTGAGTAAAACTGATTTAATTTACTTTTTTTTTCTTCTGTGAAACAACTTAATGGGCTTTTAAAACTGACCAAGCCTTCATTTTACGTTTCTGTCGCTATGCTGTGTCGCTGTTGCATTTAAATGAAAAAGTAAGATTTACGATTTAAAAGCCCATTTAGTTGTTTCACAGAAAAAAAGAAAATTAAATCAATTTTACTGTTAACACGTTTCTCAGTTGTGATTGAGATACACAAATGGCTTAACAGATACGAATTGCATTTTTAAAGGAGAGTAGAAAACTTGTGGTAAAAGACCTATCCATCATTCACATAAGCACACTTGTTTAAATGATATAAGCACTACGTGCAAATAAGGCCAGCAAGAAAATACTGCTTGCATACAAACCATATACATATGTGACAAGACAAGGGTATATGAATAGAAAAAGACAAGACAGATGAACAGGCTCAGAATGCTTAGGAAATTTAATATAGCAAAGCCCAAATGGCATCTGCTTCAACACTCTAAAAATAAGGAGAGTCACAACAGAGGAGCGGTGTCCCTCTGACGGTGACCACCAGTCCTTGTGTCTCCCCCCCACACCACCATCCCATCCCCAGGACTCCCCCCCATATTTACACAAGCATAACCCCCCTCCTCCATGTCTCCCCACATTTATAACAACCCTACCCCATATATTTAATTACCCCTTTTTACTGAGTTACAGGTTACCCATGATCCAGTGCACTGCGCAACTAATTTGCATATGCCCCAACCACAACTTTTTTTTGTAATTTCACCAATAAAGCTGTGTTCTATTCTCATATGAAAACATATATAAAAACACCTTTACGATACAATGACGGCCATTTAGGTAACTTGACTATTTAAACACATACACACACAAATGCACATTCTTACAAATGTATGTTTAAAAAAAAATAAAAACAATATGCACAATCTTCACCAAGCTTTACATATGTTTTGTGATAAGACTTCCAGAAAATCAGTTAATCTTGACATATTCACTGCATCTGTCCTTATTAGGAAGTGCACTTTTACTTATCAGAAATACATTTATTTTCAAATGCAACACACACAACTTGAATAGCTATGGAAATGTGAGTAATTTATCATGACAACACAGTCCTCCTTTTGTTTTTTAACAAATTAGAGACTAATTTACAATTAAAATGCTTCCGTTTTAAGGACCATCTTAAGAACTTGTTGGAAAACTTACTTTCCTCGTAACCTGGGGTCCAACCGAACCCCAGCAATAAAACAACATAAAACTAACAACTGGGGTAAATGAATGAATGCAAGTGTGCATATCAACATTTTATTTTGCTTTTACTTTATATCAAACGATGGATAGAAGTAATGTGTTCTTTACGCTAGGCAAAATGGATAAGACTGTCATTGTGCACAGCTGTCTCCTAGCAAGTGAAGACACCACTGTACGCAACACAAACCTAGCCTAAGACACCATACAGACCCCAAACCTAAAACAATTTGGTAAATTCAACCTGGCCACCTGGACTAGAATTATCCTTTGCATAGTATAACAGGATGGGTGCCCGACAGCTACCTAAAAAACAAACAAAAATTGGGACTTCTGTTTCCGCTTGTTATGAAGTAGACGTGACCAGAGAAGCTCCCGATATTTTTGCATTTATCACATAAAAAAGCCTGTTATACTTGGTTTCATACTATTTTTTTTCTTTGTTTGTTTTGTTTTAACTAACTGATCACACTTGTTACAGTTGTTATAATTTAGTTTATGATTAATGTTTTTGCCTCCTATTCCCAATATCCTAAGCCCAAATTATATTTTGCACAAATCAAGGTGTAGATATGCCTATCCAGTACACATTGTTTGGTTATTCTCATATATGGCTGTTATTCCTGTGACAATGTTTTTATTTTTTTCTGTTTAAATATTTGCATACACATTTTAGCATTGCCATGCACTATCAATCGTTTTTCATACAGTGTCAGGTTATTATTAGTGGGATCTACTGAGGGAGTGGGAGGAGAGGGAGGGAGGAGGAGAAAGAAAAGTGGGCAATTTGTGCTTCTATTTTTATATATATATATATATATATATATATATATATATATATATATATATATATATATATATTATATTACTTAAAGAAGGAAATGGTGGTGATATCTATTATTGTCTGTTATCATAACTGGTAGCAGTAATGTTGTTGCCATTATTATTGTTATCACTGCTACTTATTGTTGCTGTTGTATTGTTATCACTATTTGACTTTTAAGGTTTACTTATATTATCAGTGCTTTTAGAGCTATAAGAATAGTGGTATATATTCTGAACTAGTGCCCTGTGTAACACACTACATGTAAAGCTTTTGTGGGTTTGTCGGCATTTTGTTTGGGGAAATGCTAGGGTAGGGTGGATGGATGTAGGGTCTGTCTCTTGTCTCTTTCTATCTCTGTCTCTTTTCTCTATCATATGTTTGAGTTACACAGGGTTTGTATGGTTATATAATCGGGATTAAAATAGAATTATCTTCATAGTATGAATTATTACTCATGTCCTCTCCAAAGCCACAATGGCACATAGTAAGAATACTATAAGAGGTGACAGTACTCTCAACTATATTATCTGGAATGTGAAAGGACTCAATCATCCAGTAAAGCGCAGTAAGATTCTGTCAGATTTACAGACCCTTAGTGTTAGTATTGCTTATCTTCAAGAAACTCATCGCATACACTAGATCACTCTTGCTTGCTTAGGAGTTGGTATTTCATTCCAATTATCACACCAAGTCCAGAGGCACTGCAACTCTAGTACACAAAAATGTCCCCTTTATACCATCTCAGGTGCAATCAGACCACCATGGTCGGTATGTTACAGTCACTGACAAGCTTCACAATGTCCCAGTTATCCTTACTAATGTTTATGCCCCTAACTGGGATGACAGTCAGTTTATTAATAATTTCCTCCTTACCCAACTTAAATTCCTATCATTTAATTTTGGGTGGGGTCTTTAACTGTGTCCTGCACCCAACTTTAGACCGTTCTTCCACTAAAACTTATTCCCTTTCCAAGTCGGCCCTAATTCCTCGATACATTTAAGGTTGTTGACCCATTGCACTTTCTTTTTCCCACCTCGGAAGTACTTTTTTTTCTACCAAGTAAACTACTTCCATCAGTCAGAAACTGTACTTATGATAGTATAATAATATCTGATCATGTATCCCTAGTACTTGAACTTGCTTTTCCGAACCATGACATGCCTCGTCCCAGGCATTTAACAATGCTTTGCTTTCTAGTTCATGAATTCCGAGATCATGTTTTTTTTTAGACCTTATAGCACTCCCTATGTGTCACATTCCGTGCTGTAGGAAGCACTAAAGGCTTATATCCGGGGTCAGATTATCTCTTACACCTCGCACATTACTAAACAAAGTACAAAACACCTCTCTGAGCTCACCAAACTTATTTTACAGCTGGACCACAATTATGCAAACTCTCCAACACTAGATTTATACAAACAAAAGATAACTCTCCAAACTGAATATGACCTTCTTACCACGTCTTAAGCAGAACATCTACTAAAGAAATCTCGGCATAGGACCTACAAACCTGGAGATAAGGCTGGTAGAGCTCTAGCTCATCAGCTTCGGCATTCAGCTGCATCTCGATTGATTACACAAATTCACACTCACTCATATTCCACAACGATTGACCAGCAGATTAGCAATGCGTTAAAAAAATGATACTATTTATTCCTCTGAATCAACTGGAAATTCCTCTTTAAAGATGAATTTTTTGAAAATTTGGATAGTCCATCAATTAATTCTCAAAGGCACTTGAGGAACTCACTCAGGTAATTAGGTCAATGCAAAGTTCTAAAGTTCTGGGAGGCTGTTCTGCAGAATAATATAAGAAATTCTGCCCACAACTTTTCCTTTTACTAAAATCGTTATTTCATGACTCTTTGAACTTTGTCTCTCCCCCCAACTTTCTATCAAGCATCTATATCCCCGATTTTGAAGAAAATCCCCCCCCCCCCCCCCCCCCCTTGACTGCACCCTTGACCTCTTATTGTTCTGTCTCCCTTTTAAATGTGGATGCAAAAATCTTAACCTCTGGCATCTAGATTGGAATGGGTCTTGCCATCAATAATATCCCCAGATCAGACTGGCTTTATCAAGGGTAAGCATTCATTTTTTAACTTTTGATGCCTTTGTAACATAATTGATACCACAGACTTCTCATCACCCTTGCTGAAGTACTGATTTTCCTTGATGCAGAAAAGGCTTTTGACCGCGTGGAGTGGGACAATCTTTTTGCTACATTGGACAAATTTGGCTTTGGCCCCAATTTCATGGGTGAAGTTACTGTATTCTTCCCCTCTAGTGTCTATTTGCATTAATAATACACAATCTAACTACTTCCCTCTCCATCACAGCACCAAACAGGGCTGTTCCCTTTCCCTTATGCTGTTTGCTATAGCAATCAAACCTCTTGCGATTTCTCTGAGGATGGATCGGGCCAACCATGGTATTGTATGGGGAGGAAAGGAACAAAAGGTCTCCCTTATGCAAATGCCATCAGTATCTTACAGATTCAACTATCTCCCTCCCACATGTTATGTTAAATTTGGAACAACTTGTCAAGATTTCTGGATATAAGCTTAATTTTTCTATAAGTGAACTGTTTCCTATCAATACGTCTGCTCTACACTATTCTTGTAATTCCATTTAAAGTAACTACCAGCAATTTCATATACCTGAGGAATTATGTAACTCGGCTCCTTCAAATATTTTTAAAGCTAACTTCACCCCTTTGTTAGAACACACTAAATGGGATTTTGGCAATTGGTCTATTCTTCCCTGGATCACTTGCTGGGCTTATTAATTCGGTAAAAATAAACACTCTCCTCAAATTTCTATATTAATTTCAGCGTATACTATAGTTTTTCAAATCTATAGATGGAGAAAATAATTTATTCTTTTATGTGGAATAAAACAAATACCCAGGATCCATAAAAATGTTTGTACAAAGATCCAAGCTGGCAGGAGGTATGGTATTGCCAAACCTTCAATTATATTACTGGTCTTATAATATTCAAATCCTTTCTTTCTGGTTGTCCTCCCATTTGCAGAATGATCCTCTTGCCTGGTTGCACATGGAAGTGGCTTCCTGCCAGCCCACTTCACTGCCTGCTCTACTATGCTCACTCCTTCCCTTTTCAAAAACTCCTTTTAGCTCTAACCCAGTGGTTATACAGCTGCTATCTATTTGGGCACAAATTCGACGACATTTCAGTTGGCAATCTAGTTAAATCTTGGCCCCTATTGACGCATATCATATGTTTCCACCTTCATTAACAGATAACTCCTTTAGAAATGGCATTAAAAGATTTAATGATATCTTTGCCTCTTCAAACAGTTGAGTTCTAAATTTAATGATCACATTTTTTTCGCTACCTTCAAACACGTAACTTTGTCCTGTCTTCTCTCTTTTCTTTTTCTAATCTTTCCGTTTAATATATTGATTGTGAACTGTACATGTGTACAGTGATTATACATGTCTAAATGTGTATAATCCAATAAACATAACTGGAAAAAAAAAAGAAATCAAGAAGAAAAAACAAAAGTACACCCCAGGTTACCTTATGAGGGTTAATAGTTTATACTTTTAATACATATACAACTGATGTTGCTTTTTTAATAATAGTGTAGCACCTGCTCAGGAGCCAAGACAGGAGAAAGCGCCACAGTCGATGGCACAGGATAAAAAAATCATTAGTCTGATTGCACCCTCAGAATTTAAGTAATTTTAATTAACACATCCAATTAAGCGCCTTATAATTCAAAGTTTCTCACAGGTTAATTTCATAGGGCAGTGGTACATAACTGGGATGCAGTCAGAAGAGAAAAGGCACACAGACAAGAATAAAAAAAAAAATCATAAAATGTTTATTTGGGAACAGTCATTTAAAAGTAGTAGGGTCAATCCAAGTAGGACAGTAAAGGTTATATAAAATTGACTAATTAATAAAAACAATTAGCAGCTTCAAGAAATACAGCAGTTTTGTGCTGTACTGGATAGTACTAATATAGAAACATGTGCAAACAACACTTGTAAATATTACCTAATAAATACAAAAGAAAAATAACAAAAAACTAATAGCAGCAAATCAAAATGCATCAAACCAGCAAAAGTACAAATGTGCAAAGTGCAAACCTTGACAGTATTTAACCATATATATATATATATATTTTTTTTTTTTTTTCTTACAGCACACACAAAGCAGTACCGTCATACAACTAATTTTTCCTTAAAACAAGACAAGTAATTTACTGGGTAAATTATCACCTGCTAACAGTACAGGTGTACTTAATTACAGAGTTCATTGTAATTATGTATTTGCAGCCATTACATTTCAAGCCGAATACTTTGGAGAAAAACCGTTGCAGTAAACACAAGACATCATTGACTAAAATCAAGGGCTTTTCTCTACAATGAGGAACAGAGACTCCTGTCTGGAATTGCACCGTATACCAAGCCTGTGTGTCATTTATAAGCAGCCGGCCACAGTAAATGTAATCTTGCTTAGTTTGAACAGTACATTTCATTTGTCACTTACCTTAGGGATATACTCCTAACAGCCAGCTATGGCTGCAACTAAATAACCAAATCCTAAAGATATATCCAAATTGGTTTACTCATGCCCTCTCGTAATTCTGAAAATACTTTGCCCACTACACATATATCTCACAAAGGCAGGTTTACAATCAAACACTTTAAAAAATATAACAGCCATCGGATTCTTTTGTGAAGAATGTTACACAACACTACTGCCTGCAACATGACACATACATACAACGGAGACGCTGCCGCTGCCCCGACAACCTCTCGTTCTCTACATTCCGTTCCTTTCTGCTTCCTGGGAATCCGGCCTTTAAAAAGAGCCGCCTCAATAGGATAGGACCAATGCCAAACATAATTTAAAAAAATTCTACTTGTGTTTTGTTTTACCTCTAAAGCAGACCTTTGGCTGTGTTGCCTCTCTTATATGCCAGCACATAGATTGAAAATAAAGATTAGTTTTTGATAAAGGTGACCAGTTTGCGATTGTTTGTGATGCATTTTAAAACAAATGTTAATATAAATACATGTCTCTTTGAACCACTGCAAGTATACTGTATACTCATTAAAAATTCACGAAGTCATTCACATTTGTTCATTTTGTTTTTTATGTGCTGAAGTTCCATGTTATTCATTCCTATCCTTACTGTGGCTCTGATAAGTATGTGTACACTTGGTATACAAATCCTTATTGGAGCCAGTGTACCAGTATGTATATATAACAACCATGCAAATTTGATACAACGTCCAGGTAAGGCAATAACATTAATCAGTCATGCATGAGTCAACATATAAAATCCAACATGACTCTCCTATATGTTGATTTTTTCCTTGTATGGGACACTGTTTATACTTGCATGTTAAATTCACAACATATATGTTAAATATATTTAACATACATAACACAGAAGAAGCTTGTATGATTTGTATATATTTTTCCATATGGGATTCAACTTGGCCTGAACAAAATCTACTTGGAAGCCTCCACCTGGACTCATTGGGAACCTGAACCACTGGGATTTTGAAGCTAATTAGGTGGTCTGTCCCCCAATGGCTTGGTGCAAGCAAGATTTGAACCATGGCTGCGACAGCACTCCAAATTACTTTACTAGGTGAGTTTCTGGGAATCCCATCCTATTAATATCCTCAACTAAAGTATAACGAGTGTGCACTAAACGTACAAAACAAACAACTTTTAAATTCAACTTTAACACTGTTGCAAATTACCCTTGTTGGTGACTGATGTATAATGATCACACACACACACATATTAGTTACTATATGTTTTTATTTTTTTTTCCCTCATTAATGTAAAGTTCTTTTAGTTTTGGGAGAGAGAAGCACACACAAGTCTGTACAGTCAACTGCAGTCCTCAAAGGAATCGTTTGGCTGTGCCCTTATCTAGTCTACTTGAAAGCAGAACAGCTTTGTGTTGTGTGTGTGTGTGTGTGTGTGTGTGTGTGTGTGTGTGTGTGTGTGTGTGTGTGTGTGTGATAAAAGATTTTGAAACCTTTACTACTTTAACATGAGCCAACTCGAATGTATTTACCTCTGAACTCATTAAACCATGACAAAACAGGGGCGTCCACCCTTGGAACCAGGTTTATATTTTCTTCAGTTTCTCCCACTAGGACAGATTAGGAATGTGGCAGACTTTCTTCACTGGTAACAGAATAGTTATAGTAGGTAACAGGATCAGCACATTATTCAGTAGTCTTGAAGAAACAACTCTTTCCTTAAACCATTGTAAGTGTTTCTTTTTCAATAACTTACAGTATTACAGCATTCCTTTTCTTGCACAGAATGCCCCCTTGAATGTCTTTCTCCCTCCTTTTTGACAGTACTTTTGCAGTGATCAAAACCTGTGGAAAGACACTGTGGAAATTTGAACTTATAATGATGTTCCTTTCTATGTTCTTGCAATGAACAATGGTTCCCTCAAACGTAATGGCAGTAGTACAGAGAAGCAAAAAAGAGGAAAAAATAATCATTACCCAAAGCCATGCTCTATCATGTCAGAAATGTTGTTTTCTCAAGCCAAGTCCTTCACTGTCTTGAACTGAAAATATGCAAACCTTGTGATGCAGATATGGGGAAAAGATAAAGAGGAGTGTCAACATAAGTAAATTAATTACTGACACTTAAATGGCAAGTCATCCTACTTCAACTTATTCCTGGAAAGAGATATATTTGTAGCAATATTCTTTTTAATGAAGTTCACTAATATGACATTACAGGGTCAGCAGCAGAAGATCATATATGTGTGGGAGTTTATTAAGCAAAGTGCTCCCTCTACTGAGAATAACAAACAATAGCTTAACATTTTTATAACCAGGTGAATTAGAAGTACAGTGAAACCTCACGATAAGACCAGTCAAGGGACCAACAAAATGCCCTTACAAATATTTAGAATTTTATGTAAAAAAATGAATACCATAAGATCCTGATAAAACAGTTCTCTGTTTAGCTGATTAAGACGTTATTGAACAATTTAACCGTTCTATTTTATTTGAGTTTTCTTTTAAGAGCTCCAAGTAATCTAAAAGTATAAATCAGTTACATCAAGTTTTCAGTTTCAATTTAATTTAGTAATTTGTATTTTATTGACGATTACTTTAATTATAAATAAATCTGATTGTCAGGTATCCCTTTTTATAAAGCATATCCAATTTTTACCAAGCCATTAAACCCACCTTGTTTGCCCTTCGGACATTCCCTCAAATAACTTCCAGCAAAAGACTTATCCAGAAAGGTTGCAGCTGTAATTTAACCAATTATATTTCAAGTATTTTAATTGTATCCAATTAAAACTAGTTTAATAAGTGGGACTTAATGAACTAACAAAGCACCATGTCTGTTGCCTCTCACTGAATCTTGCTGTAATAAGCCCCCACCCCCCCAAAAAAAAACAAACAAACAGAAAAAACTTTAAAACCTCACACTGCCCAGGAAACTGGGTATTTTTGACCAGTAACTAACAGATATGTAAGGTATAAACCACGACGGGCTCTGCGGTTCCCATGATAAATACCACACAATGGCTACCAGTCATTTGGGGGAAGAAAAATAATTAAAATAATTAAAACACATTTTAAATTAAGACAAAACCAGAAACTTGTACTGTATATACATCCACAGTGAAATATAGTCCCAAATTTAATAACATTTATTATTCACTTATTAAAAATAAATTGCACATGTCCGTTTATTGTGAATTTCTGAGCACAAGCGGATGATGTGGATCGTCTTAGCAGAGTTTCAAATGAGACTGAGGAAGGCAGAGGAGCAGCTACAGAAGATGCTGAAGCCGGATCTTGAGGCGAGTTTGTGTCCTCATTATGTGCAAGGCACATATATTTCAAGTCCATTTTCATCCTTTTGGATCTCAAAAGATGTTTTTGTTAGTTGTCGAACACCCACGCTTCCACGTCGTGCCAGATTAAGTTGAAGATTGAACGAGATTTTACATACCAATCTGACTGCAGTGTCAGGGGACAGTGCCTCAGTTTGCCGCAGACATTTCAAAGGAAGGCTGATAATTCAGGGGGTGGTGTCTGGCCTTCTTTACCTGCTTCTCTAAAAGTTTTCATGACTGAAAGGAATACGTTCTTGTTGGTTTAGTCAGCAGAGATGTTAAAACTTCTACTGTTAAAATATCTATTTATTCCAGCTCTCAGCTTTATAAAACTGGAGACTGAATACTGGCATAAAATGCGCTTGATGTTGTTAATAATTTCTGGACTTATATCCTTAAAATTAATGTACATATTTTAAAATGTCTTTAAGTACATTAACAGCCCATGCTGTAGTTTGTTTTGTGTTTTTTTTCAATCTTTGATTTAATTTAGCTGTGCCTCATCTACCTTTATGTGTCTACTCTTGACAGTTGCTGATGCACTTATTATTTTATTTATATTTTTTCAGGTGGATTGCTTATCTGGAGTTTCATCCCCAAATATATTAAAGGAAATAGGTGGAATGTCACTCATTTTGGCAGTGGTTTTGTAACTAATAACAAATAAAATGTTAGGTTTGTCGTGGAATTTAGAACGTGGTGGCGCGATGCTATTTGTGGCTATGGTGCCATGCAGCCCTCTCCACTTCAGTGCAGGGGTTAAAACCCTGCTGGCTTTCTAACAAAAAAGGTTAAAACCAATCAAATGCCCCAGTTTAGTAAAACCAGCTTTAAGAAACAAAATAGATAAAAAAAAAAGCAGAGCTAAAAACCTCACATTTAAAAATTGGGTTAAAAAACAGGGGCTCTTCAAAAACCCATGTGTGCTCTATGATTCTTCTGACCTTGTGATCTTTAAAAGTCTCCAAGCATTTATCAATGAGCCCCTGCCCTCCCACCTCACGGGGGAGATACAAAACAGCCAGTGATGACCGCTCCAAAAAAAACTGCACCAGGCATCTCTGAATCTCATTTAACAAAACCATGGGAGGATCCAGGCACACCAGCTTATGCCAAAGCATGGAGGCGACAAGATTGTCGGGGTAACCTCCCAGCTGCCAACAAGAAAAGCTTCGCTTTTTGCCCAGTTTACTCATGCTGAGGTTGCCTTTTCATACATTCTAATGCATGACTCCAACACAGCGACGTCTCGGTCAGTTGTGATAAACACGCTGAGATCGTCAGCATGTGCAGAGAGCTTGATAGGGGTTGCATTGGGCGCAACTGATACTGCCAGTCCAGGCAGTTTCCCCCTCAGCTGGTGTAGCAGGGGTTCTATAGAGAGGGTATAGAGCATCCCTGAGAGGGAGCTGCCCTGCCGTATCCCCCTCTGCACAGGGAAGGGGACAGTCAGACCGTTATTAATCTTCACAACACTAAAAACATTGTGATAAAGGAGTCTTATAAAGAAGTAAAAACAGGGCCAAAACCAAAAGCTTTTAAAACACAAAATAGATACTCATGGCCAACTCTATCAAAAGCTTTTTCCTGATCAAGCGAATTTAAACCAAAATCAACATTATAGACTTTGGATACATTAAAAAAAAAAAAAAAAAAAAAAAAATCAAAAATCGATCTCTCGGGAACACAGTACAACTGATCTGTGTGCACCACTGATCCAATGTTGGTCTTTAGGCGATTAGTGAGAGCCTTGGAAAGCAGTTTGTAATCGGAGCACAGCAAGGAGACAGGGTGCCAGTTCTTGGTGTCACAGAGGTCTCCTTTCTTAGGTAGCAGTGTTATCACTGCCCTGCGGCAACCCAGCAGCAGCTCCCCATCCCGAACACATTCCTGCAGGACCTGGTACAGGTCCTCACCAACACAGCCTCAGAACTTTTTGTAGAAGTCTGCAGGCAGTCCATCCAGTCCGGGAGCCTTCCCTTTGGAGAGCTGTGCCACGGCCGCAGTGAGCTCTGGGAATGCCAGCGGAGTGTCCAATCCGCTGCTTTCCTGCTTGTCCAGGCTGGGGAGACCCTGGAGAAGCGGCTCCATCTCTCCCAGGTCGCAGCCCTCAGCCTTGTAGAGATCAGTATAAAAGCTCACTGCAACATACCTGAGCTCCACAGGGCTGGAGACCGCTCTCCCCCCAGGCAGTCTCAGACAGCACATTGTCTTGCACTCCGTTGTCTTCCTCTCCAGGCCAAAGAAGAAGACTGTGGGGGCGTCCATATCTTGAAGTTCAGTAAAGCGAGCTCTGAGCAGAAAGCCCTTCACCTTCTTCTCCAACTTTCTGCCAGGACCTGCCTCCTCTCCTGCAGACCCTGATACGCCCCCTCATCGCTCTCGCTGGCCAGCTGGCTCTCAAACTCAACAATCTCTCTCTCCAGCTCACTGACCACTGCATCCACTGACCTGGTTACATTTTGTGAGTATTGTTGATAGAAAAGTTTTATTTGGATTTTATTTGGACTGTCTTAAACTACAAAAATAAGTTTTTTAATTTTGCCAGTTTTTCCAAAACAATTCAAAATAATCAGTGAAGTTTTTGTCCTGTAGCAGATTGTTGTTAAAGTGCCAATATGATTTTGAATGTGACTTGATTGGTAGTGAAACAGTGACGGAAACAAAATGATGATCAGAAAAGCTACTGGGTGTGAATTTGTTAATATGTTGTTGTGGAGTATAGAACCTATCCAGGTGTGCCTCTGACAGCTGATTTTGATTATATTTGATCTATTTATATTGTCTACTTGCGGGATGAAAAATCCTCCAAATGTCAACCAGGTCAAAAGTATTTAATACAGTGGCCAGCTCCCTGATAGATTGGGGATGGGGTTCCCCATGGTTTCTATCTTTATTAAAATCAATAGTACAATTAAAATCTCCCCCCACCATGTGGAAATTGTTCGTGCTGCAACCCCTGAGTACCTGACTGAGCTTTTTAAAAAATAAAATCCTCTCCTCCCCAATATTTGGTGCATAAATATTAATAAAATCAATAAAAGTCCCAGCGTGTTTTATCTGTACATTTAAAAGTCGACCTTGAACAATTTCCTCAATAGATAAAATCTCCGCCCCAAATCCTAGAGAAAATAAAACAGCAACCCCAGCACTAAAATTAGAACCATGACTTAAAATACAGTCATTCCTCCATTCGGACTGCCAGTTAGACTGATTACTGCTGTCTGAGTGTGTCTCCTGCAATAAAATCACATTTGAACGCTTGCTGTTTAAAAAATCAAGTAATTCTGCTCTTTTATTAAAATCCATGCACCTGTTCACGTTAAGAGCCTAAAATAATTTTCTGCATTGATAAGAATAGATTATTAAAAAATAACCAACATGTCAAAACAAAAGTTTTCTTAATAAAATTAGCCATTAAAAATGTTTAGATGCGGCTAACTTTTTCCGAACTGAGCTGACATATTTTTTAAGTCTGAACCCTTTTTTCTGGTCAAACTCATTCATTTACGATTTCCTTAATATTAAATCTGCAGAACACAAGAAATGTTTGTGGTCTGGGAAGAAGGATTTAATGTCTACTCGCCTCTTACCTTTTGTTCTTTCCAGAACAGTGAAGACAGTTTCCCCCTCTGGCTGGCCGTGATGTCAGAGAACTGTGAGGTGTCGGAGAGCCCGTACTCCCATCCATCCTCATCCGATCCCCCCGATCCGTCCTCCTCTCCGCTACCGACCCCGCAGGCTGAGGAGCCTCGACGGGGAGTGGAACACCAATAGAGCCTATCTAAGCCCAGAGGCTATCCCCCTCAACACTGCTCCCTTCCAACACCGGGTCCTCAGACACAAGCACCGCGGGTTGAGGCCCGTCTTGCTGTTGTCCTTCAGTCCTGGCGCTCAGCTCCACTGCAGCGGAGGGTTGAGACCTTAAGCCACTGTCGTTAGAGACCATAAAGGGCCCCCACAGAGAATACCCCGTCGTCAGGTCGGCAGCAGCAGGAGATGTGCTTTTTTTAAAAGTTTTCATTTTTTTACAACTGCAGTGTACACACCGTCCTTGTCTGCGTCGGCCAGCGCTGCAGCCCCCGGTTCGGCTGCAGCCACGCTGGTATCCGGCTCCTCAGCTCTCTTCCTCTGGGGCTGCGGCTCTGGTCTCGGCAGATCCTCTACCTCCACTCTGTGAACCACCCAGGCCACCTCCCCGTCACCACCACTACTACGATTCCTTGCTTCAGTTTGTAGCTTGGGGCAGGTCCCTTTAAGGTGGACCATGTTCCCCGCAAGAAAAACATTTAAAAACCTCTGTGCTGGCAAAAACAACATAATCCCTGCCCTTGATATTAAAACGCCAAGCTACATTTAGAGTTTTTTCCAGGTTATCAAACAGTACAAATACTCGTCTCCTAAAAGACATGACGTGCTTAATCTCAAGGTTTTTACATCCAAGGGGAATCATCTTGATCAGTGACATTATTTTACCATATCTTGAAAGCTCTCTTTCGATCAATTAATTATTAATAAAAGGGGGAATATTTGACAATATTACTTTGGCAAGAGGCGTAGATAACGATGTTACGGTTACCAAAGATTCATTCAACATAAATCCCTCTTCCACAATTTTGCTAACCAGATTTTCTTGGTTAACAACTATAGCTTTGTTCATCCATGAGGCGGATTTTTTATCTTTTCAAAACCAACCACCCTCCACACGCAAGCAGCACATCTTCAACAGAATCATTATTTTCAGAAAAAACATTAAAACCGTGGCGACTAGTAAGCCCCCCCAAACCACTGAAGTGGGAGTCCATCTTTGGGCACACACTGGCTACAAATGTTTAAAAAATACTAAGATAACAAAAAAAAAAATACTTTTTAAAAAAACGTTTAAAAATATAGCTCACCACTACCGCTCTCACACAACTCGCAAACCCTGCTTGCAGCAGCCCCTCCCACAATCCTGAGAGAGAATGAGAGAGAGAGAGAGAGAGAGAGAGAGAGAGAGAGAGAGAGAGAGAGAGAGAGAGAGAGAGGATCAATGTTCTTTGTTTTGTTTAATTATTTTGTTTATTTTTGTATTTAATAAACAGGGCCTACCTGACCTGTGTTTGTTATTCTTCTGCCTTCTGGCCTGACGTCACTGCAAAGCCATTGCCTGCCACAGAAGGTCACTCTTGAAAATCAAAACTTAAAGGATGTATTGCAGTAAGAATAACTCTGTTAAGAAAGGAAGAAGAATACAGATTAGGCTTCATAGTTAAAAACATATGTATAAAGAAGAAACACAATAAAACATTCAAGGAACAGTAAAGCGTTGTTAAATGTTCATAATAAATCCTTGCTGTGCTCTCTGGTCATAGAGTTCTGCATTAGTGAAACAGTCTTAATAGTTCGTCATGAATTGTTTGGCTGAGTCACGCATTACATATACAGGCGCCAGTTTCCACGTGGCTAAATAGTTGAATAGACGCACGTTATGTATTGTGACGATATAAAAAGCGTGGGTTCAGTTCAGTTACTTGTAAACACACATGTGGCAAAGTGGTGAATACGTGCAAGTGAGTGCAGTGCAGAGTGGATTAATCACACAGACAAATGATTCACAGGTGTAAGGGTGTTTATTAATGATTATAATGTCCAGAGCCTTATGGCAAAACCTGCAAACAATAACAATGTGGAAGTGGTACAGCGGCGTGTATGGTACACGGGTTTGCAGGTCAAACCCGTGTAAAATCCCACGGGTTTGACCTGCAAATAAAAAGTCCTGTCTATTCTCACCCACACAAAACATAAACACAGACACAGTTCCGATAGTGCATGATTTTAGTGCTAGTGGTGCAAAGACAGTTCCTGTAGTGGAAAAGGTGACTTGTGATATCTGGGTTACGCTGACCTGCGGCTGCAGCTCCAGATTGTGTTTAGTATTCTTTAGTGAAAAGACAAACAACACAAGACAAACAGTGTTAGTACACAGACTGACAACACTCATGGCTTTCGGTCTCAATAATACGGGCTCCTTCTAGGTCGTTTCGAATAACCACATGCAAAGGAACAGATCACAAAGCCATGCCCCCCTATTTATACCCTCGCCCATGACCCCTAGGTTAACGAGTGCATCCACTCCTCCAATCCTCAGATGCCACGTCATTTACCGTCTGGGTCAGTGAGCAATAGGGTGCCGTAGCTCCGCCCCCTTCCTAAATGGCTGACTTCCATCTACCCTACGGAATAAATTGTCTTGCCATTTGCTTAAGGGTACTCTGTTCCTTCTTTCTAGTGCCCTCACAGGTCAGGAAGGAGATCTAACACCAAATGTCATTCGATCTCTGTCATAACACAATATAAGTTTGATACTTATTCTGTTGGTGCGATGCTTAAAACAAAGTCTTCTTAACATGGTTGTCCTCTCTGTAGAAGTTAGCTGAGTTGCAGTGCAGTGGAGTATCTCCTGGACAGCTTTGAAGATTACATTATTGCGTCTTCGTTAAAGAACTTCAGAGTTTGATGAGTTGAGAGAGATGAGATGTTTTGAAGAAAGAGCGAATCCAGAGAAAGCACAGAGAGTCTAGAGAAGAGCGAGTGAAAATCCTTGTTTTGAGTTTGTATAGGCATTCCCTAGTATTGTAAACAAGTCTTTGTCGGTCCTTCCATTGGTTCACAGTATTTGATAGACAGCTGTGTGTCACAACAACTATTAAACTTGTGTCCACAAGTTATGTAATTAAAAATGATTCTTAAAGCATTTTAACAAACTTTCAACACAATAATGGTACAACAGCATTGTCAATTGACAAGTTTTATGACACTGTGGCAGAGCACAGCTCTGCTCTTTAGAAATTGGCAGGGATGGGGTTAAATTCCCCTACCTGCCTTGGTTCATTGTGTTCAGGTGGCTGGGGTTGATTAGATGATTAGTTTAATTAACAATCAATCAGCGCCCAGCCACCTGACATAAAAGGAGGCCTTTTCATTTGGGAGGAGGGAGCTGAGGAAGCAGGTTGGTGTTTTGGTGTTTGTGATTTTTGAATGTTTTGAATCCAGTGAAGGCATTGTCCAGCCTGGAAACCTTTATTTTTGTGAGTGTATTTTTGCTTTATTTTGTGTTTAAATTGCTTTGTTTTGGCCCTTGTGCCCTTTCATTTTTGTGTTTATAATAAAATAGTTATTTTTTTGAACTCCAGACTGTCTCTGGGCCTCTATCCACTCACCAGCCTGCCACAGACACCTTAGGAGACTTGGAAGATGAGCTTCAAAGAGTTAGCACAGTTTGTGGCCTATGCCTTATCTAATCATCTTTGAAGTAACAACCCAATCCCCACAGCATGACACACAGACAAGAGTCTGAATTAAATATCTGGGAAATGTTTATATTAAAATGAATTTAACCATGAATTTCCTTGACAGGTTTCCAAGTGCCCTGGCAACCAATTTACACGTAAGTCCTGAAAGAAATAACGATTTGTGGCAGTCTGATATAACAAAACACAAATAGGCAGTTTTTAGTATTTTTTTACTTGAAATGCACGTGCCAGTTAATACTATATTTCACAGGTTGCTTTCATCATTCTATTGATTTTGGAAACATCTGGTAGGTGCGGAGGTGACGCTAGATGTCAGTGTATGGGTGTAATCAGAACTGATCAGCACATACTCAGAAAACAGTACATTCAGTCGACACGCCCCTGCAGTTGCACTTTTATTATTTGTCAGAAAATATCCAGTACATTAAGTTTCACGGTAAACACTTCCTACCTGTATCTGATAACACTTTAATACTTTATGGACTTGATTAATATCCCTTGAATGAAAGTGGCAATTCATTCATGGATGGTATCTTTCAAGGCTAAAACATTGCTGGGTTGGGGAGAACGTTTCCCAAGGATGTCATCTATCATGACATGTTTAAATGGATTAATTACTGATGATTAACTTGGACACAGTAACATTGAGATTCCTCTACTCTCTTTCTACTGGGTGACTGAACATCATTTGTTTGCATCCTCATCCACAAACACTGTTCTCCAGTGGCAGGTGTTGGGTTTAAACCTCTGAAGGAGCCCTGTAGTCAACACCTAGATGTATGAATGTGCTGTGACTTGTCCATTACGCTATGTAACACAATTTTTGTTCCTGGGTAGTAAGTGTTATTTCCTAATTGCTTATGCCTCAAATGTATAGAAAATGGCTATTATTCCCCACAAACTTTGCTTTTGTGACCAGGACAGGTAAATTTCAAAATATCACTATTTCCAATGAGAAAACAGTATAATCGTAAATCTCGAAAAACTACTCACTTCTAAATCTTTTGTAGTCATTTTTGTATTACTTTAGTATAAATACATGTTAATTTGGATTCATGTGTTGTTTTTTTTTTTCTGACTGTGTGAACAAAAAGACACAAAAGCGCCCGTTTTCTCATTGGAAATAGTGATATTTTGAAATGTACCTGTCCTGGTCACAAAAGCAAAGTTTATGGGAAATAATAGCCATTTTCTATACTTTTGAGGCATAAGCAATTAGGAAATAACACTTACTACCCAGGAACAAAAAAAAAAAAAAATTGTTACATGGTGTTATCACACAATCAGTGCAACACATGTCTCCCTAAATCATCATGGAAAGCCCCTTATGTTTCATCATGGGCTACAGATGTTTAGGGGGAAATTTTCCAGACCAACACACATCCACTATATGAAAACTTACAGACATGTGCCTCAACATAAAAAGGTTGATGTGTTGATTGTTGGATCATTTTGCCAGTTAAAAGAATTGTTCTTTGCCTGACAGCTCTCCCATACTACCCAGTGTTGTGAAGATATATGTTTCGCTGATATAGATAAAGATGCATCTTATGCAAGATTGACACCTAGGGGGTGTTCGTTTATTTTTGACATACTGTATCTATGTATTCTTCCACTTAATATAGAAACAGTTGAAGTAAAGTAGGTCATATTAGCACATGATTTCTGAAGTCCAGGAAACAAAAGAAAAGCCAAAACAACAAAGGCATGAAAGCTAAGTTCAATAATCTAACTATGAGAGAACTGTCAAGCATTCAGGATGGCTGTAAACATAAGGTGCAAGAGGGACATTAGCTAGGTGACTTCTATTGGGAGCATCAATTCAACTGTTATAAAATGGTACTGCATATATAGACTCTAAAGGCCTAATTTACTAAAGGTTCTTATGCGGTAACACGTGTTATCCAAGGATAAGGCGCGTGCCAGATAATCCCGTATTTATCAACCACGATAAAGTGCGACTTGAAGCATAAGACGTCAGTTAGCACACACGCCTTAAAAATAACACAACGGGTACATTAGTATCTGCTGAATATGCAAAATGCATGGTGATGTATTCAAATGGCATGAGAGCACTAATGAGGCTAATGATATTCAGACAATATTTACTAATCTGTGTTAACTATGAAGTACACCTTAAATCGCATGCTAGACAGCACTGGTGGAAAGCAGATTTTAAAGTCTGTCAGCACAAGGTACAGGTGTACGTATGTTTGATACTACACATCCAAAACTCTGTAAATAAGTAAGACTAGTTTTAAAATAAATGCGTTTATATATTAAAACGCACATATATCAGCCGACTTCATAAAATAAATAAATAAAAAAAAAACAACTTTTGAACAGAAATTAGTTTACATAATAATCTTTATTTCATAGTGGACCATTATCACACAGCGCTTTACAAGATACAAGACTAGGGTGTGTGAACTGTGCATTAGCTGCAGAGTCACTTACAACAATGCCTCACCCCAAAGACGGAGCACAAGGAGGTTAAGTGACTTGCTCAGGATCACACAGTGAGTCAGTGGCTGAGCTGGGATTTGAACCCGTACCTACTGGTTACGGGCCTGTTTCTTTAACCACTGGAGCACACAGCCTCAATAGCCATATATATTATGATTAAATAAAACTGTACAAAAAAAGTAAGTAACCGGACAAAATAAATTTGTTTATGTAGCCTATAGACATAAAAAGCATGCAAAAGCTTACTACGAAAATGAAAAAAAATGGTCATAACTTTTCATTCAGACATAATTGAAACATGGTAATATAAATAAAGCACATTGGTTTTACAATCACAACAGCACATACTATCAAATAATAAAGTGTTCTCCTAAATCACACATCTGCATACACTGCACTTTTTTTTCTCCACACGATTTGGGCACAGCTATACCACTGCATGTGTCGGCTGGTATACCTGCTTTTACTTCTGTACAAATAATTCTGTACTTTCACAGTGTAATCGATTTGCACTTTTCTGTACTATACAGTAGGCTATGTAATATAGTTAGTCCTAGTTATTATTACCTGTGCATTTCTTGCAATTGGTGTCTGTGAGATCCTTGTTGTAAAACACATGAATGGCATTTCAATGTACAGAAATGCGTTGATCGCTGCAGACTGATCTAATCAATGATCGATAAAAAAAGGCTACTATATAAGCTAAATGCTTTTTATATATACTGTACAGCCATGATGGTGCGCCAAGTGCACCGAGCACCGTGTACACAGGAAATGCAATGCATACCGTGTGCACAGATCACCTTGTGTGCGAAATGCAGTGAGCGCCTTGCACAGAGTAGCTCTTGCACTGGTGCGCTATGATTCTGTGAAAGCAGCAAGCCAGCTTTCAGCCTGAAGGCAAGGGAACTGCAATAGACTGAAAACTATTTTTCAAAACAAGCTCAGATACCAACACAGAGGTGTTATCTTACCATCTTGATAGGCAAAAAGAGAAATTGCTTCTGTGGAGTTACATCTTTAACCCCTCGGTAGACGGGACCTAGGGCGTCATCCCAGGAAGGGGCCTATCAGCAGCTCTAGTATAGAGAGCTCAGAAAATACCTACCAATAGGCAGGCATATCCCATATGTAATGTTTTAGTGGTCATCTTTGAACTGAAAAGGAACTAAATGGCTACTTGCCATGGGTGGCTGAATTATAATCTTAACATTGCAGATACAGCTTCTATTCTCCCAGCTGTCAAAACACAATTCTGCTGCCTCCACAACATTCTAGTGTTACAGGATCTGGCATATATTTAAGTCAGTTTGAATATTAATAAGCACAACTGATGTACACTACTGCATCCAGAATGAACAAACTCGAGCCATTTTTAATCTGGAAGCAAACTGATCTTATTATGACAACGGAGACAGCATTGACAGCAGAGAAGAGGGTAGCCAGCAATTAGAGATCTTTTGTTTCTGAAGAGAGGTTGAAAAATACCTTTTTTTTTTTTGTTTATATACACGGGATATAAATATGGGTTAGAAGCACAAATGTTTAAAATGTATATTTGTATTTAGGCACGAGGATTGCACAGCACTTCATGTGAAGATTTAATGTAATAATATGTGAGCACAGGGATTTACACTTTTATTAATTCACGTGCAGTTGTACCGAGATTCCAATTGAACGACTGATTAGCAATCAAGTCTCGGTACAGCTACATAAAAGCTGCATGTTTTCACACGCTCTGGGTTGTGTATTCGTGAGTGGAGAACAGGAGAGAGAAGGAGAGAGTCTATTCTATTAACAAGTGCTATTTCATGCTTGAAGCTCCAGCACGGAACTTGTTTTCTGTCCATCCACTTTGTTTGATTGTCTGTCTATTTACTTTGGCCAATGCACCCTTTATTTTCAGTCGTGTGTTTTGTTTAAATCTTTTGTTTGTTTTTATTATTTTACAATAAAACACTGGACGACGTAGCATCTCAGATTCACCGCCATTCATCACTGTTTGGAGTCTACATTTCTGGTCTGACGTCACCCCTGCAAAGCCATCCTGTTCACAATTGGTGTCAGACGGGATAACAGCGCTGCCAAGTGTCAGACCAGGAGTGTTTTTTTTTTGTTTTTGTGTTTGAAAAAAAAAAATCAAAGAAATGGGGAAAAGCAGCCGGAGGAAGCAGCAGCAACGCATCAACAGCAACCAGCGCATCAGCAGCAGCGCAGGGCCATTCGCAGGTCCTGCGCTGTCTCTACCACGCTGACGTCTGCCTCACCTGCCTGAAAGGTGAGGAATGGTGCACATAACATCAGACCAACCCCCTCCATTGCCAGAGACAAAGGAGCCCAAATGCCCTATACCTGAGTGGGAGGAGCATGTGCATCCAGCGCCCAGAGAGAGCTGTACCAACTTCCACCAGCAGAGGGAGAATGCCTGCTCGTTTCACATCCACCACCATCCATCCAAGGGAGAGGAGCAGGAGCTGCCTCTGCATCCTCCGAGGTGGACTGGTCCATTCTCCTCTGAGGGGATTTGGGACTGGCTGACAGAGCCTGAGAGGGATATCGAGGAGGCCCTCCCTGCTGTGATCAACCTCCTGTGGGCCCGAGATAGGGAGCGCTGGGAAACCTTGGAACAGCAACACCACCCAGCATCCCTCCGAGACATCGCAGCCATGGTGCGCAACTACCTGGCTGCGGATATGGGAGGGACCCCGCTACTGTTTCCAGCACCAGAGGGAGAGAAGCTATTGCTGCCATCTCCAGTGCAAGAGGGGGAAGCCTCGCTATCTCCAGTGCCAGAGGGAGAGGAGCCATCACTGTTATCTCCAGTGCAAGAGGGAGAAGCCCCGCTAACTCCAGTGCAAGAGGGAGAAGCCCCGCTAACTCCAGTGCAAGAGGGAGAAGCCCCGCTAACTCCAGTGCAAGAGGGAGAAGCCCCGCTAACTCCAGTGCAAGAGGGAGAAGCCCCGCTAACTCCAGTGCAAGAGGGGGAAGGCCTGCTATCTCCAGTGCCAGAGGGAGAGGAGCCGTCACTGTTATCTCCAGTGCAAGAGGGAGAAGCCCCGCTAACTCCAGTGCAAGAGGGAGAAGCCCCGCTAACTCCAGTGCAAGAGGGAGAAACCCCGCTAACTCCAGTGCAAGAGGGAGAAGAGCCATCGTTGCAGTCTCTAGCATCAGAGGGAGAGGAGCCATCGCTGCTGTCTCCACCAGCAGTGGAAGAATGCCTGCTGGTTTCCCCTCCACAGCCTGAGGGGCAGGAGCACGAATGTCCACAGCCCTAGAGGGAGGACTCCAAGCATCTGAAGCCAAAGAAAGGGAAGGGAAGCCCCCAGGTCCACAGCCCAAGATGAGAACAGTGGGGGAAAAGTGCCTGCTCTTCCCATCTCCACCAGCAGAGGGAGAATGCCTGCTGGTTCCACCTCCACCTTCTCCCGATGGTCCGCTGATACTGCCGTCGCCTCCTGAGGGTCTGCTGCTGCTGCCGTCGCCTCCCAAGGGTCCGCTGCTGCTACCATCGCCTGGGGTCGCTGGCTCTGCTTCTCCTGGGGTCACCGGAACTGCTTCGCCTGGGGTTGCTCTGAATACACCATCTCATTAGGGGTACCAAACCTTAAAATGATGGTACATTTGTATTTGTAGAGCCTTCTTCTAGGTTGTTATTTTTATTTAATACATTTGTGTTATTTATTGTGTAAACCTTGAAGCTGTCTGCAGAGTTTACATTGATACTACTACCTATGTATGGAAGCAGTATTCTGTACATGACAATGTCTTAAAATTCATGCTTATATTATGAAAAATATCAAGTGACAGGAAGTGTTTAATTCCATTTTGGGGATTGTGAAAAAAACTATTTTTAAATTTCCATCAGATTACCTTGATGAAGTTATAAAGAAAAATGTATTGTTATAACACAGTCCCTAATGCATTTTATTATTCTCGGTTTAAGAAATCCATTATCAGTATAGAAAAAATAAATACTGGACAGAACCACAGTATATCGAATGCCATTTTTTTCATGGTCAGTGGTTGAATCACTATTTTAAAATTGTGAAATGATGCCCAGCTAGCAGCAGTGCATTAATAGACAAGTAACTACCTTATCATAACCGAATAACATCAAATCTTGTCTAAACTTGGCATTAAAGTTTTGGGGATTGCAGTCAAGAACTGAGATCTAAGCAGTGACATTCTTATAAGAGACGTGATTAACAGTGATCCTCTCTTATGACAGGCCTCTTCAAATAAGACTGCAGTAATTATTTCCAAATGTATCTTCTCTGTTCTTCTTTCCTTCCAAGAAGCAATTACAGACAGATCAATTTAGTATCTTAATAGTTGCCACACACTTCACATGAAGGGTTAGGACCATTTCAATTAAGAAAGCTCCCATCTCAGAAAGAACTGAGCCCTCTGTCACACTCCCTAAGATGATCAGTGAACATAAGGACCTTGTGACCATAAATGACAGTAAAAAAAATAAAACCATTGAATCAAGCTATTAGGTTTGACAATTTCAAATCAGTAATTTCTCATGAATGCAGTGGAGTATACATGCCCTGAATAAAACTTCTAATATTACAATTGTGTGATAAAACACAAACAATATATGTTAAATTAATACTGGTACACAGAAGACATACAGACATCCAAATGATTTAAAGATTTGCTACCCAATGCTAAACTATTTTGTGTCTTAGTAAATTTGTTTTTCATTAAATATTTTTCCCCTCAAAACTGTTGACTGTGTCAAACTACTCTGCAAGCTCTTGAAGTATTGTACATCTTTTTCATTAAGATCTTTCCATTTAGGACCTGTCTACTTGGAATATACCTGACCTGTAAATCATCATGCCTCAGTACAAACAGAAATGTTTAGGTGAATAAAAGCCATTCGAAATATTGTGTAGGGCTTCTGTTTTCATGTTCTTTTGTTATGTTTAAGTTGTGTAGCCAGTCAAAGTATTTTGTGCTGGCATTTCAGCTGTCTCTCTGTTAGATACCTGTTAATGAAATATACCTTCTTAAGGTGTACAATTTAACAAAACACGATTTTGTTACGCAATTAATCTAATTCCTACCAGTAATGAAAGACCACACAAGAAAACATTTAGTACTGTAGTAACTAACCATTCAGTTAACAATAAAGGAAAACAGTAAAAAAAAAAAAAAAAAAAAAACCCAAGGTAACAGACAAAAGATTGGCTCAAATATCTTACAATTGAACAGTTTCCTTGCTTTACAACTGGAGTGTAAAATTCTTTAACTGCTTAAATTCTGCTTCATCACCCAGTGTTGGCTCAATTACAGTCCCTCTGCCCTGGCCCCATGAAAATCTAGACAGGATGTAACTGGATTCTCTTGTTCATAGCCTTTTAATCCTGTCAGAAAGAGGATGTGACATGTTTAGCACCAGAATCCACTCCTATACTGCTTAAAGTTGAAGGCAATGAAAGATGAAATGAGAAAAAAAGATAATTGATTCCGTTTTGTTTATTAAAAGGAGATATGTTAATTGTGTGTAGTTTAGCTTTCTATTAAAAGCAACAAGCATGGTTTAGGAATCAATACACATAATTCTTGGTACTGGTTTGTTACATTTACCAATGCTATGCAAAAACAAACACAAATAACTTAATTGTGCCTGGGCTAGGGGTACAGTTCAAAGTCATATAAAACATGCTCCATTAAATTTGACTTTGGTCTGAGTAACTTGCACTAGTATGTCCTTAGTTGGAGTTAAACATCCACTTACAGTAACTACCTCTAACATTTGTTGGGAGTTTATCTTCAATTGACTAACGTATTTTGAGACGGTTGTTTTTCCGTCTTTTTCAGTATGACCCCCATGCATGCGCAAGTGATTTACTTTAGATGCCTTACCCCAACATCAGGCTCTAGTTAAACATGCACTGCAGTTAGACTAAATCCTGCAGGGCTTATGACCAGCATTTCAGTGCTTAGCTCAAGACTTCACTAAATACATTTTACAAATGGGTCACAGAGACTGGAGTAACAGACATTAATCTTGCATGTTGTCATTGATTACAGCATGCTGTTGCAGATCTCCGAAAAGGCTGCTAAAGTTATTATGAACACTGGTAGAGCCAGTTATTTCTGACAGATCTAATCTGCTATTTATTCAATCCAATTTCTCCTGTACTGTACATCAAGCTTCCAATCTAAATAAAGCATCATCTCATTCCCATTTAAACTTGGAAAGTCTTATTGAAATTCTAGTCTGTTGCGATTCCTCCTTGTATCGTTCTAATATGATTTGGAAACATCAGGGAGGATTAAAATTGAAATACCAAAGAAACCATAATCATAAACCCAAATTTTCTTGGCTGAAAACAAACCAATTATGCATTATTGATTGAGCAAAGATGTGCATTTCTAAAAGTCACTGCAATCAGAATGTTAATTATTGCAGAAATATGCATAGTTTGTTGCCTTTGATATTAAGATTTTTTTTTTATATCTGATTTAGAAATGCTTCTGACAATGGATAATATATATACCTATATATATATATATATATATATATATATATATATATATATATATATATATATATATATATATATATATATCTATATATATATTTATGTCTATATACAGATATGGAATATGCTATGTGGACTGTTTTATGTCTATACCTTATAATTGGGCTTAGAACACATACTTAAGCATAATTAAATAGTTTATGGCAGCAGGTGTAATTATATGCTAAACATACATTTTATTGTACTCAATCTGCTGTTTTTTTTTATGGAAATGGCAATCCTTGTTTGCTAGAGCAGCAGCTTTCAAATCTGAAACATTTGTGACCTAGAGTACAGCAAAAAGAGCAGATTGATTCAAGTGACCTTTGTACAGTACCTCCAACCATTTTGTAGTTACTATTTTTCTTGTTACCTGTAAACATCCTTGTGGCAGGCTGGTGAGTGGATAGAGGCCCAGAGACAGTCTGTAGTTCAAAAAAATAATTATTTTATTATAAATACACAAAATAAAAGTGCACAAGAGCAAAATTAAGGGATTTAAACAAAAAAAACCAGTACAAAAAACAAACTTACAAAAATAAAGGTTTCCAGGCTGGGCAATGCCTTCACTGGATGTAGAATTCACAAATCACAAAAAACCACAAACACCAACCTGCTTCCTCAGCTCCCTCTTCCTCAAATGAGAAGCAGAGGCCTCCTTTTATGTCAGGTGGCTGGGCGCCGATTGATCATTAATTAACCTAATCAACCCCCGCCACCTGAACATAATAAACCCAGGCAGGTAGGGGAAATTAACCCCATCCCTGCCAATTTAAAAAGGGCAGAGCTTTTTTTTTTTTTTTTTTTTTAGCTTTGCTCTGCCACACACCTCCTCCCATGTACAACGTACACCAGCCGCAATCGGCCAACTCCTCCCTCCCCCCCCAAGAGTCCAATTATAGCCCACCCAAGGGACGTTATGATGGGTGGTGGTGGGCGGGGTTGATGTCAGAGCCCCCAAGCCTTCTTTGGTTGAGGGGGCCCCAGATCTCCAAGGTAGTACGGCGACGGCGGCCCGGGTCCCTCTAGTGGCGGAGGCGGCGACGGCGGCCCGGCTCCCTCGGCAACCCTAGAAAACAAAAAGGAGACACCAGCAGTCCCAGGCGATGCGGAGCAGCAGGCAATCCCAGGCGATGCGGAGCAGCAGGTAACCCCAGGCGATGCGGAGCAGCAGGCAACCCCAGGTGATGCGGAGCAGCAGGCAACCCCAGGCGATGCAAATGTGTCATCCCTGAGCGAAGCGGGCGTGGTATCCCTGGGCGGTGCAAGGCAAGCATCCTTGGGCGGTGCAAGGCAAGCATCCTTGGGCCATAGCTCCTCCCCTCTGGGCTCTGAGAGCGGCGGCTCCTCCCCTCTGGGCTCTGGGAGAGCGGCGGCTCCTCACCCCTCTCTGGCTCTGGGAGCGACGGCACCTCCTCACCCCTCTCTGGCTCTGGGAGCGGCGGCACCTCCTCACCCCTCTCTGGCTCTGGGAGCGGCGGCACCTCCTCACCCCTCTCTGGCTCTGGGAGCGGCGGCACCTCCTCACCCCTCTCTGGCTCTGGGAGCGACGGCAGCTCCTCACCCCTCTCTGGCTCTGGGAGCGGCGGCAGCTCCTCACCCCTCTCTGGCTCTGGGAGCGACGGCACCTCCTCACCCCTCTCTGGCTCTGGGAGCGACGGCACCTCCTCACCCCTCTCTGGCTCTGGGAGCGACGGCACCTCCTCACCCCTCTCTGGCTCTGGGAGCGACGGCACCTCCTCACCCCTCTCTGGCTCTGGGAGCGACGGCACCTCCTCACCCCTCTCTGGCTCTGGGAGCGACGGCACCTCCTCACCCCTCTCTGGCTCTCGGGAAGGCGGCTCACCCCTCTTTATTGGAGTGACCGGGGCATCTCCCATGTCTACTGCCAGGTAATTAACCACCATGAGGGCAACCTCTGGGAAGGACGCTGGGTGGTGTTGTTCCTCCCACTGTTCCCACCTCTCCCCATCTTGACGCCACAGCATGTTGATAACTATGGGAAGATTGTGGACGAGGTCTGCCTCAGGGTGCATCAACCAGTCTCAGATCTCCTGGGACAGTGGTGAAGGTGGTGGTGCTGGAGGTAGTGGGGTGGCCCCTGATGCCCGGGGTGAATACTGCACCTCTTCTTGGGCCTGGTTGTAGGGGCATCCTGCCCAGTTGTGGCCATCCTCCTCACACCGGCCACACCAGTTTGCCGGTGGCACATCTGGGCAGGACCGCCAACGATGGTCCTCCTTCCCGCACCAGGAACACCAAGGGAAGAGGCTGGCCGGGTTCTCCAGCAGTGGCTGCAGCAGCTTACATTTCTTCAGCTGCTGCTTCTCCTGCCTTTGCCGCTGTCTGCTCTTCTTTCCCATTTTTTAAAATTCCAAAAAAAAAAAAATGAAAATACTGCTCTCAGCCTCTAGCTGACACTATCCCACTTCTGACACCATATGTGGCAGGCTGGCGAGTGGATAGAGGCCCAGAGACAGTCTGTAGTTCAAAAAAATAACTATTTTATTATAAATGCACAAAAATAAAAGTGCACAAGGGCAAAATTAAGGGATTTAAACAAACAAAAAAAAACTACATAAAACAAACTTACAAAAATAAAGGTTTCCAGGCTGGGCAATGCCTTCACTGGATGTAGAATTCACGAATCACAAAAACCACAAACACCAACCTGCTTCCTCAGCTCCCTCCTCCCCAAATGAGAAGCAGAGGCCTCCTTTTATGTCAGGTGGCTGGGCGCTGATTGATCGTTAATTAACCTAATCAACTAATCAACCCCAGCCACCTGAACATAATAAACCCAGGCAGGTAGGGGAAATGAACCCCATCCCTGCCAATTTAAAAAGGGCAGAGCTTTGCTCTGCCACAATCCTACAGGATTTCCATACTCCTTTCAAGGCAGTTATTGCAGTCAACACTACCAAACTGAGGTGTTTTTATAAATAGAAAGAACACACAGAATCATTTTAGAAATGATAACATTTTAAACTAAATACTAGACAGGAGGAAGGGAGACAGGTGGTTTGCTTAAGAACACAGCAGTCAAAACAACTACTGTAGTACAGTCAACATCAGCCTGAGACAGTATAAAACTGAAAGTATACTCGTGGGAGAGTATGCTTGATTTATTCTGAGCAAAAGATAATGCCAGTCTAAGAATTATCTGTAAATCTTATCATGGATTAGTATTAGACAGCGTTAACTTGAGAAATTACCATATTGTAAAATGATGTAATCTGTGTATCATTTCAATACGACTTAGTAACTTACTGAAGGATTAGAACATGGCTAGAGTTTGGTAAATGTTTATTCAACACTTATGACTTACAACATCACCTCAAAGCAAGCCAAGTTACTCTTTGACCAAGGTGTTAGTTTTGTAGCAAAATAAATGTGTACCTTGTACTTTATTTGCCCCCAAAACTATTAACATAGCAACAATAAACACAATTTGAAAAATATAATTATTTTGTCCAGTAAATTGATACAGTATGGAGGTTATAAATGTTTTATAGGCTTTTAACTGAAAAAGCATGAGTGTAAAAGGTAACTTTTTATTTTTCACATTCCACAAGAGGGCATACTTACTCATTTTATTTGCCTAACACCAGCGATACAATACCACCAAGGCAATGTTGTTGGCTACATTTAACTGTATGTGTCAGTATTTTCTTTAACAAGGAACTCAATGGTAGAAAGTCTGTATACAGTATTTTATTGGACGTCAGGTTTAAACAGAGCATGAAAATCAAGTTTTTCCTTCCTGACATGACAAATTTGTGGGCAAAGAGTATGTTCCTGAAATATTATATGGTCCATAGTCTCACCAGCATGTGTAAGGGGGTTGTGTTTTTCTGTTTCCCATCAATAATAAAACTCAAAATCAGGTGTATCATTGCCTTGTCATTCTCATGATACATCTCTAGTGTTTAGTGAAGTGGGGTATGATTTTCATAAAAGCTAAACTAATTATTGATATTGCAACTGGCGCTGCCAGATGGAAAACTTCCCTGACACGGTTTATTAGAAAAAAATAAAATCAAATACAAAACACAAGAACCTGCCTTTATTTCTTACAACAACTACAACAGTCACCAATAAGTAAAATCTCAACATTAAGATTTGTTGCTATACAACTAGCCGTCACTAGATAGCAGCAAAGAGCAAGCAATTGGTTTGATATAAAATCTGTATTGCCTTTAGGTTTCATCAGATACACCTCAAACTTTCAATGAGGTACAAGCTGCTTAAAATTATTCTTGTGTCTGCATGAGTTACACATTTTACATTAAAGCAGTTTGCGCCTTTTGTCATAATCGTAACTATGAGCATGTGCATCTGCCACAATTGCCTTATCAAGGGACTGTTAACCAGCTAATACATAGATAAGTGGGAAGTGGGTTCAGTTTATTAACTGCAGTTAATATGTGTCAGACACACATGATATCACCAGAGTGTGCTTTACAGAATAATGATAGACTGGTAAAAGCAATTTCATATTTTCTGTGTCTTCAAGGGAAATAAGCAGCATGTTGATGGGTTTTATTGAACTGTTCCACTACACTGTGGCTTTTGAAAAAATTGAAACCTTCTGGCTTTGAGTGTAAGTCAGAAAGCCCAATACATTTTGAGATAGCCAGACTGCGTTAAACAATCTTTTCAGAGCATATTCCTTCCAGATCACCTTCCATCTGTATGAGGTTTATTTGGCAACAGTGACTGCTTTTTGATTTGGCGACGTAAATGGTCCTATTCCTAAAGGTGTCTGTTTTCATAATCAAATCAGACTGTCTGTCTGTCTATCTGCCACAGATGGCTCAAGAACATCTGCAGGTAGCTTTTGAAACAGCTGTTCAACAGCCACAGGCTTTTGGGAGGACTTATTATTTTACTTGTTAACACCAGCAGTGACACCGATGCTCAATATTCCTATGCCTCATTTGATGAAAGGGGTATTTTTATTCATTCAAAAGCTAAAAAAGTATATATATTTTCCATAATGAGTAAGAAAAGTATGCTCTACTTATTGATACATCTTCATACCCCAGTGAGAATTGTCAGTCTTAGGCATCGGTTTCAGTGTTTTGTCAACAAGTTGTTGTCTCTGTCTTAGGGCTTTATTAGCAGCACCTGCTTTACCTCAGCTCACTAATCGAAAGAGACTCTTAGGCCCAATAGCTATTTCTCACAGTTGTTTTTTTTATGTGGAGAATTCATTAGCACAACCTGTAAAGCTGTGTAACTGGTTTACTTTAGTGGGTGTTTATATGTATCTTACAATGAACAATTGTATTTACTTTGTAGTACAGAAAAGTCAATTTTTCTCAGATTTTTTTATAATGCTAATTGGTTAAAATCCATGCTATGCAACACTATCTGTATTCAGACTATTAAATGGTTGACACACAGCCATTATTCAACATGGCACCAATACGAAAAATAAATGTTTCATAAAATAATGCCCATATGATGATATTAATGTATACTGGGGCTATAACTTTACATTTTAGGTCATATGTAATAAAACATCAAATACAAATCCTGCAAGCTGGTAGATAATACTATAAGAATATTTATTTTGTAATAAAATAAAATAAGTACTTGGCATGTCTCTCAATATCAAATTTGCCACAGGTGGCCCAGCTGGACTACTGCAACTCCCTTTATTCATCTTCTTAGTTATGGTGATCCACTGTAGCATGTAACAAATTGCACATTGTAAATTACATTATATCTTTATTAATAATAAACTGAGCCAAATCAGAGTGGTGGTTGAACAGGCATTTAGGATATTGAAAGGCAGGTGGTGGATACTACTGAAGCATATTGAAGTGAACCACGAGTTTGCTCCCCAAATTATTACTGCCTGCTGTATTCTGCATAATCTGTGCCAGGACTGTAAGGAGGTGTTCAGGCATCAGTGGCTGCTGATAGTGAGCAAAGATGAGGAACATAACCCTCATCCACCAGCAAGAATTGCACAACAGCGATATAAAGAGAGTCTTGTTATTAGAGTTGCATTGCTATCTTTATTTTTGTAACCTGATGGTGTACTTTGATTTTGTATCACATTTGTGTTTTATTAGCTTATTTTGTATCTCTTTATACTAGCATCCTCACTTGCGCTGTAGTTGTATGACTGATTCTGCTAAATAAAGTATTGGAATAGTGAATAGTATTGTTGATTCCAAAAAAATAAGTTGCGGAAATTCCACACCACATTTTATTTTGAGAGTGGGTTAAACAATGTTCATGTTGTGTATTGTGCCAAGCTGCCTCATCATATTCTCTTCCCTTGGCTATTAACACCCAAGTCTCTTCATCGCGACGTAAGTGGAGGGTGGACATGGCTCAGTTGAGTTTTTGGAAACCAAGCTTGTTCTGGGGGCAGAGCGAATGCTTTGCTTCTGATTGGTTACTCGTCTTTTGCCAAAGGCTGCTCTAAAATGTTTAAGGGATTATTTGATTGTTCAGATTATTTTACAAAAGACTGGGAAGAATTCAGATATATCTTGCTGTTGGAACTATCATCTTATTTGAACCACTGATTGAAATGTAACTAACTTTCAAGATTTTCAAGAAATAACTTTCTTTTCGTTCACATAAAGTCAGAAAAAACAACATATGAATCCAAATTAACATGTATTTATACTAAAGTAATACAAAATACAGTAAATACAGTATAATCGTAAATCTCGAAAAACTACTCACTTCTAAATCTTTTGTAGTCATGTTTGTATTACTTTAGTATAAATACATGTTAATTTGGATTCATATGTTGTTTTTTTCTGACTTTATGTGAACGAAAAGACACACATTTGCCCGTTTCCCCTTTGGAAATAGTAATATTTTGAAATATCACTGTCCTGGTCACAAAAGCAAAGTTTGTGGGGAATAATAGCCATTTTCTATACTTTTGAGGCATAAGCAATTAGGAAATAACACTTACTACCCAGGAACAAAAATTGTGTTACATAGTGTTATAAGAAATGTCTTATGAATCAACATATTCCTCATTTGAATTTTAGCTCACCAGACCAAGCAGTTGGCAACAATTACCAAGAAAATTAAAAAGGTCAGACAAATATACACAAAGATTATTTATGTTTCTATAATTCAAAGTAACAAGGTAATTCAGTTTCAAGGTTATTCTACAAAGTCTGGTTTTTATACCATGGAGTACAACAAATAGCAACAATTTTCAATTGTTATTTCAAGTTTTTTTCTAAAGCAAATGTTCTCCTTCATATCCTCATACTAAATAACCTACGATGTAATGAAGCATGATCCTGTTATTACTTCAATCAACAGAGTAATGTACATCATTAATTTGTAGCATGATAAGTAGACCATATTACGTTTTAACCACGCAATGCTTTCTCCTTAAAGAATATTAATCATATTCATGTTTTTAAATTGTAAACAGTAGGATATTGAATGCACTAATTTATGTTTAATCATATATTTCTTGTAGATGGAGAAAGCACAGTCATAAATGGACAGAGTGGAAGCATTGCAGACAATGGTAAAGCTGTAACCTGTGAAGTGCAAAGTAAAATACAATTTTAAATTTGATTATTGACAAAGCTTTTAAACTATTTTATCGACAGCATAAGAGAGGACATCACTGATTTATGGTTGAATCTTTATTAAAACCACCTCATTTTAAACAAAAGAAAAGGTATGAAAGGTGTATCTGATGTAGGATACTTTCAACCAATACAACTTGCCAGTGGTGATGCGTGGGTAGGGGGGGGGGGGGTCACGTGCCCCCAGATTTCTGCCAGGCAGTGGCTTAAGCCAGGAAAAAAAAAGTGCTGAAAAGATGTTTTTTTGGTGGCCTCAATACACTTCAATCAGTACCACTGTCAATTATAATTGACCAATGACCTGCTTGCTGTCTGCCAAATCGTGCATTTCAAATTTCTGTTTGTGATTGGGCTATTTACTGTCATTCATGAGAGGTTCAACCTAGAACTCTTCTGACTGGACAATGCACACAGCTTTTACACTTCACAATTTAAACGATCGCGCAATGTGACATAACATTGAGTGAGAGACGTGAAGTATGGCCTGACAGCGGTAGGGGAAAGGAAAACATAATTAAAAAATTAGCTATTAATTTTGGTCATCCTAATATGTCTAAATCGCAGAAAACTTGATGAACAGTCTGAAGAGAACAAGCTAGCAGCTACCACCAGCAGTCCTGCACCATTCAAATGGTAATTCAATTTGTCAGAATTTGTGAGATTAAATAAAATGGTTTGCTTTGCTTTGAACACAAAATGTTAGTCAACAAAAATCAACAACCATAAGTACGAATTAAATTATATATAGTTGTTTTTACTTATCATAATGTGAAATTGAAATCTGATGCACATGTTAAAAGTTAAAGTCCTTTGCTTTGTATTTCCTTTTTTGTTTTTGATCAGAACTGTTCTAAACTGAATCTTTTTTTTTTTTTTTTTTAACTATTTTACACAATTGGATCTTCTGTTAAAAAAAAAAAAAAAAAAAAAAAAAAGATTGTTATTTATTTTTTAAAAATAAAACGTCAATGCATGAATAAGAAATCAGGTTGCCAGTTGCACTGTGATTATTTACCATTTCCATCCTCTCCTGAAAAAAAAATCCTGTCTATGCTACTGCTGCCAGGGTTTATTATTTAAAAATAAAAATATATATTTTTATGTTTTTCGTAAGTGGGTATGTAATATGTAAGTGTGCAGTTTATTTCAAACCTTAATAACATAATCAATTAGTGTATAAGACCCTTTACTGTTATATTTGTTCTGATGTGAGACTTTCACTTTTTCAATCAGCGAAAATATGTGCTAAATTTGATGTAGCCCTTTTAAAGTCAGTAACGTTTTGAGTTTTTCTACGACAAAAAAGCTAAACCACCAACGCCAGAGACATCAACAGAAACTGAACTGACTCTTGTGTAGTTCAGAATGTTATTAACAGACGAGAGTGTGACGATACTTCCATTTCAAATGCTGAGGTTAGTGCAGGTGCAGCTGTCGATAAGAGACCCTTGCCTGTAAAGTGTTGTTTGTAGCTCTCTTGATTGTGACCATCTGGTGTAGAACTGTTTGTGTTGAAAGATCTGGTAATGTTAGAAAGCTAGCTTAATGTTTACATAAAAATGGTTAAAATCGGGCATCGGGTTTGAGCACGGTTTCACTTCATTAGTTCATTTTGGGGGGGGGGGGGCTGTGCCCTGTGCCCCGTGCCCCACCAGTTCTTCAAGCCACGATTCGCCACTGCAACTTGCAATATGTTACAGCATTTCATGTGTTTCAGCATTGTGCAAGCAGCTGTTGGCAATTTTGAAGCATTTTATGATACTCCCTGTCGTATTATTATTATTATTTTATTTGTTAGCAGACGCCCTTATCCAGGGCGACTTACAATTGTTTTTACATACAGTTACCCATTTATACAATTGTGTTTTTATTGGAGCAGTCTAGGTGAAGTACTTGCTTGCTCAAGGGTACAGCAGCAGTGTACTCCAGTCAGGAGTCCAGATCCCTAACCACTATTCCATACTGCTGCCCTATTGTAAAACTGAAAAATATTTCATAAGCTAGAGTTTGTTGTGAATAACAAAGGAGTGCTATATTTCAGCAGATATGTTTTTAAATGTATTCAATGTAAAAGTCAAGTGTTTGTATGTCTTTAGCACCATATGACATGTGTCAGGATATAAGGCTGGAATTTGACAAGATAAGTACTATGTATCTAACCCTTTCTGTATCATAGCAGTTGCTGCGACTAAAGAAAGATATTTTTCAGCAGTTCTAATGCATCCAATTTCAGTCAAGTGATCCAGGCAACTAAAAAGAAAATTAAAAGGATTTTTAGCTGTAGACTTAAAAGAAAGTTCTAAGTCTGGAGTGCCCAACTCCATTCTTGGAATGCCACAGGATCTTCATGTTTTCATTAACTTTTTTCCCCCCAAAACTTTAGCTTGCGAAAGTGTAAGATGTATAAACTCTGTGGTTTACAGCCTTACAGGACTCGAGTTGACTACCCTATCTCTCAGTGAAAAGTCTGTCTTTGTACTTGTAGTAGTCTTGAACATTGCTGATACTTCAGAGTCAGAAATAATCTAAAACAAAAAAGAAAAGGAAAAGTGGTTTATGGCCTTTGAACTTCTTTACCAGCCACCAAAGACAGCAGGAGACAGGAGTCAAATTATCTAAGTTTCTTGGGCAATGAACATTACATTACATGTAAACCCCCCCCCCCCCCCCCCCCCCCCCCCCCGCAAAAAAAAAAAAAAAAACATATTATCTATGAGAATAAAGGTGAATAAAATACAGAGAATAAAAAAAATGGCCAGATTAAAATTTCCTTTTAGAAATACCAGTCTACTGAGACATACACTTCATAAAGTAAAGGGAATTCAGTTTATATGAAGACACTATGTAAATGTATTACTCAGTCATGTAATATGTATTTTATTACAATTCCATAAGTAGTCAAGGCAATATTTGTTTAATCCAACAGATTAAGCAATGTATAAAGTACTTGGGCTTTCATTAGAAGCAGAATATACCTTTCAGTCTTGTTGTTTGTCTCACTTTTATGGTGAAAAAACCTCTTCAAAGTTTGCCCAGAATTCACCATATGGCAGCCAGTGCACTCTCAGGTACTTGGTGACATGACTGCTTCCCAAAAGTGACTAGAGTTCATTGCATTTAATGGAGGCATCTGAATGGAATTCATCCAGCTAAAAAAAATGCATTACTTATCTCTCAAACCTCTTGCTGTGTGTTGTCTTGCATATATTTTTTTAAAAAAGGAACAATACAGAATTGTTAAGATACTTAGGAAAAAGTATATTGATAAACAAGTTTGATAAAAAAGTGTTTCCTTCAGTTCCTCTTTTCAAGAATTCATTTAATTTAGCCTGTGCTCACCGTGGAGAAAATCCTGGTGTAGTGTCCTTTGTCTTCTAAAGTCAAGTAGCAATAATACCAGTTGTCTCGTCACTTACAATAAAGTAAGCAACTGGTACACCCCATCCGGTTTGGTTTTGTGTGATCAATGGATAAAATGCATAACCATATGCTGTTACTCCTTTGTACATTGCATCTAAGAAAACCATTGCATTGCCATTGTCAAGCAACTACTTCTTTTGCCAGATGTTCTGTATCACTATTATTAAAGGCTGATTGACTGAATGGAAACTTGATTGGTAAAATATTACTTGATTTCTAAGTTCTGAGTTTATCAATACTCACACTGTCATTTTCATCAAGCCTGGAAGCTGATGTCAATGAGCATTTGTGACAAAGTGGCTCAGTGGATACAGGTGCAGAAATGATACAGTGCGTCAATGAAGCAGACAGAGATAATTGTAATCTAGTTTGGAAACAGGTTTATTTATAATTTCCAGGTCTGGCGACCAAACAATAATCTCACGGCAATACACAACAGTGTGTACTGGCATAGGGTAAATAACAATGAAATTGCAGTCCCAAATAAACAGTATCCGCCTGTGCATGCAGTAGTGCTCATGGTGGGTGATGCAATTTTATTTTTGTGACAGTGGTGAAGTGTTGTTCTGGCTTTCTGCCAGTCCACGTCGACAGCTCCGGAAACGTGTTAGCCGTCTATCAATTTACAAACAAGACAAATTAAGAACAGACAAACAAACAAAAAACTCACAATACTGTTACAGTTTCAATGGGGTCTCTCACAGTCCTTCTAGGTTCAAAACACAAACCAAAGCGAAGGAACAGATTGTGATTCTCCGTCCCCTTTTATGCCTTCACACATGACACCTCTCCAATCTTACGACTGCCATGTTGTTTCCCTTCCGGGTCAATGCGTTAATGTAATGAAGCCCCGCCCCCTTTCTAGCTGGCTGACTTCCCTTGAACCCTGGGAAAGAACTGTCAGGCCAGCCCATCCAGGGAACTCTGGTTCTCGCTGCTTAGCACCCCCACAGGTCAAGAGGGAGATTTACAAAAAAAATCAATATATTTCTGTCACAGTGTTGCACATACCAAACAACTTTAGTTGTAGTAGTAGTGTCTATCTAATGCATTATTGTGTCCATCATTTACAGCCCACTGTGTTGTTTTTTAAAGAACTTCAGAAGTGGAACACCCCTGACTGAACCACATTTCCAAAAGACCTAACAACTTTTCATCTATTTGATTCATAATATATTTTTGTGGATTTTCTAAGTCATGGCCACTATGACTGCTTTCTTACAAGTACTCTTTGAAAACTAACATCAATAACAAAGGTAAATTAAACATAACTCTTACAACTGTTAGCATGGGTTGTTTCTGGACTACATTTGCCCTTTCCTTTGAATTGATTTGACCTTTCACAAAAATAGTAAACGTGATGTAAACCCTTGGATTTAAAAGAAGGATAATGTCCTTGATTATCATGAATATCAGCTAAATACTCCTGGATAAATGATTCCTTGCTTTATTCTTTTAAAATTACAACTTCTTTCTTTTTCTTTCCTAAGCTTCAATTTGATTGAAAGCAACCATAGATCTTGGCCATGGCCAAATCAGAACCTGTAAAGAGATTAAAGAATGTTTTGTAAACAGGAAATACAAGGGCAAGGAGCTATTGTAGGAGAGAGACTTCTTCTCGGGGCAAGAGAGCACAGATCTGCTCTCAGGTCAGCACAGACCTGCACTCAGGCAGGAGAGTACAGCCTTGAGCTAAGGGCAGGAGAGCACAGACCTGCTCAAAACAGAAGGGACAGAGACCTGCTCTCAGGTCAAGAGGAACAGCGACTTGCTCTCAGGGCAGTAGGGACACAGATCTGCTCTCAGGCATCTTCTCACTCGGTAGATCAATACAATATTTTAAATTAATCTTGCACATTACCTTCAAGTCAGTCGTGGTTCAAACAGCAATTCAGACATTAACGTTAGTTACAACAGAAAAACAGATATTAATTCTTACCGGTCTTTCCCAAGTCTTGTAAATATTTTATATTTACGAATCTTGCAAAATTTAAAATATTAATAATAACCTGCATGCTATATTAGTACAGCTGTTAGCTCTATACAAAATGTCTTATTAATCTTGAAAGTTACTTACATTTCAATCAGTGGTTCAAATAAGATGGTAGAATTCTTCTCAGTCGTTCCCCAGGCTTTTATCAAATAACCTGAGCAATCAAATGCTCCATTAAACATTTTAGACATGCCTTCGGCAAAAGACGAGTAACCAGTCAGAAGCAAAGCATTCGCTCTGCCCCCGAGGCAGCTTTGCCTCTAGAACAAGCTTGGTTTCCAAAAACTCAACTGAGCATAGACACAGGTTTTGCTCAGACATAACTAGGAAAAATTGCATGGGAGTATAGTTATACACATAGTACTTAGTAGTACTTTACAATAAAGTCGTTTTGACAGTTGTTTGGAAAGGTATTTGCAAGTGCGTTCTGAAGTACTGTACAGTAACTGAAACCACATGGATTCACAAGCCCATGACACAATTTATTGAATATTTTATAGTAATAGCTTTAGAACTAGCATTTTTGGGAAGTACAATTGAATGCTTGTTGCTGATGTAACTACATTAGCTGGTTGAAGGCATGCATTTTCTAAATTTCCAGCAGTTCTAAGCACCAGCCGTCGAAGGGCTACACGTCCAAGGGCAGTCTGAGCTGTGGCAGTCTGAGTTGTGGCAGTCTGAGCGAGGACAGGTACTTTGTAGTTGTGTGATCCCATTGAAGTTCACTGAAACTATTGTATTGCTTAAGTATTGTCTTTAGAGCAGTTTAGCATAATAGATAGCTAGCTTATTTGTGCACCAGCATGAAGCGGCAGGCAACCGAACAGCCTCTCTACCAAAGATCCAGGAGTCTAGCTGTGGGAGTCCAGTAATGAGAGACCTGCGAGGAGAGGCTGTTGGAGAAAATCTGCAGCTAGCAGCGCTATGGAAGATGCCAACTACTAGACAGGTCTGTACCCTCCCCCCACCGCTCCTGCTCCCACTACTACTGTACATATCTGATTCATCTGTCCTACTATGACCTTCTCTCACATCCCTGTTATTCTGTCCTCTTACTCCCATCCTCTGTTCTCTCTCTGCTGCTGCTCCCCTAACCCCTCTAACCTCATCCACACACTCCTCCCCTCTCCCACTCTCCCCCCTCCTGCACTTTCTCTGGTACCCTCTGGAACTGTCACTCTTCTACTAACAAAGCTGATTTCATCTCTGCCTTTGCCTCCCACTCTCTCGATTTCCTTGCTCTCACTGAAACCTGGTTCTCTCCTGATAACACTGTAACTCCTGCTGCCCTGTCCTCTCTCCACATCCTGTCCCATACTTCGCATCTCACTGGATGGGGAGGTGTGACTGGTCTTCTCCTCTCTCCGTCCTTACTCTTTTCTGTCCCCTCTGACCTCTCCTCACTCTCTGTTAACACCTTTGAATTTCATACTGTCCAACTAACCTCTCCCTGTCAACTCCTGCTAAGTGTACTGTACCATCCCCCTGGACCTCTCACTCACTTTCTCGATGAACATAACTATCTCCTCCCTCCCTACTTCCCTTCATCTCATTCCTTCTCAACACTTCTATCCTCTCTGGCCTCTTTCCTTCTGCCTTTAAACAAGCCTCTATCACCGCCCTCCTAAAAAAACCTCACCTCCCTCCAGTACTACTGTCCTGTCTCCCCCTTACCCTTCCTCTCTAAAAACCTCAAGTGGGCAGTTCACTGACAGCTCTCTGCTTTCCTGTCTAACCACTCTCCACTCAACCCTCTCCAATCTGGTTTCCGCTCTGCTCACTTCACTAAAACTGCTCTCCTGTCTGTCACTAACTCATTAAACTACCCATGCTGTCTCTCCTCTCTCCTAATTCTCCTTGATCTCTCTGCTGCCTTTGACACTGTCGATCTCTCTATTCTCCTATCTTCTCTTGCTGACCTGGGAATCTCCAGCACTGCTCTGCCTGGTTCTCCGATCTCTCCTACCCCCCTACCAGGTAACCTGGCATGGCTCAACCTCCACACTTCACCCTCTCTCAACAGGAGTCCCGCAAGGATTAGTCTTGGGTCCTCTCCTGTTCTCTCACTACACCTCCTCCTGGGCTCTCTGCATCCTATAGTTTCTCATACCATTTCTATGCTGATGATGCTCAGATTTTCCTCTCCTTCCCTCCCATATCTGTCTGCTATCTCCTGATCAAACTCAACCTCTCTAAATCTGATCTAATTTTCATCTTCCCCCCTCCTCTGATCTCTATATCCATTCCTCTGGAATCTACCACACTCTCTCCCTCCTCCTCACCTAAGAACCTCGGAGTAACCCTGGACCCCTACTTCTCCTACTCCCAGCACATCTACACTCACCTGACGATTCTTCCTGAGCAACATATGAAGAATCCGACCCTTCCTCAGAGACCAACTATTCCACGCAACTCCTCGTCCAGGCCCTGGTACTCTCCCGCCAAGACTACTGCAACTCCCTCCTGGCCGGCCTCCCTGTGCCCGCCACACGTCTGCTCCAGCTCATCCAGAAATCCGCTGCTTGCCTGGTGTTCTCTCCGCCTCGCTTCTGCCATGCTACTCCATTGCTCAACTTATTCCACTGGCTCCCAATCACCACTCACATCTACTTCAAGACTCTTATACTCGCCTATTGTTGCCTTGACCAGAAGACTGGCTGTACCTCCTCTATGATCCCCTGCCTCCAGAGCAGGCTCCTTCTCCACCCTCGCCCCGCAGTGGTGGAACAATCTTCCTATGGATGTCAGGCCTGCCCAGTCCCTGACCACCTTTTGGTGCCTCCACAAGACAAACCTCTTCAGACAACACCTGTAAAACTCAACTCTTCCCTTCTGGACTATAGAGCACTCTTCCTTTCTTGCACTTTAACTTGCATTTATTTGCTCCCTATTTTACTGTATTTAATCCTGCACTTAACCCAATCTGTAGTATTTTGTATTTCACTTGCACTCGTATGTCACCCTGATGTAATTATCAATAACATTTTCATGAGAAACTCGTGTTTCCATGTGTAAGTGGGCATGGGTAAATGAGACTTTCCCATTTAATGGGTAAATTAGACTTTCCCATTAAAATACTGCAGCAATTTTTTTCTACCCAACATACACACACATGGCCACACCATGCGAAAAAAAAAAAAAAAAAAAAACACACGTAAACTGGCCCATAGTTTGTCGGTATAAGTAAGTCTACTGTGTAAAAGGGAATTCCATATGGACCAAAGATCCCATATACTGTAGGTTGCAGGGTCCTCCAATTCTGGTTTACTATAGAGTCAATAAAGAAGAAGAATACTATACATAATTTACTTGTGTCAAAAAATATTTCAACTGTTATTGCTGTTTCACTGCTGTCCAAGGTTTTTTTTTTTTATTATTATCATATTCCCAAGTACTGGAGGCCCTCAGAGACAGCTACACTGGCCTCTCTTTACTCTCCAGAGACACAAAATGTATTCTGAATCATATTACATACCTGCTCCTAGTATTCAATTTGAAAACGAGGATCATCTCCACCAAGTACTCCACAATAACAAATAATAACAGGAGACGGATATCACTTGTTTGGGAAGCAAAAGTAGGAAGGCACAAAACAGCAGCTGCCGACCAATCACAGCTTATTCAACTCCTCAACATTGCCAGAGACACGCACATACAGCTGTTTGTCCTCAGCATACCAGTGGTACTGGAGTACACATGCCTCAATGATCTCCCCCAAGGGTTCTATGTAAAGACTGAATAAAATTGGGGAAAGACTGGATCCTTGAGGGACCCCATATTTGACCAACGACAGTAATGACACATCGGTCCCTATACTAACAACCTGCTGGTACGGTTGGTAAGAAAAGACGGAAATAAAGACAAAGCTACACTAGTAATGCCAAAACGGTTTTCCAGGTGGTGAAGTAAGATCCCATGATCAACGGTGTCAAAGGCCTCTGAGAGATCAAGGAGGATGAGAACTGCATACAAGACCTTCAAAAGGTCACCAACAGCATACAGCAGAGCCGTCTCAGTACCACGGAAGGGGCAAAAACTGGAATGAAAAGAACCTAAAAGGGCAGAAGATGACAAATAATCCTGAAGCTGGGACCCAATCACACATTCAAGAACTTTTGCCATAAAAGGTAAATGAGAGATAAGGCAAATGTTTAATTATAATTCTGGAGAACCTTCAGAAATATAAAGATTGTTGTCTATATTGCTTAGTTTCGAGACAATCTGAAATAAGGCCTTAGGCTTATTTATAGCTTTATTAATCTTCCCAGAAAAATGTTGATATTTTGCTTCTGCTATCACTCTGTTATGAGCCTTTTGCAGAAATTTTAAAGCACCCTTTAATTCAGAGTTCTTACTTTTTCACCACATGCTTTCTCTTTTTCTAAGTTCTCTCTTTTGCTGTGCTAGTTCTGCAATGTACCAGGGATGATTAGGATGGGACAAAACTCTTTTAGGGACCGTGTCATCAATTGTTACAGCTAGTACATTGTTTAAGGTTGTTGTTATGGATTCATAATTATCATCAATAAGCAACTGAATATTTTTTTTTTATTGAAATGCCATTAAAAATAGTCTGGTCTAACAATATTTTAGGTCTGCAGTGTTTTCTTTGCCTTAGCTGTCTTAGACAGTAGGACAAATTCAAAAAAGTTCACACAGTAGTGATCAGTCCAGTGTAAAGGGATGATAGAGGACACATTTCCTGGGAAGCTTGTAGATAAAATTAAGTCCAAAAAATGACATTGTTTATGTGATGAGCTTGCAACAGATTGATGAAATCCCAATAGTTCCATTTAAAAAAAAAAAAAAAAAAAAAAAACTGAGATGAGGGAGAAGAATTTTTGTCCAGCCAGATATTGAAATCACTCATCACTAGTAAATTAGGGGAGTTCATTGTCCAAGGAGCTAAAAAAATCCCAAAACTATTGTATATTGTTAAAGTACCAGGAGGTATATATACAATCATAATTCTCTTTGAAAGATAATGTTCAATTTGTATTAAAATCAATAGAGCTTCATAATTTGATGGTTGAATCTCAGCCAGATTTTGACTGCCAGTGTTTTTTTATTGACTAGAGCTACTCCACCACCACTTTTTCTTCTATAAATTTAGTCATTGCCAACAATTTTTACTCTGGTTTTCTCCCCAATTTAGATTACCCAAATATTGTTTTTATCCCAGTTCCCCACTGCAATCCCCTGGGGACTTGGAAAATGAAGGCTGAAACACTCTGAAACGTGTTCCTGCCAAGTCATCATTTTTCGCACTGTGGATCCACAGTGAAGCCATCAGATCTATAGTGCTGGAAGACAACACAGTTCTGAATGGCTCCACTGCAGATCCGCAGATGCCCTGTCAGCCACAGGGGTTGCTGGTGTGCAGTGAACAACCTAATCCCTCCCTACCTGGGTGGTACTCAACCAATTATGTGCCGCCCCCTAGAAACTCCCGGTCACAGTCTTAATGACATAGCCTGGATTTGAACCTGCGATCTCTAGGCTATAGGGCACATCCTACACTCCACCTTTAATGGATGCACCACTCAAGAGCCCTCTCCACCAACTTTCTTACCAATTATATCTGAGTGTATCGTTCTCTGCCAGAAGTAATTAATAAACTTGTGCAGATTGTGACCGAGGGGTAATAGAATAATTACAAGCTAGTTAAACCCCTCGGCCACAGTATAAAAAAGCCTGCAGCTCTCCATGTTCCGGGTGGGTGTGTACAGAGAAGAGTACGCGAGGGTGAGAGGAGAGAGAAAAGACTGGGCAACTGCCCAGCTTGACCTAGGATCCAAATATTGTTTCTGTTTGTAACTTTGTTTCATTTAAATATTCATTTTGCTCTGTGAGCAGTGTTTTTTTGTTTAAATATTTATTTTATTTTTGTTTTTTAAAAAATAAATGGCGCTTGCACCGTATCTGCAGTACCTGTGTTTTTGTTCCTGCTTCTGGCCTGACATCACCACACGTCCATCCTGACACAGTGATAAAAGCAAGGCAATGCCACAACCACATATTAAAATGGTATTTGAAATGCATTTAAACATGTGGAAAATGTGTTCAGGATATATAAAGTTCAAACACTGAATGTTTAATGAAACCTATTTTGTTCCTTACATAAAGACTCTTCCTGATGTATAAAATTGCATTCCTGAAGGCATTTTGCCTCCTAGATTTGATTAAAATAGCACCAGTAGTTTCACCTAAAACTCCTTCTTATCCTGCCTCATAACTATAGATTAGTGCAAGCTTACATTTCCTTGGTATTGAGTAGACCTATAATATGAGATGTTTTGATAACTAAAGTGCTCCAGTATGAAATTAAAAGTTTGCTCAGTCTACAACAAATAACAAATAAATGCACAAAATCAAAACATCACAATGGGTGAGTTTATAACAAAAACTGTTTTGTCCTTAACGTAATCAATTATTTTGATCATAATCATAAATGCACATTGTTGTTGGTGCTGGGCCTATTCTTGGATAAGGGCGTCCTGGAGCTCCTGCAGAGTGCTTATTTGCACTGAACGGGCTGCTATCGCTCTCTTTAGCATGTCCCAAGCATGCTCAATAGGGTTCAGATTAGGATATCTCCCTGGCCAATTAATCCTTTCAATTGCTTCCTGTTCAAGCCATGACATATCCTCCTCCATTTTCTATTGTGTCCTGTCAGTATAATCAAGACCGAATGTGGCACCGTCAGTGAAGAGGAATGGCATCCAATCGTTGATGTTTCACCTGATGTGATCCCTAGCCCATCTCAAACATTCCTGCATTTGCTGAACAGATTAAGGCTCTTCTGGACCTCATACCAGCCTTGTGAAGCTGTCTTTCAACTGTCTGTGTAGAAATTATAAGCACTGTTATATTCTGAAGGTCATTTCTGAAGTGGGTAGCGTTCATGAAAGGTTGCAAACATGACTCAATTTGAATATGGTGATCTTCCCAAGGGGTTGCGACTCTACTGCACCCCACACCATGTTGCCTCGTAACAGTGCCGCCAGCATGCTATTGACTCCACATACAGACCACACTTTGGGACACATTCAGTAATTGAGCGGCATGACGTTGTCCCTGTCCATGTTGTTCTCATTACTTAACCAATGTCTAATTTGTCTCTGATCCATTATACATAAAGCTATGACAGTTTTAACCAAGCACTGTCACATGTACCACATTTTGTGATTACACCAATCTGCTTTAAAAATTGAAAATGCTGAGTCATGCCATTTATACCCCAGCCTTATGCACAGCTTAACAAAACACATGCACTGTGTGCTGACAGGTGAAATGAATAACTGGTCCCAATATCAGACACAGACAGGAATTTAATGAAACAGTAATGTTTTTAATTTGACCAAAAAGTTTAACCCTTAGCAAAACTTGAATAGTATATTTTAAATGACACTAGTTGGTTATTTTGTGAAGTTTACCCCAGTGTTTACAATATTTGCCAGTAGCCCTGAGATCGGCAACAATTTGAGACTATACGTTTTTTTATGTAAGATCACTAACATCTGCAAATACTTCAGATGCAATCATGAAAAAGCTGCCTGCACACAACCTTATAGAAACAACATAAGTAAATTACAACATTCCAGCAACGTCATTAAAGGTTGTGTCAGTGGATAATAACAGTTTGTATTGTAATAATAATAAAAACAGTAAAATCCACTAAAGACAGCCCTGTAAATATCAGAACACAAGCGTGTATTAAGGTATACCTTATTATATTTTTAAAGGCTTTTAGCACAATAAAAAAAACAAACAAACATGGTTTTAAAATTAATAAAACCAATAAGTATCATCTTTATTAACAAATATCACATTTATTGTTCACCATCAAAAAGTGTACATTGGTAACCATGGACAATTGATGAAAAATTAACCAGCAACGAATCTCCATTACAAAACAACCTCATGAAATAATACGAAAAATAAGTTCATACTGTCGCCCCACAACACACTAAAAAATGTTTCTACCTGTTTAAAGATTAACAATAAAATCAATACAAATACCATTTTGATCACAAAATCAAAACAAAAGTTTTTTTTTTTTTTTTATTTTATAACGTGTACATTGATAAGTAAGAACACAGGAAAAGGAGCAAAATACGAATGTTCATTGCAAGACTCAAATGCATGAAATACTGTTAATACAAAAAAACAAAAACTGTTAATATCAGAAAACAAGTTCGTATTTTACTTACAGCACACTCAAAAAAGCTTCACAACTGGTTTTAAAATGAATAACATCATAAAACAAACTGTACGCATTATGTGTACCTTTTAAAATAAATTCTATTCAGTTTTCTTATCATTCATCCGATCAGAGTCTCGCCATTGCTGTTGATAGTTTCATTCATCTTCATTAACGCATTTTATGGAATAATTTTGCCATCTTCCACTGAATTTCTTTACAACCTATAAAATCTTTAGGACAACAACAACATCTGTTCTATCTGGAAAGTGGACTTATAAGATACCAGTAATGAAAGCAAATCTTCCATGGAAACATACTGCATAATTTGCCTTTCTCGTCTGCCTTGCACAGTTTATTGATTAATAATCTAGACTAAATAGATTGAATCTGACATATTCTTCCAAAGTATTTCTGATAAATACAGTTAAACAATGATTCAGCCGCTATCCGATGAGAAATGGGAAGTTCAACCAAAACATTTAATTTGTGAAACATTTGCCAAATTGTGCTTAGGAATAAATATACTTCATTAATTTTTGCATTAAAATCTGACACTGTTGGTTGGCATTTTGAAAAAACAGATCATGCCCAAAGAGGTCCCCAATTACGGACACTTTGACAAATGTGCAACAAAAGGTGCCCATTAAAGGACATGTGTTCCTTTCCATAGAACATCTGAAATAATTTTGCAAAAGACTGGAGAGTTTGCTGGGCCGCATCTAGTTCTGAAAATTGAATTTCCATTCTAAATTACCATGTAGAGAAGTCAGAGAATACAAAAGTAAAACATTTCTCCACTCCTTTGCCTTCCAGTATCTCCTAACTTTTAGAGTGTATAGTTGGATACGAACCTGGATAGTTCGTATGGAGGTGTAAAACTTTATAACAAATCATCCACATCTGCTCTTACTACCAATATACCATGGGTTCCCATGATAACATGAGACAAGCCACAAAGATGCCATTTGTTTAACACCTAGTAACACTGCATGCATATAATGTGGAACAAAGCCATTAGCCATATCAAAACAAGGAATAAACATTAATGGCCACAGAGACTGAATTCCCTTCACTGGCTCATCAAAATGCAAAGTATGCAACGCATTGTGAACAGCTGAATCACGAGTTTGTAGTACATTAGGAAAGTCAACAGGATCAACATGACAAAAACCCTTAGAAATCATTTCACCAGTTTGCTCACACCAGCTACAGTGGCTCTCAAAAGTATTCACCCCCCTTGGGATTTTCCACATTTTATTGTCTTACAACATTTAATTAGTTTTTGCCATGGATCAACATAAAAAAGCCCATAATGTCAAAGTGAAAACAAAATCTACAAATTGTTCTAAATTAATTACAAATATAAAACAGAAAATAAATGATTGCTCAAGTATTTGCCCCCTTTTTGCTATGACACACCTAAATAAGCTCTGGTGTAACCAATTGTCTTTAGAAGTCACATAATTAATTGAATGGAGTCCACTTGTGTGCAATTAAGGTGTTTTACATGATTTCAGGTTAAATATACCTGTCTCTGGAAGGTCCCATAGTTGGTTAGTACATTTCCTAACAAAAGCTACATCATGAAGATGAAGGAATATTCAAAGTAAATTCGGAATAAGGTTCTTCAAAAGCACCAATCAGGGGTAGGATATAAGAACATTTCCAAGGCACTGAATATGGTGAATCTGTGAGAGGCACTGTGCATACGGCAACAATAGCTGGGTGCGTCACAAAACTGGCCTTTATGAGAGAGTGGCAAAAAGAAAGCATTTGTTGGAAAAAACTGACATCAAGTCTCGGCTAGAGTTTGCCAGAAGGCATGTGGAAGATTCTATGGTCTGATGAGACCAAAATAGAGCTTTTCAGCCTCAACGATAAGCACTATGTTTGGCACAAGCCAATAGCACCATTGGTAGGGTGACAGAAAGCAAATCATGAGGACCCTGGTTTGAGCCTTGCTGTGGTCAAGTTTTATTCAGATACCTTCATTGTAATATTTGTTTCATTCACATATTGAGGCAGTTTAGGGGGTGTGAATGTTTGAATGAGCCCAGACAAAGCCGTACATTCAACGTAAATAACACGCATCATATGGAGTGTGTTATTTAAGTTGAATTAACTGCCCTGTATTTTGTTTTGGTCCAGAAGCATTACATTTTTTTTTTTTGTGTAAACAGGGAAACTGATATAATGATGATTCTTTTTGATATGTGATTATGGGGAGGGAGAAATAATTCGATGTAGGTTGGTGTCCTTGGCTCAACAGCGACCCCTGCAGACTGGCCGAGTGCCTACGGGCTTGCCTATAAGCTGCCCAGAGGTGCGTTGTCCTCCGACACTGGAGCTCTGGATTGGCTGGATGGTGGGCCTGCAGAGTGAAAAAAAGCAGTCGGCTCACGGCACATGCTTCAGAGGACAGCGTGTGTTCGTCTTCGACACTTCTGAGTCAGCGCAGGGGTGGTAGCGGTGAGATGAGCTTAAAAAAACAATTCGATATGTCATATTGGGGGAAAATTAACTGCAGACTACTAAATTTAAAAAATAAACAAATAATATATTTTGAAGTATATTAATAATGTGATTACTGAAATTAAAATGCATTAACATGCTAATAAAATTGCAATGCAAGTGTGATGACATTTTGTTTACATGATGATTTATAATATATTTTGAAATATAATAATAGTGTGATAATTATCTAAGGATGTATTTTAATATAATATAAATTGCAATTAAAATACTGTATTACATCAATTTGGCGCTGCAGCGTTTATTTTAAATTGATCAAAAGGGTGGCCTTTATATGAGGGCGACCTTTATTAATAATACTACGATTTTCAAATGCTGCAATATTTTATCACATGATTTATGACATTTTAGAAGTATCACGGTTGCTTATTTTCTGTGTTTTTTTAGTAGGGGGATAAAATATACATTAATGTTTCTTTATTGATAACGGCATTTATTCTAGGGCAGCCTCTATTATAAAGCTGATATATGATAGCGGTGTCAATACGAGGGCATCTTAATTCAAGGGCGACGCCAAATTGAAGTAATACGGTATGTACATTTCCAGTAGGGATATGCAGTGTTGTGCTGTTTTCCGATGAGATAATGGGGTTGAGAGACAGAAAGATATGACCTAAGCCTTCTGTATATTCTCACAATATTGTTTTTCTAACTTGCATCCTCGCTAAAAGAGCTTTTATATAAATTGGTGATTACAAATGCACCAAGTCTAACAAGTTTACATGGCAAGCAATGAATACAAAATGTTGTTTAAACTAATGAGGTAAAACAAGAGCCAGTGGGCCCCCAACCTTCACCCAAAAATCAAAAATGTGTTTCTGTCAAAATGATTTTCATAATCATACTTTCAGTAGTGAATTTTCCTGAGGCAAATTTGTAAATGATTAAGCAAACTAAACAATAGTTATACATTTCTACTTGAGATAGTGAGTACTGTTCTTCTAAAGTGACTAAGTATTTTGGAAGGTATTCGTCACTAGTGACTACAATACAATAGGAAAATAGGACTGAGGAGGACGGCAGCCAGTAGGGAGTGAGAGAGTAGGCAGGATGAAGGGAACAGAGGATGCAAGCAGGAAGAGAGAAAAGAAAGGGGAGCTCTGAAAAGTTTCACTGCACGCATACAGTTTAGTTTAGTGAAAACTAAACATTTCTAGCCGTCAAGGCTTGAGTAGGATAGCTGACACAAAAATAATACGTTTACTCATATTTGCAATTTTATTTCTGTATGTATACCGGTATTCATTTTGTTGATTTTCCTTCTTACTTTGCACGTAGTTTAGCACACAAACAAAGCTCACAGTGGAGTCGATCTGGTGCTATTTAATGTATACATAGGATAATGTACATCGTGTAAGGGAAAGTACAATAAAGTGAATAGACAAAGTTGGCTTTTTTCTGAGAATCTGGTGGGTTCCCCTCTGGTGTTGGGGCCTGTGGTTGCCCTGTTGCTGACTCCGACGCTGAGTAGAGCATCACATTCCTTCACATCAACCATCTGTGAATGAGACAACTACATGGTCAGTTCCCTTTGCTATTGTACCCTGTATTATAACTACTGTATGATTAGAGTTGTATCCTAAGGTTAACAGCACCTATTACTAATAGTAATAGATAACTATAACAAAGTAGACCATTATTTAAGTTTATATGCTAGTGTTGACCGACCTGAGCTAACATAAGGGTGCACATGTCTTATGTTCTGAAATGTCCGTCAAGTAACCAGGTAATGAATTTAACACTGCATGTCATATTAGATTTGAATAGAGTCTGGTGGAGATAGGAAGGTGATTGACACATATACCACGACCATCTGCAACAAATGTACATGCAAAGGTTCACAACAATCACAGTTCTTAAGATAAAGCCTTCAATAGCCCAGTCACATTCTGCACATGTTAATGTTTGTACAGTACATACTAAGTTTAATCACAGGGATGGGGTTAATTCAATCCCTGCCAAATATACATGTGGAATGTGGCTGGATCTTAATCATCAATCAAGACTCAGCCACATCGTATAAAAGGAAGCTAAATCCTTTGTTTGGAGGAGGAGTTTAGGAGAAAGCCATCAGTGAAGGAGATTGCCCAGCCTAATGGTAGAGTTTGTATTTCTGGTACAAGTATTGTTTTGCTTGAAATTTTTATTTTTTCCCCCTATACCTTGTTTCTTTGTTTTTGTCTGTTCTGTTTTGTGTATAAAAGTGTGCATTGAGCTTACAATTGCAGTTTCCTGGGTTTGCTTTCCTGCCGCTGACCAGCCTTGACTGCAACGCCACCCTGCTACAGTGACATAATTACACATTTGCATGAGAGCCATCCCTGTATTCTAAAGGTTAGATAGTAAGGGCCCAGTTTTGATCACAGGGCAAAACCCTACCGCTAAGGTACAGGTCATTAATGTTGGATTATGGGGTGCTAAGTGGGCTCAAACAAGCACAACCAGACTTTGCCCTGTGAACTAATTTTGGTTCCATGTTTTGCCCTATCTTTACATTTGCACTGCCACCAGGTGTGAGCCAGAAATTTGGAGCATGGCCTCATTGTCAGTTTCACCTAAGCAATTTTGAAGATGGGGCAAAGGTTTGCCTTTGCAATTCAAGTTTTACAAGGTTTTTACTGATTAATAATCGGCTTATCAAATCTTTTTTTTTTTTTTTAAACTGGGAAAGTGTTATTTCTGTCCAAAAAATTTTAACAGGCTTTTGGGAAAACAAGCAGTTGGTGTTTAAAAGGTGCCCAGTCCTATATTATTTGAGAAATTGGCACATATCCAATTTGCGTCAGACACAAAAACTGCCAAAATAACCTGGTGTTTATCTAACATGCTCATAGGCATGTCTGCAATACAACTTCTGATATGTCCCATCTCCACATCTGCAGGCTAGTAGACTTGTGTGCACAGTGCTAATCTGCAAATGAAAAAAAAAATATATATAAAGCTCATATTTCATACCTGTGCAAAATCATTAAAAAATTATTAATTTTATTATAAACACATATCCAGTTTATGTTGGGTTTAATATGGGCGGACATTCTGAAAAGTAGGACATTAAAATAACTAATAACACAATTAAAATGCGTAAAAATAAATTAAATTCTAGTAATTATTAAGTACTTATTTCTAAAAAAAAGTTTTTGTTTCATACAAGTCTTTATTTTCACAACAACAATAACGTTCCTTACATTCCGTATTGCACAGAAAAACTTTTTGCACTGTACCCAATATAAGCTCTCGGGGTGGGATGTTTAACCTACTACAGTGGAAATAATGAATGCTTATTTTACCTTTATCGCAAAATCACAGAAAACATAGAGTGTGTGCAGTAGGAAGTATTCCACACTAAACAGGAAGTCATGTTTATATTGATTTGCTAACCCTTTGTGCTTCCTTCTTTCCATGGACGGGCCATCATGCCAATGTCCAGCCTTTAATCTGTTCAAAATCCTGGGGGGTATGGCAGGACATAACAAAAACGCTTTTGAGTTTGCACATTGCCTTCCGTTTTTATTTTTAGCATTCATCAAATTTGCACCATAAGTGTGAAAGACAACAAGTTGACAGGCTCTAGAAGTTCAGGTAGGGAATTTTTTTTTTTAACCAAATTAATATTTTGGATTAATATTATTTTTTGTTACAGTCCCACTGACATTGTTGCTTTTGCCGGACTGTGGCAATAAGTAATATGTGCCCACCATTACTTTGTTAAGAGTGTCCTTCACCAAAATAGAGATTTGTTTGGAATTAATAATAAAAATCACAGCTCCAGTCATGTGGGACAACATTCTAGAAATGTTTTCATCCATTATTTCACCCGAGGCTACTGTTTATGTGCTGGAAGACATGCCATGTCTAATGTCATATGCACTTAATGCAATTCAGAACTTTTACACTGCACTAGGTTATTAAAATGAGCAATTAGAGAGTCCTTAATGAATCTCAGTTTTCAATTACTTTTAAGATATTTGCAGGTATCATTTCAAATTGCGAAGGGGTTTAACATCACATTTTGCATGTGTGTTGTGTTTTAAACTTTGACATTAAATGTACAGTACCGTATAAACTCACAGCACACAGCAGATCAGCTAACATGTTCACAAAACAGATGTGTCACACAAATAAAGTGGAAGACAGCTTACTACTGACTTCCATAACTCAGCACTTTGGGGGAAATTGCTTGGTGCTGTAAGGCATGTTTAGATTTAAAAAAAAAAACACAACTTTAGTATAGGTCCTTTACAGGTTGTTTTATGTATATGTAGGATCTACAGTACCTTAATGTACGTTGTGTCGTGTATCACCTTGCAATACATATTTGGGTACCAACTGCATAAGTCCAATTGTCAATTTAAACATACAATTATTTAGAGTTTATAAAGCAGTTTTGGAAAATACATTCAAACCTCATCAAACTAATGGCACTTTTTGATTCATTAGCGAACTTTATTACTAAGTTAATGACCTGTATTTCTGTATTCTAGTCGCCAGTGATTACATCTTTTATTACAAAGCATCAGTACTGTCATGTGTTTACAAAAGAAAGTATACAGATATTTATACCATGAGAATGGGTATATCTAGCGTGGGATACATTTTTCTTGTACCGTAATCCTTCAAATTTAAGAATTTAAGATGCTCTTGAATTTAAGACACAGTACAAATGTATCACCCTTAATTTGAGGAAAAAATAAAACATCAAATAAATATGTATTTGCAAGATACGACCTCAATTACACTGTTGTATTGTAAAAAACTGACACAAAACAGTGTTGTTGTAGATTAACCACGGAGCTCGTTTATCATGCTGCACAGTGTATAAAACACGAAATGGCTTCTCTGTCATACACATAGCACCACTCACTTATGGCATCCCACATCCTGGCAACAGCAAGCACAACACTCCACAGCATCAGGCAACATGTAACCCAGCAACCGCAACAGCATTGAACTGTGGTATTGCTTGGCAAAGTCGAAAAATACAGGGGCCTGATCAGCATTTCCGATCTGTCCAAGCTGGTACTGCTTGTTAGAAACGCTGAAATTGTAAATGTTTCTCTTGGAAATCCTCAGGAAACTTGGTTTGTCTTTTCTCAGCCGTGTCACATTGCTGCTTGTGTATTTGGGCAGACGTCTTTGTTGTCTTTTTTCGGCAGTCAGTCACGTTGCTGTTTGTGTACTCGGATAGTCAACGTCTTGTTGGTGATTTTAATACACACATCACTATACACTAGGCTATTTTTGAGAAGCAAAAAATGGTTAAAAAAGTGTGTCTTAAATTCAAAGGAATACGGTAAGTGGAATACCACACTTACCGGGACTAGTTTCGTCTTTTCTTATATTCTAATCCAGTGGTGTACTGTTGAAATTCAGGATGGAGCTATGCTTTGGTAGTTCAAACAATACTGCCACTGATACATCTTTTATAACAACATTACTATAACAGATTTTTATTGTTGTTTTGATTTGAACCCCAATTTCCTTTAGAGCGAGTATAGTCAAGAAATGTCATTTATTGATCTGCCTGTGTCTGACTGATCCAAAGAGCCTGTAGCCCCTTGTAAGACAGCGAATGAATTCTAGTCAACAATCTCCCTCCCGACCTGTGAGGGCGAAGTATAACAGGAACAGTTTGCCTCATACTGATTGTTCGGCATTTCATTCCAGGGTCAGTCAGAAGCCAGCGAGGAAGTGGGAGGAGTCACAATACCAGAAGTCATGGTACGGTTAGCAATGTGTCAGTCATGGATTGGAGGAGACGTGATTGAATTAGCTATCAGAGTGGGCGTGACTAAGGGTATTTTATGGGATGTGACAATGCAATCTGGTTGTGAGGCGAGAGTGTATTAAATGGAATGTCCAGACAGTAATTTATGTGTACAGAAATCAAATAATTTATTTTTATTATCTATACACAACAAAATAATTAAATAACAAAAGAAAACAAAATGGTGTGAGGGAAGGAGTGCAGGGGTGAAATCCAAAACAGACCGTGATAACTCGTCTTTAATCGTCTTCGTGGCGAACCATACATATACAAAAAAAGACAAAAGAAAAGTGTTTTTTTTTTTTTTTTAAAAAACGCTGCACCAAACTAGTCTCTCCCTCCACCCGTTACTCCTCCTATTTTACTTTCGGACCAACCCCGAACACAGTAGTACGTTCCCCTTAGTATGTAATGTCCCGCCTCTGTAGTCAGTGGAACACCAATCCCCAACTGACAAGTGTCCTTATCCTTCACTTGACTCCAGTGGCTGGAATTTACATACTCGTACTTCCGCCCCTCACCAAGGTGCCGCCCCTCAAAAGATGACTTTTGCCATGGTCATGAGATCTTGGTAAGGGAAGTCCCGAGTTGGTTTGATGCCATCTACTGTCGGGAGGCTGAATCACAGACCGAAATCCCTTTGACTCATCACACTGGTCCTTTGTTATGGTTTTATGAAAGGACCAGGAAGGAGTAAAAAGCTATTTGTTTTGTTAACCACTGTTTTTTTGTATTTAGTTTGTCCGTGAGTTGTTGCTGTTCCAGCCAGCATTAAATTCCAATACTGCACTAGTCACCAATAATTCTCCCACAAAGTGTGTGCTTAGAAAAGAATCTTTCACATGCTTGTAGGACAGTTTTCGTCTTTTTATTGTCAGTGGAATCCTATGGCATGAAATGCAGCTAGGTCGTATTCCAACCATACTGGACCTATTCTATCTGCAATTAATATCGGCAGTCGTTATTACACACTGAACTGTTGTGTCGACGCCTTGTTGCTTGTGGCCGCACTCACTGCTCACCTGTACACCTACACTGTAAGATCAAATAATAAAATGGACATTCTATCGCTCAAATCCTCCAGATCAACGAACCATCTTAACGGATCCAATAGACTATCTATTCTAATCTGCAGTATGCTTTACACACGGATGTAGGAGCAGGCCCTTATTTTAGTTTCCCTTGACGCTTGTGCTGGATTCATCAGAATCTATCGTGACAATAATTAATGGCTCCAGCTGTCCATACAGAAGAGCCTCCGGAGTGTGTCTCGCTGTTACGGATGGTACCTCCCAGAGTAAGGCTCGTGCTGTGGCCTGTAACGCCTTCCAGCATGAGACTCTCTACAGGATTCCTGTCCTGTTCAAGACATACATATCAACCCCCCTTTTCAAAGACACACATGGTCTAGCGGTCAAACTAATGATAAATTAGGTTCCCAAAGTACCAAGGATCCTATAATACAGACTGGCAATGTTATCAGATTCTGTACTCGGTCATAGTTTGTTAGGTCGCATAATAAAACTCCAATTATATAATTCTACTTTTGCTTTACTCAATGCAATGTGTCTCTTTTCACATAGTGATTACTCATCAGGTTACAATATCACTCATTAATTGCAGTTCAATCATGCCTGGCCATTTCGACTACTCCAAATTCTACTATATAATTGATGGCTTTCGCTTACTTAATGCAATTCATGCCTCCCTACAATATGTGTTACAGATCAACTTTACTACTTGCAATTAATGTTTCTTGTAACTCACTACCTCGGATATATTGTTTTTCAAGGACAAACATCTTCCAAACCATTATAAAGGAGTCCTGGAGTCTGTCAACACTGCACAATGAAACTAGAAGCGAGTGCATCCTCCAATCACCACTGATTCATTATACATTGGCATATACATTTAAACCTTTAAGGACCGGGACTGTGTTAACACAATCATACTGAAGTGGGCTTCTAGGACCACGGTCGTGTAAACACAGTAATAAAAATACGCGATGTGCCAGTCATGAATTGGAGATGTTGAACTTGACTAAGGGTATAATTGGGGATGTGACAATGTGATCTGTTCCTTTTGATGTGGTTATGAGATTAACTGAGAAAGGAAGTGTAAAATGTATCATGAGTGTTAAGTGTTTTGTTGGTTTATGGAAACTAACTGTCTGTGTTTGTCACTGCTAGACGGCTAACACGATCCAAGAGCTGTTTTTACAGGCTAGCATCAAGCCCGGACTACACTGCATGATTGTCAGTTTGATTACCTTTCATCGCATCTGCACTTAGAGTACTCACTGTCAGGAGAAGTGGCCGTGTTTGTGTTGTGTGTTGTTTCTTGTAATGCTATTTCAGGACTGAACGCGTAAAATTGTTTTGAACCATGAACTTTGTGTCTATCGTTGTTGGAGCACCTGCATCACCTGTACACCTGAGTCAACCACACGTGCACAGGGAGGGACTGAACTTCCTGATAGTTTTGTTTTTTCATTTGACGTCACTGAGAGTGGCATTTAGTGTCTAAAGGGCAGAGAGGGTTTACAGCAGCTGTAGAGACAAAAGCAGAAACAAAACATAACAGGAACGTGTTTAGAGCTAATAAAAAAAAGGGGAAACACTTCAAATCGGTTGTATTTAACATATTTATATTATATTTTTTTACAACATTTATAAATATCAAGAAACCAGTGGATATAAGCATATACTATTTCATGAACTAAATGTATCAGGTACATTTTTTTTCCTTATTAATGATAATAATGAAATGAATAACTATTATTTTATTCATACATATTTATTGTGAAAAAATAAATTGAAAGTAGTGTCCATTATTGCTTATAAAGACCCTGATTATAAACATGTATTGTGTCATTGCAATCACTCATTTGAAACAATGTCTTGTTTTTTGACCAAACATTAATATTTTTCAATAAAACTTTCAGGAAGTATTGTAAGATTTCATGTATCTCTAAGCAGAATACATAATAAAAAGTACTTAACTTTTCTGTTCCTTCTAGCTATCAATCGAGGCCCTGCTGCAGTTCAAGGGATGTTTTCTATCTTTCTTAAACAAAGTAAATTTGATCAGTTAAGGGAAGGAGTAACTGTTCACATTGCTCACACTAATTCTGTTTTCTGTCTCCACATTGAGATATCTGGCCTCCAGACCCCGATCTGTGCCTCCGGACCTGCTGAGCAGAACCTGCCAGTCTCTAGATCCTGGTTTTCTGCAAGACTCCAAGATCTTTTCCAGAAGGTGACCTTTCTTCCTCAAACTATTCGTGCCCTTCTTTCATGACTGATTGAAGTCTTTAACATCTTAAAAGTTGATATAGTAAACCTGAATCAACACTTTAAAAGCAGTACAGAAACCACAAACCAGAGGTAATTTGGTGGCGACAGACACAGCACAGAGAGGAGACACTTATTGACAGAGTGGTGAGGGTAAGGATTGTGCTGCCTAGTCATGTTGTTGAGGCAGAACCATATGGACCCTTTAAGACTCAACTTGGCAAAGTTCTGAGATCAATCAGCTACTAGGAACCGGACAAGCTTAGATGGGCTGAATGGCCTCTCGTTCAAAAATTTTTGTAGGTTCTTAAGACACAATACACATCCTATCTGTGGACAGCGGCTGTCACAATGCAGAGCCTGCTACATTAAGTTTAAGTTTTATTAAAAATAATTAAAAAAAACAATTCACAGTCATGGTACCAGTATAGTAAGACATAGGAATTTCAAGACAAATTATTTTAGCATTTGTACCATAAACAGTTATGGAAACAATATTGACAGGCTAGACTAGCTGTAAAGCAATGGCAATGTCTATAATACAGAATAGCCAGCAGATTCATAAATGGGAGATCCAGCCAACCACTATTTTTGACATTACTGAGGTTTGTACAGACAAGGCTGTCAGTTGTGCATCATTTATCTGGATCTTTCAAAAAGCGTTCAGGTTCTACATGATAGGGTGCTGCATAAGCCACAAACAGCATTGGTTGAGGGTAGAACATTACACTGGATAAAGAGGCTGTGCTCAGATAATTGCTGTTGCTAATATAATGATCTAGAAGTAGTCTTGCAAGCTTGTTAAATTGACATAGTACACATGCAAAATGTGGTAATGTAAAATTAGAAAACGATGTGGATCAGCCTTTAATTACGCAGTCCTGTATGTTAAATGAAATGTATCATCAAGAAAGTGAAGGTTACTTTTATAATCGAAATTAGGCACAGGCACACACACACACACACACACACACACACACACACACACACACATATGTGTGTGTGGTAATTCACAAACAATATTATTTCACAGATACTTTGCCAACATGTTCCAGGGCTGTTGAACAGGTTGCAGCAGCCCTGCACATTGTCAATTGTGTACATTGAAAAACCCAGGAACGTTCTTGAATAAAAAAAAAAAAAATAGGACATAGAGTAATGACATAATCACATTATCTGGACTAAAGAATGAGTATATGTAGTGGAGCTCATTATAATTATGCTTATTTTGTATGGTGTGTTACTTCAAAGAGCAAATTACTCAACAGGAGAAAACACCTGTTAAATACACACAACTAGAAATATACATACATACAGATGCATTATTTTTTATAGGATCCAATTGCCAAATGTAAAGTCCTAAAGGTTATTTTTATACATACAGTCAACTCTCATTAATATGAATTTCAAGAGACTGGCAATAACTATGTCTCATCAGTAATTTTTATTATCAGTGTCTATGCCAAATGCATACTGTAACACTGAAATCAAATTTCAATTACAGTACAATGAAACATATTACACATTTAAAAGTAGTGTGTATTTTACTGAAAATATAGATTTAAGTGAACTTTTAAAAAGTATACATTGCAAGTTGAAATCTGCATTTTCCATTCTGATGATGGGCATTTTTAAACCACAAAAGCAAGGCATCTCAATATCAGGGTATTGAGCAAATAGGAAACACTGATTTCTCGCATTCACAGCTTTGCTATTCACAGGCCTGTATTATTGCCTCATGGTATTTTAGAATGGTTGAGAAAGGGAATGTTGAAATCTGTAGCAACATCATTCTTTTTCTTGTTAAGTGGTGCATTATCGACTGCTTTCAACACCTCCAGTTTTGTCTGCAAGGAGAATGCACTTCTTTGCTCTGGTCATTCATTTCTATGCGTCATGGAAATGACATTGATGTGTGAGCACTATGGCAACTCCAAGTACATAATAGGATCAGTAGTGAATTTGTATTATAAGAAGTAATTTGAAATATTCGGGTTTGTCTTAATGAGAATTGATTGTATTTTGTTAAACTCACAAAAAAGAAAATGGCTGTCGGCTCCTAAAAACAAGTGAAAAGTATAAAGGTGAACATTTTAGCTGTAAAACTGTAAAGATATATGTAAAAGCCTGCACACTAAGTGTGTGACAAAATGCTACCACAGCAAGTATTGCTTATTAATTGGCTGCTAATTCCTGCCTTGTCTTAACATCAAATTATATTAGGCCATCAAACTTGAACTTTTATGACAAGCAACTGCCTTTACACAGGTTAATCAAGAGAATACTCATTAACCTGAGGGGCCATATGAGATATAATACACAATCCTAGCTAAAATATTTAATTAGTTTAGTTTGGCATCTTGCCAGTTGACTCACTAATGTCCATTTTAGACTGCATTCACACTGGGTCAATTTCTAGCACTGTCCGTGTAGTTAGGATTAAGATTTCCACAGTGAAAAAAGGGCACCTTTATTTATTTATTTTTTTCAATTCACTGACGCCGAAGCCAAAAATAGCAGTATATAAAATAACACAAAAACAACACAATAATAGTTAAATAAATAAATAAATATTGGATGAATTTATTGGAGGTCAAAATAACTCATTATTTTCTTTATATTCATCTAGTCAAAACATGTTAATCAGAATGATTAAACAAAAAATCTTTATTTACTTTACTTTATTTGAATGGCGCTAACACACAACCTGATACATTACTTTACTAATAATATATATTGTTTGTTTTTTTTGTTTATAAATATCTCCAGTCTGGTGCAGCCATTTCTAGAAATAATAATACAAATATAATAATAATAGATAAATGCCATGGGTCCCAGTGACCTGAAACATAAGGTTTGCGCACCGCGCAGAGGGGTATGTGCGTCGCAAATGGCCGTTGTGCCAAAATTGTGCCAAGTTGCCATTTTCGAAACGTCCTTTTGTGCGTCACAATCTATTCTGCGCTGTGCAGAAATAAAATGTATTCATCGCGCAATATTGGGGGAGTGGCCGACAATATGCTAGTGAATACTAGCCTTTCTAGACACCTTATTCAGAAAACCAGTCTTTCTCTAGACGCATGAGTCATCGTTTTATAATCTATAATATATAAGACGACGGCTTGTGAGCCCAACAAAGCCTTTGCAAAAACTGTGCACAAATATATTATGACCCCAAACTGGCTATGCACTATCTTTTCCTATTTTTTAAATTTTTTAAAAGTTTTTTAGTAGATCAATACTCAATACCAGTGTGTGTGTGTGTGTGTGTTATATATATATATATATATATATATATATATATATATATATATATAATTTATTATCCTTTATTTAACTAGGTAGTCACATTGAGATTAAAACCTCTTTTGTGAGTGAGACCTAGCCAAGCAGGTAGCAGCAAGTCAATCGGATAACAAGAACAAATACACAATAAAATACAATGAAGACACAGGCAAATCTCATTTAAAACAATATATCACATTTAAAACAAAATACACAAAAGTAATCAACTACTTAAAACAATATAATATGTCATACACCCATCTTGTGGCTCATTGCTTTATTTGGCTATTCAATAGGTTGTTGTGTATTACGGGTGAGGGATGGGCAGCTGCAGTTCGGAGAGCCAAACACCGACAGGGCACTCTTGCTATGAAAGGCATGCTAATGTTTTCCTAAAGCCAGACCGGTTATACGATCAACCAATCAAAGACCTGTATTTTCTCTGTAGCAGTCCAATCATAAGTTAGCTGAGGCAAGACAAACAGTTCTGTTAACTGTAATTTCTGGCATTTTTTTATGCAGCTGTCCATTCAGCTGAATATTGATGTTGCTAACTGTAGAGACAAAATCATAGTAGGCTACAATGAACATTTTAGGAGCGTATTTAGAATTAATTATTATTCTTACAAAAAAAAAAATGGCATAATGAAAAAATCCATTCCAGAGTCACTCAAAACCTTACAAACTGGGCATGTTCAACTGGGTGAGTAGAATGAATAGCAATGCATTTCTGTGTATTGTGTATATATATAAAAATGCTTGACTGATGTTTACTTTACAGGTGAATTAACTTGTTACATTTACAAATCAGAGAGTGTGCTACCACAGTAAACTTTGTCATGGCATGACTTATTGTGGCAAAGTGGTGAATACGTGCAGGTGAGTGCAGTGCAGAGTGGATAAATGACACAGACGATGATGTACAGGTGCAAGGGTGTTTATTAAATTAATTCAATGTCCAGAGCCTTATAGCAAACCTGCAAATAATAATAATGTTGGAAGTGGTACAGCGGCGTGTGTCACTTCTGATTATAATCCCACGGGTTTGACCCGTAACCCAAAGTCCAGTCCTTTCACCCACACAAAACACAAAACACAGACACAATTCCGACAGTGCGTGATTTTAGTGCTCGTGGTGCAAAGGACAGTTCCTGTAGTGGAAACGATGAGTGGTGATAAGCGGGTTTTAGGTTGGCCTGCGGCTGCAGCTCCGGATCGTGCTCAGTACTCTTGGTGAGAAACGACACAAGACAAACAGTGTTAATACACAGACAAGCAGAACACTCACGGTTTTTCGTATAAACAAGACGGGCTCCTTCTTGGTTATTTAGCTTAACCATATGCAAAGGAACAGATCACAAAGCCACGCCCCCCTATTTATACCCTCGCCCATGACCCCTAGGTTAACGAGTGCATCCGCTCCTCCAATCCTCAGATGCCACGCCGTTTACCGTCTGAGTCAGTGAGCTTGGGTGCCGTAGCTCCGCCCCTTTCCTAAATGGCCGACTTAAACCTACCCTTCGGAATAAATTGTCTTGCCATTTGCTTAAGGTTACTCTGTTCCTTCTTTCTAGTGCCCTCACCGGTCGGGAAGGAGATCTAACACCAAGCGTCATTCGATCTCTGTCACACTTATATATATATAAAAAAAATAATTCTGAAAAAGACAGTATCCAAAGCCTTTTTAAAAAAATTTTACTTCAAAAACATACAGCTATGTCGGATCAACTGGCCTTTAAAGAAACCTATATAGTATTTTCTCGTGATACAATACTGTCCGTATTCAATAAAATAGTGGCGTTATCAATTCATTAATTTGAAAATCCGGCACCTAGCTATGGAGCCAATTGTGTATTTGAATGGTCTTGTATGTATGTGTGCATGATACATTCTGTGGTCTCATCTGTTGTCATATTGGTACATACTGTGGCAACACCAATGATAGCAGCTTGTTTAGGTAATGCCATTACTAGTGGTGACTGTCCATCATTCTGCCTGGCTATTGTGTGCGGTTGCTATATTGGTAGTGAATGCGCAGACGGTTTTGCGAGGCACAAACAGATTTGCGAATTGCTCAAAAAACTGCTATATTCCAATGTCGTGCAACTGCTTTCTGCCGTTCTGGAATATCTCTCATTTTGTTCCAAAGCACTATTTTTTTGCAAGGCACAAATTTAGCGAGGGGATTGGGCAAAGATCGAAGACATCTCAAAGGTTCTGTTTTCTGTATATAATGTTCATGATCCCAACTTAGGAAATGTCATAAAATATTACACAGAAAATGAAAAGAAAAATAGCATTTAATTGGAAACTAGAGGTGGGTCAAACGAACCTAAAACCTAATAGGAGGGTTAAAAAAATAAATTAAATAAAATAGCAAAACCAGGACGATTAACAATTGTACTGTTTCCGACCACGACAAAAAAAATGAAGGTTGAAAACTGCGACGATCTAAATTTTCACAGGATATTTGGTAACCCTAATGTAGTTCCCCCGAGACATTTTTTAGTTTTTTGCTGTGCTTGTTTCCTCAGAATACTAACTAGGATGTAAACATTCCAAGGTTTAGTCAGGTTGCCTATATAGTTAGTTTCCTATGTGCAAAAAGGACCAAGTCCAGCTGTTGTTCACATTGAGGTTTAGCAAGCGAACCAAATGCATGCGTTTGCCAAGCAGACTTTGTTGTTCACACTTCACACCAAACGTACTGAACTGTACATAGTGCGGACCAAATACCCTCTAAATGGAATCAGTTTGAAAAACTCACTTAAAATGTACTATAATGCTTATTATATATTTTTTACACTTACTGCGGTTTGGATTTGAATCGCTGACCCTTGGCACTAAAGGCTGACAAGCTAAAGTTTCACTAAAGGGGAATCCCCGAGGGTTTGTATTTTATGCACATGTACAATGTGCCTATTCAGCCAGTAGGGGTCATTCATTACAGTACCTATGCTTTAAAATCCATTTTCTTTCCTCTTATTAGATTTTTTTTAACACCATTACTGCCCCCTTAATTTTTTTTTAACAATTCTTTTTATTCAAATTTCTCCCAATTTTGGAATGTCCAATTATTATCCAACCTGGCTCACCGCTCCAACCCCTGAACTAACTCGGGAGAGTTAACAAGCACTCACTCGTGCCATCTGCCTCTCGCTTTTTCTTACTCAAGATCTGGCATTGGTTAAACTGCTTAAATTTTCTTTTTTTTTTTCTGGCACAGTCCATGGCAATCAATAGATCGACAATAACAGTATAGATGTAAACTAAGTATGTTATGAAATATTATGTTGAGCTCAGTTTTGTGTGTTTTTGTTAACATGTATTTTCAGAAATGTAATAAAATATTGATCGCATAATCGATGGTGTGTTTGCTGGCCAGGAAGAGCTTTACTTTACATGTAAAGTGTAAATCACCTAACTTAAATCAGAAGTATTTAAACACAACAGCAGCATTCTGACAAGCTGGGAAGTGTATTAGATCATCATGACCTAAATGGTAATTTGGGTACCTAATGTAACTAGGCAGAAAAGGGAAGTTTAGCAGCTGTTTTGCTTGTTAAGCCTTTTTTTTTTTTTTTTTTTTTTTTTTTTTTTAAGAACGATTTGTAAGAGAACTATTTGCTGGTTCAGCTGTTTTTAAGATCAGCTGTGTGTGATTTCTTTTTCCCGTTTTGCAACAAAGAGACAGTTTTAGGTTAATTAAGCTTCTTTTAAGACTTTTTTTTTTTTCATTTTGCATTAGTGTGTGTCCTGATATAGATGTTTCTATAAAATGAAAGCCGGTCATTTAAAGTCATTGTTAAGCTCAATACAAACAGTGTTTCTTTCTGTCTGCTGACAAGGATATAAAATACTGTAAGTAAAACTGGCAGCTGTACTCAGAATTTAGAACTTCATTATGAACCAGTTTCATTAATTTATCTGAATGCATTTTTACTTTTTTCAAAGCACAGCACTGCATGTTCTATAAAAGAAGAAAATGATATACATAGTGTTCAAGGTAAGTGTCTGAGAGGAGTGGATAATGTGCAGAAGTGTCTTTTTGTGTTTTTCTGTAGTGTTCACAAACCTCTAAAAATACATCATTTTAAGTGACAAAGTCAAGGTGACTGATTGTAAAGACAGCAATTTTTGGGGGGGTTATCTTCCAGTTCATTTAATTGTTCTTCATCCAAATCGGCATGTCTACTTACTACTTTGGGATTTTTTTGCTGGTAATTGGTCACTCAGTTTCATAGTTACAGCTGTACATCTGTACAAAACAAGATGGCTACCAGTACTTTTAAATTCTGTGAGGCAGCGCAGTGATTTAGAATACGTGACAAGGCCGATATACGGACAGCTGGAACCTCGCTCGACCAATCACATCGCGTGTTTGTTTTTTTGGGAGTTTTTTTTGCATTGTAGTTTATAATCAGAAATGTAAAGATTTTGTAAGAAAGGAATTGATGAAAAAATAAAATAAAAAACAACATATTGATCTTTGAATGTCACACAATAGCTCAGTCAACATCAGTACTTACAATTCTGGTAAGAATATATATTTTTTGTTGCCCCAATGTATAAATGTTTTCGTAAAAATCAATACATTTTCTAAATAAATCCTAAAGACAATTGATCAATTGATCGACTATTTTTGACAGCTGTTTAAAGGAAATAATATGTTCTGTACGTATGTAGGGCAACACATAGCTTATTCAATAAAATATAAGGTGGCTAAATAAATATACAGGTATATATTAAGGTACTGCTAGGACAGACATTTGGATTCAGATATTTGTACATTTATAAAATGTTAAGAAAGCCATTATTTGTATTATTACACCATATTAAAGCAGAAAAATATCCCAAAAGTAAGAATATGTTGTGAAGGCCTTAATTTACCCTAGAGAATTATTATTTGTTTATTTAGGAGCCTTTCTCCAAGGCGACTTACATAGACTAGGGTGTGTGAACTATGCATCAGCAGCAGAGCCACTTACAACTACTTCTCACCCGAAAGACGGAGAACAAGGAGGTTAAGTGACTTGCTCAAGGTCACACAGTGAGCGAGGATTTGAATCAGGGACCTCCTGGTTACAAGCCTTTTTCTTTAACTACTGGACCACACAGCCTCCTGTATACAGTGTTAACTACAAAACAAAAGATGACATACAGTCATTGCAGTTAAAAAACAAACCCTGTGTATTTCAGGCAAAAATAGTACACATTGCATTATTATTATTTAATTAATCTATGCCATTGCTGTGTTTTTGCTTAGACACATTTTCATATTGAACACCTTAATGTAATCAGACAAAGGTGTATACAGGTAGTAAATGAGACAACTGAAGTCTGTGTACCAAGTTAATAAATGAAAATCAGGAGAGTCATTTCAGTTTTTTTAAGGTTTTGTCAGCATTGAACATTTTCTGTGACAAATAGCATCATGAATGAGAAAAAAAAAAAACAGGCAGTAATTGGGCCTGCTTACAACGAGATAGGGTATGCTTTGTCAACGTCGTTCTTATTCTTAATATAAATGATACAAAATGCATAATGCTAGTGTTTTTAAAGCAGGACACTGGTTTATAATAAACTAGAAAATGTATTCCACTAAGTTTCATTTTATGATACACTGTTCTATTATTAAAGTACTATTCACATGGTAAAATGTGTAAGTCTTAAGGCATAAACCAGTCTGTGTTGTTGCAGATGGAACTACAGATGGGAGAGAAGTGTCCTGAACATTGTATTTAATTTGTAATTTTATGAAAATTGTATATTTTTGTAATAATGCCCCTTGTTTTTTCGACTAGTCTGTATATTGTAATGCCAGCAATAAGCTGTTTCTTTCAAAACACCTTTATTTGTTGACTGACCTACAGCACATTGTTACTAGTGGACTGCTACAAGAAAGATTTTCCCTGAAAACTACAGTATCTCAGGGACTTAAAAAAAATGAATTCATTAGATTTGTTATGTATAATTGTTATTTATGTTGAAATTACATTGTTAATTCTTAATTAATTGGTAAAAATGAAAAAAAGGAATTGGTCATTTTGAAAAACAGAAAAAAACAGAATTGGTCAATTTGAAAAATGGAATTTGCCATTCCCAAGAATGGAAAAATCAAGGACCCTACTTACCCATGTTATTTTTTCATTTAAACTAACCTTATAACATAATGAAACATATATAACCAGTTAGCAGGGACATACAAATGCAATATTGTATTTAGTTGCGTTTCTGTCATTTTTTTGTTTTAATGCGTAAAACTTGGTCTGCTACTATTAGTTTAGTGGTATTTGTTGTAATAGATGCTGAGTATTGCAAAAATATCTTGTATTGACTAGATCTATTTAGGTAAAGTCAGTTTTTCTGCAAATAAACAGTAATTGCCAATGTTGTGACCCTTATCATCTGGATTGAATTAGCCACTCCTTTGCTTAATTTTCTGGACAGAATATACTTACATCAACTTGAAATAATTAACCTTCGAAATGTATCTACATATGATACCATTGTTTGAGTCAGTATTATAATATCTGATATCTTATTGTAAGAAAGTAATCTCTCAGGTGTGATGTAATCTTGGTAACTGCTCTTTAAATGAGAATAATGTGACATTACTGTAAGAAAGAAAAGTAATAGAAACCATTTGTTTAATTGCATCCTTTTTTGGCACTTGTATTCTTTCAATAATATATCTATTTTACAGGATGGTGCTATGGAGCCTCGGTATAAAACGATGGAAGGGAAGATGAGAAATGGCACATGCTGAGGAATGGGAGAGTTGACCTTTGTGTCTGTGGTGATCAACTGGTGAAGGATTGAAATCATCACTGAAATTAGTTACCAAGCAATAAAAAACCTCTTTGGAAATGATAACTGACCTTAGTTTTGCCTTGGACCATTAACTATTTAAGGCATTCATTAATGGCAAATGATGACAAGTGTGGAAACCATTACTGCATAAGTAAATGTGCTTACTCCAGCACTATTTGTTGTCAAGACAGCATGATTAAAGCCTTCTTTTCCTTCTATTTGTACAAAAAAGTAATTCATTGCAATTATATTAACCTTTCAGGGACCAGTGCAAAGTATAGCCTATTTCTCAATGCACATCCAATGAGTTGTGCTGTGTTTTTTATCTCTCTGCTTCCTTAAGTTTGCAACAGTAATGCTTCTTTATTTTCTGGCTATCTACAATTTGGTTTTCAGTAATGGAATGCATGAGAAAGTTGACCTATCTTATAGGAAAGAATCAAGATGGATCATGTTAGCTCAGTATCACATGAATCAGGATTCATGTCTAATAAAGAGCATTAAGTTATGTAATTATTCAGTTTATTTGAATCCAATGGTTTCAGTTCTAAATACTATTTTCCTGGTGTCTTTTGGAGTTTCTACCTGTGTGATGTTTTCTTTGAATGATAGGGAGATTACTTTTAGTATAAGAAATGTTAACAGCAGCACTATCAAGAATGGAGCACACTACTCTGGGTGAGGTGACCTTTAAGTGTGTGCGATTCTTTAATTGTGTGTGATCAACCTGTGTGGGGTTGGAGTCATCAGAAAGACTAGTCCTGATGATGGTTTGGTGGACTGATTTATAGCCAATAATTAAATACTTACTGTGACAGAGACAGAATGATTCTTGGTGCTAAATCTCTCTCCTGACCTGTGAGGGCATTCTATAAAGAGAACAGAGTGCCCTGGACTGGATGGCCTTACAATTCATTCCCAGGGTTAGGTGGAAGTCGGCCATCCAAGGGGGCACAGCTGTGGTACATTAAGTCATCGCCCCAGAGGGAAAGCTGTGTGGCAATCGCGGATTGGAGGAGAAACGGCTGCACTTGCTAACCAAAGGGGCTTGACTGAAGGTAAAAAAAGGAAATGTGGCTAGGTGATCTGTTCCTTTGTTTTGCTTAAGAGAACCGCTAAAGGACCGTGATTGTTTAGTGTTTGTTTTTGTTTGTTTGGTCTGCTACAATTGTTTTCAAGTGTAGTAAAAGGGGGAGCTGGCAAAGCGAGATGGGCTCCTGCCTTGAAACGCAGAAATGTTGTCTTCATTAGATACACGGGGGACGGGCACCACATTCCGTCCTATGAATTTGTTGGCAAGAGATTGCTGAAGGAGAAGTATACATCCTTATCCACCTGTCTGGTACCAGAGAATCTGATGTCAGCCTGAAAATACTGCAGTACCCGGACCGGTTCTGGAAGAGGTACAAACAGGTCAAGACAGCCCAGGAATGGAACAACTTCCAGGACATCCCAGTATTCCAGCCTGAGGTGAAAACAGTCTGTATTTTTCTAAAATGAAAGCATAGATATCAATGACATCGTCTTTTGGTTAAACAGACACTGAAATCATGAATGAACTATACCCAGTGCTGGATACAAAGGGCTTTTGGACTGCAGGCTGGAAGTTCCAGGTCAGGCTGTGGAAAGGCGGCGACGAAGAGTATGTGCTACACCACATTTACCAAAATACCGAATGCTTTTAGGATCGGACCAGACAGGGGGCATTGTTTTTATCCAGGACATCCAAAACAGTGCAGAAGGTGCGGCTCCTTGGACCACCTTTCCAGCAACTGCGAGGTGCTGAAGTGTGTAATATGCAGGGAGACTGGTCATCTTTCAATAGACTATGAAAATGTGGTAACCTGTAACCAGTGTGGCAGAGCTGGAAATGTGTTCTCAGAGTGCGCCAAGGCTGAAAAAAATAAAGAGCCAGATAATGATGGAGTGGAGGAGACACTCAACTCAGTTGAAATAATCGTGGAACACCAGCAAATTAGAACAATCACAGCCAGATATGGGGGTGACAGGATCCAGACCAAAGTGCATCAACCTGCAAAGGAACAAAGAAAACTGAGCGAGAAGAAGAGCAAATAATACAGAAGAGATTGCCAAGGAACCAATGGTTGCAGACAAGGCCGGGGAAGGTGTGGACAAGGCAGAGAACCCAGTGGTTATAGACAAGGAGGAGGAAACAATAGCGGCAGAGCCTCCAGTGGAGAGCGAACACCAGTTGAAACAGACCTGCCTGCGGGCTGAGACTACTGACGAGCAACCATCAACCTCTAAAGCCATAGAAAAAGAAGCAAAGAGTGCAAAAAGGAGGCTGCAGAGGTGACAGTTCTAATTTGTGGTTTTGAGACGGCAAATCAGTTTTCGCCAATAATCGAGCCGGAAGAGGAACAAATATTAGACAATATATCTGAAAGTGCTGTGGACGATCTGGGCAGTATCTCCCTGAGTGACTTTTTACCAGACTCAGAAATGGTAGTGCTGTCTGAAACTGGAGGGGCCAATCCCAGCAGTGCACACCTCCCTGTGGAAGCAACAGTCAAAGCAAGGCAGGATCCAACACCTACTGAAGGACAAGTACAACCCACAGAGACTGAAATGAAGGTGGGGGCAGCTTTGGCTGCCCCGGTTAAAAGAAATGCATCAGAAAGGGGCGGCTCAATCACTAATTAGAAAGAAAGAAAGGCATTACAAAAGTAGTGTGTTATTGTTTTAGTACTTGTTAAAAAATGATTTACCATGTATGGGTTTTTACTATTTATCATTTTAACGATGGCAACTTCAGTATCTATAGCAAAGTGCAATGTGCATAGTATATTAAACAAGGCAAAGAGAGACATGATCCTGTCAGACAAGTTATGATATTTATTTTTTACAGGAAACATGGCTAAACTCGATAACTGATATTCACACATGTCAGAGAGACTGGGTTAGTGGTTTCAATTGTTGCTCTGTTGGCACCAACAGGGCAGACAGAGTCGCCATTCTGTTTCAAGGTCATTATTTGAAGGTTTTAAAAAACATAAAACTTGTGCCTGGCTGGGTTTTAATAGTTGATGTGTGTAAGGACACAAACGTATAGATTAATTAACAGGTATGGTTATACTGAAGCTGCCAGAAGGGGGGTGGGGGGGTGAGGCAATTCTATTGCAGAAAGCATCGATAAGTCATCTAAAAGTGCAGTAACGCCTACAAATATTACAGGCATTAATGATTTTATTTATGGGGCAAGATGCGAGAACACTTTTAGATTTTTTTAATCCCAGTATTCCTGGTTTTACCTTTAGTAGAGATAATTATCAGAGCAGAATAGATCGTTTTTATGTCAATTCTTTTGTTTTTATTCAAAATATTAAAGTTGTCCCTTTTCTGGTCACTGTATGCTGGTGATAAAGATTGGAAATAAAACAAGGAGGCATGGTAAGGGGATGTGGAACGTGAATAACTCGGTGCTTAATGATAGACATGTTTGTGGTGAATTTCAATTGTATTTTTTAATGATTTGCTGGATGCTCGGTTTTTATATGATTTTAGTGAAGAATTAAATCTTTTTTTTTAAAACATTTTTTAAAAAGTAAAGCGTTCCAATTCAAGTTTGAGCAGCATTCAAGTAAATTAATTATTATAACCAGTGATTTAACAAGAGAACATTTTAAACAATTCACAAGTAGGGGTGAAAAGGAATCCCTCACTACTTTTTAAACAATTTAAAAGAAAAATTGAAAAAAGAGATGGAAGGATTGTATGATAATAATGGAAATTTGAAAATAGAGTGAGGAGACTTTAGATATGGTAACTGAGTTTTATCTTCATTTATTCATTTAAAAGTGAAAAATATAGAGTGAGAACATGGTTGTTTTTCTAAAGAAATTAAAAATAAATAAAATAGATGATGGAATAATTTAAATGCTGAGTGAACCCATTGCTGTAAGGGAAGTGGAGAAGGCAATTAAAGAAGCCAGGAAAAATACATCCCCTAAGGCTGATGGTTTAAATGATGAATTTTATAAACAATCTTACCAGTATTTTAAGCCCAGTTTTAGCAGACGTTTAATGATTTTTTTTAGAGAAGGGCTGTCTACCTGTTTCTTTTTATGAAGCATTGGTGATTATTTTATTCAAGAAAGGGACCAGGGCAATATTGCTAATTGGAGGTCAATAAATTTATTAGGAAATAATTTTAAAATCCTGGCTACTATTTTAGAAAATCGTTTAAGAAAGTGATGGATAATTTACGATCACAAGGTCTATATTGCGGGGTATCTGGGTGGAACATTTCTTTTAATTTGATTTTATTAAGAAATATTTGTGATTTTAGCAGAATACGAAAACGGCCCATGTACATTTTAAGCTTGGCTCAAGAAAAAAGTATTTGATTGCGTTAACCATGAGTATCTGTTCGCAGCTTTAAAGTTTTAGTTTACCGCAGGTTTTTTTTAATTGGATTAAGATTTTATACAAGCTCTCCTTCAGTTAATTATTTATCAATGGCTTTGTGGGTAACCAGTTTTAAGTTCAAGCAAGAGTGAGGCAGGGGTATCCTTTAAGTCCTCTTTTATATGTATTTGCTATTAACCCACTTTTAAGAACAATCTAAGAATCCTGCAGTATTAATGGCATAATCATGGCTTAAAAAATTACTGCTTATGCAGATGATATTGGGTTATATATTGAGGAGATAAAATCTAAAAAAATATATATATTCTCAGTATTTTTAACAATTTTCAGGAGGTGTCCAATTCCAAAATTAACTGGAAGAAATCTGCTGCTTTTTGGACAGGGAAAAACAAATCAGTTTTTAAAATACCAATGGATGTAGAAATTAAAAATTACATTATCAAAATTGTAGGGGTACATTATAATAAAGATGGGTCAGGAAAACAAAATTGGGAGAGGCTTAAAATGGCAGAAGAAAGAACTGGTTCATAAAAAGGAGTAAGGGTACCTTTTTTTTTTAAGACAAGGTTGTTTTAATCAAAACTCTCTTTTTAGCTTTATTTTTATATTGGGCCGTGGTTTTTCCTGTCCCAAACGACATTTATACTACAATTAATAGATTGTATTTTAATTTCTTTCGAGTGTGAAGGTGGAATACATTAAAAGGAACATTGTGTGCCTACCCAGCAAGTTCAGTGGAATGTTTTTTTTTAATTTTTAAGTGTTTTTGGGTTGTATTTTACCCTGTGTAGTGTAAAAACCTGTTTAAACAAAGCCTTTATTGATGGTGGTGTAATTATGGATGAATGGTAAAGGAATTATTTTAACATTTAAAAAAAAAAAATCCCATTAAAAGATTTGCTTTTGCCCAAGCTATCAGGTCACAAAATGTAGTGTTGTTAGGTGTCCCCAAGCCAGTGAGCGATAATGAAATAATGTAAGGATTGTTCCCAAACACAATGTCCAAATCTGAAAAACTCAGTATGTGGTTGTATGTGTCTATAGCAAAACATTGGATCTGGAATAATTATTTATTTTATTGTTACTCTCAAGATTCCAATGGTTTTCAATTGTCTAAAAGTGTTGTAAGGCTCTTATCAAAAATGTATTTTAGAGAAATGCTTTTTAATGAGTGGAACTTTCTGTGGGATTTTATTGATTGGGCAATATTGTAATATGTATTAATTTATTGATGCCTTGGAACATATAGAATGTATTTTATAATTGACTAAGTGTGTTATCCGTTTTATATGGTTTCAAGATGTAATGGTCATTTAAGATGGTTTTATTGGTTATAGTCTGTATTTATTTGGTACTGTATTATTATTGAATTTTTTCAGTGAAAAACGATTCCTTTGCTTATAGTTAAGAGAACGGTAAAGGACGAGTGAAATTATAATCATTTTTGTTGGGGCCAGTAAATAGGGTTGTTACCTGCCTCCCTGGAGCAAAAGTAAAGGATATTGAATCAAGTACACAGATAATTACATCACAAAAAAGAGTCTGAGGTCATTGTACATGCTGGTACAAATGACATAAGGAATAGAAAATCAGAGATTCGGAAAGGAATTTAAATCATTAACAAGACAACTAAAAAAGTTTGGATGCAAAATGATCTCTCAGGTCTACTACTTGTTGCTAGTGGTGGGAAAGAAGTATTCAGTGGAGTTAGGGTCTTAAATTCTTGGCTGGCTGGGTGGTGTAAGAAGGGCTGGGATTTATAAACAACCGGGTTTGCTTGTGGAAAAGAAATAGATATTATAGGAAAGATGGACTGCACCTAGATAGGTCAGGCAAGCAGACTAGCTGACAACGTCAAACACCTAGCAAGATATTTAAACTAGTAACTGGGGAGGGGAGGCAATCTTGAGGCTTGTAAATTTCAAGTCAAAGTATCCTGCTGTTCCTGCTACCCCCTGAGTTAACACAACTGTGTGCTACAGTATACTTTGTCAAATTCCTATTGCCCTTGCCTAGGGTTATTTAATGTTAGGTATCTGTCTAATAAGGCTCTGTTAACTATTTATTAAGGATTACAACATTGATATTCTATTTCTAACTGAAACTTGGCTTGGACCAAATGATAATGTTTCTCTTCTCCACCTAACCTTTCTTTTTTTTCCAGAAAGCTCGCTGTACTGGGTGTGGAGGCAGACTTGCTACTGTTTTCCATAGTTAAGTTAAAATCAACAGGAAATTGTTCAAGGTTATTTTTCTTCTGAAGTGTTAACCTTGACATTAAACAGTCCATTACCTGTTCATATTCTAATTGTTTATCGACCATCTTACTCAAACCTGCTATTTCTGATTGCATTTGGGGATCTATTATGTATATTGACAGTGAAATATGATAGGATTCTTTAATTGGGTGATTTTAACCTTCATGTTGACACTGATTCTGATTCTAACTCCTTAGAATTTTTTAAGCTACTGGATTCCTTACATTATATCCTGCATGTCAAAGGTTCTACACATAATCGTAGATCTGGTAATTTCTCAAGGTTTAGCTGTTAAGAACGTCATAACCCTAGATCTTATTATTTCTGATCATTCTTTTTGAGGTGAATCTGGCAGTATCTACAAATAGTGTGGACCGTACATTTAAATCCCAGGTAATTAATTATCCAACTTCTGTTAAGCGTTCTGATGATGTAACACCAATCAAAACTCGGGGAGTGTCTTAAAAAACAAAAAAAAACAAAAGCTAACTGGTCTAATGATACAACTCGTTAGATGAAATATGAGGGTTGTAAACTAGAACGGAGATGGCGGGAATGTAAAATGCACATTCATTACATCGCACGGAAGGGCCACCTGGCTAAATATAAGAAGGCTTTGGTGTTGGCTAGATCATCATATTTTTTTAATTTAATTGGAACAAATAAAAATAATCCTAGATTTATTTTTGGAAATTATGGAATGCTCTGCCTTAGTTTGTCAGGGAAGCTCAGACCGTTACAGTTTTCAAGTCAGGACTAAAAATGCACTATTATAAAATGGCTTTCATATCTTAATGTGTTTTAATGTAACTTTAAACTTGCTGCTTTTGTGTTATTATTATGTGTATACTGTTATTTAAAGCTGTTATTTAAAAGGTCTGATTGTGGCAGTTGTATGTGTGTCATGCTATATAGAAGTATTTTGGGTTGTTCTTTTTTCTGTTTTGTATTGTGCAGTGCTTTGCGATACTTTTGTATAAAAAGTGCTATATAAATGCAATAAATAAATAAATAAATAATGATGTGTGGCAAAGTGGTTTGCAGTGTGTAGGTGTAGAGGTGATGTGACACGTAACAGAAGACAGACAACAAAGTTCACGGTCCAAACAGATGTTTATTTTGTAAATAATCATCCCAGGCAGTACACAGCAATGTGCATTGCACTGTTTTAAACAATGGGTTACTGTCCTGAAGTAGTAAACACAGTACAAGCACACACAAAGGGGATTCCATTTGGTAGTGATTTTATTCCTGGCTATGTAACAATGAAATTATGATTTTTTTTTTTTTTTTAATTTGTGATGTAGAATGATTTTGTTATAATTAGGCTTGCCATGCCAGACATGCAAACTTGGCTAAAAAACAGTATTCTTGCTTGCCAGGTGGGTTTTGCCAAGAATACACAGCTCTCATTATGTAAAAGCAGTGAACTACATCTTTATTATCAAAATGTAACTAATATGCAGTTAGTCTCTTCCTATTCTGCCAGCTGGCTACAGTTTAGTTTATGGCAGGTATTTTTTATTTATTTATTTATTTATTTATTTTTAACTTGTCAGCATTATGCAGAATTCTTATTGCAAAGATTCAGGTCACTTACAGATTGTTTATTATAAAAATGATTGCTTGGTTCAATCGTTAGTGCAACCATCCACATTGCCCTTTATTGATTAGAGTTTGTAACAATTTATAATAAACTATTCCTAAAACCTGCATTATTATTCTGTTCAGCCAAAAATACATTATTTGGAGTAAAATAAAACAGTTATCCATACTTTAATAGCTGTCAAATCAATTTACTAAAGTATCTTCATTTGCTGTAATGACAATTTGCTTTGTAAATGACATAAAAAAAAAATATTGTCCTTGACTAAAGGAGGACATGCTTTAAGATTCAGCTGTCATGCATGTAGTATTATCTTAGTGGTGGTCAGCCAATACAATAGGGCAGGGTGGGGTAAGATGCCCCCCTTAGGAAAATTCAGTTTTTGTCATTTAAACAATGTACATTTCTCCTCTTTTATGTTCTCAAATAAACACATATGCAACCTTCACACCTGAATACAATCAAGAGTATCTAGTGATATCATAAATACGCAAAAATAAACAAATACAATTTCTGAGAAAGGGGCCTTTTACCCACATGCAGGGGCAAAAAGCCCCGTGGGGGCTTCTTACCCCCACACTGTCACCCAAAAAAACACACTTCACTCGTTTTAACTATGTTGTTTAATCTTAACTCTTCGTCCTCCAGTAGCTGCTTATAACAATTAATAAAATGAAATATTTCAAGAAAGTATTTAATGAAAATAACAAGAACAATTAATAACATTGAGTACTTAATTTAAATAACAAGAACAATTATCAAAAGATAATTTCATAGAACAGGAACACAGTGGCTTAACTGAGCTCTCAGTTATTTAATTGAACCCAGAATTTAAATAACAATTTGCATGAGCATAGCCATTTTAAAGTGAGATTTCAAGTTATGTAGAAAAAATACTTTTTATAAGAACTTTCAATAAAACAATTTCTAATTAAACAAATTATTTGTTAAATTAAGGGTTCAATTAAGTAACTGAGAGCTCAGCTGGAACAAAAATAAGCAGACAGTGAGTCCCTAGGACCAGGATTGATAACCCCTGCATTAAGCAAACAAGTATCATTCTCCTATTCGTCATCATAAGAATTACAATTGGGGCATAGGTAGAGGCGCCCTGCACTTGTGCACTCCTGGTGAACCCAATGGAGGCAAACAATGCACTGCACCCACTTCTCTCCAACTCTGCTACTGGTATGAGGTTCTCCACAAACAGAGGTGACTCGTGGCTTGAAAAACTGGTGGGGCACAGCATCAACCCCCCCCCCCCCCCCCCGAAAAAAAAAAAAAAAAAAACTAAAGAAGCGAAACCGCACTCAAACCCGATTTTAAAAATTTTAATGATTTGAACAATTTTTATGTGAACATTAAGCTAACTTTCTAACATTACCAGATATTTCATCACAAACAATTAAATGACAGATTGTCACAATCAAGAGAGCTGCAAACAACACTCTACAGGCAATGGAAGTATCGTCACACTCTCGTGCTGTAAATAACATTCTGAACTACAGAAGTCAGGTTCGGTTTCTGTCGATGGCTCTGGAGTTGGTGGGTTAGCTTTTTTGTTGTAGAAAAACTCCAAATGTAGCTGTCTTTTTATCATTGTACAGGGCTACATCAAATTCACTCCGTTTCAGCACATATTTTCGCTGACTAACACTGTTTGGTTATGTTAAGTTTAAGGTTAAGGTTTGAAAGTTTGAAGTAAACTGCACACTTACATATTCCCTACTCACTTACAAAATACATAATATATATTTTTATTTTTAAATAATAAACCCTGGGAGCAGTGGCGTAACCAGGATTTTATTTCGAGAGGGGATGAAAATGGTAACTTTAAGGTGAGTAATCACAGTGGTGTAATTGGCAACCTGATTTCTTGTTTGTGCATTGACATTTATTTTCGAAAAATAAATGGAAATACAAAACAAATTACTTGAACTTTTAACATATATATATATAATTTCATTCGTACTTATGGTTGTACATTTTGTGTTCAAAGTAAAGCAAACCATTTTATTTAATCTCACAAATCCTTACAAATTTAATTACCTTTTGAATGGCGCAGGACTGCCGGTGGTAGATGCTAGCTTGTTGCCTTCAGTCGGTTCATCAACAGTTTTCTGTCGTTTAGACCAAAACAAATAGCAGGTATTTTTTAATTATTTTTTCCTTTCCCCTGGTGCTGTCAAGCCATACTTCACGTCTCTCAATGTTCCGTCACGTTGCGCGTCCGTTTGTACTGTAAAGTGTAAAAGCTGTGTGCATTGTCCAATCAGAAAAACAGAAGAGTTCAAGCTTGAACCTCTCATGAATGACAGTAAATAGCCCAATCACAAACATAAATTTGAAACACGTGCTTTGGCAGACAGCAAGCATGTCATTGGTCAGTTGTGAGTGGCGGTTGATGTTTACTAATTGCATGCGGTACTGATTGAAGCATATTGAGGCCACCAAAAATATTTTTGTTTCAGCATTTATTTTTTCCTGTAACGCAGTGGCTAAGCCACTGCCTGACAGAAATCTGGGGGGACATGTCTGGTCACGTGCCCCTCCCCCAGATTTCTGCCAGGCAGTGGCTGCCAAAGCCTCTGTCCACAAACTAAGCAAGGCCATTCCTCTTCCTCATCAGCATCTTGTGGCTTATTGAAGCCAACGGCCCTCGAAATATTAATTCCTTCAGGTTTCCTGATTGAAAGATCCGGATAGCGAGAGAAATATAGAGGCATAGTGGTAAATTTGGTGGAAAAAGAAAAAAAAAACTCAACGTGTTACCCCTATAGTGTACCCAAAGACAGACATTTTTTTTTTTTTTTATTATTATTATTTTGAGGCCTGTGCATAGTTAACACATACACAAACACGACAATATCATGAAGCCAATAGTTTAATTAATCATTATAATATACCCCCTTGAATCTGCAGGCTTCAAAGTCTTAATGTCATGCAATATAAATTAACAAAATATATATAAGAATTAGTTATATAAGCAAAAAATTAGAGAACTGCAAAAACTGTTAGCAGGTTCCTCTAGAGGGTGATAATCCCCTCAAACTGATAACGGCTGAAATGTAATTCCTGTTAATACCAGGACACAAAGGCCTTTTACCCCACATAGGCTTCTTACCCCATCCTACCAATTACTCAACACGAACAATTATGATAATGAGGGTCTTAATAAGCACATCGGCCTATTTAGCGGCTGCACTTACAGAGTTAGGAGTACAGAGAGAAGTAGTCACTGTATGACATTTGTGGAGCACGGAAATATAAACCAAAAAAAAAATAGCAAAGTCCTCTTGGCACACGGAAAAGAAAATAAATGTTTTCTGAGCTGAGAGTCCTTAAGGCTGAGGTCACTCAACATGAAACAGAGTTGTTTGTAAAAGCCTCAGCCAGCATCAGTTATGCTAGTATAGGAAGTGATATATATTGGCATGCCCTTTTTAGAAGGACATCCAGAAATGTGCCTAAACTGGAAAAGGTGGATTGGGCAATCCCTCCAGACATTTCAACTGTTGTCTGAAAGAAACAAGAGGCTAAGTAGTGCAGAGAACACAGCACTTTCACATGTGTAGGGGTCCCTAGATTGATGCTGGGGTCTAGCTCATCCCTCAGTTCAGCTATTAGGTCTAGGGTGACCTGCTGAGTGAGACGATAACTCTTTAGCACCGCATCCTCTGGCATCCCAAACAAAGTGACCCTGGGATTGAATATACAAGGTCTTCTTTGTCTTGCTCATCTCTTCTCTGAACATGTTCCTGCCTCTCCTCAACAAGAGCCAAGTGTCACCGCATCAGGAAGTGAACCACAGCAGCCACCCTGAAGCCAGTGACAGGTCTCTGCAGGTGCATGGTTTTATACAGCTCTTAGTTACTCTCTTCTACAATGGTTTGCACCTTGTAAGAAGAGGTGTAAAATTTTTGGAAGGTCAGCAATCGTCTAAATGCAAGGCAAAATCCTTACATCACATTATAATGTTTGCGCCTACTTAGTATACAGATTCCACCCAATTCCATGCACTTTTCTTTTGAATGCATTTCAATATAATTGTAATGGATTAATGATAGCAAAGTGCACATTTGATAGTGGGTGCAGACTTTATATTGGCTAAACATGATTTACGGCAGCATTATGGGGGTTTTGCACCCGCAAATCACTTTGTGCATATCCTTACATCTACCCCAGTATGTATACTTTTGAATAAACAAAATATTGCCCTCCTTGTGACGAGGAAACTCAATTAGATTTTTTTTTTTCTGTTATAAATGATTGCTTTTAGCATCATATTACTAGAAAAATTGGTTATAATTGTATTCTTCAAACTGACTATACAGACAAAACATGGTGAGCAGATATTTCAACTAACGATTATTATTATACTTCTTATTGTTATTATTACCTCTGTCTCCAATCCCGTTCTCCACTCACCAAACACACAACCCCGAGTATGTGAAAACATGCTGCTTTTATGCAGCTGTACTGAGACTCGACTGCTAATCAATCATTCAATTGCAGTCACGGTACAACTGTACGTGAATTAATAAAGTGCAATTCCCTGTGCTCACATATTATATTTTACTTGTACATGAAGTGCTGTGCAATCCTCGCGCCTAAATACAAATATACATTTAAACACTCATGTTACACAGACCCTTTTATATCCCGTGTACCAATGACTATACTCCAACATTAACACACAACACACAACATATAACAAAAAATACACACAGGGGTGGGCACTTTGTCACACTGTGTTAGTATCAGTAATTCAGCTTGAGACAAATTGTTACATTTGAGCTGTTTATGCTTTCATAATGTATAGCTGAACAGCTTATTGCTGTGAATCACAATTTAGGAAGCAACAGTTTTAACAGGTGTGATTGTTTTACAAACTATACATTTCTGAACTAGGAGAAGAATGTGCTTCTAACGGACCTTAATCTTAAAAAGAAAATTGCAGGACGATGAAACATTGCAGTCATATTACTATGACGTGAGAACTTATCAGACTTTAACTTATCTGCAAGACATGTTAACTGCTGAAAGATCAGTTTGTTATCACCAAGGAAACACACACACACACACACATATATATATATATATATATATATATATATATATATATATATATATATATATATATATATATATATATATATTGTAAGGTACCAGGGAGGGGGTTAAAATCCTTCCCTGCTAAAAACCTTGTGAGAATGCACATTTGGGTATTATGGGGTTTAATTGTGTAATTGTTTAATTGTTTAGTAATCCCCTGCACCTGATGGTAGTTGTAAATTAGAGCCAGGTGCAGGGTATTTAAGAGAGGCAGCCAGTCTGTTCCAGGCTGCTGTGCGTAGGGAGGCAGAAGGTGTGGTCTGCTTCCAAGCAGTCAAGGTAAAGTGCTGTGTTAAACCTTGTGAGTTGTGTTTGGGTTACAGGTAAACAGCTTAGCTGTCCTGGTTGAGTTAGGTTCCAGACTGTATAGTTAGTGCTCCAAGAAGGAGCTAGGTGTTTGTTTTGTTTAATTTATTTGATTGGTGTTTATTAAAAGTGCGCGTCAGCACTTAAATCAATTCCATTTCTGTGTCCTGGGTCTACTTTGAAAGGGGCAACGAACGTGAAAAGTGAAAGGATCGTTTACAATATAGATAGATAGATAGATAGATAGATAGATAGATAGATAGATAGATAGATAGTGAACTGGTGACTCGCCACACAGGCTCGCTCAGGTTCTTTTCCCTTCTTTAAACACGACTGCACACAGGTTGACGTGCACTTTTTAATTACAAAAATGAATAAAAACAAAACAAACACCTAGCTCTGTTTTGAGCACTAACTAACAACAACTGGAACCTAAGCTATATAACAGGACAGCTAAGCTGTTTACTTGTGAACACACAAAACCAGAACACACACAAAGGCTTTTACACAGTACCATTTTTTCTCATGGTTGAAAGCACCATCAACCGGGCCCTCCACACAGCAGCAGCCCCAAGTACGCTGGCTGCTTCCTTTAAATACCCTGCACCTGGCTCTAATTTACAGTGATCACTAGGTACAGGGAATAATTAATAATAAAACAATTAATTAAACACACAAATGTGCATTTGCACATGTTTTTGGCAGGGAGGATATTAACTCCCTCCCTGCCGTGTTACACATCCTCCCCTTTGTCTTTACAAGACACTTGCCATTTAATGGCCACCTCCCTCCTCCCTTAAAAGACCACCCACCCTCAAGTCCACAAATGTCAATTTTCGGCCCTCTTCCACGGGCGGGCTTCAGGGTTATCTGGTCCCTCCGGCACTTCCAGGGAGGGACCATGAACCGGCGACACGGGACCCCACCGGGATGTCTGGGGCGACTGCAGCAACGGACAGAGGTCTTCACCTGGGGACCGGCGTAGCGATGTCCCATCACCCAGGGGGAGCGAAGCAGCTAACAGGGGGAGCACGAGCGACGACTGGCAGCAGCCTAGCGATGCCTGGGTGCTCGGGGAGAGCGGAGTAGGGAACCAGGGGCAGAGCTGTGGCTGATGGTGCAGACTCCTGGGCTCCAGGTCTAGCGCAGGGAGTTCTAGGCAGACCGGCAGGGTGTCCAGGAGCAAGGGACAAGGTACCACCCGCAGTAGCGCCAGACGGTATTGTAGGAGTGGTGGTCGGGGCTGTGGTGGAGGTGGGCTCTTCACCTCCTCCCCCTCGTTTGTTGCTTCTCCCTCTCGCTCTGGAGACAGCGGGGCTCCTCGTGCCTGCTCCCATTTCTGGAGCAGCAGCTCCAGCTTGGTCGGCTCTGGCAGTCCCTGCTCCTGCCTCCACTTCTTAGTGTTTCTATTCATTTGAGCAATCAGCTCCTTCAAATCAATTTTTATTGTGTTTTGAGTCAGAAGGGCACTTCTGTCACCATGTGTGACAGGATGGACAAGGTGGTGTAAATGATGACAATGTCCACAACTGTAATTGATAAACATCAGCTGCTGGCAATATTTATTTTGATAGAAGGTGAAGGTAACAGAATATAAACAACTCAAATCTTCACTACCAATTAGTGGTAGACTTTAAACTGTCTGTGTGAAATTTATTACCACCAGTCTGACACCATTACTTCCACCAGAGTACCCTTACCTACAATGGTAGTTGTGTAATACTCTGGTGTACCATATCCTTTAGTATACGGTTCACACAGACCACTATTTACACTATATACATTCGGCAGTGTATACCTGACATGCACTTGGTTGGTTTGCCCTTGAGTGGGGTTTTGCAGTCTCTTTGCAACTACTCAGTTGCTTTGTTTAAACTGTAGGCGTTAGTAAGTAATTCTTTGCTTCACTTACTTCACTTCCAATGAAACCGTCATTCAATTCTGGTCTGGTTGGTCTCGATTCACTTGGTCTGGTTACTTCTGCGCTGATCACATTGCCAGTCAGCTTCTCCAACAGACTTTGGTTTAACTGGACTTAAAGGCTAGACTCCACTCTCAAAGGTCCAGGCTTTTCTTGATGTTCAAAAAGACACTTTCTGACAAAACACTAATTTACTTTTGTTAAAATTCTTGACTGCAAACACCCCTCTCACTCTTCATTAACTCCAACCACTTCCCTCTGTTCAAACTTCCCAAAAACTCTGTGCAAATATTGTACTTTTTCAATTTACTAAAAAACTACTGTTTGAGAAGTATTCCCTTGTTCTCCATGTTTTTTATATGCCTTGCCTTACTGTTCTGGGCTTTACAATACTTAGTGGTGGATTACAATGTTTTTACTATTCTTTATTAGACTTTTTTATGCTTTTAGTTTGGTGAGCTTGTATAGGGGTTGCTGTTATATTCAAAGATATTGTTATTCAAAGATGTAACTGATTCTCATATATACCCCAGAGTCAGCTGAATTTAGGTTTATGACTGACTGATTTTTCTTGAAGTGACCAACGGAGATGGTAACGATGATGTTTCAGAATCTGAAACATTAAAAAATGATCTACTTGTTTCTTCAGATGCCATACTGCCTGAGACTGAAACAAAACCGGTGATTCTCAATGAGAAAGGCCTTGACTACGAGGAACACAATAAATATTAACCTCTATTAGAACATCTGTAAGTAGAAACATTGCAAAAAAATGTCTTTTGAAAAATGCACAGATATACAGCTCTATACAGCAAATTGTTCATCAAACTTAAAATGGAAGAACGAATCAAAATGAAGCCTGAAAAAAAAGGCTACCGTGTTCTAGAGTGGTTGGACTGATGTAATGTGCTGGAAATTAAATGACATGAACAAGGTTTTGTATTGTAAATTTCATATAGAAGAGTCAGAACTATCCATACAAGGGGAAAGAACTCTTCTTTTACTGGAGTGGAAGAGGACAGTGCAAATTTAGTGCATGCACTCAATACCATCTTTCAATTTTCAGTAAACCTTACAGATAAGTTGTTGTAACAGTGAATGTTGATGGCTCCATAAACCACTCAGGTTTGTCTACATTCAGGAGGCATACAAGATGGGAAGAGAGGGATAAACTGAAAACCCATCTAGGAGAAATAAGACCAATACATCTCCGTACCAACGAGTTTGCAGCAAGTGCAGATGCTGACAACTTATGGCTGGCAAGCTAAACACAGTCAGTAGAGGTTCTTCAGAAAATCTCAAGTGAAAACACCCTTCAAAACAGACTCCACACAAATGACTACTTGAAGGACCTGCAATCTGCTAAAATGTGTTGCCTGTACCTAGATGCAACTGGGTCTGTAGTCACAAAACCTAAGGACAGTAAACACAAAATCCTCTACTATACTCTAAGCATTTTTATGCAGTCCATGACAAACTTCACCATTCCTGCAGCAGAAATGCTCACTTTAGACCAAAGCACACCAACCATCCTGCATTGGTTAGCATGTGTATGCCATGACTCTTTTATTGTGTGTAACCATCGACTCATCCCTCAGAAGGTGGAAATAGACTTCAGCTGGGCACTGATCCATGCAGCAGCAGCATTCGGTACCTAAAACAAATGCCTTTTAGTTTGTGAAGGCAAACAGCCCTGCAGTTTCACAGTGTTTCACATATGTGCAGCACACATGATTAAACTTGTTATTGTCCGGGCTACCAAGGTACAAGCAAGCAAAGATGCAAAGCAGTTTTTTTTTTTTTTTTTTTTATGTATTCATTTGCATTGATACAGAATGCACCAAACTTGGATGACATCAGAGCCCAACTCACATGAATGACGTATGTGTTTTCTGTTAAAACAGAAACAAATGCATGCAAGGAGCCTGTGAAGGTGCTGAAAAGTCAATTTTCAATCAGAAAATACAGATTTTTATTTTTAAAATAAGCCCTTTTTTTCGGCTCCTATCAGTCTCACTCGGCCGTTGAAAGGCTTTCTTGGCTTTTTCCGCAGAAAAAACGACTAGAGACCTGTGCTTTACGTCTTTTTGATGGAAAGGAAAAATTATAATGACGGACCTGGTCCGACATAGGACTGCAAAGGGGCAATCTTGAAGCTAGCCACAGCGCTTTGGCAGAAACATTTCAATCAGAAAACTACAAAGCAGCAGCAGGCTGCAGCCGCTAACCTGGATTCTGTGCTTCACCGAGTGACACACATGCAGGAGAAAACATATGTTACTTTCATTTTAAATTTGAATGGTGTTGTTGTCCATCAAATCAACAGTATGAAGGTCACTCTTGAAATCAGGACTTAAATGATGTGTTGCAGTAAGAATAAATCTATTAAGAAAGGGGAACAAGACTAAAAGACTAAAATATGCACAAGAACACAGAAATTGGACTATGGAACAATGATCTGTTGATGGGTAGACAACGACACCTGTGCCTTCTGCCAGTTCTGTTGTGAATTCAACACTTGTCTTCTTTCTGTTCCTTAAGGATATTATCTTCAAGTATTGCTCATCCTTGTTAGACAGTTTTTTGGGTCTAGTCCTGGTTTGTCAATTACAGATAATGTTTATCTGTACTTATTGATTATGGTTTGGATACCACACCTTGAAAATCAAGCGATGCAAGCTATTTTGCTCAATGTTTTTCCTTTTTTATTCAAGTCAAGCTCGTTATAATAGTTGAAAATACTAGTGGAGGCTTTGAGTAAATTGTAAATTGTTGATGCCCATAAAGCATCAGAGTAGGAAAATGCAACATGTCTAAGACTTTTGCACAGCAATATGTGTGTGTGTGTGTGTGTGTGTGTGTGTATATATATATATATATATATATATATATATATATATATATATATATATATATATATATATATATATTGCAGAATAAAATGATTTCAACAGTATATATTTCACAGTATAAACATAGTTACAGGAAGGACTATATGGCAGGCTGGCAAGTGGATAGAGGCCCAGAGACAGACTGCCGTTCAAAAAAATATATATAATTTTATTATAAATAAACAAAAATAAAAGTGCACAAGGGCAAAAAAAAATAAAGATATTTAAACACAAATAAAACAAACTTACAAAAATAAAGGTTTCCAGGCTGGGCAATGCCTTCACTGGATTTTGCAAAAGTCCAAAAACCACACAACAAACACCAACCTACTTCCTCAGCTCCCTCCTCCCAAATGAGCAGCAGAGGCCTCCTTTTATGTCAGGTGGCTGGGCTCTGATTGATCGTTAATTAAACTAATCATCTAATCAACTCCAGCCACCTGAACATAATAAACCCAGGCAGGTAAGGGAAATTAACCCCATCCCTGCCAATTTAAAAAGGGCAGAACTTTGCTCTGCCACAGACTAGTTGAGACTTGTTTCTTGTTTTATATACCATTAAAATTGCCTTATTCCTCTAAGCTTGTTTCTAAATATGGTCCATTGAGTTAGTGGGCAAAATACAGTAAAAAGATTATTACTTATTTCTGTAAGTAATAATATGTTATTGGAATTGAAAGCCAGAGCAGAAGCACTAGCATTTGTGACTCAAATATGAACAGATCACATTGGGATCTTTATAAAATGTCAGACTTAGTTTCCAAATACATAAGAAATAGTTACATTTACCAATTAGTGTGAGGATTAAAGGTCAAGGTATATTTTCTAGGCACTTGCAATGAAGTGTAAAGATGCAAGGTATAGTCATGCAAGACATCGCTTCTAATGAATAAACCATAGAGCCTGCTAGCCATCTAAGTAATAAATAAATGTGATATATCATTTTGAATATCCAACTACTGACGTGATTTAAAAGGAGCCTTTCTTATAAATCATACTAGTATTTACTATAACACCCCTCTGAGGAGCTGAATACATTAGTTGCACTTAAGATATACTCATGAAAAAATAAATAAGCAGAAGCATCATAAGCTATCCAGGTGATGCTGTTTTATTTCTTCCAGGTGTATTGCTGAAGTCCAGTTAAATTACATGTATCTAAAGGGTATGCTCTAAAGCTGCAAAATACATATTTTTAAACAGCAGGTCTGCCGGTCATATTATTGTACTGTACTTTAAAACAAGCATTGGTTTGTCAAATATTCTAGTAATACAGTTGTTGCACTGCCATATTGATCCTTCTTCAAGCTAACTACTCAAATTTTTGTGGCCAAATATACCAGTTCAGCCAAGTAGTTAGGATATTCAGCCAAATGAACACAATTAGAGGTAATTACTAGTAGATGATGTACTCAGTGATCAACATGTAACTGTGGATCTAATTAGATTCATATTGAAAAATAAAAGGCAGAACGTTTTTGGCAGTTAACTCCACAGCACCCTTGGTTCCCCATAAACTAGAATCAACTGGAGTTTTCCTGGAACCAAACTGACTTCCAAAATACCAGTATCCTACAGTCTAAAGTCAGTTATTTTGCTGTCCCCATCTATGTTAATCACAATGTTTTCTATACCTCAGCCTCTGATTTCTCCTGAAGTGTTACCAATTATTATAGAAAAGAGCATTGCAGGAAGATTCACAGAGGTCATTAACATCATGGATGGTTACAGAAATCAGCACTTACACTAAATTCAGTAATTACTCACCCTTTGGGGCTAGGTAATTTTTCAAGTCCGACTTTTTAACTGTGCCCCTGTTGTGCAACAGACAAGTTTGCTGATAATATGAAATGACTGGTACAACGATGACATTCAGAAAGGGGTGAAAAAATGACATATTGCTATTTCTAAATGTTCTGCACAGATCTATTTGTAACAGGGATAATATTTCTTTGCACTTTATTTTGTATTTATAATTTAAGATGTGTCGTTATAATAATGATAGTTTTTATATAACACCTTTCATAGTGGATCACCATCACAAAGCACTTTACAAGATACAAGACTAGGGTGTTTGAACTATGCATCAGCTGCAGAGTCACATACAGCAACATCTCACCTGAAAAAAACAGAGCACCAGGAGGTGAAGTGACTTACTCAGCATCACACAATGATTCAGTTGGTGAGCTGGGATTTGAACTGAGTACCTGGTGGCTACAAGCCTGTTTCTTTAATCACTGGACCACACAGCCTCCTTGACATTTTTTTTTTTTTTTTTTTTTTTTTTTTAAAGCATGTGTGAATGCTTAAGGAAATCGTATTGTAATTGATTTTTTATTTTTCAGAATCGCCAATTGTGTTGTTTTTAATCCCGGTTCACCGCTGCAACCCCCCGGCGACTCGAGAGGCTAAAACACGTGTCCTCCAAAATGTATTCCTTCCAAGCCATAATTTTTTGCAATGTGAATCCACAGCGAAGCCATCCAACCTATAATTCCGGAGGACAACACAGATCTGAATGGCTCAACTACAGACCCGAGGCACCCTATCAGCCACAGGGGTCGCTGGTGCGCGGTGAACTGTGGATTGCCCTGCCGACCTTAACCCTCCCTACCTGTCCGGTACTCTGCCAATTGTGTGCCGCCCCCTGGGAACCCCTGGTCACGGTTGGCAATGACCTGCGATTCCAACCTGCGATCTCAAGGCTATATGGTGCATCCTGCACTCCACGTGGAGCGCCTTTACTGGATGCGCCACTCAAGAGCCTCCTGTGTTGTAATTAGTTAATTAGCCCAATTGTTTGTAGTTGAATACTTTATAAAGCTTCATTAAGAAGAACAAATAGACCTTGGAGGATTTTCAGGATAACAAGCAGTTCTTGTGAGCATGGATACTGTGCTGGGAAGTAGGATAAGCAATAGGGTTTTTGAGAAACTGCTACTTTATGTGTGAAGTTATGAACTATAGCGTATACTGGGCGTGGTGTGTATCCATATATAGCAATTGTAGCTCATGTGTTGCCACTGCTACTATATTCTTAGAATGACACCAGCTCTGCCTGTAGTGGGAGGTGTAGGGGGAGATCTAGAATGGTTCCTATGTGATTATTTAGCCTGTAAAATGAAAATCAGTTTCTTTTCTTTGATAGCTGTGCGAATGGGATTATATAGTCAATGGAATACATGCCCGATGCTCTGTATCTGAACTCCATTGGAGGTGAGATTGAGGACTTGCTAGGTTTGTTTTGTTTAGTTGGAGAACCAAGTTATACTGATTTGAATGTATTTTGTTGACCGAGTCCTCAACCACATCACCAACTGACCAATGCAATTAACGCTGGATTGTTTTTATTCTGCTTAGGTACCTTTCAGTGCTTTACAAACTGTGTTGCTGACTTGTGATTGTCTACTTTGTGTAGCTGATAACTGATATGCCTTTGTTTTACGAAGCCCCAGAAAAGAGGATCCATTAGATATATCCTATTCTTTTAAAATGCATAAAGCATATTTGATCTTATGAATAAAAACATTGATCTTTGTTTACTCTCTGCTTTTCTTGTGGTTCATGCAATGTTCTTTCCCAAATAAAATATCCTGTGTTTTTAAATCAGGGCAAAATCGGCAAACATTACATTTTATTTGCTCTTTCTTTATAGAACTGGCATAGTCAGATTACTGCAAGGCACGGTGGTGGCTTAGTCTCAATATAGTTGACCCCAAGGTAGCTGCGCATGCCCCTACACTGGTTTGGGCTAATTTACTTCACCCCATTACATATTAATAGTTCAATATATCATAGGTGCAATAAGGACATCTATGATGTCAAGAACAACAGGGGGAAGAAGTCACAGTACACAAAGCACATCTTGTGCCATTCCAAATGACCCAGCATAATGTGACATTATAAAAAAAAAAAAAAGAACAACTGCTTGACAATCAGAACTTGGTTCATTTTTATGATAAAAAAAAAAAAAAAAAAAAAAAAATCCTCATTGTGCATTATCTTTTCTGGACTTGAATCATGAACACAATAGCCAAGAATGACAGCATGTTCTCCTTAACCCTGCAGTTTATTCCACATTCAGTAAAGTACACGACTTCAGGCAAGTATTTTATCAACGTGTTTTAAAGTAAACCTAGACATTTATCTGTATTTTAAAGTTGCTATTTTTTTTGCAAGTTGAGGGACCCTTAAATAATATTGTCACCTGAATTACAGATTTTACAGCATATGTTTAACTAATCATAGTCATGCTTTATCAATAACAGTTTAATGTAATGTTTTTAATAATTTTACAGCCCTGCAATTAAATGTGCTTTTGTGGTTAAGTGGAGAGTATATAAGACACTCAGCTGAAACTTAAATGTTAGCTAACCAAGGTTTTTAAATCCTTTTCATACACCTTATTAGCACTAGTGAAATTACCACTGACAACTCCCCCCTTGTTTTGAAAATCCTTTATGTTTTTTTTTACTTTAATTCGGCATATGCAGATTTCAGTGACACCTGTCGGTCTGATTGACCAGGTATTCTTCTGGAGGGCCTTATCTAAGCTTTGTTCGCCATTAGGGGCATCCCACAGATACAGGTCATTACAAAAGTCTATTGAGACTCTTTAATCAATGATTGTGGAAGTTTATTGGACGCAAATGTCAAATATGAGTGAGATGAATGGCTGAATTATTGGACACTGTAGAAGAGGCAGGTTGTACGTACTTTTAAGGATGCCTATACAACAGCATGGATTTGATATTGAATGAATAAAAGAAAAATAAATAAGTATGGGATAAACAATAATATGTGTTTTTTTTATAGTTTAGGTCATGACGGACTATTTTTTCGAGACTATAATTCTATATTGATTCACACTGTCTCATTATCAGTAATAATACTCAATAATGTGCAGATTGCAAATGAAGGAACTGGAATTTTTGTAACAGGATTTTCTCCTTTTTGCACACACAATCTACATTGTTTATGTTGCATTGTTAATAACATTGCACTACTGGATTTTTTGGCAGAACTACAAATATAACTACTAGTAGTATATTATTGTTTTACATTTGTTATTTTCTTTTACTTATTTTTTTATTTGTGCATTTCCCAGTCATCCTGCGTACTTCCTATGACACTTAGAAGTACCCCCTGGTTGAAAACCCCTGATATCTGCTGTCGGAGATGTATTCAAAACATTAAAAAATGTATTAGTAATATATTGTATCGGACCTAGAATCCAAATATTTCAAACAATAGTTAATATCAGTCTTGAAATTAAGAATGCAGATGAGGAAGACATTCCTGCATCAAATATTCACAGTTCTGAAGACAACGTAACGTTTAACTTGTAGACATTTTTAAAGAACTGTATCTTTAAATAGCTGCGGTATCAGACTCACAGCAGTTTAGATGAAATTAAGCAGTTTTTAGATTTTTGTAAAAATGATAAACATATTTTTACATCGAAGAGTTCAATTAAATTCGGTTTCTATAAGATTTAGAGCACTGCATTTTTAGTGAGATCATACCAAAATACCATCTGCAAATACCTACTAAAATAAAAATGATTTGCTACAAGTCTCGTTTCACAACACTTATTATTTAGAAGAGTATTCAAGCTTACAGACTATTGTTTGTTTTGTGGTTTCATGCACAAAAGTGTTTCCTTTGCCTTGTGATTTCCTCAAAGAAATTGATTTCTTGGCCCATGTCCTCTCCTTAATTTTGAAGTTATGCCAGACATTATACAAGCATGAGTCTCTTGTTGTAGGATGCATTGTTTTTGATGATGAGGCAGTTTTTAGATAACACACCAGGGTCAAATATGCTATTTTTGTAGCTTGTGCTTGTGTGCGTTTCAGTTTAAGTACCCTCAGAAAAGAGGCAGTTCATTTCCAGTATCTGGCCCATGATTAGTCAGTTTCAAAATAAGCAGGATTAAAATGTGCCTCGATTTATAACTCATAAAATGATTTTATCTCTAGTAAGCATAGTGTGCAATGCATCAAACTGTGTGATTGATATCTGTGTTAAGTCTCCAAGATTGATACATCAAGGCCATGGGATCAATAATATCTTACTATTATCTCCTGTGCGTTCTGAACTTATACGATTATTGTGTGTTCTGAATATATAAGATTGAAAATAAGGCTTTATTTGGTGCTGTGTCTGCACGCCACAGGTGCAGATTGCATTGCTTTAAAATGTTTCTCTGGTGGTAGAAATAATCACAGAAAATACTCCCGTAATAAGCTGATTAAGATTCGATCTGCAAAAAAACCAAGAGCTTCCAGCCCCGCTTAATGTCGTCCCGTCCCGTCCCCCTGAAATCTGAAATGGCACCCCTGATTGTAGTCTTTTTCCCCCGCAGTATCCTTGTACCGTACTGTTAGCAAGTCTGTCTGACACAACTACATCAATGAAACAAACATGATCACAGATTGACTTTGATTAATATTAGCAAGAACCGCTAACAGTATCTATATTAATTTAAGCTACCGGTGTATTTTTTATATTAATTTGTATAGCCTAATCATGAAAACAAAAAAGTCATAAAATGATAACATAACAATTACTAACAAGTAATCCGTTTAAAGTAAAAGGTTTAAATATTTTGTTTTAAAGGTTTTAATATTTTGCATAAGTACCATTTTAAATAATTAGTGTTAGGTTTGTAGTTTGTTTGATAAGTGAACACAGAGGTGCTTCTGAACATGTGTAAATGTATTGTCATGTTTATTTTTTCAAACGTTCTTCCTTGTGATTGTTTTTACCCCTTTCCTTACTATTGAAGGGATTTGTCGTTTCTGGTAATTTTTGAAAAGAAGATTCTGTAGCTTTTTCTCATTGTCAGTCAAACAAAAAATGAAAACAAGGTCAAATTCGAAATACAAAAGCCTTTAAGCATTACTAAAATTATGATGAATCACTTCAAACTTCCATATTGTAGTACTTGGGAGAAGAGTCTTGCTTATTTATTAATTGGCATTTATACATGAAAATGGCTTGAGGGAAGAATAGGTTTGGGCAATAGAAAGGTTAGATATGGATGCTAAATCAGGTTTTTGAATTAAGCTGCAACACACTCAATTTTATACAAAACAATATTGTGAGTGTGTTTGCAGAGATCCATATAAAATGAGCAAAACATTTTTCAAGTTTTAACACCTTGAGCCTTATTTTGCAAATATGTGCGCAGCCGTTTCAGGGAAAAATAACAACGTTAGCGAAGCACCCCGATGGTATATGAAAACGTGATTTAGAGGTCGGGTCTCACGCGTGGGCTAAAGCATATCAAATAGCGAATCATGCGCCCAGCCAATGAAACTGCACAATGGGGGGAGTAAGGTTACAACCAATAAGGATTCAACTTTCCCTTTAAGAGCACCTGTGCATCTGCAATAGCAAAATGAGGGCATTTTGAAACAAAATAAAAGAGGAAGGAGACAAAAGCGAAAATAAATACAAATGTCCAGCAGCCCAAGTGAGGAGGATGGCCAAGCCCTTCAAACAAGGCTACAACATTTTTAAAAAAGTAATCTTTGTCTGACCTGCCTGGCACTTGCAGCATCTGCAACCTCCACCACTGGGGCTTCACGTTCAGCATCTGCTTCCCTCAAACCCTGCAATCTTTCCTCTGTATGTTCAACATCACATTCATTATGGAGAGTTATATTATTGAAAATACAACCAGCCAGGATGATATTGCTAACCTTCTGAGGAGTATACTGTAGTGTTCCTCCAGAGACATCCAAACATCGGAATCGCGTTTTGAGGATTTCAAATGTTCGCTGAATTGCAGTATGAGCACATTTAAAGGTACGGTGTGCCCCGACCCTGTGTGTATTTTATGTTTATCTGATGTATGTAATGTGTTACTGATAGTGCACAGGATATAATGTGGGGTTATGTAGCATGAGTGTTTTAAAATATATAGCTGTATTTAGCCATGAGGATTACACAAATTAGTTCATGTGCTGGAATTCAAGTGGATAATTAATTCGTAATTGAATCCCGGCACAACTGTATATATAAGTACATGTTTCACTCACTCTGGGTTGTGTGTTCAAGAGTGGACAACAGGTGTGGAGAGGAGAGAATTAATTAAGAAAAATAAATAACAATTGCTAAGCATGCTGGCTTATAAACCAGCAGGATACTTGTTCTTGTTTGTTGTCTATTTGTTTGTTCGGTCAGTGTTTGTTCGGTTTTGTTCAACCTTTTTATTTCACAATAAACTGGCGCAACAGCTCAATTCATTCACTCACCACTCTGTTTGTTTCTGTTCCGGGTCTGACGTCACCACTATAGTCATCCTGTGACATACGGTTATACATTTGTTCTGCAGCGGTCGTGGGGTTGAGCAGCAGTGTCAGTAGCCACCACTTCACTGGACACCTGTTGTCCCCTATCAACCAGCCTCTCACTGTTATCCCACTGAAACGCAGATGCCACCTGCGATTTAGCGAGGATAAACGAGTCATGAGCGGAGACAGAATAGTTTGCATACACATTTGTGATGTAGTTGTTGGCATCACACACTACTTGCACGTTGACGTAATAGGTCCCCTTACAATTCATGTAAAGGTGCCTATTCTGTGTCGATGGCTCCCAGGACACCAGGAAACCCATATCTTCCAAGATAACCCTATTTGTATTTTGTTGCAACTCTTGAGAGACAGGGAAATGAATTAATTCTCCTGCCTGCTTTACTAAAGCTGAGGTTACATCTCGCACTGCACATGATACAGCCAACTGGCTCATGCCTGCAGTATAACCCACAGTGGAACGAGCCAGTGGCATAACATGTTATTGCAGTGGACACCGTTAGTGGTACAGGCAAACAGTGTGCTCTCCGCATACCTCCTTCCAGGTTAGCATGAAGCAGTTGGCAGATGTCAGTGATTGTTTGTCTGTTGATGCGAAAAGACAGATGACTTCTAAATATTTCGGGACGTCTCCTCCTCCTCCTCCTCCTCCTCCTCCTCCTCTCTCTGTCTGGCCACGTAGAAATCCAGTGCACACTCCATATTTCTTTTCTCTTTTTCTCTCTCTTTCCTTTGCCTGCTTCCCTGGTAGTTTCAGCTGTATTTATAGTCGACCACGTAATTTGCACACAGTTTAGACCCGGTTTTTCACAAGTGTTTGATGATTGCCTTAGGGGTTTGCTAAATAGGGCTCCTTGTTTTGTAATTAAATGCAATAAATATAGATACATTTATTAAGGTCTTTACACCAAAAACAGCAACTCACTTTTATTATTTTATGATAAGGCTGTGTTTAACACTGTACACTAATCAAATACAAAAACAAATTTGCTTCATAAAGCTTAATTATGTCGCTGTTGTTCCAACAAGAACTGATACTGATACCAGAAGATTTATTAGTTCATAAATTTTGTAATTAATATTGATGATTTGATTGAGCACATTTTTACAATTGCTAATCTGTCATTGTGGACTTCTGAACTGGATAATGACTTTCTGTAAATATTGGATTACCATTCTTTGTGTATGCTGTCCTTAGCTGCTGTAATACACAGACACATGTTTGAAGTTTCAACTCAAAGTATATTTTAGAAATTGCATAGCGTATTTTGAGAAACTTGGTTGCTGTTGTTCTTGAGGAAAGCTAAGCAATGCAGAACTTCATTATTTTCTTGATTATCAGTTTTATACCTCCAGTCTGTTTCCTTCAAATAAAGAAATACATTGAAATATATAATGTGGGAAACTCATAATGAGTATGCATAACATATTATTAGTATTTCGATTCAAAACAAATCCTATTGATTAGTGTAGAATTCTTAAAGTCATACATACAGACAAGTCTACTGAGTTTCTGTAGTCTTGGATGTGTGTATCTCTTTGAGAATCAAGCCTATTGTATGAGGCAGTATGATGTCCCATAATTACATTATTTACAGAAAGAAAAGGTTCAGTGGTACAATTGCCTTTTATTATAATGAAGGTGCCAAGGAAATTATACAGTGTTGACAGTTCTTGCATTGAATACACTTTTTCTAACAAAATGTTCTTGAAGTTATTTATAGAGTTGTGACAGGGTGGCGAGTGGATAGAGGCCCAGAGACAGACTGCAGTTCAAAAAAATAAATGTTTTGATTTTTATATATAGAAAAACCACAAAAACAGCAAACCAAAAACACCAATCTCCTTCCTCAGCTCTCCCCTCCTAAGAGGCCTCCTTTTATGTCAGGTGGCTGGGCGCTGATTGATCGTTAATTAAGCTAATCATCTAATCAACTAATCAACCCCAGCCACCTGAACACAATAAACCCAGGCAGGTAGGGTAATTTAACCCCATCCCTGCCAATTTATAAAGGGTAGAGCTTTGCTCTGCCACACACCTCCCCCCATGTACAAACGTACACCGGCCGTAATCAGCCACCCACGTACACCCCCCCCCCCCCCCCCCCCCCCCCCCCCCCCGGGGTTGATGTTGGAGCCCCCAAACCTTCTTTGGTTGAGGGGGCCCCGGATCTCCAAGGTAGTACGCCGATGCTGTCATGGGGCCTGGACCCTCCAGCAGATGCAGTGCTGGTGGGCAGGCAGCACCCCCGGACAGCGTGGTGCTGGCGGGCAGGCAGCACCCCCGGACAGTGTGGGCCGGCCTCCTCGGACAGTGGTCCGGCTCCCTCTGGTGATGGAAGCGGGGACGGTGGCCCGGCTCCCTCTGGTGGCGGAGGCGCCGATGGCGGCCCGGCTCCCTCTGGTGGCGGAGGCGGCGGTGGCCCGGCTCCCTCTGGTGGCGGAGGCGGCGACGGTGGCAGCGGACCCTCGGCAACCCTAGGAAACAAAAAGGAGACACCAGCAACCCAGGCGATGCGGAGCAGCAGGCAACCCAAGGCGATGCGGAACAGCAGGCAATCCCAGGCGATCCAAATGTGTCATCCCTGAGTGGGGCGGGCGTGGCATCCTTGAGCGGTGCAAGGCAGGCATCCTTGGGCCATAGCTCCTCACCTCTGGGCTCTGGGAGCGACAGCTCCTCCCCTCTGGGCTCTGAGTGGTGGCTCCTCCCCTCTCTGGCTCTCGGGACGTCGACTCACCTCTCTCTGGCTTTCGGGATGGCGGCTCACCCCTGTCTGGCTCTCGAGGCGGCAGCTCACCTCTCTCTGGCTCTCGGGACGGCATCTCCCCCCTCTTTGTTGGAATGACCGGGGCATCTCCCATGTCTACCGCCAGGTAATTAACCACCATGAGGGCAACCTCTGGGAAGGACGCCAGGTGGTGTTGTTCCTCCCACTTTTCCCACCTCTCCCCATCTCAACACCACAGTGTGTTGATAACTATGGGGAGATCGTGGACGAGGTCTGTCTCAGGGTGCATCAACCAGTCCCAGATCTCCTGGAACGGTGGTGAAGGTGGTGGTGCTGGAGGTAGTGGGGTGGCCCCTAATGCCCGGGATGAACACTGCACCTCTTCCTGGGCCTGATTGTAGGGGCATCCTGCCCAGTTGTGGCCGTTCTCCTCACAACGGCCACATCAGTTTGCCGGTGGCACGTCTGGGCAGGACCGCCAACGGTGGTCCTCCTTCCCGCACCAGGAACACCAGGGGAAGAGGCTGACCAGGTCCTCCAGCAGTGGCTGCAGCAGCTTACATTTCTTCAGCTGCTGCCTCTCCTGCCTTTGCCATTGTCTGCTCTTCTTTCCCATTAAAAAAAATAAATTAAAAAATTGCCCCCCGCCAAAAAAAAAAAAAAAAAAAAAAAAAAAACACTGCAGTACTGCTCCAAGCCTCCTGGAGGTGTTATATCCCACCTCTGACAACAAATGTGACAGGCTGGTGAGTGGATAAAGGCCCAGAGACAGACTGCAGTTCAAAAAAATAATGTTTTTATTATAAATTAACACAAAATAAAAGTGCACAAGGGCAAAATAAAGATATTTAAACACAAATAACCAAACAAAAAAACAAAACGTACAAAAATAAAGATTTCCAGGCTGGGCAACGCCTTCACTGGATTTAGAAAAAACCACAAGAACTGCAAACCAAAACCACCAACCTCCTTCCTCAGCTCCCCCCTCCCAATGGGAAGCAGAGGCCTCCTTTTATGTCAGGTGGCTGGGCGCTGATTGATTGTTAATTAAGCTAATCATCTAATCAACTAATCAACCCCAGCCACCTGAACACAATGAATCCAGGCAGGTAGGGGAATTTAACCCCATCCCTGCCAATTTATAAAGGGCAGAGCTTTGCTCTGCCACAGGAGTATTCTGCAGTTATACAACATGTGTTGATATGTTTAGCATTAAATAACTTTTTCATATTTGGTGGTCCTGAGTAAATATCTTTCTTAACAGATCTCATTTTGGAATCTATCTTAGACTCATTCAAATCCCACAAAAGAATGACCAGGTAAATTACACTGTTCCAAATTACTCTGTGTTGCTAAGCTGATGTGGAACTTGATTAAAGGAAAGTAATTCTCCAATGGCGGATGAAGCAGGATACTCCATTTCACACATGAGGATAGCGGAAACAGCAACATTATTTCGGGGTTTGTGAGTTAATCAGCTATCCTCATTTGTGGAATAACTACATTACTCTATAAATGTTCGTGGTGTATCCTCTATGTATTCATCTTAAGCCAAGAAAATCCACTTATAGGTCAGATGGCCAAGTACCTACCAGGGGTGGTATTCTTAGGATAAAACTTAAGAAAGTTTGTAAGCAAGTTGTTAAGATCTTCCTAAGATTTTTCTTAAGTTCAATCTTCTTACAATCTTCTTACGAAATCCTGAGTAATATAGACCTAAGGCTGGTAAACTGCTTTTAAAACACATATATTGTGATTTAGCTAAACACATCATACTTTACAATTTAATTAATGTTTGTGTTTATTTATGTATTCCCATATACGTATTACATAGCGTATTGCTAAAATAAATAAATCAACCACGCAAATCAGTCCTCGTTTGCATGAATATTAACATAAATGCAGGCTTCTGTTAGGTTCATCTGAGCAATTTATTTTGATCCTCTTATACATTCAGGCAAATCTAGATGGAAATAAAACAACAATAAAATGCCTATTTCAATAATTGTCAGTGACAGGCTTTTTAATTAAATGGGAATGATGTGATTTGTGCTGTTGTAACTCAACTTAATAGAAATAAAGCTGTAAAAAAAACTCCCAGCAGCAGCACAGAGCTCTATTTTTTTAAGTGCCCGAAAATCGTTCTTCTACTTGGGGAATGTGCTCGTAGATCTGTCCTTAGGACTACGACTTCCGAAAACGAAGATAGCCCCGGTGACTAGATTGTAGTGCAGTGAACAGATCATGGTCTTCTTAAGGGTAAAAATAGTCCCTAAGACTGAAAACCTGTTAAATTCAAATGTATGATGATAACTGATGCTTAGGTTGTAGCAAAGAGTTTAATAAGTTCCCTTTCAATTCGAATGACAACCATTACCGAACAGGAAAAGCCTCTCAGACCGTTAATCACTGAGCATATATAAAAAAGCTGCCCTAACAGGGCCCTGCTGTGAGGGAGAAGTCCCTCCCACCTCCTGTCGAAGAGGGACGTCCTCACAGTAACACATTGCCATTTTCTCTCTCATCACACTGAGACAGGTCAGATTGTTTTTGCTTTCTTGAACCGAAATTGGCTGATTTGTTGTTTCTTTCTGCAAATTAAAAATAATTTTCCACTGTAAAATCATGCTTCAAGTGTGTCAAAGAGTGGTCTCGCTTTACTCTCACATCAGTTTTCTGACTAGAGCTGGTTTCGACCTCTCTTAAGGGATTAGCAAGTGGCCATTGCTCTTTCACTACGAGGCCTTGTGTTGTTGATACACCAGGTGGAGAGCTGTTGTGGTGCTGTAAGGAGACCCCATGAGCTCATGGCGTCGTCCTCTACACCGATTTAATCGGTCACAGTGACCAATAAAAAAAAGTGTCTACACTCGGCACCGAACGCACATACACATCAGCGCCAATTGACTTGGCACCAAATCAGCACTGACAGCACTCGCCTCAACACCGATCCCGGCACCAATTAAATCAGCACCAGTGAATCACTCAAAAGCGTCTACAGCCTGGCACCGACCACGCTACTATCGGCAGCGAGCGCAGCTGTTCATCTGCAAGATCATGTCAGTCCAATCAATTGGGTCCTCCGCTGGGCTCCACCAGTGCAACCAATGCGTGGGCGAAGCAACCAAGGCAGGACGAGCACCTGACCTGCGCCAGATGCCTAGGGCCAGAACACGCGACCAAAGCACTGGCAAGTGAGCTGGACTGCTTTCCATGTCGTATTTTCTCAAGGAGAACTAAATGATGGAGAACAGCCCTATCCCCAGCAGAGTCTGCTTTCTCCAACCAGGGGAGAATGAGTAAGTGGTCCAAGAACCTCCGCTGAGGTCATCCAGGACCCCCCCTGCTACAGTGACCAGGGAGCTTTCATACTCATCTGGGTCACCCTCCCCTATCCCACCACTGACACAGAGGTGCAGACACCTCTCAAAGGAGACAAGATGGTCACCGCTGACATGGTACCACTCATGCTCACCAGGGGACAGGCGGTCGCTGTGCAGGCACCGCTCCCCTTCCCCAAGAACAGGTAGTCGCTGCTCAGGCACCGCCCCCCCTTCTCCACACAGGCGCCTCGGAGGCGCCCAAGCTTGGCCGAGCGGCGCTTCGTGGACCCTGCAGAGACTGTAAGGGCTCAGCAGACCATGCTAGAGACCCTATTGAAATCTTAGGGCAGGCTGCCCCCATAGTCTCATTCCCCATCCCCTCTGCCTAGACCCTCTAGCCCAGATGAGCTGTCCTTGTCCATGTCCAGATCGGATGTCTCGGACCCAGCCACCTCTATCGGGCAGGCCACAGTGGGAGGCTCCTTAATGCCCTTGCCACAGGTGTTGCAGAGGGAAGAGTTCTGGGCCCTAATGCAGTGTGCAGCTGCAACCACGGACGTTCCCTGGCCAGCAGAACAAGAGGGAAAGGGGAACCGCTTCCGCCAACAGAAAGGGCACCCACAGCATGCCCTCTCCCTATGCCAGGACTTCCTGGGATTGGTGCGCTCCTCCTGGAGCAACCGAGCGTCAGCACCTTCAGCCTCCAGAACAGTAGAGTCTCTGCTTCTTACTGCAGGAGCCCAAGAAGCGGGCCTAGGCGTATTCCCCACTATCGGGGACACTGTCACGGTTTTGGTGCAAGGTTCCACCTTCACCAAGGAGGATAAGGACCACCGCAGAGGACCACCGCAGGCCAGGGATAACCGGTTCTCTGGCTGGAGACCGAGGCCAGGGCCTAAGAAAGAACCGCCTGCTCTCAAGCCCAAGGGAGACCGGCCCTGAGGGTCCCCAGGTGCCAACAAAACCCCCACAACCAGACTGACCAATGGCAAAGGCTGCACTCAGGACTCCTGGGTGCTATCGATAATGAGACACGGATATGCTCTACAATTCCGCATAGGACCGCCACCCTTCAAGGGTGTGCTCCCCACCACCGTCGAACCAGCGAGGGCGATACTCCTTCAACGGGAGATCGCCAATCTTCAAAGGAAGAACGCTGTATGCTTGGTAAGCCCAAGCGATGCCCTCAACGGCTTTTACTCCAGGTACTTCCTGGTGCCCAAAAGGGACGATGGTTTCAGGCCAATTATGGACCTCAGGGTCCTCAACTTGTTCCTCAAACAGAGGAAGTTCAACATGTTGACAGCGCAGCGTATCATCCAGTCCGTCCAACTGGGCAACTGGTTCATATTGATCGACCTGCAAAATGCCTATTTTCACCCCCCGATCCGTCCCGTGCACAGAAAATATCTGCGCTTCGCCTTTCAAGGCAACGCGTACGAATTTGTGTGCTGCCTTTTGGCCTCTCGCTGGCACCCCACACTTTTTCAAAGTGCATGGATGCAGCACTGGCTCCACGCTGCGGGGTATTCAGATCCTAAACTATCTGGATGATTGGCTAGTTTGCGCGCATTCAAAAGCACACACAGAGGCGCACACAAAACAGGTCATAGATTATGTGATGAAATTAAGGATCTCTATACATAAAAAGGAGAGCAACCTCATACCGCGTCAGTCCACATTTTTCCTGGGGATCAAAATGATCTTTGTGAGCATGCTTGCCTCACTGTCGGAAGACAGGATTCGGATGTTGGAGGCCACACTCTCCCTATTCAGAGAGGACGCTCTCCTACAGATCAGAATATATCAAAGGTTGTTGGGGCTCATGGCAGCCACCTCGAGAATCCTTCCACTAGGGCTGCTGAGAATGAGCCTGCTTCAAGCCTGGGTAAATACGCTCAAGGTGCACCCGGTCCGAGATTGGTGTCGGCTGGTGCAAGTGTCCAGACAATGCCTGAAGACACTGGAGTGGTGACTCCGTCCCGGAAATCTATGCCTTGGGTCTCCCCTCGGATCCCCTCACAGAAGGGAAGTGATCACTACAGACTCCTCCAGCCTGGGCTGGGGAGCGGTCTGGAATGGGAGAGGAATAAGAGGTCAATGGAAGGGACATTGGCAGCAAGCGCACATAAATGCGCAAGAGCTGCAAGCAGTGAACCTGGCGTTATCTTATTTTCACCAGCAGTTAGTGCACAAACATGTGCTGGTCCGGCAGACAATACCACAGTGGTAGCCTACAAAAACCACCAAGGCAGTCTGCGCTCGCCAGGCCTTCACCACACAGTGCACAGACTCCTGTCCTGGACGCACAGAAACTTGCATTCCATCAGGGCAGTTCACATCCCCGGTGTGGACAACAAGGCAGCAGACCTCCTGTCCAGAAGAGCTCCAGACAGCTTGGAGTGGAGGCTGACCCCTCAAGTGGTGAAACAGATTTGGGAGAGGTTTCAACCGGCACGAGTCGACCTCTTTACTACAGCCGTGTCCACTCATTGCCCCAATGGTTCTCCATAGAGAGAGATGGAGGCCCACTGGGAGTAGACACACTAGCTCACCCCTGGCTACAGGGGCTATTGTATGCATTCCCTCCACTACCATTATTACCCCTGACACTAGAGAGCATCAGGGTGGAGAGAGCACAGGTTTTGCTGGTTGCACCCAGATGGCCGAGACGCTCCTGGTTTGTTGTCCTCTCCGACATGTTGTCGGATCAGCTATGGCAGCTCCCGCTGCGCAAGGACCTCCTGAGCCAAACAGAGGGGCTATTATGGCACCCAAACCCAGCCCAGCTCAAACTCTGGGTCTGGGGCTGTTGAACGGAGCCGTCTATTAAGACGAGGTTTGCCAGATGCAGTAGTAGAGACACTAGAGCCCAGTACTCAGTACATAATATAAATGGAAAGTTTTCCAAGACTGGTGCCTTGCTGAAAGTCATGATCCTGTGTCTTGCCCTATTGAAACTATATTAACCTTCTTACAAAACTTGTTTGACGCAGAAAAATCAGCATCCACTTTGAAGATATACCTGGCAGCAATATAAGTGTGCCATGACAAAACTGACTTGGTGTCCCCTGGGACACATTTCTTGGCAGTGCAATTTCTTAAATGGGCTCGGAGGCTTCGTCCTCCCATGAAAAGTATGGTCCCCAAGCAGAACTGCGCCCTGTTTCATTGAAAGTGGCATTTTTAATATCCATTACGTCTGCCAGACGAGTAAGTGAGCTTCATGCGCTGTCCATCGATGACACATGGCTTTCACTGGGAATGACTCGCGGGTAACATTAAGAACAAATCCATCCTTTTTGCCAAAGGTGGTATCCATATTCCTTGTTAACCAATCAATGGTTTTGGAAACTTTCAAACCTCCCCTGCATGAGACAGAGGAGGGCTGTAGACAACACACGATCTGTGCTGTTATTTGGATAGGATGGCATCCTGGAGACAATCCAACCAGCTGTTTGTCTGCTATGGGTCCCGCTCTAGAGGTCAGGCCCTATTGAAGCAACGTCTAGCGCATTGGGTGACAAATGTGATACGCTTGGCGTATGAACAGACGGACTCCCCGTTACCAGGGGACATTACGGCCCATTCTACCAGGGGCCAGGCAACTTCATAGGCTTTCCTTTATGGCGCCTCCTTAGATGAGTTATGCAATGCTGCTACATGGACAGGTAGTCAGACATTTGTGCGTTTTTACCGCCTTGATGTTACAAACCGAACAAGACCCTCTCTGGGCTCTAGAGTTTTGCAGGCGACATGCCATTAGGCGTCATGTAGGCTCTGTTGCTATCGCCGTGGGGCTGTACTGGCGGTAATCTGGAGCCACGACAGCTTTGGTACAGCTTTCCTATTTGGTAATGGTTGTCATTCGAATTGAAAGGGAACGTTAGGTTATTACTATAACCCTGGTTCCTTGAAAAGAGAATGACAACCATTACCCTTTGAGGTCATGTCCCCAGCTGACCTCTGTTTTCAAAAGAAAATGGTGATGTGCTACTGTGAGTACGTCCCTCTTCAACAGGAGGTGGGTCTTCTCCCTCACAGCAGGTCTCTGATAGGGCAGCTTTTTTATATATGCTCAGTGTTTGACGGTCAGAGGCTCTTCCATTCGGTAATGGTTGCCATTCTCTTTCAGGGAACCAGGGTTATGGTAATAATCTAACATTCGTCCCTCTTCCTTGCACCGAACATCAGCTGCCATGAGTGTTTATCAGGGACACGCAATGCATACCTACAAAAATAAATAACAGTAATATATATGTTTATTATTATTATGATGATGCATTTTGCTTTTTTGTGACTACCTGCAAAACAAAGGTAATATTTAAATTGTGATATAGCTAGCTGCAGTGACCTGTCAATCACTGACTGAAAAGGCGAGGCAATTTCATTGCACTATTAAATCCCTGAAGTGATCCTGACACCTCACTCTCACACATCTGGTAATAGAAAGAAATGGAAGAAAAAAAAGAAACAGACATTTTTCAAAACATGAATTGGAGATTCTCGTTGAGGAGGTCACAGCGGAAAATCTAAATTAATAGGAAAGTTAGATTTACACAGTAATTATAGTTAGTTATAGCATGTTTTAGGTCTATATTAACTTGTTATGAAATCTACCTACATACCCATAATGAAAAAAAAAAAAACAACTGCATTTGGGAATTCATAAGATTCACAATAATATGTAAAAATACTTCAAATGTATATCTACATGTTGTTATTAAACTATTAAAACATTTTAATATGTATTTCTTCTACATATCTGCCAAGAGCTACTTATTTTAAATTATCTTAAAGCTAAGAAACATTAAGAAACTTTTTTTTTTTTTTTTTGAATAATACCAATTTTTTTTTTTAAAGGCCAAAGTTAAGAAAAAAATTTGATTTATGAAGATTTTTTTTCTTAAGAATGTTTCAAGAATTTGGCTCCAGGATAGAAACTGTAATGTTGATTAAAAGAAACTCAGCATTTTCCAGGAAACAGACCAGTTTATAATTTCAACACTTTTTAGTCAGCATTCATTTTTCATAAGTAAGCAACATTTTATTTATACACATGCTAAATAAAATTAGGTTTAAGGTTAAGAAACATTAGGTTTTCAAGAATTTTAAAAAGGGGAAGTTAATGACTGTGACAGGGTAACATTGTGGATAAGACTAGTTACCGGCAGGAAGCAGACAGAGTCAGAAAGCTGCAGTTTTAGCACTTATGCACACTTCTATTACAGAAACACAAAACAAATAAAAGATTTCAACAAACACAAATCAAACTGCTCCCAAGCTGTGCTATCACAGTGCCTCTGCTGAGAGCACAACCAGTAACTATCCTTTCCTCTCAATTAACACTGAACAAAAAGCATTTCTCCCCTTATATACATGTAGCCATTCCCCAATTAGCACCCAATTACCTAATTGAGGAATGGCCACACATGTGATTGTTGGCTTTAATTCCATCCCTGCCAGACTTACAGAAACCAAACAAAAACACACAATTTACCTGTGCAGGGTTTTTACCCTGCCACTTTTTCATAATGTAACAATTGCATTTGTATGCGTCAACAATAATTAAACATTATAAATGTAAGGCATACGTGTCTTGAAATCAAATGCTCAAGAAAATGCCATTTGTCCCAGCATGCCTGTGCAGTTTTGGTTGGTGTGATCACCATGATTTTAATGCTATTCGGTCATCTTAGAATAAATACATATTTTTATTTTTTGAGGACGCGAATTCCCAAATTTTCAACCATACCAATTTTTTTTTTCTATACAGCAGATATTTCAAAGGCCCTGGTAAAGCAACTGTAGGTAAATATTGGTTCATTTTAGGCTGTGACCTAATATTTAGTGTGATAAATAACGGTCTGCTTTAAAGAGTAGAGAAACTAATGCTTTTGAATTGATGCTTATAATTTTATGGGAAGTTGATGCTTTATAATTAAATGATTCAAATAATTATTATTGTTATTTATAAACTGAGCATGCAGATATAGTAGAGCAGTGCTGCTCAAACATCTTGCAAAACAGTAAACTACAAATGCTAGAATAAGAGTCAGAAAAACACACATAAACACAGTACATATTTTAGTATACCCTCAATGAAAGTGCTTCGTAAAATCAATACATATTCAAGGCTATTTTTTAAATCTTAACAAGATTAATAAACATGTTCCATTAATAGTGTCAGTTCCAGGGTGACATGCGCAACTTTATGAGAGCTATTAAAAATCTCATTTCAGGATAAACAACACTTCTGTGTTTTTAGTAAGTGTTATACATGATGGAACTTTGCTATTCGCTTGACATTTTTCTCTTTTTGTATATATCTATAATATGGCACCTACTTTATCCTGCTGCCATATATCTGCCTAAAGCTTACTTAATGGCAACATCTTGCAGCTTGCAGGGGTTTCTAATGTAGTAAAAATTCTAAGAATCAAGTGCATGGAGGGAGAACCTGGAAGGCTTAACTATTACCACTATGAGTACTAAAACTATATTAATCTATAGAATTGTGATGGGGTGCCCACCCCTTGTGTGTATTTTATTGATGTATGATTGTTGTTTTGTTGTTGTTATTAGATATTATGTTTGTGTGTGGACAGACGAAAGCCATCCAACAGTATTATTTATTATTTGAGACTGGCGAAAAGCCGGTCTTGTAAAATGTGGTTGGCATGGATTGGGTTGAATTCCCCATCCTAAGTAGCTCATGGGAATGTGGCTGGAGCCTTAATAAGGTAATTTAATGGGTAATTAAGACTCCAGCCACAGCAGACCCACTCTGGGCTCAGATAAAGAGAGAGTTGTGAGGAGAGTTATAGAGATTAAGAATGAATGCTACCAGCCAACGAACGAGGTACTTTTTCTGATACAATAGATTTATAGTTTTGTGTTTGTTTTACTTTGGCCCGTGTGCCCTTTTGTTTATTGTGTGGCTGCGGCCGTTTTAGCTCATACTGTTAGTCTGTTTTGTGCTGCTTCCTGTACCTGACGTCACCACCTGTACATACCAGTCAGGCCATCTGTGACAATAATATATTAAATATATTAAAATATATTAAGTGCAGCATATACTCGAAACTAATGTAATAAAAAGCAAAGTGGTTAGTAATGTATATTATAATATAACCTACACAATGGTTCCTACTTACAAGACTTTAACTCACATTATATTTAGTCTATTTTTATATGCAGATAAGGCAGGCAGTATTAGTACCATAGCTGCATTATTAATGTACTTTGTCCCACATATAGGGGGAGATTAGTTTATCAGTCCAATTTCACCACAGAAGTAAAGTATACTAACAGAGAGACAGACCAAACAGGGTGCCTGGGCAAGTTTCATCAATGAAAAAAATGCAAGTGTGACCTACAGACTGACAGTCAGACACACTTCCAATAACTTATGCTGTAAAATGTCTTTAGCAAGTTTTCTAAATCATAACTCACAACTAGAGAAGCAAATAGTTTTCCATCAAACACTCAGGCATCTGTAGACTTTGCCGTGCTAGATTAACATGAAAAAAATGATGAACATAGAACTGACAGGCCAAAGAGGAATAAACATAGGGAAAAATACAATATTTCAGTAATGATCTGGAAGCCATACTGTCCAATTTTGGCTTGATTTTTTAAAACTATTTCTAATTAACTTATGCTAGCAAATATAGCAAGTCTATTAATGGTGTATGCAGAAATCCATCTAAAATGAGCACAATTATTTTAAAGATTTGCATCCCTTTGACATCTCATTGCCTGTTTCTAATGCCATTGTAAGGAAAAACACTTAGGATTCTTTTAACCAGTCTATGCGTTACCACTAGAACTGTCAGGCTTCATTGTTTGTAACGCAGCCTGACAGTTCTAAGGGTAGACCATTTGTTATGTTATTCAATGAATTAGTTTCTTGAAGCTGCTAAAAATGTAACAGCTGTAGTTGGCACAAGGGCTTAGCACAAGGAATGCACCTGAGCTAATCCAAAAGGTTGAAATGTCACAAGTGAAGAATGAGTGGGATGTTATAAATGACAGAACTGGGTACATTCAGGAGATGGAAGGCATAGGTGAAAGCTGTTTCTGCAAAAGATATCTTAACAGTGACACAAACATCCTAGAATTAAAGCAATTTAGCAATTATTTAACATTAATGGATTTTTTAGCATGTCTTTACTTCTATTTACATCCACCACCTTTTCACTATACAGATTAATATAAGCCTTGATCTCTATAGCATTAATTTACTACTGCTGGATCGGGTCAATGAAAGTGGAGAATTATTGGCAGGGATTCAAAAAAGTGGTCCACAGGGCTGCATAACCCAAAATTAAGAAATGCAGACTTCGTAACATAGATCGTGAACACAAATGCAGATTTTTTTATTAGCAATCAACACGCCACAGCAAGAGAACCATGATATTTAGATTTGAAATATATTCAAATGGTGATTTTTCGATCAAAAAACTACCTTTTTAATATTCTATTCTATTAATATATTATTTGCAGAGTTTGAAACTTTAAATAAATCACTATCAATACAATTTGTTATTTTCTTTTATTGTTATTATCAATCATATGCTCAAGCATGTCACATTCTGTTCTGAAAAGCTACTGTAGAGTGAAAAAAAAAAAAGCATATGCCTTGCCCTGCTAACACTGGTGAAATGAATTTATACAAAACACATTTTGAAATAAATGCCTTTGCCTATACTACCTGGTTCTACCTTAAAGCACATTCTAATGTATGTATATATAGTAATGCAAACATTTTTTTCATTTTTTTAGTCACCCTAAAACAAACAAAAACATACAAGGGTGACACACAGGCTAGTCTACTCCTTTATATTAATCTCAATGTGGACCTGTGAACGAGTGGTTTGCAGTGCGTAGGTGAAGTGATGATACAGTGCTCCGGAATACACACAAGACAGTTCACAATGAAAAACAGCTCTTTATTGATGCTGGGGTGCGTGTCAACAACATTTTAAATAATAGGCACAGCCTTTGCCCACCAATGTATATTGCGCCATGCAAAATGAAAATTACAGTTCCGAAATAATAACATACTTGAATAATTACACACAATACAGACATGTCCACGTCTCCGGACAGTGGGTGCTCTAGTGCAGGTGTATGGTGAAAGGACAAACACAGTCAAGACCGTGGTGCAGTGTAGTCCGGGGTTTGGTGCTGGCATGTAGCGACAGCTCCCGGTTCATTTTAGCCATCTAGTGAGAACAACAATGATAATTAGACTTACAAACAAAACACAAAACGCTCTTGGTACTTTTTACTATCGCTCTTTTCGCTCCTTGTTGGTTAACCATAAACCAATGCTGGGGCCACTTCCCCTAAATACCCTCCATCACGGCCTCTTTCGGTGGCGCAGCCAATCACATCTCCTCCAATTCATGACTGACACATTGCCTACTGCATCAAGGCGACGACTTCTGGTATTGTGGCCCCGCCGCCTTACTGGATGGCCGGTTTCCGACTGACCTTAGAATGAACTGCCAAACCATCTATTACATCTACAACAATCTGCTTGACTCTCTACAGTCTGTCTTCTGGCTGCATGACAGTACCGAAACTGTTCTGCTACGGATTATAAATGATCTCTGTTTAATGCTGATACTGCTGCTCCCTCTGTCCTTGCCCTCCTGGACCTAACTGCTGCTTTTGACACCATGGAGCATAGCATTCTTCTTGACTGTCTTTAGAAGTATGCTGGGATCTCTGTTTCTCCTGGCTGTCCTCTTACCTATCTGGATGCATGCAGTCTGTTTTCTATGATGGAAGCTGTGCTGACGCAAATAAGGTCACTTGTGGTGTCCCCCAAGGGTCTGTTCTTGGGCCTCTTCTCTTTCTTGGGTCACCTCATCCACCAACACAGCCTCACATTTCACTCCTATGCAGATGACACCCAGATTTACCTAAAACTGGACCTTGGATGTCCTCCTGTCTTGGTCCAGCTCTCAGCTTGCTTCCAAAACATTGAGGCCTGGATGTCTGCCAATTTTCTTCAGCTCAACACCAACAAATCTGAACTTCTTCAGGTAGGATCGAAAACTCAACTCAAGAATCTCAATTTTGCTGCCTTGAACCTCGGAAACTGTATGCTGCTGCCTTCCCCCACTGTATGAAGCCTTGGTGTACTTCTGGATAGTAACCTCTCCTTTGATGCCCAAATCTCCTCTGTAGTCAAATCCTCCTTCAACCACCTCTGAAACATCTCAAAATTAAAAGTATTATTATTATTATTATTATTATTATTATTATTATTATATATTATTATTATTATTATTATTATTACTGTACTGTATTTTTTTTTTATTAATTTGTTTATTTTACTAATTACAGTATAGTATTATTCGGTACATTAATTACATGTTTTTTGTTATTTTTTATAATTAATTTAGCTGACCATCTTTATCCAAGGCAACATAGAATTACTGTATTAAATAATTAAAATATAGAATGTTACATACGGTATAGTAATGTACAGTACTAGTTACATTGTTTTATATTGTTTCTTACCTTTATACTACATACATTGTATATGTACACTAATCAATTAGTACTGTACTAGGTTTTGATTTTTGTTCTGATTTGGCGGGTATGTGCATGTATCTGGTGATTATATACCTTGGTTATAACATATTGTTTTTACGGTCCCAAGACAGTACATTGTATCAGAGTTTCTCTGTGTGTGTGTGTGTGTGTGTGTGTCTATATATATATATATATATATATATATATATATATATATATATATATATATATATATATGATGGTACCATTATATGCTGGCATGGTAATTAGGTCATACGATAGTCAATCAAATGCACACAGATCAGGGGGACTGAATAAAGTTGGCTAATCTTTTGTACTGCATACATTACTATGCATTCAGTTACATATTCAGTTACATTCCAGTACATCATTTGAAAGGCTGAAGTCTTTAGATTTCAACAACATAGATATTATTTGCATATGACAGCTTTACAGAACGTCACTAACATCTAACCAGGGTCCCTCCATTTGCTTAACTGTATAGGCTAGGACTTCATACTGTATTATATAATGCCATCTCAGGACAGGGTGCAATTCATGTGTAGCTTTATGGACTGCATACATTTTTAATAATTCTGTTATTTGCTCATCTAATAGATCATTCCAAAGTCTTTATATTTCAACTGTGCGGATATTATTTGTATACGACAGCCTTACAAAAGACCATTAACGCCTAACAGAGAGTAACCCTCAGTTTGCCAAAATTGCTGATTGATGAGGGAAATAAAATAGTGCTGGTATAGTATTTTTGTTTTGTTTTGTTTTTGTGTATTTTTGTATCGTTATGTTCTTGTGACCAATGGTTGTTAATTCCAAAGAGGTTTATATATAAGTCACGTCTCTTCAGTTGAGCTTTTTAAGTCTCAAAAGTAACACTGGGCAGGCAGAATTACATAGGCCTAATGGCTTCATATGTGTTTATATAAACAGTATAATGCTCATACCTGTATGAGATAATGTATTACAGATCTTGCATTTTTTTAAGAGAACCTTTTCTTCGTGTATTGGATTGGAATACATTCCTAAAGACTACACATAGCTAATGATTATGCTGCAACTTTACGTATGGATGTATGTGTGTATATTTATATGTATGTAGGTTTTTATTTTGGCACACACTACCCTTTATAGTACAATGTCAATGGATCATCTGAAAAGATATGCAGGCAACTTTTAACACAACGTGTACAACAAAAAAAAAAAAATGAAGCTGTTTTTAAAAACCCAAATGGTAGCAATTTTGCAGGAAAAAATCTTGGTGTTAGATCTCCCTCCTGACCTGAGAGGGTACTAGATAAAGGGAGCAGAATATCCTGGACTGAAAGGCATGACACTTTATTCCTGTGGGTAGGTGGAAGTTGGCCTGCTAGAAAAGGGATTGAGCTACGGTACCTGAACTCAATGACCCGAACCGGAAACGACGTGGCGTCCACGGATTGGAGGATCGGATGAACTCGTTAACCAAGGGGTCATGAGCAAGGGTATAAAATAGGGGCGTAGCAAATTAATCTGTTCCTTGGTAAATGGTTAGTGTTAACGTACAAGGAGTCTGTGTTGCTGTACTGTGAACCGTGAGTTTTGTCTTGTGTTTGTTGGTGTTTGACTACCAGTAGCACGATCTGGAGCTGTAGTGAAAGTCAGCATAAACCCGGACATCACTTTCACCCCTATATTTTTACAGAGAACTGTAATACACCACTAGCACTTATTCACTGTCACTAAGAACTGTGTTTGTGTTTTGTGTTTAGCGTTAAACTAGACTTTTGGTTGTGGGTCAAACCTATGGGATTTTTACAAACGAAGTGATACATATCGCTCTATTCACTTCCATCATTTATTATTTACAGATGTTCGCCATAAGGCTCTGAACATTGTAAATAAACCAGTAAACACCCTTGCACCTTGAAATCATGGTCTGTCTGTTTTGTATCCACTCTGCACTGCACGCATCTGTAATCACTTACCACTTTGCCACAGTCAGTCAAGTTCAATCCAGCTAGTTGGACCTCAGTGTATTACATGCCAGTTTAACTGACAAATGCAGTTTGACTGCACTAGTAATTTATAATTACTTTTCTGACTGCCCATTCCCATTTCTGTGTTCTATATTTTTGCTTACATTAATAAATATTCCTTGATCACTTATTTTATATTCAACACTACTACTGTTTTCAATTAACCCTTTCAATACCTCATAAGGTGACTGCAGGTCACACATAGGTTTTACTTCTCTGCAATTGAAAACTAAACCTTGGCAGCAGAAGCATTGAAAAAGTTTTTATTTTATTATTATTTTTTTAATATATTTGTTTTACATCTTATTAGAACTAGTAATGTACTGTTGTTTATCTCCCTTTTCTTCTGTTGAAGTTTTGGTTTTTTGCTTGTATTTTAAGCTTCAATTTGGAATATGTTGATATTCCAAAATGATTCAGATGCAAATAGATGCAAGATGAAATCATACCATGTGACCTACAGCAAAGGTACAAGAATGTTGAAGTTTATCTATGGTGTTATATTAAAAATGTGTCTTGAAATAATAAAAAAAAAAAAAACAAGTGAAGAACCACACAATTTATAGCACAAAAGGGAGACCAGTGATAATACTAATTAAGCTAATAACAAGAGATAATATGTTATTATTATTATTATTATTATTATTATTATTATTATTATTATTATTATTTGTTTATTTAGCAGTCACCTTTATCCAAGGTGACTTACAGAGACTACAGTGCGTGAACTATGCATCAGCTGCAGAGTCACTTACAACGACATCTCACCCGAAAGACGGAGCACAAGGAGGTTAAGTGACTTGCTCAGGGTCACACAATGAGTCAGTGAGTGAGCCAGGACTTGAACTGTATATTTTCAAAAAACTAAATTTCTAAAGTATTCTCCTGTGGACTGGAAGGTCATATTGTCCCCAACATTGTCTTCTCTCAACCAGAGAAGCTATCTTTCTCTGTCACTCTCCATCATGTGTGTGTTATTATGTTACTGCTTGCTACATGTTATCTATTTGCATCCTAGACAAGAAAATACTAGACTATATACCTTGAAATGTTCCAACTTCAGGATATAGACACCTTTATACATTTAATGTGGTGTGTCCATGTTTTGCATGCATGTTGAAATTACTTTCAAAAACGTATCTGGGATTTTACCAGTATAACTTTTTTTTTCCCTTGCTGTTTTTATAGATAATATATAACACTGCCTGTTATCTTCATGTACTTGTGAGACTAGATAAGGGTACAGCATAAAAAACAGTAAATTGCTTGTGTTTTTGGGAATTATTATTTTTTAAGCAATAATGTCCCTGAAGGCTCCATCTTCTGTTACTGGAGAGCGATGACAGTTAAGAGCTTTCTAATTATGAATAGCAAGGGATTTTTTACTCTCCTTTTAAATGTAATTAATTCATTCCTGATCAGTCATGCTCAGTGTTTATCTACAGCCACCACAACAGGGAACAGTATACTAAAATTATGCTTTCTGTCTATCCATTCCTTCAAACTGTTTAGGTTAAAGAGGTCATTGTCACATGTGTTAACTAAGGTATTTATAAGGATTGTGGGAAAGCTTTGACCTCTGAACTCGTTCTTAGGTCTCAAAATACCAAGCAAATTTTCGACACTCTCACAATAGGAATAATACTGTAACAACCCTGGCAATGGCGGCATCTGAGACATTGTGTTTATCTTGTTTGTCTTGTGTGTTATGTCTCGTTTAATGGTCTGTGTATTGTACGGGTATGGGGTACGTCTTTAGTGTGTGCTTGGGTGTGTGTGCGTGCGTCGGGAGTTTGTGTGTGTGTAGTGGGCGGTTCCCCCAGAGGCTATTCAGTGGCTTGCGAAAGTATTGACCCCCTTGGCATTTTTCCTATTTTGTTGCCTTACAACCTGGAATTAAAATTGATTTTTTGGGGGTTTGTATCATTTGATTTACACAACATGCCTACCACTTTGAAGATGCAAAATATCTTTTTATTGTGAAACAAACAAGAAATAAGACAAAAAAACAGAAAACTTGAGCGTGCATAAGTATTCACCACCCCCAAAGTCAATACTTTGTAGAGCCACCTTTTGCAGCAATTACAGCTGCAAGTCTCTTGGGGTATGTATCTATAAGCTTGGCACATCTAGCCACTGGGATTTTTGCCCATTCTTCAAGGCAAAACTGCTCCAGCTCCTTCAAGTTGGATGGGTTCCGCTGGTGTACAGCAATCTTTAAGTCATACCACAGATTCTCAGTTGGATTGAGGTCTGGGCTTTGACTAAGCCATTCCAAGACATTTAAATGTTTCCCCTTAAACCACTCAAGTGTTGCTTTAGCAGTATGCTTAGGGTCATTGTCCTGCTGGAAGGTGAACCTCCGTCCCAGTCTCAAATCTCTGGAAGACTGAAACAGGTTTCCCTCAAGAATTTCTCTGTATTTAGCGCCAGCCATCATTCCTTCAATTCTGACCAGTTTCCCAGTCCCTGCCGATGAAAAACATCCCCACAGCATGATGCTGCCACCACCATGCTTCACTGTGGGGATGGTGTTCTCAGGGTGATGAGAGGTGTTGGGTTTGCGCCAGACATAGCGTTTTCCTTGATGGCCAAAAAGCTCAATTTTAGTCTCATCTGACCAGAGTACCTTCTTCCATATGTTTGGGGAGTCTCCCACATGCCTTTTGGCGAACACCAAACGTGTTTGCTTATTTTTTTCTTTAAGTAATGGCTTTTTTCTGGCCACTCTTCCGTAAAGCCCAGCTCTGTGGAGTGTACGGCTTAAAGTAGTCCTATGGACAGATACTCCAATCTCCGCTATGGAGCTTTGCAGCTCCTTCAGGGTTATCTTTGGTCTCTTTGTTGCCTCTTTGATTAATGCCCTCCTTGCCTGGTCCGTGAGTTTTGGTGGGCGGCCCTCTCTTGCCAGGTTTGTTGTGGTGCCATATTCTTTCCATTTTTTAATAATGGCTTTAATGGTGCTCTGTGGGATGTTCAAAGTTTTGGATATTTTTTTATAACCCAACCCTGATCTGTACTTATCCACAAGTTTGTCCCTGACCTGTTTGGAGAGCTCCTTGGTCTTCATGGTGCTGCTTGCTTGGTGGTGCCCCTTGCTTAGTGGTGTTGCAGACTCTGGGGCCTTTCAGAACAGGTGTATATATACTGAGATCATGTGACAGATCATGTGACACTTAGATTGCACACAGGTGGACTTTATTTAACTAATTATGTGACTTCTGAAGGTAATTGGTTGCACCAGATCTTATTTAGAGGCTTAATAGCAAAGGGGTTGAATACATATGCACGCACCACTTTTCCATTATTTATTTTTTAGAATTTTTTGAAACAAGTTATTTTTTTCATTTCACTTCACCAATTTGGACTATTTTGTGTATGTTCATTACATGAAATCCAAATAAAAATCCATTTTAATTCCAGGTTGTAAGGCAACGAAATAGAAAAAATGCCAAGGGGGGTCAATACTTTCGCAAGCCACTGTAAGTCGGAGGAAGGGATAGCTATGAGCGGGAGAGCGCATGTGCACTTGAATGGAGAACAAACTGTGAGGGACAGAGGGAAAGGTGAAAAGAGCACCTAACTTCGAACCAGTGAGATAACCCAGAGCGAGTCTGAAGAAGGAATATATGAGAAGAAAGCAAGTGAAAGTGTAGTGAGAGAGAGAATTAGTTCATTTTATATTAATTTTGGCATGATCCCTGGCCCAACAGGGTTTCGCCATTTGTTTATTTCATTGTCGTTAACGATTAAAAATCTATTTCAAATCCCATCTGATCTCCCTGAATCTGTTTCACCTCCACAACACAGAACGCTACATTGGTGTTTCATAGTGGAATTTGTACAGCGCCTTCCACGAGATGTGAAACAGAAATGAGGGATCAAGATGGCGGATGCGAGAGAGATGAGAGGAGACGAGCTGCGAGCCAGACTGGAGGAGCTGGTAATGACTCTAAAGACAAGTATCCTAACTGAGAGTAATGTAATTGACAGTATTCTCTCTTGTGGTTCTATTGATACATAGTTTGAAATGTCTATAAGATAACAATGTGAAAATGTTAATAACAGTTCACAAGTTGTTCTCTACTGAATGCTTAAAGAAGGTGTTTCTTAAGTAAAGTACAATATGTTTCTTTTAAGAAAGAGAGATGTAATGATAGAAGCAAATCACATTTGTTTGGTTGATTTATTATGCCTGAGCAGTAAGAACCAGACAGTTGCTGTTGAACTAGAATAAGATACATGTGCCTCCCAACAAGATGTATCAACTACCTTTGATTTATTAAGTAAAACTTCATTCTCTTTCATTACCGTGTGGTCATTGAACTCATAACAACATGACTGTAGGGATTCAAGGAAATGCCTGCACATGGATTAGGGAGTGGTTAACATTTAGAAAACAGAAAGAACTGATTAAAGGAGAAACCTCAAGATTGAGCGAGGTAACCAGTGGTGTACCATAGGGATCATTATTAGGTCCTCTGCTATTCTTAATCTACATTAATGACTTAGATTCTGGTATAGTAAGCACACCTGTTAAATTTGCAAATGACACAAAAATAGGGGGAAATGCAAACACCGTTGCAGCAGCAAAGGTCATTCAAAATGATCTAGAAGGCATTCAGAACTGGGCAGACACTTGGCAAATGACATTTAATAGAGAAAAGTGTAAGGTACTGTACGCAGCCAATAAAAATGTACATTGTAACATCATATGGGACAGACTAAAATTGAAGGAATCTATGAAAAAGACCTAGAAGTTTATGTTGACTCAGAAATGTAGACAATGTGGGGAAGCTATATAAAAGTCCAATAAGATGCTCGGATATATAGTGAAAAGTGTTTAATTCAAATCAAGGGAAGTAATGTTAAAACTTTGCAATACATTAGTAAGAATTCATCTAGAATATTGTGTTTAGTTCCTGTACCCTTGGTACAAAAAGGATATTGCTGCTCTAGAAAGAGTGCAAAGAAGAGCAACCAGAATTAATCCAGGTTAAAATGCATGTCATATGCAGACAGGCTCAAATAATTTAATCTATTCAGTCTTGAACAAAGAAGTCTATGCAGCAACCTGATTCAATCATTCAAATTCTAATGTCGTATTGTATTGACAATGTCGACCCAAGGGACTTTTTCTACCTGAAAAAATAAACAAAGTCCAGGAGTCACATATGGAGATTAGATAAAGGGGCATTAGTAACAGTAATTAACAGTAATTAACAGTAGTAATTTTTTGCACAGATAATTGTGAGAGTCTGGAACCAACTCCCCTGCAGTGCTGTTGAATCTGACACACTGGGATCCTTCAATAAGCTGTTTGATGAGATTATGGGATCAATAAGCTATTAATAACCAAATGAACAAGAAGGGCCAAATGGCCTCCTCTCATTTGTAAACCTTCTTATGTTCTTATGTGTTAGGTGTCACAGACCTGAAACTGATGTCATGTATCTAAAGGAGAAACAACACTATGATTAAATTTACGTTCCTACCTTTTAGAATTTTGAGCATAAAATTAATGGAATGAGGAACATTCGGCAACTCAGAAACAAATAAAACATTGCAGAGTAAGTGTGGCAAAGTGGCTGGTGATTGTTAACAGGTGTAGAGGTGATGCAGAGCAGAAGAAATCACAAACTGTTGACATTACGTCTCATACCTTTGTAGTTATAAGTGGGTTTAATTATAATCTAAATCATGAAAACAGGGTTACAGTCCCAAACAATAATCACTGACTATATCTGTATATATATATATATATATATATATATATATATATATATATATATAATATATATTATATATAATATATTATATATATATATATACTGTGTATATCCATACAGTATATTTTAAAATGATCTATTTCAATTTGGGCATTGCCAACTTTACCAGATAACCATGTTTCAGAAACAACCAACACATCAGGTTCATGGGTCTCCATCCAAATTCTAATCTGATTAATTTTTGGTAACATATTACGAATGTTTATGTGGAAAATCTTTAAGTTCTTCACAGGACCAATTTGTATCTTGTTGTATACCACAGAACAACAATGTGCTGTTATTCAGCCATGTCTGGACACCAATCGTAGCTGGTCCAGGGTTTTGTTCAACATCCCCACAAAGTATTATAAGATTAAAAGGAGAAGACACGGGGAGAGACACAAGGAGATGTGAATAGAGAAACAGATAAAAATCAAATTAAACCAAACTAGATAGAAAGGAAGAAAGAAAGAAAGACGAGCGGCCTGTTTGCTTGGAGCCGCTATTTCTAAGTGACTGTGAGAACCACACAGAGTCGCACTTGACAGAGTTTGTACAAGGGGGAACACTGCCACCGCCACTGTGAGGCCCAAGCTGGGAAGCAACTGAGAGGAGAGTGCTGAGTGCATTGTTCAAGGTGGATTGAGAATTTAGAGGGGAAGAAGTTGATATACCTCCCCTCTCGCTAAGTTAAGTGTCTTTCTTTCTTTTTACTGTGGTTGCTGCTGAATTGCCCTGCTTGTTTTATAACTCAGATTGCTTAGCTAAAGTTTTGATATGTTTCACTTTCTTAGACTCCAGCTGACACTCCTCCTAACTACTAGACCTTCTATAGCCTATCTGGGCCTTAAGTGCTTTGAGTCATTGAGAAGACGGCTTCGAGACTTGTTATTGTTTTGAACTTGTATTTTATTTTTTCATGGAGTGCTGCTATTGATATAGCTGAATCACTTATATTGCTAAAGCGATTTCTTATATTGCTACAATTATGATTTCTAATACTATTGATATAGCTATTTGTTTATTCGTGTAGCTACTGATATAGCTGTATTACTTCTAGTGCTTTAGTCATTGCCAATACAGTTGCTGTTGATTTAACTATTCCTGCCATTGCTGCTATCAATGTTTTATTATTTTAGTGTTTTATGTATATGTGTTTGCATACTTAAACTTGATTGTTTTTAATAGTATTAGATTTCAATTAATAAATCTCCTTGTTGATAATTATTGTCTGGCTTCCTTGTCTGCATTGCCATGGTGTTGCTACCCTGGTATCTTGAGTTTAGAACTTGTCCATGTGAGGCACCTGTAACATGTGATCAGGTGCAAATTGCAAATGCTTTTAACCATTATTTTACTAATTTGAGTGAATATACAGGTAAATTAAAAACTCCTGATGTAACTTCTATTGACCATGCCACTGATGTCTGGTGAAATGTCTCATCAGTTGAAACAAGCTATAGTATACTGTCCCTGGCAATTACAAGCCAATATCTGTCTTACCAGTCCTATCAAAGATCATTGAAAGAATTGTCCAAATTCAACTGATTTATTATTTAACAACAAATAATTTATTAACTAATTATCAATCTGCTTTTAGAGAAGCTCATTCGACAACGACAGCATTGCTGAAATTAACAAATGATATATACTGGGCTATAGAGGAAAAGAAAATAACTGGTGAGATCTTTATTGACTTCTCTAAGGCCTTTGATTTAGTTAATCATAAAATACTTTTTAATAAGTTAATAAATCTTGGAGTTATAGCTACTACATTATTGTGGTTTAAATTTTATTTATCAGAACATTCCCAAGCTGTTGTCTTTGACAGAAATAAATTAGATTTTATGCCTGTGTCCTTAGATGCCCCTCCAGAGGTCAATTCTTGGATTTTTTTTATTTTCTATTTTTATTAATAAAATACCTACTGTCTGCAGAAAAAGTTCAGTACATATGTACATGGATGACACTTTATTACAGCTCTGACAATGTCCATGATTTAACTAAGACACTACAGAATTACTTTTTGAACTTCGATTGGTTTGATAAAAATGGTTTGATTTTTAAATGAAAAAAAAAAAAAAATTGGTTCAGAGAAAATGATACAAAACAATAATTCCAATTTTTATTATTGTTATTTGTAATAATACACTTTTGGAGAGAGTTGATACTATTAAATACTCAATATCGATACAACTCTGAAATTTTAAAAACACATCAAAGAGATATGTTGTAAGACTGAGAAAAAACTTAGTTTGTTGTATGGCCAGTGTCATTGCTTAAATTTTACTCAACGTTTAAATTAGCGAAGCAGCTTCTGTTTCTCATTCTGGACTATAATGATGTGATTGGTAAGGATTCGATGAAGAAGACTGATACAATGTTCAATAGGATTTGTAGGTTTGCTCTTCAGTGCACTCCTTTAGAACATCACTGTACCTTGTATTCCAGGTTAAACTTATCGTCACCTGATAATAGAAGGAACTTTCACTGGAAGATTCTTAGATCAGAGTCTTCCCATCGTCAATTAAAAAATGTGTTGTTCCAAGATCTGAAGAAGCCACTTGTATGATGTGTAGAGTTTTAAATGTGTATTCTGTGTTGTTATGTCATGTAATTTGCTGTTGGACGCTTTTGTAAACAAGCTAATTATACCTCATATAGCCTCTTTTCCAAATAAAAAAAAATAAATGAAGATGGATGTGGTTTTGGACAGTTCCTGTCAGGATGTTTTCCTGCTGAATCCTTGAACTGGGTTTATGATTGGAAAAGTCGAATCCATAATGTGAAGGTAAGGGACAACATCGATACGAACTGGTGGGGATATGTAACCAAAATAAACAACTAATAGAAATTTGAAAGTACGGCAGGACTGAGTTAGCGATGTATGTTTATATACCATATAGGTTGATGAAAACTTGCTGGTAATTGGCTTGGACCAATGTATAAATGCAATGTTCTAGGAGCTTGCATTAATGATACTATAGATGTTGCCTGAAAACCTTGCAAGCTGGATATTCTTTTATCAGTACTTATCAATGAAATTCATCAGAAAAGGCTTTTTGCAAATGTGTAAAGTGTACATGTAACATGTTTATTTTCAGATTTTTTTTTTTTTTTAAGTATCAGCAGTTATAATGGACATCATTTAAAATAATGGCAATATACTTTATTTGATTTACATGTTAAACTGGTTTATTAATTTACCAAAAATAATTCCTTTGTAATACATTAAAGATATGTCCATATGAGTAACAAGTTAGTACAGCTCTTAGTATAAAGAATCACTGGAATAACTTAATACCTTGTGTGACAGGGAGTACCATGTCACTGGTTCTCTAGTGCATGTGTGCCTTTGTGGAAGCAGCTGGGACGCACAACAGGAGATGCTTTGCTAGGCAACTAATTGAACAGGTAGCCTCACCCGGTGCCGAATTGTTGAGGAGGTCCTGATAAACTGTGAGGCGTGCCCTTTGAGCCTGCACGCAGCTCAAAAAGTGTCTGTGCCACAGCTCGGGTCGACTGCAACGACATGCTACACAGAGTTTGTTTATATTCCCGAGGAGAGCGTCAGATTGGCAGGATAACTATTATGAAACCTTTCAACTGCAAGATGGTGCCTGTGAAGTCTCTGCTCAGCCAATACCGTCACAATGACCCGGAGTTTCTGGGAGGCCCAGTCTTTGGGAGCAACAGCAGTAGGTTAGTTTAGTGGATGTTGATCCCAAACAGCATAGCGAAGGTTCCGTAGCATAGTAGGTTCCTGGAGCGAGATGTCTCTTTTAATAAGGCTATCGCTCGCCTTGTATGGCAAATTTATTTTTAGATTTGTTTTATTTAATTATTCTTTATCAAATCCGGCACTAGGATTACCATTGTTGGTACTCTAGCGTCAGGGCCTGTGCTGTGATTAAATCTACATTCCTGTGCATGGTGTCAGCACCCAGTGATCTGTGTCTGATTCAGTATTATTCAGTGATGACCCAGGTATGTAACATCACCCTGTTACACCTTGTTTTACACCTACATGCAGACTGTAGGCGCTGTATTCGTTGCACTAGAAACAATTCTGCAGTCTATCATTAGTACTGTCTTCTTTACTAACCACAGGATCATCCCCATTTAGTATACTAATTTTAGTTTGTTACAATTAACCATCTGTGACTAAACAACTACAGTATTAATTGTTTGCTATTACTTTACATAGCATCTGCACATAGTCTTTCAAAAGATGATGGACACGACTTTCCTTGATTCTATTATTTTGTGAATGATGAAAATAGAGAAAGGACCTACAGTGCCTATAGAAAGTCTACACCCCTTTCAAAATTGTCACCTTTTGTTGCCTTATAGCCTGGAATAAATTTGCCTTCAAAATCACACGCCAAGATAAGTGGCCTCCACCTGTGTTAAATTGTAGTCATTCACATGATTTTATGATAAATTCAGAAGTTCCTGTAGGTTCCCTGTGCTGGGTAGTGCATCTCAAAGCAAAGACTCAACCATGAGCACCAAGGAGCTTTCAAAAGAACTCAGGGACAAAGTTGTTGAAAGGCACAGATCAGGGGATGGGTATAAAAAAATAAATATCAAAGGCCTTGAATATCCCTTGGAGCACAGTCAAGACGATTATTAAGTGGAAGGTGTATGGCACAACCAAGACCCTGCCTAGATCAGGCTGTCCCTCCAAACAATGGATGACCAAGCAAGAAGGAAACTGATCATAGAAGCTACCAAGAAGCCAATGGCAACTTTGCAAGAGATATAGGCTTTTATGGCCAAAACTGGTCAAAATGTGCATGTGTCAACAATATCCCAAGCACTCCACAAATCTGGCCTGTATGGTAGGGTGGCAAGAAGGAAGCCATTACTCAAGAAAGTCCACCTTGAATCCCGTTCAAAGTATGCAAAAAAAAAACAAAAACAAAAACAAAAAAAACACACAGGAGATTCTGTAGCCATGTGGCAAAAAGTTTTGTGGTCTGACAAAACTAAAATGGAACTTTTTTACCTAAATGCAAAGTGTTATCTTTGGTGCAAACCCAACACAGCGCATCACCCAAAGAACACTGTATGGGGATGTTTCTCAGTGGCAGGGACTGGGGCACTTGTCAGGATAAAGTGGAAAATAAATGGAGCTAAGTAAAGAGAAGTCCTTGAGGAAAACCTGATGCCCTCTGTAAGAAAGCTGAAACTGGGACAGAAGTACACCTTTCAGCATGACAACAACCCAAACACACAGCCAAAGCTACACTGGAGTGGCTAAGGAACAAAAAGGTAAATGTCCTTGAGTGGCCCAGTCAGAGCCTCGACCTAAATCCAATCAAAAAATTTGTGGCATGACTTGAAGATTGCTGTCCATCAACGCTTACCAAAGAACTTGACAGAGCTTGAAGAGTTTTGTAAAGAAGAATGGCCAAATATTGCCAAATCTAGGTGTGCAAAGTTGATAGAGACCTATCCCAACAGAATCACAGCTGTAATTGCTGCCAAAGGTACTTCCACCAAATATTAACTCAGGGGAGTGGAGACTTATCCAATTATGATCTTTCAGTTTTTCATTATTGACATAATTTTTTTCTCAATAAACACTTTTTTCCCCTTAACAGTGTGGAGTATGGTGTGTAGATAAGTGGAAAAAAAATTCTCATTTAAATGCATGAGACACTGACCCAAGAAAATGTGAAAAAAAGTTCAAGGGGGTGTAGACTTTCTATAGACACTGTATTTTGGATGGCAGTCATGACACCTTTTCATTTCATGGATTTTCTTCAAACCCATTTGGAAACTAAGTTTGTACTTAACTCTGATACTGAACTGAAGTTTATCCATATTAGTCAGTGTATTGTGAGAACTTTGATAGAAGACGATTCATCCTTGTGGATCTTAGTTTACCTGTGTGGCAATTAAATACATGACTAAGTTTGTGAGGTATGTATAAAACTTTTGTTATATTACACAAAACAAAGAGAGATTCAAATTATTATGCTCAAATATACAAACAATTTCTTGTCCCGGTCCCTTCTTCCAAAACAAAGAGGAACCATTTAGAAGTTATTGCTCCAGTTTCAGGAAGTACATGGAAACTGCTGATGCCCATGATTAAATACAGTAGTCATCGTGAGAATTAACTAAATGTCCCTTCACTGGGGAAATTTAAACAGAAACTAGGGACGCCTGGATAATATTCAAGTGTATGTTATATGTATCTTATGGTTATTGACACTGATTGTTTAAATACTGTTAATAATTATGAAGGACTTCAATTCATATATCCCTATCCCTGTATGCATTTCACTGACTTTAAAATATTGTGTTTGGTTTATACAGTACATACAGTATATATAGTGGTTCAGTACAGTATATACAGTTGCTTGCGAAAGTATTGACCCCCCCCCCCCCCCCCTTGACATTTTTCCTATTTCGTTGCCTTACAACCTGGAATTAAAATTGATTTTTATTTGGATTTCATGTAATGGACATACACAAAATAGTCCAAATTGGTGAAGTGAAATGAAAAAAATAACTTGTTTCAAAAAATTCTAAAAAATAAATAATGGAAAAGTGGTGCGTGCATATGTATTCAACCCCTTTGCTATTAAGCCTCTAAATAAGATCTGGTGCAACCAATTACCTTCAGAAGTCACATAATTAGTTAAATAAAGTCCACCTGTGTGCAATCTAAGTGTCACATGATTTGTCACATGATCTCAGTATATATACACCTGTTCTGAAAGGCCCCAGAGTCTGCAACACCACTAAGCAGGGGGCATCACCAAGCAAGCGACACCATGAAGACCAAGGAGCTCTCCAAACAGGTCAGGAACAAAGTTGTGGAGAAGTACAGATCAGGGTTGGGTTATAAAAAAATATCTGAAACTTTGAACATCCCACTTGAGTGGTTTAGGGGAAACATTTAAATGTCTTGGAATGGCCTAGTTAAAGCCCAGACCTCAATCCAATTAGGAATATGTGGTATGACTTAAAGATTGCTGAACACCAGTGGAACCCATCCAACTTGAAGAAGCTGGAGCAGTTTTGCCTTGAAGAATGGGCAAAAATCCCAGTGGCTAGATGTGCCAAGCTTATAGATGCATACCCCAAGAGACTTGCAGCTGTAATTGCTGCAAAAGGTGGTTATGCAAAGTATTGACTTTGGGGGGGGTGAATACTTATGCATGCTCAAGTTTTCTGTTTTTTGTCTTATTTCTTGTTTGTTTCACAATAAAAAATATTTTGCATCTTCAAAGTGTTAGGCATGTTGTGTAAATCAAATGATACAAACCCCCAAAAAATCAATTTTAATTCCAGGTTGTAAGGCAATAAAATAGGAAAAATGCCAAGGGGGGTCAGTACTTTCGCAAGCCACTGTACATGTGTGGCAGTCATTCTCTCAAGCCAGGTGTTAAACCAAACTACTAAAATAATTAAGGGGTTGGGGTGAATTACAACATATTGTACAGTACATACAGTACTGTAGTAATTTGACTAACTCACTGAAAGTCATCATATAGAGTGCTGTTAAAGTTGGTCCCTTGCAGTGCTGTTGTAGAAAAAAAGAAACATCCACTGCACAAAAAAAAAAAAAAAACATGGCAAGTGTGTTTTTAAAATCCCTTTTATGATGTTTTATGTGTCTGAGCTATCATTCATTTGCATAATGGACATACCTCTTTTCTAGTGTGCACACAAATATCTTCAAAGAATGACTGTTAACTCATCTTGTTTCATTGACAAGCTATTTACCACAATAATTATTATTTGTGCTGTTATTTGCAGATCCAAATTCTGTAGGCTAGTTCGCTTATATAATTGAGAGTAATTGAGTGACTGATACAATACACAGCTTTGCAAAATGGTAATGTAGATTACTTGCACTTATAAAAATGGATTGGGAGATATCTGAGTCCTGATTGGCTGATAGGCATTCCAAGCCATTGAATTATTACAGTACAACCAATGGGTAAAAACAAGTGCCAGCAACTAAGACTCTTTACAAATAAATATTATTGCGCCGAGCGTTTAAGAACATTAAAAAAAATAACTTTGAATTGGCCACCATCCCCCAATAAAAACTATAATACACTTCCTCCATGTAAATTTAAAGTTTTTTGGTGACTCCGATGTCCACACATTCCTGGAGGTTTAGACCGCAATAGTTTGGTAACGGAACCGACAATAATAATTTTTTTAAAAAAGGAGATATACATCTTCTGACTTCACCTGGTTATTCGGTAATACATTGAACTTCTCTATCAGCATGAAAACTTGCAATGCACATAAAAACACACATGTTATTGTGTCTTACAGACCATCTGCAGTGAATGACTTCAGTGAACAGTGATATAGCTCTCCCTCCCTTGAGAGCCATCTTCATCTGCTCAAGTGAGCTTTGTTGTGGTTATATTCTCATTCACATTTTAGACCAGATGCTTTCTTTTACTTTTTAATTCACAGGGAGTGATAATGACAATACAGTATTGTCTGGGTTGAATTAGCTGTATAGTGACTTACAGAAACTGCTTTGCTAGATGTTAACCATATGTACTATCAGAAGAGATTGTTCCATAGTTTCCTATTGTTAAGAATTATATTGGAGCAACAGGCATTTGACTTGTTGCCCATCAATGTGAAACACTATGTCCCTGTGATAGGTGCGAGTGGTGTGGTGAATACAAAGACAGCCCAGACAGTGAGTTTTTTCCCAAAAACATCAGTGTTTTTATTAAATAACAAAAAGAGTCGCCCCTCTACCAGCAATGGTATCGGGGGTAAATGGCGAGCGTTCAAGCTCAAAAACAAAACAACAAGTGTGCTCTCCAAAGTCAGGTCCATGGGGAGTTCTGTTGTTGTGCAGTGAGGCAAGTTCTCAGTGCAGTGTGGATTGGCTCCATGGCTGCAGCTCCTGGCTCTTACTCCTCCACTGCAGCAACAAAACAAACACATAATAAAAATAACAAACACAGCTCCGGCCGTCAGTTACTTTTCAGCACAAGGCGGCTTACCCAAATACAACCTGTTCTCCAATAGAAGGCTGCACAGCAGCTGATTGCAATGGAATCATTCTGGGCACTTACAACTACACGATCCCCTTAATATGGGCACCTTCCAGTTTCCACTTACTGTCAAGATGGTCCATCTAGGAGGCAGCGTACCAACAGCCTTACACAGTGCTCTTTCTAGTTGGGAGGGAGATTTACAACATCAACTCTTTCTCTCTTTATCACAGTCCCATGTGCATAAAACTTACCGGCTCCTTTCTCATGCCAGTAATCGTGTTTAACATGACAGTATTTCATTGGGTGATTCATAAAAGCCGTCAAAATACAGCATTCATCACAATGTTAGATTAACGTGCCCTTGAAGACCAATTTTGTCATTAACATTATTCGTCTGATTAATAAAGCTGTATTATGCCGTTAATTGACACTTACCGGCATTATAATTGCCACGTGCCTCAGACGAATTGAAGAATAACGCAGAATTTATGTGTTTAGGAACATGTACTTAAGCCAGTAGTAATAATAAAAAAGTGTATATTTAATTACCAAATAATTAGGTAATGTAAGTATTTTATTATTTGTAATGCAAACATTAAATTGCATTGGTAACTTGTCTGAACAGGATAGGCTACTTCTAGTTGGAAAACATAAAACAGGTAAGCACCCTATTCATTGCTCTGTGGAGAAAATGGCAGGCTTCGATGTGCTTGTGTGGGCTGTACAACAAGAGGAAGGAGATATCCTGGATGATTATCTTCCCAGAAGAGTAAGACAACACCTATTTCTTTTTTTTTTTACAATCTGATGTTCATCTTGCAGTGGTTCTGGTAGTCCATGATCTCCCTTTTTACAATACCAACCGCATTAACCCATTCAGCTAATTTGCTGTTACAAAATTTTTTCGATCAGCTGATCTGCTTTGACAATTATTTTGATACTGTGAGTTACCGGTGAGTGAATGTAGGGTTTCTTAACTTCTCACTCACGTCCCTTGCTATACCGACAACGTTATGCCATACATTCTGATATGTCTGACACAACATATGTCCACAATCATAACCAAATTCCATTGTACAAAGAGACCCACTGAAAAAAAGGCTGTTATACTGACACCAAAGGAAATTGCTCACCAGAGGTTATAAAAAATACTGCATGGGGTAGTGTGTGATAAATAAGAATTTAATGCTCACCCTCGAAATGGGATAAACTCCTTGTGCTTTGCCCCCGGTGTTCATGTAGCATTCCACCCCTCCGGTGTGCATTCAGTTCTCATATCACACACTACACCATGCATTATTCGCTCTGTGCGGCAAATGGATGCAGTGGATATTAATTTGATTTTAGTACTGCGCTCTATATGCCTGGTGTGCAGATTTATATTTTAATATAATGTAATGTATACAGAGAATACATTAATGTTATTTAAGTGCAATGATTTTACATTTAAAATAAACAGAGCTCATTTTCATACCTCTGACAACTGGTTATATACAATCTCTCTGTAACAATCCATGACGGTAAATCAGCAGGCTGTAGTTTTATAAATCGCATGTTAAATACTGCCCAGTAATTTATTTTTAATGACTGGAAATTACCACCATCTTTTATGCATATAGGCTCTTGTCTTGTATTCTAAATTGCCAACAACTGTATTGCTGTATTGCTATAGGTTTATCTGTTATCAAGTGTACAGTGTTCTTTTTATTTAAAGCTTAACAAATATTAAGCTCCAAATTATTATACTGCAGTATAGTTCCTGAAATTCTAAATAAACTGTCACTTTAATGGTGTAAAACAAAACAAAACAAAATGGGTCCTGAGCTCACTTCAGGCATGGTTAAACAAACTCCCTCTATAAAGGGGACAACTATTCTTGTTTTCCCCAAAATTGTACAAGTCTATTTTTCTTTTCCTAGTTTACTAATATTATTTATTTTTAGCAGCAACTGCTCTTACACACTTCTTTCTTCTCTCCTCTAACCAAGTGAAATCCTTAGATTTATACAGACTGGAATCAGGTGCAGTTGATTCCAATTAGCAATTGCGTTAGTTAGGTGAATGAGCTGCTCAGTCACCTCAGCCACCTTAACGCATACCAAGCCAGGGTTCACCTGCCCTTATCAAAGATGGAGTGCATACGCCCTATGTCCAGAGTCCTAATGCCTCCCCATATAGGTAGGGAACATACATTCCATAACAATATATAACATAAATATATATGGTATTTTTATCATTACCCAAAACTGATATCTGGGTACCCGGGTATTTTTCACGGCGAGTACCCGGTTCTGGATTTTTTTACCCATGCCGACCTCAAATATATAAAACTCAACTAGTGATGAACTTAACGATCCTTGTGAACCCGGTCAGATGAACCAGCGTAAGAGAGAAAAGAACCTCAACAGGCACAAGCCTGAAGTTGAATGGCCAAGAGCTTCTGAGAAAACAACGTGGGACACAGTAAACACAGATCTTTGTTTTGTGTTGGAAAGGTTAGGTGGAACAGCCAAAAGGAAGCTGGATAAATTTGGGGATACCATCTACTTTATCCCTGTAAAGTCTAGACAGCAGCAGGAGATTGAGCGTTTAGTTAGAGAAAGAAGGCAGCTGAGGAAGCAATGGAGGAAAGCAGAACAAAGTCAGAAGGAGGCACTCAATCTATTACAAAGGGTCATAAGATAAGCTTGCACCATTGCGCAGAGCCTATGGAAATGTTGCAAAAAGAAGGAGCTTGAGAGAACAAACTTTTGTAAAGACCCATTCAAATTTGAAAAGAAGTTATTCACTAGGGAGAAAAATGGCACACTAGAAGCAACTGGAGAGCTATCTAGTGGAAACGCACACAGATTGAAAAAGGCAGGAGCTTCTGTTAATTCCTTCAGACAGCCCACCTATCAATCCACCAGAAAACCAAATGAAGGACTGCACACCTAAGTGGAAAAAGGTAGAATAAGCTCCTGGGCCTAATGGAGTTCTGTACAGTGTACAAGAGTGCCCTTGGTGTTCTATGAATCCTCTGAAAATTGATGAAAGTAGCATGGGAAAAACAGGTTGTCCCAAGAGCATAGCACCAAGCAGGCGGGGTCTTTATACCCAAAGAAAAAGATTATGTGAGTATCGGTCAGTTTTGCTTAAACAAGGAAGGAAGATTTTCTTCAGCATTGATGCTCAGAGATTGTGAATTTACCTATTGAAGAACTGCTTCATTGACACCGGTACAGAAAGTCGGTATTCCAGGTATCCCAGAATGCTTAGAGCACATCAGTGTCATCTGGCAGCAAATTCAAACAGCTAAAAAGGAGAGGAAGGCGCTCCATGTGACATTCCTGGATTTAGCTGATGTGTACGGCTCAATACCACATGAGCTTCTTTGGGCAGCTTTGGATTTTTTTCAGTGTACCGAGGACAATAGCAAACTTAGTGACAGCCTACTGTGGAGATTTTCAATTTTGTTTTTCAACTTCAAAATTCACCACTACATGGCATTGTCTAGATATTGGAATAATGGCAGGACTCACCATTTCTCCAGTGGCTTTTACCCTGGCAATGGAAGTAATTATTAGGGTGTCAACATGGGTAGTGGGAGAACGCTTGGCTTCTGGAATGCAACTGCCACCAATTAGAGCATACATGGATGACATAACAATCATGACTACAACAGTAGCCCGCTCTAATCAGTTATTGGGCAAATTAACCAATAATATTGAATGGGCACGAATGCAATTCAAGCCCAGTAAGTCAAGGAGCATCTCTATAATTAAAGGTAAAGTAGTGGATAAAAGGTTCTATATTAATGGTGAGGCAATACCAGCAGTGTCGGAGAAGACTGTGAAAAGAATTGGGAGTTTGTGTGGGAGAAGTGAGACAGCAAGCAATGCAAGGGTTGATGGTCATAGACAGCAGCGTGTTACCGGGCAAACTTGAACTTTGGCGCTTTCAGTTTGGTCTACTGCCAAGACTTCTGTGGCAACTCATTGTGTATGAGCATAAAAAAGCAATAGACTTTATATTATTGTTTTCTGTGTACTATTTAAAAGCTCTTGTGTATGTTGATGTAGCTAAATCTACATTATTCTTTATGTGACATTTTTGTGGATTCTTGTTTTTTTCTGCAACTTGTCCGTGAAATGTTCTATAAATCACTGTGACAAAATCATATCCTTAACGATGAATTTTGGTGAATTTACTATACTAATATTTACTTTTTATCTTGAACTGACTTGTTTAAAGCTTGAAAAAATATAGTAACTTAATGCTTAGCATATCCTCAGTCAGAAAGTGTGACAATAGAAAATAGCATGTTTTTTTTTTTTTTAATTATTTTTAAATCTAGGAAGTACCTACTGGAATAACAAGCAAGAGTATTTATGCACTACATTGCTGAGGTAGAAAGAAGGTAGCTGCAAGAGAAAATAAAAGGTGCAAAGTTTCTGTCAGTGATATCAGATGGTTCAACCAATAGCGCTGTCATAGAAGAGGAGCAGTATATGTGTAATTCTCCCAGAAAAGGCTGGTGACTACAATTTGTGGGCATGCAGTCTGTGGAGAGGACAGATGCCCAACACATCTCAAAAGCTATATCTGCACTAATGAGGCAGATTGTTTCAGACCCTGTTGAGACTACTCATAAATGTTGCTTGCTTTTGCATTTTCTTTTGTGGTCGTCACCCCCCGGAACGATGTTGGCCAGTAAAATGTCTGTGTGACTGGTGGATTTTTCCATCCATGGAAAAAAGTTTATTTCAAGCCCTATATATGTATATTTAAATAAAAAGCAGGATTTGAACTCTAACTAGTCATACTTTCACTCCAACTACATAACTGCTATGTTACACAGATTTACATCTTAACCCTTTCAACAGACAAGGCTGCTATTTACATTTACCCTAGCCAAGAGCAATACATTGCCTCAACATAGGTTGGACCGATGGGGGCCAAGGTTGCCCCAATTGTTTTGCTAACTTGGCTTGTGTTTTTGATATCTCTACTTTAAATGGCTGGGCACTTTTGACAACTTGTTGTTTTTTTCACATTTCCAATGTGTTTTTGTTTCAGATCAATCAATCAAGGTATTATATTTAGATTAGGGCAATATGCCTCCTCCCTTCATAAAAGTCACAAGAAATTTAGTCATTTCCTGAATCAACAGTTGATTTTTCAGAATATTCTCTCAGCTCCTTTAAAACTGGAAGTGTTTATAAACCAGGCAGACATCATTTAAAGTGGCAGCTCAGGTAAACAATGCATACACTTTATTTAATATATAAGTATATCTAAGGGTTATGATTACGTATGTTTGTGTATGTGTCTGCAAGGGACTTCGGTCAAATACTTTTTTTTCTGTACTTATATACAAATTTAGGTTCGTAATATATAATTTAACAAACTATAATATTTCTTCCTGTAAAACAGTGTTTTTGTCTTTTGACATCATATAAATTTATGTTATTTTTTTTACGCTTTTCAATCAGTTGAGCTGAAATATTCATATTTACGGTTCTTCATTTTCAGTTTTTATTTTTGATCACATGATGTTCCTTTAAAGTTATATTGAGCTGACTCTTAAACTTCTGGAAAAGAATTGATCATGAAACAAGTTCACTTTAGTTTTTTCTTCTGTAACTTGACTGAGACTATGATTCTATTTCATTGATAATGTAAAAAGCTCCTTATTTTTAAATGAAACCGAACACAAAAAGCGAGTTCAGTTGAATAGTTTTTACCGGATTTAAAATTTTAATGACTTGTTGCAAAAATGTTATAACCTGTTTTTTAAAATAATAATTTCCTCTTAATTAAGATTTAATTAAATCAATTTAACTTGCTGTTTGCATTCGGTTTTATATTAAAAATAAAGAGCTGCCTTTTTTTACATTATCAATGAAACAAAATCATAGTCTCAATCAAGTTACTGGAGAAAAAACTAAAGTGAACTTGTTTCACAATCATCAGTTTTCCAAGAGTTTAATTGAATGGAGTCGGCAAAAAAAAAAAAAAGAAAAAGGGAAATCATGTGATCAAGAGTAAAACCCAAAAACAAAGAGCCCTATTCATATTGCAGATACAGTATTAGGTGTAGCAGAACAAATCAAAAAAGGGGTAAATATACTGCTGTATGTTTTTCAGGAGACCTTTAAATATAAGCTGATGTGGATAGGTTGCACAGTAGTAACAGCAGAGTTACAGTAGTTATAAACAGCATGAGATTAAAAGGCAGTAGTGAATTTGGCCATAGCACCTGTAAAGGGTGTTACAAACTGGAAAGAAAACAACTAAATGTATTCAATATTGTTTCATTATGTTTACTGATGAGCAACCAACTAGTAATATAGTTAGACAACACTTTCACACAGTCGGTGTGCCTTCAGCTTTGGCTTCATGTAATTATGAAGCAATGTGAACTGTATAAATTTTAACATATAAAATATTGTAGGATTTAGCAAAATCATAAAGAAGTCTCCAGTTGTAACTGGGGATCTGACTGTTTCTGTTGTCCATGATCATGATGTGCCCTATATTGTTCACATTTTCTAGTTCAAATTTATTTGCGTTTATTAAAAATAAACAAAAAAAACCCCCCAAAAAATAAAAAATGAATTACAATAAATTAAGTTGCAAAATTACCCTAATTTGAATCTAATAATTAATCATAAATAATTAATTTGCTATCATCGCTGGTACATTATGCCTTCTGATTAGAAAATAAGCATTTATAAACACTCATGTCATTTTTCCTTCCACAGAGATCAACAATGAACAATGCCCTTGTGAACATTTGCATGTTGGAAAATCGTAAAAAATCTGTTTGGCAGTTAACATTCCCACATTGTAGCAACACTGCCCAAATATGTGCACCATAAAGAGCAATGCGGCTTCTGCTAGAACAAATAATTAAACTTGTGTGTGTGTATATATATATATATATATATATATATATATATATATATATATATATATATATATATATATATATATAAATTTTTTTTTTCAGAAAGTATATTTTATTTGCAAAATGGCAACATGGAAGAGATCATCTGATGATACAGAGCAGATCACATTTATGGATAATACACAGGACCAGTTAGATGATTCTGAAGGGTCTTTGTTTACTGGTAAGTATAATGTTAATGTAACATACACTGTCAGTCATACAATACTATTATGTCGAGTGTGTGTTTTTTTGGTTCGTACTTGGCAGGAAACAGGTCAGCTTTTAACTTGTTTGTTTCAGCATCCGAACCAGAGTGCCAGTGAACAATTACAGTTCCATATGTTTCAGCATTAACTCTGAAGCGCATGTCAGGGGCGTTGCCAACTAACACATAAATATATTCCCCAAATGCTATCAGCACTTTCAGTACATCACACCCCTTCCCCCCTGTTCACATAGTCCTCCAGTCGTTTAGGGCAAACTCTGTGGTGCAGAGTTGTCAGGCTCAGTGATTAAAATAGGAGTCTTAGGCACCTATATAAAAGGGTTTGGGTCTTCCTCTGGTTGCATCGGCGTCGGTGGTGCTGAATCCACAACCGGTATGCAAACATATCTCCCTGGCAATGCATGGATTGAACCCTCAGGTAACTGCTGGGCTGGCAGTGATTTATCAGCAGTTTTAGGTGTCCATCCTCTGAGCTGGTCCATGTGGCAGCAATAAGGCTTGACCATCAGGTCAATCAGCCTTTTAAGACAGTTAAATACAGCAAATAATGGGACCAAATGGGACCAGTCAGCAATGTAGTTTGAAGTGTAGCCCTACTGTTCAATAATGGCCATGAACTTGCAAAGTATAAGCACTGTTTAGGTGGTATGGAGCTTTGTTGTGCATCCCAGACTGCCTCCCACTCTGCCTTCACCAGACACGGACAATATTTATAGCCGTCTCGCTGCCGAACTCCATAGGATTTTCTGTACATGTCAATTTTTGTATTAATTCTCTGAAGGAAATCAAGCCCCAAAATCAAAGGGAAAATTAGATGTTGGTCATTCATGAAACCTGGTGAGTTGCTCATACCACGTGAGGAGCAAGCTTTCATCCTGGCAGATGGACGCACTAGTGGTGCTGTGGGGAAGACCCGTCTGCTATATAATGTTCATGGTGTAAGATGGAAATATATATATGCAGTGATTTGCGTAACTCACAGGTGATGAATCCCACAGGTAGTATGACTTTTAGGTGTGGCTGGAGATGATTCAGTTCCTCTTTTCTTTTGTTGTTGTGTTGGCAGGCTTGGTGTGCAGTTCTCCTACACTATATGTTTCCATTATGTCCACAAAAAATATGGATAAATCCACTGTCTGATATTCCCTGGAGAGAAATCGAGGAAGCATTAGTTTCTCCCATTAGACTATGAGTTATTTTATTTGTAGGTCTCACAAACAAAAAATGTGCACTACGCTTTGGTCCTATCATTGTAAATGCAATAGCAAACTGGAGAGCGGTAGAAAATCATATGGGACAAAAAATTAAATGGCACCAACACTCACCTATCTGGCATAATAGAGCTCTCATGTCAGGTAATCAACCCTTTGTTTTCGAACCATGGTCTAAAAAAGACATCAACACACTTAGTGACATATACGATAGGGGTGGGCTTATTAGTTTCCAGGATTTTACCTCAATTTTCAATTTATCAGGATACCTTTTTTCTTATATCTTAGATTGCGTCTGTGTTTTGCATGCTTTTGGGGTTCCCTGGGGATTGGAACTTAAAGTGCATCCTATAATAGACTGGATCTCAGGCACCGCCTCTAGAGGGCTGGTCTCTGTGATATACTCACATCTGCTAAAAGCTTCATATAAGCTACTGGCTATCAAAATATGGAAAAAGATCTAACCTCAAAGGATGGGCCAATTGATTAGGACACAATCTGATATAATATGTTTAATGTGTCAAATAATCCTAATCATCAGCTAATTCATTTAAAATTGTGCCACGGGACATACTGAGCGCCTCATAAGAGATACTGGGCAGGATTTTCAAAAACCAGTGTTATTTAGTAGCAAGTGATTTTCAAACGAAATGTGTTAATTAAATCAATCCGTTAATGCTTTCAAATTGAGTCAATTAGGTCGTTAATGAACACATTTCTCATTAAAAACCTTAATTGTCGCAGGTCACATACATCACTTCCTGTCTCAATGACTAAATAGTGGGAAATCGTTAATCAAAATGCATGTTAACAAGATCAGGAAAAATGAATGGAAACATAATTCGCTGTTATGCAAACTAGTACTAGCGTACAACGAGACGGCTTTCTCACCAGCTAGCAGCGGCCAAATGGAAATTAAATAAAAACTAATTAAGTTTGAATGACATTGCCAAAAGAATTGTTTTTAAATATCTGCAACTTAATTTACTGGAGGTGTATCCAAACTAGAAGGGCAACATTGTTTTGTATACACTTCAGCGTTTTGTTGCTTTAACTTAAAGACATAATTAACCTTCATATCTAACATTTTTGTATTGCTTTACCACAATCTGTTCTTAGGGATCAAGTCATTTTTGCTTATTAATGCAAACAAATAAATAAGCAATACCGCTCTCCCTTAGATTCCCTCCTATATTTTCAATATTGAATATTGATATTACTTATTAAAAGGAATACAGTATGTGCAAGCCTAGATCGACACGTTAAAGAAGATAGTTTGTAATAAGGCTTTCAGCACCCCCATTAAACGTTGTTCCAGCTCCACTGCTTCCAAATGCAAAACATGTATTCTTATCCTTAAATTAAGCAGTCTATAAACTCTCCCCCTTCTCCATGGATGTTGTTGTTTCTCCAAAATAATATCAGCTACTACTAACATAGGATCCATATTGAAAGTCAGAGTGACTCAATCTGTCACACTTTTTATACTGACATACAGTGCCTATAGTAAGTATTCAACCCCCTTGGATGTTTTCAGTTTGTTGTGTTACAACCTGAAATCTTGATGCATTTAAATGGGATTTTTTTTCCTTTGATTTACACAACCTGCTCAACACTTTGAGGAGGCAAGATATTTTTTGTTTTAAAACAACAGTTAATGAAAAAAAAAAAAAAAAAAAAACTGAAATGTCTTGGTTAGATAAGTATTCACCCCCCTGAGTCAATACTTGGAAGAACAACCTTTGGCAGCAATTACAGCTGTTAATCTTTTAGGGTAAGTCCCTATCAGGTTTGCATATCTGGATCGTACAATATTTGCCCATTCTTATTGGCAAAATTGTTCAAGTTCTGTCAAGTTAGATGGGGATCACTGGTGGACAGCAATCTTCAAGTCTTGCCACAGATTCTCAATCGGATTCAAGTCCGGGCTTTGACTGGGCCACTCTAGGACATTCACGTTCTTGTTTTTTAAGCCACTCCAGTGTCGCTTTGGCTGTGTGCTTGGGGTCATTGTCCTGCTGAAAAGTGAATCTCCATCCCAGTCTTAGGTTTTTTGCAGACTGAAGCAGGTTTTCCTCAAGGATTTGCCTGTATTTAGCTCCATCTGTTTTGCCCCCTACTCTGACAAGCTTCCCATTCCCTGCTGATGAAAAGCATCCCCATAGCATGATGCTGCCACCACCATGCTTCACAGTAGGGATGGTGTTACCTGAGTGATGTGCTGTGTTGGGTTTGCGCCAGACATAATGCTTTGCATTTAGGCCAAATACTTCCATTTTTGTTTCATCGGACCACAGAATCTTTTGCCACATCTTTTCAGAATCTCCCACATGCCTTTTTACAAATTCCAAGCAGGATTGTACATGGGCTTTTTTTCAGAAATGGCTTCCTTCTTGCCACTCTTCCATACAGGCCAGATCTGTGGAGTACCTGAGCTATTGTTGACACATGGACAGTTTCTCCCATCGCAGCCATGGAACGATGTAGGTCTTTCACAGTTGTCATTGGCCTCTTGGTGGCTTCTCTGACCGATGCCCTTCTTACCCAGCTGTTCAGTTTGGGAGGACGGCCTGCTCTAAGCAGATTCTGGGTGGTGCCTTATACCTTCCACTTCTTAATGATTGACTTGACTGTGCTGCAAGGGATATTCAATGCCTTTGAAATCTTTTTATACCCCTCCCGTGATCGGTGCCTTTCCACAACTTTATCCCGGATAGTTGTTTTGAATATTGTTATGGTAGTATCTTTGCTTTGAATGCACTACCCAACTGTGGGACGTTACAGAGACAGGTGTATTTAATCTGAAATCATGTGAACCACTTTTATTGCACACAGATGGACTCCGTTTAACTTATTGTGTGAATTCTGAAGGCAATCGGTTGCACCTGAGCTTATTTAGGAGTGTCATAGCAAATGGAGTGAATACTTAACTAATGAAGACTTTTCAGGTTTTTAATTTTAATTGATCTGTCATCCCTCCCCCCCCCCCCCCCCCCCATTTGTCCACATATTGAAAGTGTTGAGTAGGTTGTGTAAATCAAAGGGTAAAAAAAAATCCCATTTAAATGCATCAAGATTTCAAGTAGTAACACAACAAACTGTGAAAACGTCCAAGGGGGTGAATACTACCTATAGGCACTATATATACGTACTGATCATTCAGAAGCAGGCAGAAAGCTAAATAGTGAAAGTTTAAAGTAACCATCACTTTGGTCTTTAGAAAATAGACACCAATTCTTAGCTAATCATATATTCGCCAAAACAAAAACATCTGAAAACTAGCACATAGATTCCTGCCTTGTTTTCTTAGAAAATACAAAAGCGGTGGGAAAAAGAGTTGCAGAAAACATTTTTGAAATAATGGTGTATAATGCCTCTTCACGCCAGGGCCATACCGAGCCCTCACTGTGTGGTTAAGAGGATCCAGGGTTGTTTTTTCACTGAGGAGCCGAGCCACAACGAACAACATTTGTTATTAATTATTGTTATAAATTAACTCAGTTTGCCAAAAGATGCGCAAACAAATGGTGTTCAAAAATTAATAGACCAACTGTACAGCTGTACCTTGTAGCGCTATATTTTTTAAATTTATTTAGGCATGACTTTATAATTCACAAATGTTACTGATTATATCGACTTACTAAAGTTCAATTAGATCTGTTGAAGGGTGAAAATTTTTTAAAAAAAATATGACTTGCCAAAGATATCTTGTTAAGAATAGTTGTAGTTTTTTTCTAGTTGTTTTTTGTTTGGGTGCTTAAAAAAAGAGCTGTAGTTGTATGTATGGTACAGGTGTACAGTATTTTGTTTGGCTATATTTTTAAAATTGTTTGATTTTTTATTTTATTCCCCTTTATATATAATAAAGAAATTGAGAAATTTGGTAGAATTTTGTGTTTTTGAGTGTGTGAGTTAAATATACTGTACCACGCTTCAAATCGTCAGAAATTCAGGCATAAACTTTCTCATTTCTGACCCATGACTCCAGATCTTTCTAAACACTTCTGTCTGCCCACAGAGAAACTAGAGACCATACTTCCTCAGTGTCTCAAGGCTGTACTTTTCTCTCATCACACTTGCTGCCCACCATGCTTGTTGTTTTTCTTTCTGGAGTGTACTGACTGATGCAACGTAATGATGAAAATCCTTAACCCAGCCCCTGCCTTGGCTCGCAGGCGGATTCAGATGTTTTGTAAGGCCAGAGTTTCATAGGTTGGTTCTTGTTCAACTTGACAAATAGACAGTGGAGAATCACCTGTACTCGTACCATACCGAGCCCTCATGGATCGGATGTGCCAGTGGAGAAGGGGTATAAGACTACCGTCCAGCGGATATCCTTTGAAAATAACGCTGTGTGTTTTTGTGTATATTTTAGATCTTGGAAAGGACAAAAATGACACCACTGCTGAGATTAGAAAAAAGCTGAGTTCCATGAAAATTGCTGTAATTGCACTTTATGTGATCGTTCTCTGCATCCTGGCAGGGATTGTCTATGTAACAGGTAAAAAAATGTAAAAAATTAAAACAATTATTATGTGTTTAGAAATGAAAGACATAAAAAGTCTGTTCTGTTGATAGTACCTACATAAGGTAATGTATACTGAAGAAAAAAAGTTGAATTACTTATAGTGGTTGAGCTGTGTAACATCGCAGGTTGTTTGCTTTTACTAAGTTATCTACACACTGGTAACTGTTCTTGCTGTTGTTGTTTTCTTGTTTTAATTTACAGTGCAACTATATGAAAGACAGACGAGCATTTCCGATATGGAGGCCAGAGGCAGTGTATCTAAACAAATTGGAGAAAATAGTGTGGGTGAAAGAGTCTGGCAGGATTCTAAATATCTTAAAAACACAATCAAAAACAACTCTGACTCCCTGAAAGTACTTGCCCAGAATATTCAAACTCTGATTGAAAACGTCACCCTCTTAGAGGACTCATTAAACAGTTCCTTGTCTCTCATGGAGGGTAAAATCCAACAACTGAATGCGAAGAATGAACAGCTGACATATATCATAGAACACAACGTGAACCCTCTGATTTCTCAGATAAAAATGAACGAACAAAGTCTTCAGGATTTATCAAATCATATTAATACATTTGAAGATGATGTCCATGGTGTTCTGGATACAGTAAAGTCTGTGAATAGCAGCTGCATGGGGGACATCTTCATTCACCAACAGGTAAAACATAAAACACTTTGAATTACAACAACTATAAACAGCTTTTCCACAGAATTCTGAATTGACTAAATCATATATTTTGATGTAAGTGTAAAACATTTAGCTAAATGTAATTGTGTACATTTTACCTTTTTGGGTGTAAATTGAGCTCTGTGCCCTCTATAAGCTTTCAACATTTCAGCACCTAGGTATGGATTCAATTTCCTTTTTGCCATTGCTAAAAAGATAATTTAAAGCCCTACCAAATAATACTAGTCAATGCAGAATTGGGGGCAGGGATAGTTATTATGGTACCTGATTACTGTCATTATTCCTAAGAAATTGCCACAGGGTCTGCTGTAGTTATTTTCTTAGTTTGTTGAAACAAAAAAATCAACCCTATATATTTATATTATTACAACTCAATTAACAGGACATTATTCAACTGAATATGGATTTTCTAAATGTGACCTTGGCTACTAGACACTTGGAAGAAAAACAGATCAATATGGATGCCAATATGAAACAAGAAATAGACATTTTAAATAAGGTCACGGAGGCCCTTAGACTGAAGGACTGGGAACATTCACTGGTTCTAAATAATATAACCAAAATTCAAGGTAAATGCAACATTTGGGGTTATTTCCAAAGCTGTTTAATAAAAAAATGTACTTACTAAAAATGAAAAAAGACACCAACTAAAATTACAGCTCTCAAGAAAAAATCACATCAGACATTAATGTACTTAATGATCAATCTTGCTTCATATAAAAATTCCCTCAGGAAGGAAAACAAGGGGGTCATGCGTCAAGCGTTTATGCTGGCTTTAAAATTGCTCCGTATGTATCATGGCACTTTTGGCAAGTTTAGGCCGTGTTAGCACCACCAAAATGCTCTCCGCTACTCAGTAACCATGCATTTTAAGGCGTGTCAAGCCTTAATTATATGCATGGGCAAATTGTAGGTGGGGTGCATTTGTAAATTAAGTCTGTGATATTCATGTAGTGACAGAACAGCTGCGCCAGCTCTAAAAAGGTCCACAAATAAGTCAGATTTCAAATTGGTCTTATTTGGGCGCAAAGAAAAAGTCAGAAAGCAGCTGTTAGGAAAGAGCATTATGGCAGCAGTCATAATGTGTTTCTTGCGACGGAGAGTGCAGGCTCCTAACCTTCCTGAACAACCAGGAACAGAGGGAGAGTACTGAGAAGGGAGAGTTTTTAGAGTCCGCATTACCCTTTTTGATCTCCCTGAGGATGGAATTATAACTCAATACTGGCTATTTCATTGTGTGCAATTGTTTGTATTCATTGTATAATAAACTTGGTTCATTAAGTTATCCTTTTCATTGTGTATATTTGGTTTTAACCGTCGTATAATAATATAATATAAAGCCAAGACACTTAGTCAACACAGGGTTATTTCTGCCTCTCCAGATGAGCTAGCTACCCTAGCTTCAGTGGGTTCAAACCTGTACATTTTATTTAAAACACAAGTTAGCCCATTTTGAACTTTTATTTCTGCCTCTCCAAATGACCTACCTACTGTTCAGTTGAGGTAGCCCATTTGGAGGGGAGATGCCTTTTTTCAGATTGGTCTGTTAATCTGTGATACCTGTAGCCCATTTTGAGCACTGGCGCAGCACAGTTAAATATTTAAATGTGGCAGCTTACACCATGCTTTCATTTTCTTCCACTTAATACATTCGGGACGTGGTCAAATTTGTGCCATGGCAGAACGATAATTTACATGCCGCCAATTTAGCGCTGCGTCGGTCTATCTTAATACATGTCCCCCCAAATGTGTATTGTGATTATTGGGAAAATTGCTTTTTTTTCTTTTCTATAGGTCCTCCTGGTCCAAGAGGGCAAAAAGGGGACATGGGTGATAGAGGACATAATGGCTATCCAGGACATCCAGGCAAGTGCTGTAAACGATATCTTTATTTTCTAATCTGTGGCTTAATAATGTACTATATGTGCTATATTAAGAATAGTGTTTGTGTAATACTGAGCAAAATTGCTTTACTTTTCAGGTTTGCGTGGTATTCAGGGACCCAAAGGGGAAAAGGGGCAAGGACTCCCTGGATCCAATGGGAATCCAGGTATGATACAAACAGCTCATTTATATTTAACTTGCAAGTATCCCATTTATTCACATTATAGTTGTATGATTAATAAAACTTTTTTTTTTCTTTTTCTTTTAAAGTTAATTTGAATCTAATTTGGGACAGAAACCCTTTACCTACATATGGGTGGTCACACTTTTCCGGGTGAAACTGTTAATTTGCATATGGCAGCACCGAGGACTGGATTAATGTAGAAGTTAACCTGACCCAGAACTTCAATATGCCCTTTTTTAATGCTGACATGCTACGCATCGTAAATTGAGCCTGGTATATACATTTGTAATACTGTACTACTAACTGTAAATAAGTAATATTCTATACTATTACTGATGTGGCTCTTGAAAATTAAACTAGAATAAATGAGCAAAACCAATTAACTACTTGTGGCAAAGTAGTTAGCCATGTACAGGTGCAGGTGATCAAAAAACAAAATTATAATCCAGGTGCAACATTGTTTAATGTTTTTTTTTTTTTTTAATTCAATGGCCTGATGGCAAAACAGCAGTAAATAATAACAATGGTAATGAAGCGGCATGTATTGCTTATTTGTAGTCCACAAGTTGGCCCTGAAATAATAAAAGTCCCGTTTTTAGTTCACCCACAGTTAGTGCTGGCCTTTGACGACAGCTCAGGATCATGTTGGCCGTTCAAATAATTAAGTATTATTAACGACAAACAAAAATAAACAAAACACTCACATTTCATAATACAGGTTCCCCTTCTGCTCCTTTTTCACAAAGGAACAGATTATATCACTACGTCCCCTTTTTATAACATCACCCATGACCCCTTGGTCAACGAGCAAATCCGCTCCTCCAATGCACAGATGCCATGCCATTTCCTATCCGGGTCATTGCGTTTGGGTATCGTAGCTTTGCCCCATTTCTAGATGGCCAACTTCCAACTACCCACGGGAATAAACTTTCGTGCCATTTAGTCCAGGGTATTCTGTTGTTCCCTTTATGCAGCTGCTTCGTAGGTTGGGAGGGAGATCTAACATCAAGAATCATTTGATCTGATCACACTACTGTATAAAAGCTAATTATTCATTGTGTTTGTTTTAGGAGCTGCTGGTCCAAAAGGGGACAGAGGTACTTTAGTTACATTATTAAAATCTTTAAAATGTTGTGTGGTAAAATAAACTATTGCATTTTTGGGGCAGGGGAGGAGGAGATGGAGGGGGACAGTAATTAAAAATACATGTCCAAACATGTACAGTACTTTAAACTTTGCAAACAGTGTATCATTATTAAAAAATAAAGAATGCAAATAATTGTATTGGATTTTTCAGGTTTTCCTGGTCTTCCTGGATCACAAGGATCAAAGGGGCAGAAAGGGGAACCAGGTAAATTGTATTGATAATGAATGTATTAGTTAAAAGGGACCCTGAGCGAACAAATCTCACAACATTTTGATACTTGTTTCATTTATTTATTAAGAAAGTTATCCAACCCCCGTGTGAAAAAGCAATCGCCCCCTTAGACTCAATAACTGGTTACGCCATCTTTAGCAGCATTAACTGCAACCAAATGCTTCCTGTAGTTATTGATCTGTCACAGCGCCGTGGAGGAATTTCAGTCCACACCTTCATGCAGAATTGCTTCAACTCAATGACATTTGTGGGTTTTCGAGCATAAATTGCTCGTTTCAGGTCCTGACATAACATTTCAATGGGGTTTAGGTCCGGACTTTGACTAGGCCATTCTAAAACGCAGAATTTCTTCTTCTGCAGCCATTCTTTTGTAGATCTGCTTGTATGTTTAGGATCATTGTCTTGCTGCATGACCCACTTTCGGGCCAAAATTCCTCAAAACCGATGTGAGAGACTCACCAACAGTTACAGGAAACGCTTAGTTAAAGTCATTGCTGCTCAAGGGGGTGCTACCAGTTACTGAATCTGAAGGTTCACATACTTTTTCACACATGGATATTGATGTTTAATCATTTGAGTATAAATAAATGTTGAAAAAATATCATGATTTTGTATCATTTGTTTAATCAGGTTATCTTTATATATTATTAGGACTTAGATTAAGATCTATTAAGATTTTAGGTTTGAAAAATATGAAATATGTAAAAATCCTAAGGGGTTCACAAACTTTTTCTCGGCACTATACACTATGCATATCTGGGTGTGTATATATATATATGTGTGTGTGTGTGTGTGTGTGTGTGTGTACTGAACATGTCCAATTAATCAAATTCTTAATGTTGTAAATGTAACGTATGGTTATGTTTTCCCTGTTTTCTTAAGGCATAGCAGCAAATGCAGGTAAGAGAAGTCATAAAGGACAGTATGCAGTACATCTAGATAAATTGCAAGCGGGTGTCAGTGCTAGGAATCTTAGGTTACATTGACCTGCGTACGCAGTAAGTAAAATTGAAGTAAAATACACTGGAACTTCCTTGTGCAAAGTTTCAAAACAAGAAATAACCTTCAGTAGCACAGCCAGAATGGAGTCTGTACCTTTAACAATGTATCAGTGCTGTTAAGAAGTTACATTTGCAACAGAACATAACTTACCGCTATACCAGGCAAGTCACAAAATAGTTCAACAAGAGCCCTAGACCTACGAAGACCTAGGTGGCATCTACTTCTTGAATATTTCAGTAATAGAGGGTGCTTTTAGGTTTATACTCATGGTGAATTATTTTGCATTTGTTTTGTCCAGGACGCCCAGCTTCTGTACGGCTGGTAAATGGCTCGACACCAAACCAAGGCAGAGTGGAAGTACTGCATGAAGGGGCATGGGGTACCATATGTGATGATAGATGGGATCTTCTGGATGGGCTTGTTGTTTGTAAAATGCTTGGATACAGCAAAGTTGTTAAAGTTTTCTTGCATGCTGCTTTTGGGCAAGGTAATTATAAATATAGAGTTCATAAATTAGGAGTTTTAACTTAATGACAAACCTTACCTTGGGGTATTCAATCAAAATACAGCACTTTATTTGTTCCACAGTGACATTCAGTTAAGCTTTACAGTACTAAGGAGCTGTTTATATTTGTTTGACTGCAAGGGCAGGTTGAGGTCATTTATGAAATAGTTGCTTAAGCTACAAATCTGCATTAACACAAGCAGGGTGGCAGGTCAGAAGTAGATCTAAACCTACTTAATGGGCGTTCACACTGGATGCTTGGAATTAAACTCTACAAAACCCCTTTTCAACCAAAGTTTTTTAAGGGAGATCACGTTCACATATGTAATATTCAATGACTCAATAATCCCATCTTGACACTGACAGCCCTCTATGAATTGACTTTTCAGTCTGTATCCCAGTAAAGAGTAACAGGTTGATTTTCAATTGTTTTGCTCATGAACTAATTTCGCACTGACCCACTTTTCATAGCTTCGCTTCAAAATACAATTTTTAAAAACCTGTTTTAACGCGGAGCAATCTCACTGCACCTGTTGCAGGGTTCCTCTTTTCAGTCTGAAAAGAAGAGGGAAATAGTCCATTTAACTCCACTATTTAAGCTATAAAACAGGATTATCAATGTAAATCAGTCTGGACTGCCCACAATGACTTTCTATTTAATTGATAAATCACAAACTGCACTTTCTAATGCATATATTTTAGACACAACAGTACATAAAGTAGACAGTGCATTTAGATTACTACCTTGTTGGAGCGCTCAATTACTTAATTGGTCTAATGATTTGATTAATTGGACAAATGTAACACTTCTCTTCAAGCCTCAAAATGTTTTATAAGTAGGGTACCATGAATCAAGTGCATTTATTGAACGGCCTGTTGCACACTTTTATTAACAAAGCGGAACGAAGAAAGGGTCAAATAAAAGTTTACATGTGCATGGCTTCGATCCTGCCACAGGGGGCATTTTACAATGAAAAAAAAAACAGTATTTACTCACCGTTTTCTTTTTTCTTTTTATTACATTACAGAGAACAAAAAAATTATGATCGCAACATAAAAGAAAAACTAAATGTTGATCACAATACAAGACGTTTCCTTTGCAAGTTGGGCCAGTGTGGAGTGATGTACCTGATCTGTATGGCAGTCAGAGATGCACTCCGATTTTCCTTGCCTCTCAAATCTGAAGCAATAGCAGCAACTTTATGTAGCAATAACTTTTGGCAACTTGTGTTGCACGTGTATCCTAATCTGAACTTTGTTTAAAATGATGAAGTTTTTTTTAGTAAATAGTGGCTGTGTGTATACTGTTTGCTGTTTTGAAGGCAAAGGGTGGTCACACCAAATATTGATTTGATGTAGATTTTTCTTCTGTTCACTCACTTTGCATTTTGTTAATTGATAAATATAAACTAATAACGTGTCTATTTTTGAACGCATTCTTACTTTACAGCATTTTTTCACACCTGCCTAAAACTTTTGCACAGTACTATATATATAAGATATATATATATATATATTATACTGATTAAATAGTATATAATATATATAGATATAATATATTTAGATCTGTTCAAGCTATTTTTCCACTTTAGAATCTGTTCAGGCTCAAATTCAGGCTACGTAGAAAATTGGTGCAGGGCAAAACATGTTGTGATACGTATTTCTAATTTCTAACAATGGTACAATTTCTAGAGGACATATTTTTTGTCTATGGAATACATGTAAAAAAAGTTTGTTCTAATATTCGGATATTTGTACCACTAATAGTGTAATTACTTCACTGCACAATATGACTAATACAAGGGTGGTACAACTTTGGATTCATATAGCTAAATGTGTAATTAGTAAACCTGTTTTTCTTTTTCTGAATAAAATTCTAACCCTCAAAAGCCATTAGAGCTCTTCTATGCTTTCTCAGTATTGTGTTTTACTGCCACTTCAGAAGTGTATGACTAAAATAATATAATAAAATGTTTCTTTTCTAACTGGTACACACAACATATTGTTATACAATCAAATAATTTAATTAATTCTGTGTCTTTGAAGTATGTGTTTCTAGATGGAATCATGGGAAAATGGCCCCAAAAAGTAACAAATGGTAAAGCAAGACCTTTATTGTCACCTGTGGGAAAATTTCAGGCTAATCGCCCCTTCCATATTATACATATTACATAAACAAATAACCCACAGTGGAAAATCAGGCCCCAACTGTTCCAGTTCCAAATAGATTTAAATAAATAAAACCCAAGGCACAGTAGGTTTATTTACATACATTTAAAGTCTACGGTTGTTGCTTTTTTAAAATGTTCCGTATTTGTTTTAGGTACTGGGAAAATACTGATGGATGATGTTACATGTTCCGGACGAGAGACTTCGATTTTTGAGTGTCAATTTCCAGGGTGGGAAAAAACTAACTGCCAACATAACGAGGATGCTGGTGTGTCTTGCTCAGCCTAGTCAACAATTACATGAAACTCTTTGTGCACGATTTTCAGCATCAGGTCTATGAAGACTGAATGACCAACTGAAGTTGAAATGTAATAATAATGGAAAGTAAGAATTGCTTAATCAATGATAATTGTGTTATTTGATAATCATTAATAACCATATGTACAAATAATGCATTGTAACATTGCAGACTCAATCCGACATGCCGGGGATAAAGAGCTGTGACAAGAATGAATACAGTATATATATATATATATAATATATATATATATATATATTATATATATATATATATATATATATAATATATATATATAGATATATTTAGTGTATTTAGATATATAATGCTTAAATTAAATCACACACAACTCACTACCAAATGACAACAATGAGAATAATTGTTCACAGAATCCTTGTTTTGGCAATTGGTTAAATCTGGCACAAGACCATCCATATACCCCAACCAGCTCGATCTCTCTTTTCTGCCTCTATCAATTTATATTTTTTGAATGGCAGTTACTGCAAAATGTATTTTCTGTTTCAATATCACTTTTTATTTTCAGTTTACGGCTCACTTATTCCTGCCAGTTTTTTCATTACTGCATTAATTTTGATGACTGTTGTATTACTGTTGAAATTGATTGTGTGTGTAGTGATCGCAAAACAACAATTTTTAACCACTTCTGAACGTGTTGTGTCTCTCATTATAACACATTTATAACACATATAATACAATACAATCAACCCAAGTTTTTTTGGAATCAATGTGTTAAATTGGGATGTTTCCTATATGGCAAAGGTAGTTTATCTTACTTAAACACCAAAACCTTTAAATTAAAAACACAGTATACAGTATCACAACCTAGCAACCCAGTATGCTAGCAGTATAAAAAAAAAAAAAAAAAAAAAAACACTATTGAAAAGAAGACGTAGATAGTAGTATTTGAATTAATCTTCTATCTCAAGACTTGGCTAAAATCGTTAGTTTGCTAAAGGAAATGAAGGGGAGGAGGTTATGTATTGAATCACACAAGGAGATCTATCTGATAGAGGTTCTCGTTATGACAAAGAGCTGGTTAAATACAGGGAATCCAGATCATCTGTAAGGACCCTGGTTGTAGAGGAAGAGTTTGGCTGGTTATTACATTGTTAAATATGTCTCTCCCCTGAATATTGAAAAGGAAAACAAAACGCTCTAATATAAAATAATAATAAAAAATGATTCAGCTTTATTAAGCCATGAAAGCAGTATTCTACATCTGCCTGGAGTGGTGGATTAAATCAAGAAAAACACTGTTGGTGTTCACCTACATTACATCAGCTGTGAGGAATACAGATGTTGACACATTGCTTTCATTGCTATCTTAGTCTCTGCTGGAGCTATTTACAAATATCACAAAAAAAAAAAATCTGAGATTTTAGGACAAAAGATGACAGATATACACATAATCATGTTTGTTTTTCCATTAACAAGTAATAAGGGAGGTGGGTACTAGGTATGGATACATTTTGGGGTAGTAGTGCACTTGAATTTAGAGCTGATTGTCTATTTAGGGAAACCAAGATATTTACTCAAATTTGTATTTTTGTGGTAGGAATGTTATTCCTATTCCAGCATGATGAATTAAAACTATTTTGACAGTTCTCTTCACATACTATATTTAAATTAATAAAAGGACTAAACTCTTGTTGCCTAAAATATTTCTTTCTTCTTAAAAATGTTAACATTTTCTGTGGAGAAGGAAGGGCAAGATAATTTTCTAAATTACCTATATTACAAATGCTAATAAGAACAAATTGGAATCTATCATTTGTATGTTTCGCACAGAATAATGAATGCACCTATCATCCTAGCCTGAATTGTATAGGGTTATAATTAGCATTATCCATAAATTAAAAAAAAAAAAAAAAGTATGTTTAGACATTTTCTGTGTAACTATTATAGACAATTTATTAACATTCTACTGTGAAATATACAAAATAATCTTTCTGCTATTTAATTCTCCATTTGCCCGATTTGGCCACCTATGATTAAGATATACTGTACCAGTACTTTTTTTCTAAGCGTTCAAGTAGAAATTGTATAATTTAAATGATTGTGTGAATCATTTAGTGAATTAAGTATTTTAGTGGTTAGGATATTGCAGACTACAGCAATCATATAAATCCAACACATTTAGAATCCATTTCTTATTATAACAACATATAATAATAACTGAATTATGTTGGCTCTGAAATTAATTGGAGGATTAATGGAATGAGTGTGGATACATTTGTATAGAAACAATATATTTAGTAACAATGAATGTATTATTAGTTTTTAACCATCCATATAATGGATTGGGAGATATCTGCATCCTAATTGGCTGATAGGTATTCCAAGCCATTAAATTATTACAATACAACCGACAAGTCCCAGCAACTAAGACTTTTTACAAACAGATATTATTGCTCTGGGCTTTTACAAAAATAATTTTGAATTGGCCGCCATTTTCCCCCAATAAAAAACAAATAATAATAATACAATGTCAGACTTCCTCCATGTAAATTTTAACTTGTTTAATGACTCCAATGTCCACACATTCCTGGAGGATTTAGACCGCAACAGCAATTATTTAAAAAAAAAAAAAAGGAAAAAAGGAAAATGTGAGTACGACAAGACACATCTCTCTCTCTCTCTCTCTCTCTCTCTCTCTCTCTCTCAGTACTGCTGAAATTAATACAACTGAAGCCAATAAAGAAGAGCAGAATACTAAAAAGGTAAGCGCTTGGGCTGTGTCAGTTTTTAATGATTGGTCAGCACAAACAAAAAATAATATGGACTGGATAACTACATCTAAGACTGAAATAAACACATTTTTTAGAAGTTTCTTTGCTGAAGCGATAACATCAGCTGGCACACAGTATTCAGTTAGCAGCTACACAAGCGTGTGAGCTGTAAGAAATGTATTTTAAAGCTTTGATTTTTTTACAGCTTCTCTTAATGTCATATGTCTTTGAGGCTGCTGTCATAGACTATACATTCGCTCCACTTTTTTTCCAGTTCAACATGTTGTTGTGCATCTATCAGCTTTTCAAGGCCTACAATATTTAGCATGCTGAAAGGTGTAATGAAATTTCAGTCTTGAAAGGAGTAATTTAATGGGGATATAACTTGTTCCTGAGAGCCCTGCTGAATGCTGTGAATATCACTGGGGACAAGGGAATATTGCATGATGACGGATAAAGATGGCGTTAACAAGGTTTCATAATATAATATAGTGAAGTTTATAGCAAATTAATCTAACGTCATTGACATGCAATTTGTCATGGAAAGCTAATCATAATTCAAATGGCACTCCTTGACAAGGTCAAGATTTACCATTTTCATCATAGAAACACTGTCAGCAATGTGTTTCCATCACATTCTAAATCAGATTCTATGCAAAAGAGATAAAAATGTAAAATGATGGCCTTACTAAGTTTAAAATGTAACAAAGCTTCAACTACAAAATGTTACGGTATGTGATGAAACAAATATGATTATCTCTTATTATAACTTTCATGTTGGACAGCGTTACTTTGATATTTAAAGTATTACTGTCAATGTGCATGATACCCCTCTGACGCCTACAATTTATGACCTTCATTTATATTATCATGTATATCTGAAGCACTATAAAATTATTTATACAATTGAAATTAATTTTTGAATACGTTTCGGATCATTTAAATTCTAATCTTAAACTCACAGGTTTTATTGCCATGTAATGTTTCCTTCTTGTGTCATTCACATTAAATTAAGATCATTCCCTTGAAAACGAATGATCCACAAAAACGGAATGCTATGATGAAGCTGCTTCAGTCCAGTTTTCGGGGGGTGGGGGTGTAGCCTAAAGCACTGCTTGGAATTTTATTATGGTAGATTCAATAAAGAGGGTTTGTACGATCATGGAAATCATGGAAAAGAGGTCAGGAAATGTCCTTGAAAATAAAAAAAAATATTGCTAAGTTGCTAAGTAATGAACATGATCACAAAGGCACATACATCATCGCTCATGCTTTGCCAATAGCACAAACGGCAATGCGCTTATTATTCATCTGTTTTGTATTAAACCCTCTGAGGTCACCCCTATTTTTATCTGATTTCTACTGTTGTTATATTTGTTCTTACAACTCTGTAACTACAAGGGTTTCAGGTAAGTACCTTATATGTAATAACTCAGCACAAACTGGGGATTCAAAATAATAATTTAAATAATCCATTCTGTCAGACCCAACAAATTTAATACAGACAAAAAACTAAAGAAAACCAAATATGTTCTTTAGGGAAAAAAAAAAACAAAACAAACAAACATGTATTGTCAATAAAACAATATTTTAGTGTTCTGAGGAAAAAGACACTTTACAATGAAACTTCAAGGTCTTGGGAACATGTATAAAAACATATCTAATTGGAACACAAGAGGAAAAGTTACAGTCATTTATAACAAACTACAAAAAACGCAATAAATACTAAATAATATATTAAAGTAAAAAAAGAGGGAAACAACATTCAAAACATATTGCTATGGTAGATTCCGTTACACATTAGTTCATTGACAGTTCCTGTCTATGATGAGATACAGTGGCACATTACAGTCAATGCATTGTTTTTTTTTTTGTTTTTTTTGTGCACAGGCCACATTTTTTCTTCCTTCAGTTGCATTCAAAGTGCGACCAGCAGACTCAATGAGAGGTTCAGAAATATGACGTTTCCATACAACACCTGAAGGACCAGATACTGGGATCTTCATACAGTTCCAGTAATAGGGCACAGATGAAGTACTTCTGCCTTTCTGGTTTATGTCCATTTAGCTGATCCATTTCTTTGTACAACAGGAAACTATTGACAAAGGCAATGTCTAGAAAATTATTTTTTAAAAAAAGGTCTTGTGCCATTTCTGGGTTTTGTGTGCCACTTGATAATAGGTGAGCATCTGGTCTGAAAGATCCACCCCTTCCGTGTATTTATTGTAGTCCTTGATGGCAGTGGATATTTTTACATTTGTTCTCTGCTTTGGAAGCAATCATCCTTTCATCGATTGAAATGTTCTGTCTTGGGTGATAAAATGCTTTGCATGTGGAATGGATGTCATCTGTAGGGATCAAAGTCTGAAGAATACGTCATAATCTGAGGTGCCTTTTTTCATTTTCCACATCATCTTCTGGGTTACTCAAATGCAAATTCCAAAGTCTGGAATCGTTATTCTGGACATGGAATGTTTACAAATTGCCTATCCAAAGACATTGTCTGTTTGACAGTAATCTTGGATGTCATTTTGCCTCACAATTCAAATGAATATGATGACAGCCAGAAATATGTAAAATTCCTGTACCCCCACTGGCTTCCAGGGAAACTTTTTTCCCTGTTGCTTTTTCTTTTCTCATTGTTTATTTGTATTGTCTCAGAGAGTTGTTACTGTGTCTTTTGAGAAAAACAGTTTGAATATGTTAGACCTTGAATACGTTGCTGTTGGGCTCAGCTGGATACCTGGGGTCCTTGCAGGGAAAAATTTGTCTTGTGTTGGAGCCTCATCTGGTTCATCCTCTATGTTCCATTTTTTGCTGCTGGCTCTGCAGATGAGGAGGAAGAGGGGATGAAGGTGGATACTCTCCGTCAGGGTTACCTTTCATTAGATGACTGACTGCTGGGATCGGATCTTCTCCTTTTTGGGGGTGGGGCCAGTGCAGCTGCCTCATGCTCCTCTGTTTCAGGCACATCTTCACTGCAATTACATAAAAAGAATCATAAATTTTTGAAGTTTAAGTTTTCCATTGTACAACACAGAAGCTCAAAAAATATACAGGATTTTATTTTATTTTTTACTATATGTAAATACATATACTGTATGTGTAGTTATAACAGGACGAGAAACCCTGTATATGATTTATTTTTAGAACTGGGTCTCCCCCTCAGCCCCCTGTTTGTTTATTATGTTTTATTTATTGTATTTGTTATTGTTTAGACAGCGATAGGCGTGGTTTTTTTACGTATTTTTATGACGACGAGAAGCCGTGAGTTTGTTTTGTTTGCAACGTGGTTGGGTGGCACCGTCCACAATTAAACTCCTTGTGCAGAAGGTGGTCATTTCCCAAGGTTAATTAATTGGTTAAGTTGTTGATTGGGAGATGAACACCTAGATAAGAATCCTGCTGTTTCCCCTGTTCGAGGTGGGGTGTCCAGAGGAGGAACGAGAGTGAGCGAGGAGCAAGAGAAATTTAAAACACTAAACAGGATCAGTGAATGCGATCTGTCCAGCCTGACCTGTGTGCTTGTGTGTTTCTGTTTGTTTAAATATTTTATTTACTTTTGTGTTAAAAATAAAATGACACACCACGTGTCTTTTTCCTGCAAACAAACCTTCCCTGGTTTGTTTTTGTTCCTGTATTCCGGTCTGACGTCACTACTCACGGCCACCCTGTCACACGTGGGATCACCAGCACCTCCTGGACTGGTACCAGATAAGGGTACTGCAGTTTTTATCATTTTTCTTTTGTATATAACATTTTGGAGTGAGGAAGAGGAGAAAAGATGTGAGGATGAAGAGGAAAGGTGGGAGAAAGAAGAGGAAAGGGGAAGGAGAAGCAGCTACAGCTTCACCTGCCTGTGGGGAAGGAGTGGTGCTTTAATTGTGGGGAGCCCTGGCTTGTATTCCCTGGCACCTTCCCCATATGGCAGGAAGAAGACACGGACCTGGAGTGGGAGAAGTTGGTGAGTCCACAGCCAAAGAGGGAGGAGCCTGAATATCCTGCGCCTGAGTGGAAGGAGGCTGAATGTCCTGCGCCTGAGTGGGAGGAGCCTAAATGTCTTGCACCTGAGTAGGAGGAGCCCAAGAATCCTGCGCCTGAGTGGGAGGAGCCTGAACATCCACAGCCCAAGAGGGGGGTGTCGGTGCATCCACAGCCAAAGAGAGGGGAGTGCATCCATGGCCCAAGAGGGGGAAGGCCGAACGTTCACAGCCCAGGTACCCACCAGCAGAGGGAGAATACCTGTTGGTTCCACCTCCACCACCATGGGAGGATTGCTTACCCCTCCCACCTCCACCAGCAGAGGAAGAATACCTGCTGGTTCCGCCTCCACCGCTGTGGGAGGACTATTTGCCGTTCCCACCAGCAAAGGGAGAATACCTGCTGGTTCTGCCTCCACCTCCACCAGTAGAGGACGCATGTCTGCTGGCTTCACTCCTACCAGCAGAGAGAGAGAGAGAGTCTGCTGGTCCTACCTCCACCAGCAGAAGGAAGAGACCTGCTGGCTTCACCACCACTTCCTTACCACCCCCACAATCACGAGGAGAGGAGCAGGAGCTACCTCTGCCTCCAGCCCCACCAGCAGAGGGAGAATGCTTGCTGGTCTCACCACCTTCATTACCTTACCCACTGTCACCTCCATCACCTCTACCTTCACTGCCTCTCCCTTCATCACTGGAGGGACCAGAACAGGATGCTGGCAGTCCTGCATAGGTTGCTGAGGGGAGCACGGGGGAAAACTGCCAAGCTGCAGTGGCTGCAAAGAGGGCTAAGCTCAGCACCATCGCTAGTCCTGGCTCCCCTCCTGCAGTCGCCTCCCTAGGGTTTGTCTTTCATCATGGCAAGTAATGACATTTTGACAGCAGCGGTTCACTGGTTCACTGCATCAGTTCACATTTTCTTTCTCACATTACATACAGAGAAAACAGGAAGGCTATGTGTTGCTTTTTAACAAAAGTTTAAATAAACATCTGTAGTCTAAACAGTTAGATTTCCACATTTGCATCTGGAACAGCGATGAAGTAAGAACGAGATACGTTGGTTCTGAATTTCTAGACCATGCCGCAGCAAATTATCTAGTTGAGAAAATGCAGGACCGAGTGGGTGCCTTTGGTTTTAAGAACGTTTTGCAGTTCCAATGTGAACTGGAAAGCATTTGACACTATACAGGCCTAAGTGCAGAAGGATTTAAATAAAATGCTGTTAAATCTGGGCAGTTGTGGATTGCACATAGTTCACAATGCATTTCACGATGGTTGTCGAGCAAGCGGGTTGGGCATTGATCATACACTCTCCAATTTATATTGGCTGTTCAAAGATACTCCTGCCAGAAGAAAAGACTTTACTAAAATAACAGGCTGTGACAAATTTATTCTCAAATTTTGCCAACATCCATGGGTGGAAAATGCCAATATAACCGAGAGAGCTCTGCAGCTGTGGCCCCTGGTCAGCCAGTATGTTGAGAGCGTGAAAAAGGGACAAGTGCCAAATCCCAAGGCAAAATCATTTGATACCGTTCAAAAAAGCTGTGCTGATCCTCTCTTTGGAGCTAAAACAAGCAACTTTCAAGGCATTTTTAAACAGGTCACCCCCTTTCTTAGACTGTGCCAGATGGACAAGCCTAAGCTGCCGGTTCTGTGTGAAGACCTGCACAGATTAATCTGATTTATTGTAATAGGACTGTACTTTTTTATTATTACATTAAGGCTCAATGGAATGCTTCCTAAAAGAAGATAGTTTAAAAGAAACAACTTCAATATTAAAACTCCTAAATATTGCCTTAACAGACAAGACTGATCACAACCATTACTCCCAGATTGACAGAAGCAGCAGAAGTAGCTGTTGGTCAGGTGAAAGTTGCTAAAAAGATTACAGACAAACTTGACTGCAAAAGTTTTTTGGTAACACTAGTAGATAAACTTCTTAAGAAAGCTCATATCAAGTATCACCTTGTCTGAAATATGCAGTGTCTTGATCCATGATTGATGGTGGTCAACAAGGAAGAATGTGTACTTGTTGCTGCAAACCACATCAAAGAGTCTGTGATGATGTGCAGAGGGAGTACAGGGAGTTTTGCAACTATTCACTGCATACTGATAGTTTCCGAGATTTTGACCCCATGTCCTGTAGGCTTGACACCTTTTAATGTGAACAGATGGGCATGAAGCCAATGTACAAAACACTGTGGTGAGTAGTGAAAGTATTGCTTCTTCTGTCATGTGGTCAGACTAGTGTTGAGAGAGGGCTCTCTGTAAATAAAGAACTGATGTGGAGAATTTCCAGGAGAACTGGTGTCACAGGGAGTCATTGCTGATCACGTTAAAGCTGTTGAAGGAGTTACACATGTAGAGATGACAAAAGAGCTCTTGGTGTCAGCCGTAGGAGCCAGACAGAAATATCATGCTCTCTGAACGAGCCAAAACGACTGAAAGAGAAGCAAATTGTGGGCATGAAAAGGGAATCTCTGATGGATGAGGTTGAACACTTACAAAAGAAGAAAATGAGAACAGAAGCTGATGGGAAGGCACTCCTCCAGTCAGCAGATGAATATGTTGAAAAAGCTGAATCAACCTGCAACTTTGTCATCAAATCAATTAGTTTGGGCTCACTGCAAAATTGAAGGAAGAGTGTCTACAGGACATTAAGAAACAAACTGAGGAGAAGCTCTCCAAGTTGAAAAATGAATCCCCTTTCACTACTAATTAAAAACATGTAGTAATGTTAGAAAGTTTTGGTTCAGACCGCTGGCAGAGAAACTTGCCCCTGTAATTGTGTGTGTTTGAGGTTTGTGTTTGGCAGGGATATGGGAGTGTGGTACAGGCGTACTCCAGGAGCAGTGTTGGGAATCTCTGGGTAGAGAGAACAACCAGTTGTGCTCCTATATTATGCTGCTTATTGAAGGAGTTTTTTAGTTACTTTATTTTTTGTGTTTGTTAAAATTGTGCTGAAGGCACTTAAAAACTGCAATCCTCTGTGTCTGCATTCATGTTCAGAACAAGCAGCTCCACCACACTCACTTCTTTAAAAATTATTTCTACAGTTCCTTTCTTAAGCAAACCACTTCCAACAGCATAATTCATAATCAAAAAGTTAAAAGATACCTTCCTAACATGGTTGTTTAGAATGTTTTATTCAACATTTCATGCACCTTGTACAAATAATACTGCATAAAGCAGATAGTTAATGATAGTGCAGTACTTACATTTAACTCCTTTACAATATGTAAAACTGTTTCTAGCCAAATGTTTATATTTTAAACAAGTGTTTCTGTCATGACGTTTTATTGATGTTTATACATTGCTAAATGGATGTTTTTCATTATCTTTTTTTTTTTTGGTACAGTTTGCCAGAATATAGTACAAAATAATCAGCTGATTAATAAAAAAACAAAACAAAAATAGAATATTCGAGAATTATACAGTTTCGTCTTAATACAAGACAGTTTTGGTAAAGTAAATGCAATTGTGAAATGGACAAAACTTCTTAATTTCTAATATTTTTTAAGCTTTACCCATAGCTAATGTATTTATGAAATTATATCCTAAAGTCACCATGAGAGCAAACATAATGACCATAAATGTACACTTATCAGGTACAGGTAGTGGACAAAAAATTGAAACACCTGGGTAAATGAGGCACACTAAGTATACTGAAAGCAAGGGCTTCCACACAGGTGTGGCTCATGCGTTAATTAAGCAAATAACATCCCAGCATGCTTAGGGTCATGTATATAAATGCTGGACAGGCCTGGTTGCCTATAATTATGGCTAGCATGGCCGAGTAGTCAGCTCAGTGACTTTAAAAGAGCGGTGATTGTTGGGGTGCGCTTGGCAGGAGCTTCAGTGACCAAGACAGCTCAACTTGCCAGTTTCATCAAAAACGGTCTGCCGGGACACCATAGTCGGGTTGCAGTGCACAAACCGCTCATCACACCTGGCAGTGCACTTTTGCGAGTCCAGTGGTGCAAAGAGCACAGGCAATGTACTACCGAGTGGTGGAGAAATGTGATATGGTCAGATGAATTATTCTTCACCATGTTCTCGACAAATGGACGAGTGCATGTGTGGCACCACCCTAAAGAACTCTACAGCCCTGAGTGCTTGGTTCCAACAATGAAGGGTTCTGGTGGTTCCGTAATGTTGTGGGGTATATTTTCCTGGCAAGGTTTGGTTTCACTCATTCCCTTAGAAGGCAAGGTCAATGCTAATCGCTACTTAATGGTACTGAGTGATGACCAGTGGTTTGATGAGCATGACACTGATGTCATAGCCTTCTCATTCACTAGACCTGACCTTAATCGAGCATTTATGGGATTCTGGAACGATGCCTGAGACGGCTTTTTCCACCTCCACCAACCAGGCGTGAGTTGATTGACTTTCTCAAGGAAGAATGCTGCTGTATCCCTCCTGCAGAATTCCATGGCGCTTACAGGCCGTACTGGCCGCACGTGGTGGCCCAACGCCCTATTAAGTGACTTTACATTGGTGTTTCCATTTTTTGTCCACTACCTGTATGACTCCATATAAAAAAAAAATAAATTAAAAAAAAAGTGCTATTTGTTTTCCGGTTGCAATTGTGGTGGATATTTCATGTCAACCTTAGAGATCTTTGGTATAAAACATCAAACACTTCTGTATGTTTATAGGCAGCAGTTCCTATATAAACAACAGAACCTCTTATGTGTAATAAACCTCCAAAACTATAGTAATTATTCCAGCTGTTGTTATGGGCCTCCAGAAATGAATGGAGTGGTAGACCACCTGGCGCATATTTGTGGTATATTTTTACTGTGACAGACATTTTTAAAAGAGACACAAAATTAAATGTTAAAAGACACTGAATAAAATTAACAGCAATACTGTTACTAAATTTGTGATTTTGCTATAGCTGTTAGTAAGCAGTGTTTCTAGTTTATAAAATACACAGATGGCAATACATTGTCCAACAGAAGGCCCTAGTCATTTTATTCAGACCCTCCCCCAAAATTGACTGGGTCAGTCCAATTTGAATAAATTGACCTCCTCACGTGATAAGTTTAAGTGAAAAACAATAAGATTCCAAGCTGTATTCTGACAGGTTCTCTTCAGGTGGTCTGTGGAAAGGTTACATAATTTTGGAAAGGAAGCGGCAGCATAGTTTATAGATCCCATGGCAAACCCAAAATTTGAGACCTTAAAAACTCAGCTACAGAAGCAGGAAGAAAATGCAAACATGGAGAATACGTACAAGTTAAAAAAGGTCTAAACTCTCCATCATATACAGTTTTGGAGTGTCTAAAATGTATTTTTTACTAGGGAGTTTTAGAGCACTAAACACAGCAGCTTGTAAAGTAATAGATAACACAGGACAGGGCATGCATTCTGTTGCATTAACATACGGCTGAGTATTACTGAATTACAAATGGTACATTGAAATTTCGTTCTGTTCAATATTTTATTTTAAAACACTTAAACTCAAAATCAATTATTGTAAGGTGACATTTGGTTTTATGTTGGGAAATATTTTTAAGAAAAATAAAAAACTGAACTATCTTGCTTGCATAAGTTTTCAACCCCCACACGTTAATATTTGGTAGAGCCACCTTTCTCTGCAATAACAGCTTTAAGTCTTTTGGGGAAAGTATGTACTAGCTTTGCACACAGCGTCGGAGTGATTTTGGCCCATTCTTCTTGGCAGATTTGCTCCAGTTTGTTCAGGTTGGTTGGATGACGCTTGTGGACCGCAATTTTCAAATAGTGCCACAGATTCTCAATGGGATTGAGATCAATACTTTGACTGGGCCACTGTAGGACATTCACCTTTTTGTTCTTGAGCCAATCCAATGTTGATTTGGCCTTGTGCTTGGGATCATTGTCCTGCTGAAAGGTGAATTTCCTCCCAAGCTACAGTTTTTTAACGGACTGAAGCAGATTCTCTTGCAGTATTTTCCTGTATTTTGCTCCATCCTTTCTTCCTTCTATTCTAACAAGATGCCCAGTCCCTGCTGATAAGAAGCATCCCCACGGCATGTTGTTGCCACCACCATACTTCACTGTAAGGATGGTGTGTCTTGAGGCATGGGCAGTGTTAGGTTTGCTCCACACATAGCGCTTTGAATTTTGGCCAGAGAGCTCTATCTTGGTCTCATCTGACCACAAAACCTTTTCCCACATTGCAGCTATGTCACTCTCATGCTTTCTGGCAAACTCCAGACGTGCTTTCAGATGGTACTTTTTGAGTAACGGCTTCTTTCTTGCCACCCTGTTATGCAGAGCTCTTGATATGGTTGCCTGGTGCACCATTACTCCACTCCCAGTCACTGAACTCTGTAGCTCCTTCAAAGTGATTGCTGGCCTCTCTGTGGCTTCTCTCACAAGTCTCCTTCTTGTTTGAGCGCTGAGTTTTGAGGGACGGCCTTTTCTTGGCAGTGCCTGGGTGTTGTGATGCAGCTTCCACTTCCTGATTATTGATCCAACTGTGCTCACTGGGATATCCAAACACTTGGATATTATTTTCTACCCTTTTCCTAATCTATCCATTTGTATTACTTTATCTCTAAATTCTATAGAATGCTCTTTGGTCTTCATTTTCCTTCAGATTCACAGCCTTACCAATGATCCTTCAACAGTGGGGTTTTTATCCAGAAAATGTGACAGCAACTTTAATGGTTCACAGGTGGAGACCAATGGTAAGGTAATTGTGTCCTCGTTAGGGCAATTTCTTTCATCGTTGCAAACTGGGAGCTTCCACAACACAGGGGTTGAATACTTATGCAAGCAAGATATTTCAGTTTTTTATTTTTCTTAAAAATATTTCCCAACATAAAACCAATGTCACCTTACAATAATTGATTTTGAGTTTAAGTGTTTTAAAATAAAATATTGAACAGAATGAAATTTCAATGTACCATTTGTAATTCAGTAATATGAGAGAATTGGTCAGGGGTCTGAATACTTTTGCAAGCCACTGTGTGTGTGTGTGTATATATATATATATATATATATATATATATATATATATATATATATATATATATATATATAATTTGCAAAAAACTACCTTTAATGCACCATTAAGGTTGAATTCATTGCAAAAGCAAGGAAATGTTGATCAGGGTTTTTAATCCTAACTCACCATTCCCACCCCCACACAACCAGCCAAATGAACCAGACAACACAAGCAACCACAGACTGCCATCATTAGGTAAGTCATAGAACATGCAACTCTTTCCAGATGACACGAGACATCCATCATCATAATCGACCAGTGCTGTAGCAATGGATATACATGTACACTTCAACACATACATGTACACACCCAGTTCAAGCTGCAGAACCGTATTTCCAACCCAACTACAGCCATATGTTCATGCATCACAATGCATGTCCTGTTCTGTGTTATCTATTACTTACACACACACACACACACACATTGGGAATATTTCTTTCATTTTCATTGAATTAACAATCTGTTTTGGACATGTATAAATTGTTAATAAATTGTGTATTTCATGACAAAATGTTTAATAACATATATAAGAGATCTGTTTTCTGTGGAAATTAAACCAATTGTTTAGGCATTGATTTTATGCAATTAGACAATGAGGTTCATTGATAATGAATATCAGCTGCATTTAACAGATTCTATGAACTACATTTTTTAACATCCTCTGATGAAGGCAATATGTCGAAAAGTGTAAACTTTATTTATTTATATCGTGTTCTTAAATGAAATGTGAAAATTTAGAGACACTTTGGGATATAAGTTTTTCATTAAGCAAGTGAAAGAGTTGCCGTCTTCATTCTTCAGTGGTGAAAACATCACATGAAGGTGTTTTTTTTTTTTTATTATTTGTTCCTGGGACGAATCACCTAATGTGCGTTGGAATTTATTGAGGCAACTTTGTAGCACCAGTATTTCTATTTTCTACAGAATATATATATATATATATATATATATATATATATATATATATATATATATATATATATATATATGTCTCAATAAAGATACAAATGTTTTTATCACTGTTGGCAAAAGCTTGTAGTGTGATAGTAGACCTTGTAGAGACATCTTGATTGCACACTCAGCATATAACTTCTATTGATAACATGACCACTACAAATTACTTATTAAAACATATTTCATTTTATTGTTAAAAAAAAGCAGCGCACAGATAGCTGTACACCACAATACATTTCAACACCCTCATGTCTTCGTCAGATGGATATTACTATTTAAAAACAACCCCAATGCATCTATTAATAAAACACAATAAACTTCCAATACAAGAAATAGTCACTCATGCAAACTGATTAATTAAAAAAAATGAATATGATGCAAAGTATGCTTATCTAATCATATAAATGAAAAATAATACTTAATTTATCTTTTTTTTTTACCTTTGTTTTTTACACAATCGAAAATCTCCATTTATTTTTATTTTTTTTACAAACAACCAGGTCACTTCAGTAAAGAAACTTCGATGGCTGCAACACCTCAAAGCATGATTTCCAATCTAACAGCATATAATTCAGTTTTTCTGAAAACTTGATTTCTATAAAAAAAAAAAACACTTATATTGTTTTCACTAAAAAGATCTTGGCAACTATAAATCCTCATATTAAACTTTTTTACAAATATGGGCAGAGGTCTTTAGACCGTGTGGTTCCATACTTTTCAATGTGAATATCCAGTATGGTTCCCTTTTTAACAAAAGATTTATAATGTTACCTCCTCTTTCAGGAACTGCAATTTTTTTTCTAATCCAATACATTTTAAACTAAAGGCTGAACCATGCTTCTTAGTTTTATAATGTCTGACTACTCCATAATCCATATTTTGGTTTCTTAATCGCAGCTTTGTTTTTGCCGATACATATTTTAAGATGGTGTTTTATTTGACCTACATAGCTTAGACCATGTATGTGGCATATGTGCTCTTACAATTAATGAATCTCTTAATGGGACATTTCTGTTCTGTATATGGGTGATTAAAAAAGTTTGTATTATATGTGTTAGAGCAATGTGAGCATCTACCACACCGGTAATTACAATATATAGGATCAGTCAGCCAGTTATCAGTCATTTGGCGGTGGTGCTTTATACATTGACAAAACTATGTCTTTAATGTTCCTACACCATCTGAAACAAAACCTTGGTAAATTAGATGAGATAGTATGAAGCTGAGGATCGCATGTTAACACTTGCCAATGTTTTTTAATGATATTTTTAACGGTATGAGATGTATTACTGTGTTCTGTGATAAATGCTATTCTATCTTCTGTTGCTTCTACATTTTTGGTTTTGTCTATCAAATCCTTACGTTCAATTGTTCTAGTTGTATTATGCGCAGCTTTGTATTACATTTTTATTGTACCATCGAGTTAGAAAGCGAGCTTGCATGTGGTTTGCATTAATTCCATAGTCAGTTGTATTACTACCGTTTTTTTTTAAATTGCAGGAATTGACCATAACCAATATTGTTAATCATTTGTCCAGGATGGTCACTTTCTGCATGCAAGATCGTATTTCTATCAGTGGGTTTATGTTAAATTGTTGTGCTCAATGACCCATTTGTGTTTTTTGTAATAAACAAATTAAAAAAATGTAATTCAGTTAGGCTATATTCCATTGTAAATTTATAATTTGCATATGTATTGTTAATGTAATCTTTAAATAACATCAAATTTGTCTCAGACCCAGTCCATACAAGTAGTGTATCGGCTATATATCTTTTCCAAAATAGAATATCCTGTGAATGTGGATTGTAGGCAGTGGCATTTATAAATTGTTCTTCCTAATGGCCCATATATAAATTTGCATAATTAGGGGCAAATGTTGAAGCCATAGCTTTACCTTGAGTTTGAGAAAAAATGCTTATTGTTAAACAGAAAATAATTAGATTTCAACACAAATGCTGTCAATTCCAACAGAATATGCATAGGAAATATTTTATCTTTGAAGTAAAATGTCAGTGCCTCCAGGCCTCCTTCATGTGGTATGTTTGTATACAGACTTTCTACATCAAATGAAGCCAAACAAGATTGTTCAGGGACATTGTGTTGGGACAGCAATTTGGTCATGACTAACTTATAGATAAGATGGTAAATCCTTTGCTATGTATTTTATAAAACAATCAATAAATTGGCTTAATGGTTCTGAAATAGAACCATTCCCACTCACAATTGGTCTTCCAGGAGGGTGAGGAGTTTTATGAATTTTAGGTAGAATGTAAAATACAGGAGTTACTGGATGGCCTATTTTTAAAAAAAAAAAAACAAATTGACTATCTGTGATCAAATTGCTGTCCTTAGCTTTATCAAGGATCTTTGTTCGTTAAATTGTGATACAGGGTTTCCATTAAGCTGCACATATAAATTAATGTTAGCTAATTGTTTTAAAGTTTCTGTTGACATAATGATTTACATTTTAAACCACAATTGAACCCCCTTTATCACCACATGTAAGTACAATGTCTTTATTGTCCTGTAGTTGTTTAATAGATTTTCGCTCTTGTTGGCTCATATTATAATGCTTTGGCGTTAGATGTTTTTGTAGCATATTATTAATATCATTTTCTACTAGTTTACTAAAATAGTATGCAATTTAGTACTCCAAAAGGAAAGAAAGTAGATTTTTTCTTAAATTTATTGATGGGATTACATACCATAGTTGCATATTTTGCAAAAGGTGGCTATAATGCCCGAAGCCACAGGAGGTAACAATAGTCTTCCTGAGGAGCATTTCATTATCCACTATGGCTGACTCTGCATGTGACAGGATGGACAGTGATGTCAGGCCGGAATGCAGGAAGCAAAACACGCACAAGGTACTGCAGGGCAAAAAGACGCTTGCGGTATCGTTTATTTAAATAAAAATAAATAAAATATTTAAACAAAAAAACACTTGCTCACAGAGCACAAAAGAAAAGGATGAAAGAAAAACAAACCTCGAACACAAACAAACGCTAATGTCAGGCTGAGCAACTGTCTTCACTGATCCTTAGTTCTTGCTTTTAAATATCTCTCTCCTCTCGCTCTCCTGTTCCTCCTCCGAACCACCCAGAAGAGGGAGAACTGGGGAAGCTATAAAAAAGGCTAACAAGATGCTCGGATACATTGTGAAAAGTGTTGAATTTAAATCAAGGGAAGTAATGTTAAAACTGTACAATGCACTAGTAAGACCTCATCTTGAATATTGTGTTCCGTTCTGGTCACCTCGCTATAAAAAATATATTGTTGCTCTAGAAAGAGTGCAAAGAAGAGCGACCAGAATTATTCCGGGCTTAAAAGGCATGTCATATGCAAACAGGCTAAAAGAATTGAATCTGTTCAGTCTTGAACAAAGAAGACTACGCGACGACCTAGTTCAAGCATTCAAAATTCTAAAAGGTATTGACAATGTCGACCCAAGGGACTTTTTTGAATTGAAAAAAGAAACAAGGACCAGGGGTCACAAATGGAGATTAGACAAAGGGGCATTCAGAACAGAAAATAGGAGGCACTTTTTTACACAGAGAATTGTGAGGGTCTGGAATCAACTCCCCAGTAATGTTTTTGAAGCTGACACCCTGTGATCCTTCAAGAAGCTGCTTGATGAGATTTTGGGATCAATAAGCTACTAACAACCAAACAAGCAAGATGGGCCGAATGGCTTCCTCTCGTTTGTAAACTTTCTTATGTTCTTATGAACTGCAGGCTTTTATGCAGGTGACCATCTCCCGATTTGCAACAAATTAATCACCTAATTAATTTGGGAAATGGCTACCTTCTATACAATATTTTTTTAATTATTCCTGGCAGAGGACAAGCTGCTCCCTTGTCTCTGCCAGAACACACTCAAACAAAAACAATAACAAAACAACAAGGCGCTTCGCCGTCATATATAAATACACTAAATAAATACAAAAACAATAAACACGGTTTTCGCCATCATAAATACAATAAATAAATATAATAAACAAATACAAAATAACACAAGGGCGGAGGGGGAAACCCCGTTCTAAAAATAAATAAACAGTACACCTTAAACAGCAGGGCTTTCCTACTGCCCTGCTACACTGCAGTACATATTTAATATATAAATCAGTCAAGAAAATAAGTAAGGCAAGCTTGGATAGAAAATATGACCTTATATAGTTTGTTTAAATATATCTGATACAGAATAAGTAAATAAATAAAGAACATAAATAAATAACAAACAAAAAAATTTGAAGTTCATTCCATATATGCATAGTTATCAAAGTCGTTTTGCCGGACAGCTCTGCTGCATAAGTGTTAAAGGAACTAGGCGTTCTTGAAATCCCTTGAGCAGGATGAGATCTAAAAGGTATTAGGAATTAATTTATTATTATTAATAACAACAACAACAACAATAATAATAATAATAATAGAAGTTCCCTTTCAATTCGAAAATAACCATCAACGTATGGGACATTGCCGTCAGGCAGTAGGGATTGGCTGAGCTTTATAGCAAAGCTGCCGATAGGCCTCTGTGTGAGCTACCGTGTAAGCCCACCCCCCTGGGATCTTACTATACGCAGCGCACAGAGACTCTCTTCCTCTTTTGTCTTTAGCATCGGTAGCGGTAGGTACTAGAGTTCGTACTGATTGTACTCACAAAGCTTAGGCTTGAGAAGTTGGTTTTGGCCCCTTCTCCGAGTTTATTTCAGTACGTTTATTATTGGTTATTAGATTATATAATTGTGTTATATATTTTTTATATATTACTTTATATATATCCTTCATGTTTTGCTTCGGCATCGCGTTTTTGTTAACCTCGTGGTCTCCGTCTTCTCCTATTATTTATAATATTATTATAAATATTATTATTATATTGTGTGTTTTTGGGTTGTATATATTTCTATTTCAGATATATATATATATATATATATATATATATATATATATATATATATATATATATATATATATATATATATATATTAGGACGTGCATCGTTGGCTTTGCCATGCGCATATTGCAGCCTCGGTCTTGCCTGGCTAGACCGTGTGTGTGTGTGGAGTCTGCTTTGCAGCCCTCTAGAATCTTCCACTGCTGTGTGTTCCCCACCGCGTGGTAGCTGTACGGCTTGCCCTACAGTCCCTTCTACAGTTCACCAAGCACTTGCTGCAGCGTTCCAGAATAATAAAAAAAAAATAATCCCTTCTTCACCAGAAGAAGACGACTACCAAGCACAATTCCCTTAGCAACAAGGTAAGTATTACACCAAATAAGACACTGTACCAGCACCAGCATCTCCGTTCTGAGGGTCAGCTGACGCTTAGGTGTCTTGCACTAGCGTCTCGATGCTCGGTACTCGCTCTGCGAGGTGTCAGTGCTTCGGCACTCGGTGCAGCGCCTGCGCTTGGGACTCGGTGCTTGGCGTCGACGCTATACGCTCGACGCTCGGTGCTTTGACATCACCTGCTCGACGCTCAGTGCCTCGTCACTTCGACGTCACGTGCTCGACACTCGATGCTTCGACGCCATGTGTTCGACGCTCTGCGCCTCGACGCTACACGCTAGGCGCTTCTACGCTCGACGCTTCGACACCACGTGCACGACGCTCGGCGCCTCTACACTATATGCTCGACGCATCGGTGCTCTGCCGCTCGATGCTTTCGACACTTGACGCTTGGCATTTCGGTCGATGTTTACGGTGCCGTGTTCGCCCAAGATGTCGGGCTTTCACCGGTGTACGTCCTGCCAGGCGAAGCTGCCTGCCAGTGACCCTTATGAGGAGTACGTGGCATGTCTCGGGCCTGAGCACGCCGCATCCGCACTGGCGGATAGGGCTTTTTGCCATCTTTGTGCTGCTTTTCAGATACGCGCCCTTCGACAAAGGGCGAAGAAGTCGGTGGGTGGGCACTCCCGTTCATCGGGATCTTCCCACACTGTCTCAGCCCCGCCGTCGTCCACAGTGACGCCAAAAGGGCGACTGCAGCTCTCCACGAGTCTGGCCTCCCAGATCACGGCTGGTGAGAGGTCCCCCACCAGATGCGCTCAGGCTAGCAGACCCTCCCCTTCTAGGGCACGCCCTCGTCGGGAGTTTAGGTCGCGCTCCAGGTCGCCTCGACGTAGGGGACGCTCGGACAAGTCTGAGGTGGCGGAATTAACCTCCAAGATGTCCCAGTTCATGGAGGTCATGATGGGACAGCAGTCCCTGCTTATGTCTTTGGCTACAGCAGTGCCTCGAGCCCCAGAGCAGCCCACTGGACCCATCTCCAGCCAACCAGTGGCCCCCCCACAACCTCCATCGGATGTTTCCCTTCCAATGCAGCCACAGAAGGACTGGGATATAGGTGCCTTCTCCAGAGATGCTTCTGACATCCTGGAAGGGGACAGTGTAGAGGCTGAGGTAGCCTCCCACCACTCGGACCAGGACGCTGAGTCCGAGCTGATGGACACGGATGACCCTATGTGGTCTGTGGTCGATAGAGCAACCCACCACTTAGGCATTGATTGGCCCCAGACAGAGCTTCCCCGGTGATCTCTGTTTGAGTTGCCTTCAGTCCAGTCCCATCAGTCCAGGATGCTCCCAACATTCCCGGACTTTGTTAGAGGTGCAGTCTATGTGGGGTCCTCTGGCCTTTGCTCCTGCGACGTCTCGCAGGGCTTTGGCCTTTACTATGCAGGGGGCCAGCGAGGCCGGCCTAGCGTCCTTTCCACCGGTGGACGCTACGTTCACCGCGTTGGTGAAAATGCCAACACTGTCTGGGCTTACTAAAGACCCAGCATGTCCTAATAAACAGTGCAGGACCACAGAGGTACACCTTAAGAAAGGGTATTCTGCGGCCACGGAGGCAGTCAGACTGACTAATGTAGCCAGTCTACTGACAGTCTACCAGGCGGCGCTAACTAGAGAAGAGCCCTTCTGCGGCCCTCAGAAGCGAGCTAGGCACGGTCAGCCAGCTGCTGGTAAGGTTGGCCCAGCTCAATGCGTGGGCTCAGGGCAGGAGCATTGCTTCAATGCTGGTGGCCAGAAGACAGCTCTGGCTCTCACAGGCGAGAGTGCAGGAGCCTGACAAGGCCCCCTTGCTGGACGATTCAATCACTCCCGGACACACGTTTGGTCCGGCAGTAGAGGAGATGCTACAACGCTCCGTCAAGGCATGGGAGGCATCGCAGCAAATGGCCAAGATGTGGCCAAGCAAGTAGTTCCAGCCAAAGTGGCCCCAGGAAGGTGTCTGACTGCTGAACTATCTGGATGACTGGCTCGTCTGTGCGCAGTCAAAGGAGCAGCTGGCACAGCACACAGTGATGTTTATGAACCATCTTCAGCGGCTGGGTCTGAAGGTCAATTCAGAGAAGAGCTGCCTCATGCCAAGCCAACAGACCGAGTTCGTGGGGTTGCATCTGGACTCAGTGTCCATGGAAGCGACCCTGTCGACACAAAGAATTGCCTCGCTGGAACGGTGTCTCTCCCTGTTCAGGTTGAGAGAAACAATCAGCATGGAGCTGTGTCAGCGCATGCTGGGGCTGATGGCTGCCACCTCACAAGCCCTTCCCTTGGCGTTATTACACCAGAGACCTCTACAGGCCTGGTTCAATGCCTTCGCGTTACATCCTCGGAGAGACAAACACTGCAGGTTGACAGTATCCCAAACCTGCTGGGAAGCACTACGCTGGTGGAAAGTTCCGTCAAGCATCCGCCAGGGTGTTCGCTTGGGTCCCATCTTCCGGAGGGAAGTGGTTACGACAGACGCTACCAACCAAGGTTAGGGAGCAGTATGGAATGGCTCAGTGACCCGCAGAGTGTGGTCAGGACCCTGGAGGTCAGCCCACATCAATGCTCTGGAACTCAGAGCAGTGGACCTCACCCTCCGGCACTTCTTGCTGGTGCTTCTAGCTTCTGCATTTCCACCGATTCCGATGCTCCCCGCCCTCTTAGAGAAGGTCAGGGTAGAGCAAGCGACAGTGATTCTGATCGCTCCTCGGTGGCCTCGGAGAATATGGTTCCCGAGCGTGGTGCAGTTACTGCATGGTCAACCTCGGGAGCTTCCCCTGCGAGCAGACCTATTGTTCCAGGCCGAAGGACGGCTTTGGCACCCCAACCCCAAGCTCATGCAGCTATGGGCTTGGCCCCTGAACGGGATCGCCTGTCAGCCTTAGGGCTTTCGACAGCGGTGATCTCGACCATTCAGAGCGCTAGAGCGCCCTCTACCAGGTCGCAGTACATGTACAAGTGGCAGTTGTTCCAAGATTGGTGTCTGGCGGGGGGCCATGACCCAATATCTTGTCCTATGGCAGTAATTTTACAGTTTCTACAGAAACTGTTAGATGAAGGGAAATCTCCCTCTACACTTAAAGTGTATTTAGCCGCCATATCAGCTTGCCATGTACGCATTGACGGATTATCACCAGGTTGCCATTTTCTGGCATCTCAGTTCCTAAAAGGCGCAAGACGCTTGCGACCTCCAAGGATGACCAACTTACCGTTATGGAGCCTTGACGTGGTGCTAGAAGCCCTTACCAAGGCACCGTTCGAGCCTCTCCACACAGCGGATATGAAGCTCATGTCTACGAAAACCGCGTTTTTGCTGTAGGTAGTGTCAGCAAAACGCATCAGCGAGTTACATGCACTGTCAGTGCATCCTTCATGTATCCGCTTCGCAGGAGACGGTTCTAAGGTCTCCATGCGCCCAAATCCAGCCTTTTTGCCAAAGGTTATATCTCCGTTCCACATGAACCAGCTGGTTGAGTTGATGGCTTTCCATCCTCCTCCCTTTTCCTCTCCAGAGGAACAACGGTTACACATGCTCTACCCTGTGCGGGCATTGAGGTGTTATATTGACCATTCAAAGACCGTGAGGCAAACAGAACAATTGTTCATATGCCATGGTTCTAAGACTTTGGGTCAGCCGTTGTCAAAACAACGCCTTTCTCACTAGATAGTGGATGCTATTAAATTAGCCTATGAGTCTGCAGGCCTTCCACCGCCAGAGCAGTTGAAGGCGCATTCCACTAGGGGTATGACAACATCCTGGGCCCTCTTTAGAGCGGTACCAGTGTCTGATATTTGCGCGGCAGCCAGTTGGGCTACACCGTATACCTTTATGAGGTTTTACAGACTAAACGTGCTGGATTCCTCTGCTCCATTATTTGGAGCATCTGTACTACACTCTATGGCACCTCAGGTTGCCAATATAATGGTTAATACCCCACCTTAGGACAGGTGTCATTGCGAGCATAGACGCTGAGGCGCAGCTCTGTATATGCCTAGATGTATTGCCTAAGCAATTGCATTATGACGTAAGTCTGTCCTACTGCCGAGAATCCTCCCTCACGACGGCTTGGGTACACTATTCCCATACGTTGATGGTTATTTTCGAATTGAAAGGGAACGATAGGTTGCGGATGCAACCCCGGTTCCCTGAAAGAGAAAATAACCATCAACCCGCGAGGTCGCTCCGGAAGCCTTCTCGGCCCGAAGAGCAAAAGAGGAAGAGAGTCTCTGCGCGCTGCGTATAGTAAGCGCCCAGGGGGGCGGGCTTACACGGCAGCTCGTACAGGGGCTTATCGGCAGCTTTGCTATAAAGCTCAGCCAATCTCTACTGCCTGACGGCAATGTCCCATACGTTAATGGTTATTTTCTCTTTCAGGGAACCGGGGTTGCATCCGCAATCTATCGTTGAGTGCCTCCAACCTTCGAGAAGTCTGTATGTTCAATGTATACGGACACACTGAAGGGCCTTATTGCATTTATAATAAAATTTATAATAATTTTTTTTTTATAAAAAAGCATAAATCATGTTTAGGGGAAAAAAATTTATTATTTAATATCTTAACACCAATAAAGTAGTGCCATTTATAACAATGAACTGCACGCTAAGGAGATAAATTTTATTGGAACATGCAAAAGAAAGTACATCTGTATTTTTGATATTGTGGACATTGCCATTGAAAAGATACACCAGGGGGTTGAGACAGCACTGAGTTATTTTTTCCACTGTCACCGACAGTGCAGACACACTGTTTGAGCAGAACAGATGGGAGGAATAAATAAATACAATGACGTCTCGGATTTCAGTAAGTGTTCAAGGTCTGTGTCTGAAAGGGGTGGATAATGTGCAGAAGGGTCGATTTGTGTTTTTCTGTAGCATTTACAAACCACTAAGAATACATTATTTAAAATGACACAGTCAGGGTTATAGTATAAAGACAGTTATCTTCCAGTTCATTTAATTGTTCTTCATCCAAATAGGAATGCCTACTAACTACTTTAGGATTTTTTGCAGGTAATTGGTGACTCCGTTTCATAGTTGCAGCTGTACATCTGTAACTTTAAAAGAACAATGGCTACCGTCCTACACTTTTGTGAGACAGCACAGTGATTTAGAATATGTGACAAGGTACTGCCTACATAACAAAGCGCATATATACGAAACCAAAGCTATACATTTTTATATACACATAATATAATCGAAATGGCATGAATAAACATTTGAACAGAATGGGCTTCAGTCAAATTTGTGTAATATACAGTTATATAATGTACATACAAAACTATACAACTGAAACAATGTAAATAAGTATCAACATTTTGGGTAAATGGGTTTATATTGCCTACATAACAAAGCACATAGATGCAAACAAAGCTATGCATACTATAGTATGAATACTGTAATTAAAATTACATGAAACGCTGCTTTGCTGTCCTGCGTCTCAGTGATCCATTTGCAATGTGTACTGGTATAACAATGAATTTCTTAGAAAAACGTTTGACTTGTATTAACCAGACTGCAGACAGACAGCCTGGCGCTGTGATTGATGGGCTATCAGGAGGCTCATTGAAACAATAGAAATGTCACAAGACCGCTCACTTGAGGAATGCAGACTGATATAATCAAACTTCAATACATGGCTTAAAGTCCCGACTGATAAATACAAATAAAACAGCAACATTTAATTGTTATATGTTTTTTTATGTATCGGTCAATTTGACCGCTGCTGGTCAGAATAGCCATGACAGTATTTTGTCTTGCTCATTTTTTTAGCTATGTGATTCTTTCTTTGTCAGGGTAATTAGTACATATATTTAGGAAAAGTCAGGAAAGCACAGCTCTGTATCTTAAACACAAACACTGCAATTTAAATTTAAATTCCAAAAACTGTCAAAATGACCATCTCGGTCATTCTAGTGTTAATGAACGCATTTCTTGTTTGAACGCATTTCTCGTTACAAATCTTAATTGTCCCAGGACATCACTTCCTGTCTCAACGACTAGAAAGGGAGAACTTGTTAATCAAAATGCATGTTAACGAAAGCAAGAAAAAGCAGGGCAGTCGGAGGACCTCAGCTTGCGAGCAGGGGCATATTGAGGAGGTACTCGGGACCTGTGTGATGAAGGGCATTGTAGGTGAGCAGGAGAGTTTTGAAAATAATCCTGAAATTTATAGGTACACAAAAATCCATGATTATAATTATTTGTTTTTCTCTGTACACTTCCCCCTTTATCTGTATCTCTCTATCTCTCCACACACACCCTTCTCTTTCACTCTTGTCTTCCCCGAAACTCCTGGTCTATTCCACGCACCCCCTTCCCTCCGCCCCTTACACAGATCCCCACTCCCCACATCTTTCCTGCAACCCCAATTCCCCTGAATGCACACACACACACAAAGCAACCCCTGCATGCATTATTAAGCTTTGAAAATTATGATGTAACTCCCTACCCAATACACAATTTATTTATAGTTAATTGTTTGTAATCATGCATTTTCTCTGGTACTCTTTGCTCGCCTCTGCGATAAATAGACTCAACATGATTAAAAGTAGCCACTGAAGACTTACACTATTATAAGAACATTTTATATGCATACAAACATGTGAAGGTGAAACGTGGTGTGGTGCATAAAGTGTGTGTGTGTGTGTGTGTGTGTGTGGGGGTGGGGGGGGGGGGGGGGGTGAGGGTGGGGGGGGGGGGGGGGGGGTGAGGGTGGGGGGGGGGGGGGGGGGTCTGACAACATTAAATACGTTTTGCCAAATTCCATGTCAATGATCTCGATCACATTCCTAATGCATCACTGTTTGTCCTTAACGTCTGTTCTTCGTTCTTGTGTGGGTAAGACACAGGTGTTAAAAGCCAAGGACGCAAATCTGCAATCACCTTGGAAAACTTTATTGTAATATCTAATATGATGTTTCTATACCAAGATTCAAATAAAATTTACAGTAGAGGTCAGCTGTCTTTTAATGTACTTATGCAGAATTCAAATAGGCTACAGTTGAATTGATAATTGCTTGGTAGTAACATTACACTGGGTGCAAATAATGATATATCATTTTAGCAATACAACAAACATTCCATTAGGTTACAAATGGTTAAAACAAATAAATGCATGTCACTCATAACCGCAAGTATAGAAAAGACTAAAATATTCACTTAACTACAAATATTGAATTATCTAGGTAGTCTGTAAGAAATTAACTCTAGTCTGTACCGTCTGCGTCTTTTAAATGTATGTTTCAAGGTGAGTTATATACTCTTTCATTAATTAAAATCCTGTTTTTCCAAGTGCAAATTAAGTCCTGAAAAATAATGACAATTAACATGTTTAATTAAATAGTTGCAAGAAGCACTTTCTTTAAGATGTTAACATTATTTCATAACTCAACATAATAATATTTTCAGCCAACTTTCAGATAAAGGTTAGAGTGACCGGCAAAGCTCTAAGTTCCTCTGAGTTAAGTTTTCACCATCCAAGCTGGTAAACAGACAGCCCTTGTTTTATCCCCTGCTGTGTTAGCAATGAACTCTGCTGGAAAAAAAAGAAAAGACATGGAAGACTGCTCTACTGTAAGCAGTTCATCTTGTGTTGTGTTTCAGGACTGTACCATAAAATAACATGTGCTCACTAAGGTGAGTGTACATTAGTTTGTATTACATGCTGGATTGAGGCTGCAGTCTCTTTGGGGCGTCATGTACATAACCAGAGTTACGTGTTACTTTCTTTATTTTTTGAGCAGGGGTTGAAAAAAAATACCTTTGTGTTTCTTTATTGAGAGCAGTGTTTATTCGAGGCTGGCGTCTATTAAGGAGCTGATATCTGAGTGAGGTATTAATTCGAGGGTGGTGTTAATTCGAAGTAATATGGAACTTTGTCTAGAAATACCTTCTGATCTGCTTAAAATAATTATTCCAAATAGGGATATGTCTATTTGTGGCCATACATTGAATTTGTGTTAAATACCTGATAATCTCTTATTAAAGTTAGAGGGTTCTTTACATATTTCAGTTCCCAAATATTTCACAATTTTTTTTTTTTTTTTTTTTTGTAATGCCAGCAGACTCAGGAGGACAGTTTAATTCACATTTATTTAAATTAAGAGTTAAGTCAGTAGCTTTGGAAAATGTGTTTTTTTTTTTTAATAACCAAGGGGAATTGGTCCTTAATTTTGAGGCAAAAAGTTTGTATGATCAGCCAGGTGGCCAATAATTAATGACAGAGCATTCTAATTCCTTGATCTTCAATAACAGTTTCAATACAAATGGACAAAAATTCCACTGCTTTCAAAAATAAAAGTGTGGAGATAGGACATCCCTGTCTAACAAGAGAGATATCAAATCTGGGAGTCGTTCCCTAAAGTAAAGAAATACAGCATTTAATTCCAGTATAAAACATTTCAATTTTTCTAATAAATTTAGAACCAAAACCAAACGATTCAGAGCTTTAATTAAGAATGCATGTTCACTTGAACGCTTTATAAAAATCAAGGAATAGGATAAAGCTGTCATCTTCCACACACTGATATGTCGAAGACTAGCCTAACGTTACTAAAACTGTGTAGTTGGTTAATGAATCCTGATTGTGCTTCACTTACAACCTGATATAGTCCTGATTTAGGTCTGTTTGCATAAGCTACCATGAATGCTTTAGAATCTGTATTTAATAACTTTATTGACAGCCAATTATCTATCACTTTCAAGTCTTTCGCAGATTTTGGAATAATCCCCGTTTCATGGTACAAGACACAGTGAGATGTTTTCTGCATTCGGCAAAACTGATTAATTGCAAATTGTACTCATTTACGTATTGATAGACATTTCATTCTGTTTGGATAATTTTCGTAATTGTTTTCCAAACTTGGAAGAAACTTCTTGCATCTCATATTTAAAAAATCCCCATGTTTGTGTATGAGCCTGTGAAAAGGATGGCTGCAGAGTCACGTGACATCAGACCAGAAACAGACTCAAAACAGTGAATGGTGGGGCAAAATGAAAGCTATGGCACTAAGCGTTTTATTAAATAATAAACAAAATAGATTTAGACAAAACACCACAAACAAAAAGGCTCGTTGGCTAAAGAAATAAACAAACAAGTATCGTGCTGGTATATAAACCAGCACGCTTAGCAATTGTTATATTACTTGTTCCACAGACTTGTTTCTCTTCTGACACTCTCCTCCTGACGCAGACAGCTGCAGGCTTTTGTACAAGTGGCCACCTTCTGCACAAGGTATTTATGAATGGGGATTTTATGAATGTAGGGGATTTTAACCCCGTTCATGTGATTATATTATGAGACAGGCTTTTCGCCAGTCTCACACAACAAATAATAATATCGGACGGCTTTAGTCTGTACACAGTATATATTACTATGACTACTACGACTACGACTACTAAAAATAATAACAAACACAAATAAATTCTAAAAAAATAGCAGACAATATGCATAGGGGCGGAGCTCCCCATCACACATGCCGCCTTGTGCACACATCCCCCCTTAAAATCCCAAATGTCCAATCCATAGTCCTAGGACAGGAAAGGCAGCTTCCACGTGCCCACAGGTGGCACTGCGGCCAGTGGCAGTTTTGGCTGCAGAACAGAGCCTCCACTGGCACTAAAAAGGATACCAATACCAGAACTGGCTCCCCTGGCACAAACAGTTCTGGCAGTAGCACAAGATCCTCCAAGTCCTTGGGCAGTGGTAACCTGGCAACCCCAGGTAGACAGGAACCTAGCAACCCCAGGCGAAGCAGGAAAGGCAGCAACCCCCAGGCAGAGCATGAGACCTGGCAGTCCGTCTGCGCCCATCGGGCCTGGGTCGCGACCTAATGGCAGGTTCCGCTTCGCAGTGCGAATCCGTGGGATCGGTCCGACCGGGCGCTCGACCGGCTGGAGACGGCAGCGATGGCTCCTCTCCCTCTGGCGCTGGAGACGGCAGCGATGGCTCCTCTCCCTCTGGTGCTGGAGACGGCAGCGATGGCTCCTCTCCCTCTGGCGCTGGAGACGGCAGCGATGGCTCCTCTCCCTCTGGCGCTGGAGACGGCAGCGATGGCTCCTCTCCCTCTGGCGCTGGAGACGGCAGCGATGGCTCCTCTCCCTCTGGCGCTGGAGACGGCAACGATGGCTCCTCTCCGTCTTGCACTGGAGACGGTAGCGGTGGCTCCTGTCCCACTGGTGCTGGAAACATCAGCGGGGCCCCACCCATATCCGCAGCCAGGTAGTAGAGTACCATGGCTGCGCTGTCTAGGAGGGATGCTGGGTGGTGTTGCTGTTCCCAGGTCACCCAGCGCACCCCATCCCAGACCCACAGGAGGTTGATCACCGCAAGGAGGAAAGGCAGTGACCCCCCTCCTTGATATCCCTCTCAGGCTCTGTCAGCCAGTCCCAGATCCCCTCAGAGAAGAGTGGACCAGTCCACCTCAGAGGATGGAGAGGCAGCTCCTACTCCTCTCCCTCGATGATGCTGGTGGCGGCGAAACCAGCAGGTGTTCTTCCCCTGGTGGTGGAGCCTTGGGCTGTGGATGCTTGGCCTCCCCCCTCTTGGGCTGTGGACAGACCAAATCCTCATCCTCTGATTCCTGCTCTGGGGAATCCTCCTTCTATATGGGAGCTATACATTCAGGTTTCTCCCTCTCCTGCCATGGAGGGGGTTGGTCGGGTGCTATGTGCCCGACCTCGCCAACGGCGAAGCACCTTTCATTTTTTTTAAAAACTGGATTTTATTTATTTTTTCAACAAAAAACAGTTCTCTTGCAAAAAAATAAAATTCAACCACAGTATTCCTGGTCTGACTCTTGGAGGTGCTGTCGTCCCGGTTCTGACACCAACTGTGAACAGGATGGCTTTGCAGGGGTGACATCAGACCAGAAACAGACTCAAAACAGTGAATGGCGGGGCAAACTGAAACAATAAATAAATAATAAAACAAAATACAGTTTTAAACAAAACACCACAAACAAAAAGGCAAGTTGGCCAAACAAATAAACAAATAACAAACAAGTATTGTGCTGGTGTATAAATCAGCACGCTTCGCAGTTGTTATATCCCTTGTTCCACAGATGTACATCTCTCTTCTGACACTCTCTTCCTGACGCAGACAGCTGCAGGCTTATATACAGGTGACCATCTCCTGATTAGCAACAATTAATCAGTGAATTAACTTGGGAGATGGTCACCTTCTTCACAAGGTTTTTTATGAATGGGGATTTTAACCTGATTTATATAACCTAGACTATTCTGTCCTGTTGTTATCTCTACTGGACCAGGCAGCCATCAATTCCTTCATTTTGTACAAGGAATGCACCAGGGAAAATATCAGTAGGAGAGATTTTATCTGAAAACTAGCCATAACGCTTTGGCAGAAACATTTCGATCAGAAAACTGCAAAGCAGCTCCACCTAGATTCAGTGCTGCACTGAGTGACATACACAAGAGAAAACATGTTACTTTCATTTAAATTTAAAAATAATTTTGTTTTTACAGTTGTGTATGTACATATACACTGTTTACATCTGTTTAAACACTAGTTTTTTTACATTTTTTATTTTTTAAAGTTGTGTTTTATATGTGGTAAGTTAGAAAATAAATCCTTTTATGTTTAATTGTTTATTTAAATACAACATTTCAGCTGTGCAGATGTTTGATATGATGTGCTTGAATAAAAGTAGAATTGTATCCGATAGTTTGTCTTTCATTTTAACATTGATGTTGCTTTCAATGTAACAGTCATAATGACTGCCTGTGGCAAAGTGGCTGGTAAGGGGAACAAGTGTAGCGGTGATGTGATGCAGGAGTGATAGGCAGACAACGGTATTTCAGTGAGAAAAAGGGTGCTTTAATTATAATCCAGGTCTGGTGACCGTAAAATAATAAATCCCCGTCTATACACGACAATGTGTAAAGCGCGGGGATAACAAAAACAGGGCACAGTCCCGAACCAAAACACAAGACGCGGTCACCAGTCCTGGGTGCATGAAGACATGCAGGTGCTCGGTGCAGACACAGCTTGTGTGGTGTGTAGTGGTGCTCCGGATCGTGCTGACCCTGGTGACAGCTCTGGAGGTGTGCTTAACTGTCTAGTGCTGAATACAAAAAACAGAGAGTTACACGGACAGACACAACAATACAAAACACAAACACGATCCACTCTGAGAGCTCCTCTCTCAGTCCTTCTCTCTCCAATCGTTTAACCCAAACGAAGGAAAAGATCAGCGTTACCCTGGCCCCTATATGTAATCCTGCATGATATCTAGGTAAACGGCTGCAGCTATCTTATTACTTGCAGCTGCTTCTCGTTTAACATTCAAATCAATACGGTCTTACAACAGAGTCGTGCTTCTTTCCAGGCTGACCCACTTCCCTGACCCGGAAACGAACTGTCAGGCCAGCCCTTCCAGATACTTCTCCTCTCGTTCTTTAGCGCCCTCACAGGTTGGGAGGAAGATTCATCACCAGAACTCATCTTTCCGTCACACTGCCATTGGCAGTTTTAGGTATGAGTATAACCGCGGCAGTTCTAGTGTTAATTCAGTATTTTCTTTTTATTTCCATTACTATTATTATAGCCACATATATTAATAAGTATAAAAATGAATAAATAAATAAATAAAACACACTACTGGTGTTTAAAACTACTGCAATCCAATGCCCGTTAATATCTAATTTCTGATGTATAACATTTCCAGCACACTTCTCATTAAATAAGACTGCTGAGTGAGATGATTCATTGGCGAACATAATTTGATTTCCCCATTGTGTGCCCCAAATCTTAACATCTGCATCGCATGAATGAGTTTCTTAAATGAAAATACAATCTGATTTTTGCCCATAACAAAAAAAATAAATAAAAAAAATCCTTTTGATTCTATCACAAAAGCCCCTGGCATTACTAGTAAGAAGTGATAAAGGAACATTAATATGAAACATGTGTCCATAAGGAACAATAGACAGTTAACAACTAAATGAGAATAAAAAACTTGCCCTTTTCTTTTTCTTTTTTTCTCTTCGGTTATCAAACCCCGGAACACCACTAAGCTCCTGTAAGCATTTCTTCGAAAGTATTGTACTTCATAAATAGAAATCAAATGTAAGCGCAGTGTTTTTAAACCTCCCATTCACAGCACTTGTTCGAGAATATTTCGAAAACAATGTACAATCAGGAATCTTAAGCCAGTCTGTGGGAAAGTAAATTAAATGTGTGTTCTTTTTTTCCTATCCCCTGAGTTCGTTTCATGAAATGGTTTATTTTATAAATTGCAGGACTGCAACATCAAACATTTTGGCAGGGGACCCCAAAATTGCTTGAGCCAGCCATGGACACCTGGTACTACATTATGTTAAAGAAGCCTCTCAGTTTGCTGCCTTACTTCCTTGGTTATTTCATTCCAGCAGTGTCTTCTTAGTTAAAGCATGTTACTGGCTAAAAGGAAACAGTTGATTGGTCATTGACAGGATATAAGTCAGTGAAGAAGTGGGGACAGTTTTACCCTGCAGTAAATTAATTGACTGGCCTTAAAAACCCTCATAATGTCAACTTTGTACATACAGTATCTGCTGGAACTGTACTATCCCATATGGCCTAACATATGGACTGTTTCCCTTGAGGTCTGGAATGCATTGTTTATTACTGAACTGAATGAAGGAACTGCACACTTTCTTGCCTTATATACCTCTTGAGTTTATGCTTACGTCAACATAATGGTTGTTCTGCTTTTTTATGTTTGTTTCCCCCAAAATGATTAAGTACTTCATTATTTACATGACCCTAAAGCAAAAACAATATTTTGAAAGGCATTACAGCTATCATTTACACATGGTGATATGGACATGATTAATATATTGTTAAGATGCCCAGTGGTCAAGGATAAAAAAAATTACTTGCAGGCTATCGTTTTATGAAGTTTATGAAATCTGTAATATAGTGGTAGAATTTCTGAGATCAGGGACGTCCATTTCAAAACCATATATTATCGTTATTATTATTTGTGTTCCCAATTATTTATTTTTCTCCCAGTCTGGACTCCCCCATCTCCTCACCACCACTAATCAGTCAAGCTTACAAGCACTGAGGTTGCCTTCACTTTTAGCCAATAGCTCCAGGCCTTCAGTGTTGCTAGGCTACTGAACGTCGAATGCAGAGCCAGTAATCTTTTGAGGCGGATAATTAAAAAATAATGTAACTAATGAAATATGGGCCAGTCTAAGTTTTTTTTTTTTTTTAGCAAATTTTCCACAAGACTGGAAACCCCAGTAATCAGCCACTGGTTTACCATTTTTCCAAAACGGCAATTTGGAGAATGTCCAATGTTGACACAACTTTACCTCCCCAGAATTAAATGCTGTCGCCAAACACTGAATGTATGGATTGAATTACTTTATGATGTATCACTGATATTTAAACAAAATATATAAAGTCATATTTACTATCCAACCTTGCCTCACTTATTTTCTTGACTGATTCATATATTACATATGCACTGCAGACTCAGCTCATAGTGTAAATATAACTTGATATATTTTGTTTAAAAATACAATACATCAAAAGTACTAAAAATGAACAACTATTATTGATCGTCATATTGGGGGAGGGGGAAGATTTTGCCATTGCGCAGGAAAAAACATTGATTTATCAAAATGTTTAGGACAATCAGTTATTAAATATATTGTACAGTATATGTGTATTTTATTTGTATAATATTTGATATATATTTTTTAAATCCTGTTGATCCGTGTCAGGTCTTTTATCTTTATTTTTCTAGACTTTTTTATATTTGATCATCAATCTTCTCTGCCACTTTTCCCTGTTTGAGTAAATCAGTTAATAAATTAATGTAAAATCATGTCGATCCGTGTCAGGTTTATTTCTTCTTCTTAATTATCTACTGTTTCCTGAAAATACGTTTTTTTTTTTGTTTCATTCATTGGCCATAATTAGGACTTTCATTCAAGGTTTTATTGTTTCCTGTTGAGTTGGACTGGATTAAATTTAAGTCATTAATTATTATTATTATTATTAGTATTATTATTAGTATTATTAAGTTTTCCTGAATTTGGATTTAGGGATACATTTAACTTGAGTACATTTCATGTTTGTTTGTTTTTTTAAAATATATATATTGTCAGGTTTTAATATTCTAAGAAGACATGAATACAGTAGAATTTCTATTAGCAAATAATTTTGCTACACTGGAGGAAGTGCAGAAACTCCAAATCAAAAGGTTGGGACCCAGCAGACCTCCCATAAAATTAGTGCAGGTGAACAGTGACAGAGGACGAGCATACACTCAAACATTTAACAAGTCCTGGTATAAGCCGAGGCCATGGGGTTGTGCAAGTGAAAGCCACAACGCACTGTTTTGCTTTCCTTGTCTCCTTTTTGATAAGGCTCGGGGTGACACTGATGCAGAACGGTCAAGAACTAGAGTTACAGACCTGCAACATCTGTCCTCCAAATCAAAAAAGCATGAGGTTTCTAGAGTTCATAAAACATGTGAAATGCGTTTAGGTATGTTAGGTAGAGTGAATACTGCTGTCCAACTTAGCAGTGCTTACCGAAACACCATAAAGAAGCACAATGAAGAAGTGCATAATTGTGTGCATAAAGTTCTGTGAAGCTTTTGAATTGGCCCTACAAGCTCATGATGAAACATCATCATCATCTAATCCTGGTGTGTTTCTTGGATGGGTAGATTTTGTTTCAAAGACTGACCAGGCCATGGAAACACACTTGAAGATGGCCAGTCTTTAAAGGCACCTCAAAGACTGTTCAAAATGAACTTCCAGGCTGCATGTTAGTTTGCAGGGAAAATATTGTGAAAGAACTGAACCAGACTGATTATGTTGCTATGCAATTGGATAAAACCAGTGACATTACAAATATTTCCCAAAGTGTACTAGTTTTTAGGTACATTATTGCTACATTGTCTTATGGCCTTTCTGTTGGCATAGTGTAGGCCTATATTTTAATACTGCATTGGTGCCTATCCAACATACTTATTTAATGTATTACTCTACCTTTACGCAGACCACGTTAAGTCTCCATTGTCATTTGAGTTTCTCAGTTTCAGAGAAGTTAAATAGATTTCCAATGCATAGGGACATGCATTGGGAATTTATTTATTGCTGAATTAAACAATACTGTATAGTTTTCTAGAAAATGGTAAAGACAGTGATAGTAGTGAAGATAGGTAGTACTTCGAACCTATGATCCCGTAACAGACTCCTCCTTGAATGACACACTGGTACAACACTGGTATTTGCTTTAAATACTTTAAATATGTTCTGTTTAAAAGACTATGAAGTGTTTAGCATAACAAGGAAAACATTAATTGTTTTTTTTTTTTTTAATTGGTGGTGCATTTATGTACAGTACACCACTGAATATATACAGTACAATTACTTGCCAGTAAAAGGCTGCAAACATGGTCAGTATATACAGTGATGTGGCTCAATAACAAGTAGAAGAGTAAATATGAATTTCTCTAAAGTAAAATAATTTTGTGAATTTTTTGACTCCTTACAATGTGCATTTCTTTCTAGTGTGACTCAAAGGAGGGGATTATTATTATTATTATTTATTATTATTATTATTATTATTATTATTATTATTATTATTATTATTATTATTATTATTATGTTTTAAGCCTTTTAATCACAGCTCACCCAAAACAAAGAATGGAGTCTTAAGTGAGATCAGGAATGAAAAGGTAATTTTCGTTTTATATATTAATGTTTCTGTGGCAACAAAAATGAAATGCCATTGAAAAAAGTAGGACCTATAAGACCTTTCTAATTTAGCTTTTGTTTAAATTCATTTAGAATAAAACATATTGGGCTCTATTCTGACCACAGTGCAAAGTAGAGGCCCTAGCGCAGTGAGCTTCCTGTACCACGCAAGGACGTTGGTTGTCAGTGGACCTTTTGTGGCAGAGCCTCATCCCGTCAGAATGTAAAATTTAAAAGGCCAAGTGGTTCACAGAAGACTGGCAAAAGGAACAAAGCCAAAGTGGTACATATGCTTGTCCTTGAAGGTTGTATGCATTCTGCAAGGACCAAAAGCATGCTGAAAAAATGGCTTGAAATGTGGAAAATATTCTTAAAGACCATCTACTCTTAGTTTCTAGTGTGGAATCTAAAGGTGTGTTTATCCAAACCCTAGTTAGATATAGTAGAAAAGTAAGTTGCTGTTAGTGATGCACTTTTCTTATAACCTTTGCGGCATGTAGAACTTACTGTGCAAATCATTATATACTGTAACAATTAAACTGCTTTGGAAACTAAAGACGTTAGTCTTGTAGTATGGTTGAACATTCTTCTTTCAGAGATTACACTGAAACCAAATGTGAACATTTGACTTCATTTTATTATTTTTTTACATTCTGTAGATTTAATTGCTTAGTTATAAATAAAAAATAAAAAAAGCACATTATTCATTATTTAATTTGGGAAAAAAGGGAGGTCATGCATCAACTTTTACCACCAGTTCGTCATTTATAAATAACTTTACATAATGCATGGGTCAGGAAGGTACTCGTGTATTGCATTGTGTCCAGACAGAGATATCTATTTTATCAGGACATAATACAATTGTACCTTCCTGACCCATTAATTCATTGGATTGTGAGAAGTGTTAATTCATGCCTTTGGGTTTTGAAGAAATAACAGTTTTGTGAATTGCTGATGGGTTCTTGTAAAATCTCTGAGTTGTCATTGCTCTGCGTGATGTCTCTGGCAGTAAGGTCTTTCTTTCCGTGGTAAGAAAAGCATCTTTTTAGGATGCAGTTCAAAGCAGGTAGAATTTAAAGCTTTACTTGCCACCGTCAGCAAGATGAGTGGTCCTGTGGTTACAGGAGGGTGCAATAATGAGCTATAGCAAGATCCTACAGTTACCTGCACAATCACCTCAGGTCTGCTACCACACACAAACCATGAGCAACAAGACCAAGAAGCAGAGTGAATTTGTCATGCTGCTAAAGTCTTTATCTCCTGGTTTGGACAAAAGGTTTTTAAAAATAGGTTCACAAGCAGAGTTCGCAGGAGTTCAAGATTTCTTCATCAGCTGCTGTGGCAATTCAAACAGGAAAAGAAAATAATGAACTTCCGTCGCTATTATTTATTTATTTATTTATTTATTTATTTATTTATTTCTTAGCAGACCCCCTTATATGGGGCAACTTAGAGTTGTTACAAAGTACCAGATTAAAAAATACAAAAAATACAAAATATCCTTCAATGCAATTGGTCCTGTATATAATAAAAACTATCTAAACTTGACAGTTTCCCATCTATCAACTTCTGACAGATCTCTTGGCTTTCTTGCAAATTCCATAAGTATATATTGCCTATAGCCTGTTAAACCTTGGGAAATGGCTGTAACTGAACAAGAACATAACCTACATGAGAGAGGACCTTTCAAACATAAACTACATGAGAGAGGAGCTTTCAACCATAACCTACATGAGAGAGGACCTGTTGTTATCTCAAGTGGACTTGGCAGCCATCGATTCCTTTGTTTTGTACAAGGAATGCACCAGGGAAAATATCAGTAGGAGAGATTTCATCTTGAAGCTAGCCACGACGCTTCGGCAGAAACATTTTGAACAGCAGGCTGCTGTAGCTCAATCTGGAGTCTGTGCCGCACAGAGTGAAAATATACTTTCATTTTAAATTAAAAAACTTTCATTTTAACAGTTTTGTATGTACATATATCTGTTTACACACTAGTTTCTTTTTGAAATGTTTATTTTATTATAGTTTTTAAATTTTGAAGTAACACTTTAGAATGTGGTAAATTGGCCCCTTTTAAGTTTAGTTGTTCATTTAAATATGGCGTTTCAGCTGTGTAGATGTTTGACATGATGTGCTTGAATAAAACTTTTGAGTTGTAGCCTATACTTTGTCTTTCATTTTAATATTGATGTTGTTTAAAATGTAACCATAATGACTGCTGGCAGCGGTTTTAGGTATGAGTATAACCGCGGCGGTTCTAGTGTTAAATGGTGAAATACAAAGTAAAGGGTTTGCCTGAAAAAAGGGTACTGCGTAAGTTCACTGTAATGTCACTTTAATTCTGCATAAAACACACATTAACCTTTAAAGCTGAAGTCCACTGGATTGTAAATAGATTGTAGCTTAAGAGGAAAATGTAATCAATGGGACTCAGAGTCTATATTGTCGAATAAAAAAAAATAAAAGTTCTTACAGTGTATTCAGCCAATGCACAGAGCAACTACTGTACTGCACAGATTGTTCTACTCACTTCAAGCGCAAGATTTGAAATCTCAGGCATTATTTGCACATGGTTATTTATTTATTTACTTTTGTTTATGCATGGTTATTAGAAACTGTGAAAAATTGACATTCATCTAAAAGTGGGGGTGGGGTGATAGTTCAAATATGGACGTTAACTCGGCAGAATCCAGTAATAAATAATATTTGAGTGTTTTGAAAATGACAATTCACAACAATCAATCTCCTTATTTATTTTTCAGTTATTCTTAATATAAAATTGTCATTCTAACAGAAGAAACCCAGTATTGAACTACATTCTTTATTAGCTATGTGGCTACATGTCACTATTGACTCACGTTGTTGTCTGAGATAATGCTATAACATGTATTATACATGTTTATTTTTTAATTTATATTGTAAGATGTACTCAATTATAGATTAGGCTACAATTGCATAATGCTTATCTTTGTTAAAATATTGTAAGCATATGCAATAACACACCAGAAAGTGGCCCCCATTGAATGGTAATGCACACCATCTAAACCATCCCTCACAGGCTACTGGACTATTACAAAACAAATAAAACCCCTCCCTGGTTCCCCAACACACATGCCCACAATCACAGCACACAAATCCCCAACACAACACAGTAGCCAAACAATTACAACTATTAAATTGCACTGATGATGCACAGCACCAGCTCGAGAGGCAGGTACTCACAGGCACAGTCCAACATTCATCTAATATCTCCTGTGCTGTCCCACCACTGGGCCAATGACCATCGCAATCATTGGCACTACAATGACAGCACGTACTTTCCAGATACGTACTCCTTGACAAACCATCAGCTGGTCAGAAACTCCATTGACAGGCAGATACACAACCCCCGAAGAGCTCTTGCTTGCAGTTCAGTTTAATGAAATGCCGATGTCCTTTGACTGCCCCTTTGTCAGTAGACCGGACTACTGCTCGAATTCAATAGTCTCTGTAGCATCTACAGGCAATTTCCCCAGCTTGCACTGATTGTTGCTGTAGATGCCCCTTCTAGTGAAGGACACTGCATCTTTACTATGGGGGCATATCTGCTTAGACCAGCAAAAAAGCATTAGTTCCATTTTAGTTTAATATTTTTTTTTTTTTACATTTTCAGGCAGCTCAACACACAATCATTTGCCCAGAACTTGCTCAATAAACACTGGTTCTGGGTGCATTCTGCCACCACTATAGTACCGCTAACAGGTTGAAGTTTTAAAATAATCAAAATGTCACCCCCCACACAGTGCTCAAACATCCTAAATATTTTTTTATTTTTCTACTACCTGCAGATTTCTCTTCTATTTCCTCTTCTCATATATATATATATATATATATATATATATATATATAATTATATATATATATATATATATATATATATATATATACAGCTCTGGAAAAAATTAAGAGACCACTGCAAAATTATCAGTTTCTCTGGTTTTACTATTTATAGGTATGTGTTTGGGTAAAATGAACATTTTTGTTTTATTCTATAAACTACTGACAACATTTCTCCCAAATTCCAAATAAAAATATTGTCATTTAGAGCATTTATTTGCAGAAAATGACAACTGGTCAAAATAACAAAAAAGATGCAGTGTTGTCAGACCTCGAATAATGCAAAGAAAATAAGTTCAGATTCATTTTTAAACAACACAATACTAATGTTTTAACTTAGGAAGAGTTCAGAAATCAATATTTGGTGGAATAACCCTGATTTTCAAGCACAGCTTTCATGCGTCTTGGTATGCTCTCCACCAGTCTTTCACATTGATGTTGGGTGACTTTATGCCACTCCTGGCGCAAAAATTCAAGCAGCTCGGCTTTGTTTGATGGCTTGTGACCATCCATCTTCCTCTTGATCACATTCCAAAGGTTTTCAATGGGGTTCAGGTCTGGAGATTGGGCTGGCCATGACAGGGTCTTGATCTGGTGGTCCTCCATCCACACCTTGATTGGCCTGGCTGTGTGGCATGGAGCATTGTCCTGCTGGAAAAAACAATCCTCAGAGTTGGGGAATATTGTCAGAGCAGAAGGAAACAAGTTTTCTTCCAGGACAACCTTGTACTTGGCTTGATTCATGCCAAAGCTGCCCGATTCCAGCCTTGCTGAAGCACCCCCAGATCATCACCGATCCTCCACCACATTTCACAGTGGGTTCGAGACACTGTGGCTTCTAGGCCTCTCCAGGTCTCCATCTAACCATTAGACGACCAGGTGTTGGGCAAAGCTGAAAATTGGACTCATCTGGGGGTGCTTCAGCAAGGCTGGAATCAGGCAGATTTGTCTTTGTGAAGGATGCATGAATCAAAAAGGTCAGATACCATAGTTGGTTTGTCCTTTGATCTATAAAAGTTTTGTCAACAGGAATCAGCATGACAATGACCCAAAGCACACAGCCAAAGCTACACTGGAGTGGCTAAGGAACAAAAAGGTAAATGTCCTTGAGTGGCCCAGTCAGAGCCCTGACCTAAATCCAATCGAAAATTTGTGGCATGACTTGAAGATTGCTGTCCATCAACGCTCCCCAAGGAACTTGACAGAGCTTGAACAGTTTTGTAAAGAAGAATGGTCAAATATTGACAAATCTAGAGACCTATCCCAACAGACTCACAGCTGTAGTTGCTGCCAAAGGTGCTTCCATCAAGTATTAACTCAGGGGTGTGGAGAATTATCCAGTTATGATCATTCAGCTTTGTATTTTAAATTTTTTCAATAAAAAATTTTTTCCCCTTAACAGATGTGGAGTATGGTGTGTAGATAAGTGGGAAAAAATCCTCATTTAAATACATGAAACTCTGAGGCACTGACACAACAAAATGTAAAAAAAAGTTCAAGGGGGTGTAGACTTTCTATAGGCATTGTAGATATTGCGTGAGTGGACTCAAGTCAATTAGTTGCTTGCAAGGGATGCCAATTTTGGTTTATGAAAAATGTATAAAATATCTTTAACATATTTTTAAATATATTCTATTATTTCAAGAAACATAATGGGAAAATATAAGATTCATACATTTCTTATATATTACAAATATATTTTTGTTCCGTATGGGTAAACACACCTGTAATAAAAGAAAACAGATAGAGGAAAATGCAGACCACGTACGTATCTTATATGTATATATCATGTTCTTAAAGCTGTTTGTGTGTTGCTTAGTAGCAGTAGTCGCACAACGTGCAATTGCGTAGAGTTTACTGATCGACCACAGGTTGGGACTTGTGCAACTTGATGAAATTATAAATATTGACTCCATATTATCAGTAAGGGCTTCTCGATGAGCAATCCCAAGCAAAATAGTGGCAATCCAGAATTATATACTATATTATATATATATAATATATATATATATATAATATATATATATATATATATATATATATACTTATTATTAAGTATAACTCCTTATGACCGAAGAAGCCCTTCTTCCTAATATTAGTAATGATGAAGTGTCTTTAATTTTTACGAATATTAGGCAGTACTCATTGCAAAAGACGTGCTTGAAATCAATGAGAATTGGTCTCTCATTCCAAACACGCCTCCCTCTGCAGTCTTTGACACTGGCAGTCAATCGGTGTAGGGAAGAAGGGTACGGAGTCATTGCTTCAGGAAGGGAAAAGTATCGCTGAATTACGCTTAAATTAGTTTCAGCGTCAAGAAAAAGGGCTTGTGTTGTCATAATTTAAATAAAATATGTTTTATTTTACTTTATACTGACTAGTAAATTTGGATGCTCTGCTGCATTTGTGAAAGTATTCTGATGTTGTTCTAACAAAAAATCACTTATCATGGTATTCATGCTAAGTGCATTCTGGGAGCTGTAGTTCAAATGGAAGCATGTGTCTATGTGATTGCATTTTTTA